>NC_137093.1:13422937-14022937 GCF_951640355.1 Cnephaeus nilssonii | reverse complement strand
TCAGGGTCGGGGTGTCATTGCCTGTAGGCTGTACTCTGAGTGGTGAAGTGAGTCTGGAAAGCCTAGTGCCTAGAGACAGAGAATAGCAAAGCCCCGGGCTCCTGTCACACACACATTACAGCATCAGGGTACCATGCTCCTGATGCTGTCTGTAATGTAAGACAATCGTATGACCATCTGTGCCACAAGTCAGTGTTAGTGTTTGGGGCAGCTAGAAGACTCCTAAGCAGATTGTAAAGTGTAGTTCATAATGGGTGTGGTGAAGTTGATGGTTAAAGGTTTGGTCTCTAGAGCCAGGTTCAGCTGCCTCTGCCACTTACTGCTTGGTGTGTGGCTGCAGACAAGCGACTTCACTCACCACTCTGCCTCGGGGACCATAATAGCACCAGCCTTATGAGAGGGTCAGGGTGTGGTGTGGATGGAGCACTTAGTAAAAGGTTGCTACTGTCATTGTCCTGAAATTCCCTGATAGCCAGGCTGTTCAAGGAAGCCCAGGGGGCGCTGATCTGGCCCCCTTTCCTTCTGGTACTGACAGCATCTGCCATCACATCTTGCCCTTGAAATGTCACAGGTGGCCTTTGCCAGCCTTCTTGGACATCCCAGGCCTTGCTTCCACTCAAAACTCCTGGTGGGTTATCTAGGGTTTGTCTCCTTGTTGCCTCCTCCTGCAGCCCCTTGGTGATGGTTAGGCCTAGTTTCTGCTCTTCCCCACCTTGTTTTTGGACAGAATGCCTTGGATGGTGGGTGACCTGTGTTTGACAGTCCTATGAGCTCTTCTCAGCTCCCCTGACCCTCAGCACTTGCCCAGAACACCTGGGTTTACCACACCCATCTAGCCCATCTCTGTCCTGTTGTGTCCTGTGTGTCTCTTCTGACCACCCCCCCTCCCCACTTCCTGTGCCATCTCTTCTTCTCTTTTCCCCTTCTTTTTAGTAGTTGGTGCAGCAGCCTCCCTCCACTCCCAGCATTCCTTGTGGCTGGCGCCAGTGGAGGGTCCTTACAGTCCCATCTGGGCTGCAGCCAATTATGCCAACGCACACCCCTTGGCAAGAGATTGACTGGGCCTCTCCTGGGGCTGCATATGCCCCCCTAGCGGATCCCTGGATTGAGCGGCCCTGCTGTGGGGATCCTCTGTGTGTGTGTGTGTGTGTGTGTGTGTGTGTGTGTGTGTGTGTGTGTGTATGGCAATGGAGCAGAAGAGCACAGTGAGTTGTGAAGCCACAGGAAAGGGTTACCTCACTGTGCACATGCCCAACCCACGACCCCTCAGGGTGGACTTCCACTGGGTGCCAGGCTCAGACCCAGGCACCTTGGATGGCTCCCCATGGCTGCTGCACCGCTTTTTGGCCCAGCTGGGCGGTTGCATGTCTTTCCGCTTCGAGCACTACCAGGACAACCTCAGCTGTGTCTGCAAGATCCTCAGGGCGCCTGACAGACCCCGCTTGGGCGTGAGCAGCCCCCTACCTTGACGGGGACCTATCCCTGCCTGATGATTATGAGCTCTTTTGCCAGGACCTTGAGGAGGTTATTCAAAACCTGAACAGTTTTGCTGAGTACCATCCTGCAGCCCTGCCCCTTGTCCCCACCTCAAGCCAGCCACCAGTGGCCCCGCAGCTGCCTGTGGTGAGGCAGTACTTAGCCAGGTTCTCCGAGGCCCTGGCACTCAACATGGGTGCTACCCTCAGGCCTGTCCCAGACATTCTGGCCACCCCTGCTATTTCTAGTTCTGACTCTGAATTGAAAAATCCTCTGCCTCAGCAGCAGCTGGCCAAGGAGAGCAGCCCTGGGCCCACTGAGCCCCCTGCTTGTCCACTTCTGCGTGTAGCACCCGTCCTGTTCTGGTGGGGCCAGCCTCCTCCCAGCCAACACAGATGGTCCCCAAACCTGTCCTTGTGCTTTCAGAATCTGCCTAACCCCCCTGCCCAGCAACCAGATCCAGCTCACCCAGCGGGGCCAGAACCCCAGAAGATAGGGGAGGTAGGTGGTCCACAAGGGGCGGTGGACACCCCAGAGACCCCAAGAGCCACCTTTTTCTCCTGCTCTCCACCCTGCAGCCCTGGATTCTGCACATTCCAGGCAGGTGCAGCAGTGCTCCTCGTGATGAAGTGGCCTATGTAGCCAAGGAATCCCACAGCTCCCCCCCCACCCCCCACCCCGGACCGAGTGGCATTGCCAGATGACTCTAGATGTGGTGCTGCCAGGTGTGGCGCTGTCCACTTGCCCCATTGCTGGGCAGGAGGTGTACTTATTTGGACTCTGCCTTTGTCCTCCCCCTTCCCCCACCACAGCAGACCGCTGGCCTCTGCCCTGTGCTCCTCATTCTCTGACTTCCCCAATGGCACAGAGCAGGGGTCCTCAAACTTTTTAAACAGGGGACCAGTTCACTGTCCCTCAGACCGTTGGAGGGCTGGACTATAGTTTAAAAAAAAAACTATGAACAAATTCCTATGCACACTGCACATTCTTATTTTGAAGTAAAAATACAAAACAGCAAAAACACCTGCATGTGGCCCGCGGGCCGTAGTTTGAGGACGCCTGGCACAGAGGCTGCTTCCTGCTGGGCCCTGCATCCCCACACCTGCCCTAGGAGTGCCATCTCACCTGGGTTTGTTCCCACTAGTTGGACAGAGCTCTATATATCAGTCCTCATCATATATTTGCACTGTCTTTGTAAGCCTCCCCCACTCCCATACCGCCACCCCCCCGCCCCCCCGCACACACAGAACCCCCTTCAGTGCTGGCCGCAACTGGACTGGTTTGCCACGCCAGCCTTTTTGGGATTTGGTCCCTGTACGGTCTTTGCTTTGCCCCCCACCCCTATCTCTGTTTCCCGTGACCTGTCCTCTGGGCTGGAATTTAAGGAAGGTTACATGGAGGAGGTGGCCACTTTCATTGTTGAGTGTGAGTCGGATGGTGTCTTGGTAGAGAAAGATGCTTTTCTGTGGGTTTAGCAGCAGCCCTGGTCAGCTGGGAAGGCTCAAATACAGGAAGGTAGAACGCAAGCTACCTTTCAGTCTCAGCTCTGTTCCAGGCATTTTCTTCTATGTTAACATTCTAGTCACCTGGTTTTCTTCCATTTTCCTATCTCAGTGCCTTTGCCCCTGATGCCCTTCCACTTTCTGCTCTTCAACAGTCATTGCCGTTTTGCCCACTCTTGCACATTGCTGATTCAGCCTGAACCCAGCACCACGTGACTGGTATATCTGCGTAGACTGTGAGCCTCTAGGGCAGGAGCTCCATCTTAGCTCATGTCCCTGATACACAATCAGTGCTCATTAAATGTGCGACGGATCCATGGCTGAGCCTGTGGCGTGGTGGCTGCCCACAAGCAGGGTCTGTTCCATTGGCAGGAGCACTGTGCCCATTCTGTCAGGAACAGGGAGGCCAGGCCCCGGCCCCAAGCACCCCAGGTCAGTGTTGCATGTATGGTTGGGAGCTCTGACTGGAAGGGTCTGGCTGAGGAGTTGCACTGAATGGGTGGGAGTGGGAGGCCTGACAGGTGAAGTGTGGCCTTGAAAACTGACTTTTCTAGGAGTAGAGGTGAAGTGAGGAGCAGGCAGCAGATCTGAGTTGTGAGGCCCCAGGGGGCCAGAGGATTGGAATGAAGAAAGACCTGTTCTGCACAAGGATGGGTTTTCTAATGATGAGCTGAGCAGGGAAGCTCCCTCAAGCTAAATTTAACGTAGGGTTGGTACAGTGCACCAATCAGAGCAGTGCTTAGGCAAGAATTTCAAGCCCCTTTCAGTTTTACAATTGTGTAAACAAAAGAACACCTTCCTGGAAAGAAGAAATAAGTAGAAAGAAGAAATAAGTGGAAATGGGAACTGCAATTAAAACTAGTTATTTTAGGGAAAATTGTAATAAGCAAAACAGCTGATAAAAATTTTTAATCACATTGTTGGGATTATTTTATTTAATAACTCATTTCAAAAGGCTCTGGGTTCAGATGGTTTTATGTGTGAGTTATTTTTTTTAATTTTAAAAAAAATATATTTTATTGATTTTTTTACAGAAAGGAAGGGAGAGGGATAGAGAGCTAGAAACATCGATGAGAGAGAAACATCGATCAGCTGCCTCCTGCACACCTCCTACTGGGGATGTGCCCGCAACCAAAGTACGTGCCCTTGACCGGAATCGAACCTGGGACCTTTCAGTCCGCAGGCCGATGCTCTATCCACTGAGCCAAACCAGTTTTGGCTATGTATGAGTTATTTTAAGGCACAGATAACTTGTAGGTAAAACAGTTGCAAATCTTGGAAATAGGTGGGAAGCTAATATAACCCTAAAAGCAAAGCAAGCAAGCTGACAAAAGAAATCATACGCAGCCTTTCTGATCAGATGTGGAAAATCCCAGAATGTTCTAGGCAGCCCCAGTCCCTCTGTGTGGGATAACACTACTGCCCCTCCCTGCTGTTGCTCAGGTCCAGGCCCTCCTTTTGCAGGCACAGTCTGACTGCTCCCACCCACTCCAGCCAGCCTGTCCCTAACACCTCCGCAAGCCTGCCAGACCATGCAGCTTTCAGGAGCACCCTCTTTGGGGTCGCCCGCCTGTGTGTGGAGAGCTGGGAGTGGCGAATGCTCAAAGGGCCCTCCTCCCACCAAGCATGACAGGGCCTCCTGTCCTGACGCTGTGTTCCTGTTGCCCCACAGAGTGGGAGAGCAGCTAGGTCGGTGCCAGAGGAAGCTATCACTTTGCAACACTGTACACACTGCCTGTGTGGCAGGCCAGGCCAGAGCCCCCCCATCCTCTCCTGATGCCACTCAGGAACAGGCACCTTGCCATCACCAACGAGGTCCTGTCCTCTTCTCCTTTGCTTTCTCCAAATTAAACAGGTCATCTGGCCTCTCCCCCAGTCCCCTTGGGCCTGCCTTGGCAAAGCTGGCCCTCAGGAGAGGTATGTCAGATGGTAATCCAAGCCCACAGGAGCTGCCTGGAGCCTGAGGGAGGAAAAAACCCAGGGGGTCAGAAGGGAAAATGCCAATCTTGAGCTGAAGGAATTCACTCCAGGTCCACTACATGGAGACAGGAAAGGCAGCCCGTGCAGAGGCCAGCAACATAGTAGGGTGTCAACTGGGCCATCCCCCCAGAAAGCAGCTTTAGGTTCTACTGCCAGAGCTGTCTTGCCAGCTCAAATGAGGGCCCTTCTAGATCATCATGCCTGTCCCTCACTTCTTGGAAATACCTGCAGACTTAATTTCTTAAAGATAGGACACAGCGGGCACTATGGGAGGGTTTTTAACGTATCTGTCTCCAAGAAAATTCTAACGCCGGAAGTATTGAGGGAAAGGTCCTGTGAGATACTGAACATTTTATAAAGCTGCAATAATGAAGGTGCTTGGAAATTGGTGTGGACAGATGAACAGAGGAGAATAGAGAACTTTGGAATAAAGCCAAATAGGAATTTAGTCCTAGAGGTGTTTCAAATTAATGGGAATAAAATGTATTATTCAGTAAAAGGAGTTGGAACAACTGATTAGCCATCTGGAAAATAGTAAAACTGCATACTTTCCTCTTCCTACTAGCCTATACTCCAGATGAATTAAAGATTTCAACATTTTAAAAATCATTAAAGTAGTAGTAATCCAGTCTGTGATTCCAGAACTTACTTTAAAAGTCTTAGATACCCAGAATTGCTGAAGGCATGGAGAAACAGACTTTTTTTTAATGCTATTGGTTAAAGTGTCAAATACTACAATTTGCCCATGTGACATTTCTAGATGCGTAGATGCTGATCACTTGCCTGCATATATTTGGTCATTGCTCATTCCTTGGTGTGGGGCTTCAGAGCATGGACTTGAGCTTGGTCATACCTTTCCTATTACACTTGGAAGCGGACAGCCCTTGATGTCACCTTGACCTCTGTGAGCTGTAGTTTATCCACAGAGGGTGTGGAAGGGTTGAATGAGATAACACCTATGCAGTGGCCTAAGCCCTAGTGACTGCCAAGTGAGCCTCACTGCAGCAAAACGAAACAGCCCAAAGGTCCAGCAGTAAGGAGGGAGGTAAATAGAGCTGTCATCCATTGTGTCAGTCAGGATGTGCCGGATTGTGCTGCAGTAACAAACTGCATCTCCGTCACAGATCAACTGGGACACCCTCTGCCCTTTGTAGTGCCTTAAGGACCCATGCCAACAGGAGCCCCACTGGATGTGTTTTTCTGTGAACACAGAAGGAGTGGAAAGACCATAGTGAACTACAGGTGATACATGTCTCCCCTTCCATTACCGATTGCCTGGCCAGAGAAGCCACACCTGAGTTTGCATGGATGAGAGCATCTGATCCTCCTGTGGGGTAGGGTGGGGCGCTCAGCCTTGAGAAGAGCAAGCATCCACTCAGCACGACTCAAGAGTGCAGCGATCGAGGCAGTGGTTGGCGTGCTGCATCGTTACCCTGGAAAGATGCCTGCGTGCGTTTGTAGGGCTGCATGGCTTAAACCAAAAACGTTGTGTGTGTTTTCCACAGTCTGGAGGCTAGAAGTCTAATATCAAGGTATCTACAGGGTGGTTCCTCCTGAGGCCCCTTTCCCTATCTTCCCTTTCCCTATGGCTATCTTCCCGTCACATGGTGGTCCCGCTGTGCCTGTCTGTGTCCTGATCTCTGAGAGGACACCAGTCATATTATTAGGGCCCACCCATATGACTTAATTTAATCTTAATTAGCTCTTTAAAGATCATGTCTCCAAATAATCACATTCTGAGGTGCTGGGGGTTAGAACTCTGAATTTGGGGGGACACAATTATACTGCCCAAGATGGATTTCTTTTTAAATTAATTTATTTGCAATTTTTGGGCAGTACTGTCATGAGAACCCTTCTGAGTGTCACTGAAGGCCCTGTGTAGAGCCCCTCGAGCAGGAAGTAAGTGCCCAATTGTTTTGTATGCAGGACTCTCACTTCCTTTTTTTAATTAATATTTTTAACATATATATTCTTATTGATTTCAGAGAGAGGAAGGGAGAGGGAGAGAAACATCAATGATGAGAATCATCAATCTGCTGCCTCCTACATGCCCCCCACTGGGGATTGAGCCCGCAACTCAGGCATGTGCCCTGACTGGGAATCGAACTGTGACCTGGTTCATGGTTTGATGCTCAACCACTGAGCCACACTGGCTGGGCCTTCTTTGTTTTTTCTTAACTCTTCACCTGAGTATTTGTTTTTATTGATTTTAGAGAGAAAGGGAGAGAAAAACATCAATGTGAGAGATAAACATCCATCGGTTGCCTCCTGTACGTGCCCTGATCAAGGATCGAACCTGCAGCCTTTTTTGGTGCATGGGACGACACTGCAACCAACTGAGCCACCTGGCTGGGGCAGGACTCTTCTTAAGAAATATCTCCCTGAGGGTCAAAGACATTACACTGTATTCCCAAGTTTTAATGCTTTGCCTTTTGCATTGACTGTGGAATCTCTAATGGTGTGGTGTGCGGAGGCGTCTGCTGCTGGAATCAGAGAGCCTGAGAAGAGTGGTTTCTCCACGCACCGGTGCTGAACATGTAATAGGAATGAAAATAAACATTGAATGTGTGAAGCTACTGAGTTTGGGGACTTGTGTTTTCCACAGCATGACCTATTCTATCCGAACCGATAGCGGGCCCCATTTCACCTTTCCCTCAGGGCAGGTGACTGTCAGCCTCCAGTGCTGGATGCCATGCTGCCCACACCTGTCCACGATGCCATCTCATACACGCCTGGCTCTGGTCTGTTCTATTCCTCACTAATGATCTAGCTTTATGGTACGTCTTCTTTATCTGGTAGAGAAACGTATTCCCCTCCCTGGTTCTTCAGATTGTCTTGGCTAGTTTTTAAAGCACATTTCATCACAACACAGAAGTGGAGAGGATGGCACAGTGGACCACATTGTGCCCATCTGGCTCCAGCAGTGGTCCTCACCCTGGGGTTCTGTGTTGGTGGACTGCCGGCTGGGCATGCTCTCTGGAGCAGCAGGAGTCCTGAGCTCACTTTACCTGTCTTTGAGCAGTGGTGTCCTCATTTGCAGATGGGTGACATGATCTCTGTTACAGGGGTGTCGAGGGTGGGCCTGGGAGGAGCCCCTGGGCTGCAGGGTGCCCTTGGCAGCCCGTTCCTTCTCTCCTGGCCTCAGGAGTACAAAAACTAGCCAAAACCATCAGATGGCAGAGGGATGTCCCTGGGCTGCTTTCCACCTGTGGTCAGCACAGGGACACCAGCTGGCTGCTGGGAATGCCGCATCTTGCACTCTCCGTAGTTCAAGTGCATAGCGTCGTCATTCACCTTGACACTTCCACCATAGCCAGGCTTTCTAAAGGCTGTGGGTGGGGAGGTGGGTGGCCTGGGAGGGCCTGCAGGATGGAGGATCCAGGAGGCATTTGGTCAGGCACCTGATCCAATGCACTGTCCCCTGGGGCACCACAGCCTCCCACCACTGAGTACCTGTATTCCTCCCCTGAAAATCAGTGTACAAATTGGAGCCTTGGGGTGATGGCAGCCAGGAGGTGATCCAGGGCCAGTGCAGTTCTGTCCCTGTCCACCCGTCCGCTCCAGGTGCATACTTCATAATGTCCACTCAGCCTCCTGGTCCTCATTGTCCCCACTCCCAGCAAGTTGCTGAACTCCTCAACCTGTAAATTAGAACTTCTGCCTCCCATATGCCTGGAAAGTAGCAGGCCCCTCAGGGCTGCAGTCACTGTCCCTGACCCTTCCCTCCCTGAAACTTCCACCAGGCCCTGCTGGCAGCCGTTCATGTGAGTGCACACGTGTGGGGGTGTGCCCCTAGACCTGCAGCCCATTGTGAACATGCAGTGCATTTGTACGCTTGTTATTTGAGGGTATGGTAGGCAGATCGCTGGAGGGAGTCCCCCATTCGCTGCCACAGGAGCAGCCACGCAGATCCCTGTCAGGAAGTGCATCACCATGGTTGGGGTCCCTCTTCAAGTGGGATTGGGTTCCCAGGAGCTGCCTGGGCACGAGCCTGCGGGGATCAGCCCCCTTCCCATGCCCTAGGTGAGTGTTGTCTGGGCGCTATCATCAGCACTGGGCAGCTGGCCGCTGTGGACCAGACCTCCTGGCAGAGGTGCGCCCCAGAGGCTGGCACTGGCACAAGGGGATGGTCACACTTCTTGTGAAACAAGCTTTTCCATGTGTTCACCAGTGACAAAAAGACTGGTGGCCTGTCGCTGGCCTGGTTCCCACCTCTGCCCGTAAGTGCTTGGGGGCAGGTTGGCTGAAAACGCCCCTCAGTCAGGCTTCCTTCCTGCCATCTCAGGGCTCCTTGGACCTGCTCCTGGGGGTAACGGATGTCCTCAGCTGCAGCTTGAGACGCCTGTTCATGGAGAGGCCCTGCCCGCCCATCCTGCCTGCCCCTGCAGCCCAGCCGCCCCTCACCCTGGCATTTCCTTCCTTTCAGCCCAGTCCCGAGGAGAAGTCTGCGAGACTCTCTCGGCCTCAGCACCCACAGCTGTGGGAGGCCCTTGCTGGCTGTGAGCAGACTGGTCATTCACACCACATACCTCCAGCCTGCAGGCTGTAAGACATCGCATGCCTTTCAGACATCACCATGCCTTTTTCTCCTGAAGGCTTCCTCCTGCTGCCCCCGCCCAGCCTGGCCCTGCCAGTGCGTTGGCTGTGACGTGGCAGGGGAGAACAGGCCAAGGTGGGCTGGGGGGCTCACCTCTGCCTGGGCACCGACCACACCAGGCAGGCCTTGACTCCAGCAGAGGATCTGGTCCTGGGAGGCTCGGCCATAACTTGGCCTGTTACCGTCTTCCCCAAACACAGTGGGGCTCGTCTGGAAAAGGGGTGCTTTTAGACCTGGTGGGGTGAGTGTCCAGGCACGGTGAGGCAAAGCCTAACTCACTGCAGGCCAGGAGCCCCCCTAGGCCTTCACAGGAATCAAGGGGCCTGGGATACTGCCCCCAGGGAGGTGAGGTCAGTGTCTGCTCCTGCCTGAGGCAGCTATTTTGCTAGTGGTGGTGGCTGAGCTTTGCAAGAGCAGAAGGTCCAAGTTATGGAGCAAGTGACTCTTTTCTTGGATGGAAGGAGAGGCTTCAAGCCAAAGGCAGAGGTGGGGGCTTTTCTAACCCCAGGTCCTTCAGGAGTGTGGCACTTGGCTCCACCACAAAAACCTGTGTCTGCGGCTGTCCCCTGAGTTATGTTTTGGGGACTCACTGGCTCATGGGGAGATGCCCTACCTGTAAGGGTGCCCAGGCTGTACACGAAGCTCAGAGGGGGCTCCTGGCAGCGGGGCTCGGCTGTTTTCCCTGTGCACTCACAGAACAGGGCCTTGCCCAATCTTGGGCCCAGCTCCATCAGTCAAGGCCAAGGCCACTGCCTGCTGCTCCTGGGAGACAGATGTGCCAGAGGCAGGCAGGCCTGGGACCAGCTTCAGATCCTCTAGGGAAAGGGCTGTTGGGGGGTGTGCCTGTCACTCCCCTACACACACACACACACACACACACACACACACACACAGTTATATCAGTCCCCTGGGGAGTTGGGAATGGCTGTGGTTGGATAGTGTGCACTTGCTGCCGTGGGGGAGGCGGATGCAGGGATAGTGCTGGGCTCCCACCTCCCCACTGGGCTGTGAGGCCCGAGGTGTGTAGGGCTGGGCTGCTTGTGGCACCAACCTCCCTACTCCCTCCTCTCTCCTCTCCCCCTCCCTCCCTGGCTCCCTCCCTCCCTCCCTCTGGGGCAGGGTTGGCCAGGCTGCATCCCGGAACCCTCCCCAGGATCTGCATCTTTGAAGCCATGGATACTGACAAGAGGATTCAATGAATCCAAGGTCGCCAGCCGAGTGTTGACAGATGCCCGGCCATGATACTATTTCTGATTTAATAACCGAATGGGAGGCTGGCCCTTGGTAATAATTAGGGCTAATTACTGAGGAGGTGTTGACAGAAGGGCTGAGAGGAAACAAACTACCTTTATCCCGGGGCTTAGAGTCAGATTACCGGCCGTACTATCTGCCTCTCAGAAAGTAGACGCTTCAATCACTCACCAAGGCTTCAAAGGGGCAAGGGCCCTGACAATGCACGGGGTTTGGGAAGGAGCTATGAAGTGCGCCTTTGACTTCAACTCACCAACGGAGCCCCATTCCAGAAATGGTTTCTTTGTGAAGTCTGAGTTACCCTGGGCAAACCTGCCTCCCAGCTCGGGCGGGCTGGGGCCGCGGCTGGCCCGCCCACCTGCCCAAATCCTTCCAGTGTGGTGTTTCCTTGGTTTGGGAGTGGGTCCAGTTCTTTGTATGGCTGTGAGCTGCAGGTAAGGGGATCGGATCTTGTTATCCCAGCAGGCTGTTCCTTCCCTGGCCTTAGCCGGACACAGAGTCTCTGTAGCCTTCAAGGGCAGGTCTGGCCTCATTGCAAGAGGGCCTGCTTTATGGTAGGACCACCCCTTGGGGCCAGGTGTCACTCATGGGGCTGCCCCACCCCCATCTTGAGCAAGGAGCCAATGTTGTGGACAGGACACTGACCCCTAGGGGTCTCAGCGACTGAGAGGTGAAGGGTTGTCCCAAGTCACAGATGTATTGTATGTGAACCTGATGACCGCCGTGGATCCCCCTGGATCTCAAAGACAGCGTGGGGGCTGTGGTCAGACCTCCACTTGCTGATGAGAAGCAGCAGCCCTGGGAAGTTTCCCACTATCTTGGCCTGGACCGCAGGCCACTGCATCTGTGGTGCAGCTTTGAGGGTGAGGTGGCCGGCTAAGGCCATCGTGGCTGAATGTAGGAGTCTGTTGTGGGATTCTGGGCTTTGCCATGGTCTGTCCTGATCAGGGAGGTGGGAGGGCGAAGAAGCCTCACTCAGGACCAGCCTGTACAGAGAATGTCTTTTAGCTTCCGTCTGTGGCCTGGGAGGTATAGAGGGAGCGGGCCGCTGTTCTGCCGGCCTAGGGACCGGCCAATTCAGAATTTTCCCACGAGGCTGGTTGTGCTACTTCAAAGAGAAGGAGTAGGTCTCGCTGGTGGAGAGCACTATTGTTAGATGACTTCTTCCTTTCCCGGGCATGCTGCTCTGTTTCTAGAAGTAACGATGATGATGACGACGGTAAACATCACCCACTAATTTGCTTAACTCAATACTGACTACCTTGTATTGGGGACATTATTGATGAACTTAAATCTATTTATACTAGGGCAAAAAATAGAATGGTATTTTAAATAGGAGAAGCACTTAAAAATTGGCATTAAATCTGCTTAAAGTCACCTTGAGTAGAATTAGAAATTGGCTCTAAATCTGAAAGAATCTAAACAGGAAACTGGGTTTTTATAATATGTTAGTGGTGAACTAAATGCCATTACTTATAGCGTGAGAAAAAGTAGCACAAAAATATTGTACAATGTATTTTATTTGAAACCCCCCCCCCCCCCGAAAATGACCTAGGGTGTGTTACCTTGGACACAGAAGCGTGCCTGAGCCCTGTTCCCTTTTATTAACATCTTCTATTAGCATGGTACAGTTGTCATGGCGATGAAACAACATAGATGCATTGTTATTGACTTGAGTCTATATTTTATTCAGATTTCTTGAGTTTTTACCGAATGTCCTTTTTTCTATTCCAGGATCCCATCCAGGATCCCAGGTTGTATTTAGTCGTCCTTTCTCCTTAGTTTCTTCTGGACTTTCCTTGTTTTTGTGGCCTTCACAGCTTTGAGTTCTTTTGTAGACTGTCCCTCGGCTGGGTTTTGCTGTGTTTTTTCTCATGATTAGATAGGGGTTGTGGGTTTTTGGGAGCCAGACCTCAAAGATAAGTGCCACCTCATTACATCATATCACTGGCGCACGCTGTCACCATGACATCACTATGGATGTTGACCTTGGTCCCCCGAGGTAGCGGTTGTCAGGCTTCTCCACTGTAAAGCTGCTGTTTCCCCCATTTCCAGACTGTGCTCTTAGGAAGGATTTCGTTTTGCCAAGCCACTCATCAGGGGTGGGTGTTCTGCTCCGACTCCTTCTGGGCGGAGCATCTACATACATTATTTGGAATTCTCTGTGGGAAATTTGTCTACTCTCCTGTCTTTGCATAAGTATGAACTCATGAATATCTTTTATTAATGCTATGATTATTGTGAAATGTACTTACAGTGAGTCTTAACACCTGCCCACACCAGCATCCCACAATCCGGATACCGAAACTGTCTCATTAACTCAGAACCCTCCCCCTGCTGCCCCTTGGTAGTCAGCCCCTGCTCCTCCCCCGGACCCCTGACAATGGGCCATTTGTGCTGTCTGCCTAGTTTTGCCTTTTCCAGAATGCCATATAATTAGGCTCATATAGTCTATAGCCTTTAACTTACCATAATTCTCTGGATATTCATCAACGATGTTGTATTTATTAGTAATTTGTTCCTTTTTATTGCTCAAGAGTGTTCCATTTACCCATGGATATCATTTGGGTTATTTCCCATTTTGTACAATATTAATACAGTATAACTGCTATTAATATAGCAGACTTTAGTTTGCTCATAAGTATTCACTTCTCTAAAATAAATATATAGGGTAGGATTGGTGGGCAATATGATACATGTATAGTTCCTTTAATAAGAAACTACCCCACTGTTTTCCAGAATGCTTGTACCATTTTGCATTCTCACTAACAATGTACGAGAAGTCCATTTGCTCCACATTCCAGCCAACACTTGGTTTTGTCAGTTTTTTTCCCTTTTTCTTTTAGCCATTCTAATAGTCTGTGGTCTTCAGTTCCATTTCATCTAAGTTGTTGAGTGTGCATTGAATTGTTTATAGTATTTCCTTATCATCCTTTTGGTGTTTGTGGTGTCTAGTGATAACCCTTCTTTCATTATTATACTTTGTTTCTTCTCTCTTTTTTTGGTTGGCTATCATTTTTATTTATCTTTTTAAAGACCCAGTCTCTGGTTTTGTTGATTTTTCTCTGTCGTATTACTGTTCTCTCTTTCATTTCTACTCTAACCTTATTTCCTTTCTTTGGCTTGCGTTGGGCTTATTTTGCTCCTCTTCTAGTTTCTTAAGGTGGAAGCTAGGTCATAGTTTTCTTCTCTTCTAATGTAGGCACTAGTGATAGGAATTTTTCTATAAATTCTACAAGTTTTGACTTTTTATTTTTTATTCAGATAAATTTTTTTCTAATTTCTCTTAGGACTTCTTGGACCCACTTAAAATAACTCATTGGTTATTTAAAGTGTGTCACTTACTTTCCAAATATTTGGATATTTTCCAGTTATCTTTCTGTTATTAATTTCCAGGTTAATTCCATAATCTAGAGAACATATGTTGTATGCTTTTTGGGTTCTTCATTTTTAAAGGTTTGTTTTATGGCCCAGGATATGGCCTATCTTGATGAATGTTCCACGTGCATTGAGAAGAATGTTTTTCTGTTGGGTGGAGTGTTTTCTTAATGTCACCTAGGTCAAGTACGTAGATAGTATTAGTCAAGGCTCCTGTGTGACTTTCTGGCCACTTGCTCAATAGATTACTAAGGAGCAGTTTACATCTCCAGCTATAATTATGTATTTGTTTATTTCTGCTTTCAGTTCCACCAACTTTTTCTTCATGCATTTTGTTGTTAAATGAATACATATTTAGGACTTATATGTTTTCTTGATGAATTGATGCCTTATGTTTTTATATATCCTTCTTAATCCCTGATGATACTCCTTGCTCTGAGGTCTGTTTTGTCTGATTTTAATATATCCACTCCAACTTTCTTTTATTGTTTGTATATCTCTTTCATTTTTTTACTTTTATCTATGTTTTTAAACTAAAATGGGCTTATTCTAGATAACTTATAGTTGTTTTTTTTATAATAGCTTATAATTGTGGGGTCTTATAATTTACATGTTGAGAGTATTTACATTTATTATAATCATTGATATAGTCTTATTTTGGTTTACCATTTTGTTTTCTCTATTTCCTCTGATTACTTGTTCTTCTCTCCTCTTTTCTTTTTTTAATCCTTACCCGAGGAGTGAGGATATTTTTTTCCATTGATTTTTGTTTGTTTGTTTGTTTTGTTAATCCTCACTTGAGGATGTTTTTCCATTGATTTTTAGGGAGAATGGAAGAGAGAGGGAAAGACAAAGAGAAATATCGACGTGAGAGAAACACATCGATTGGTTGCTTCCTGCACACTCCCTGACCAGGCCCTGGGCCAGGGAGGAGCCTGCAACCAAGGTATGTGCCCTTGACCGGAATCAAACCGGGGACCCTTTGGTCTGCAGGTTGACGCTCTATCCTCTGAGCCAAACTGGCTAGGGCCTTTTCCATTGATTTTTAGAGAGAGTAGAAGGGAGGGGAAAGGGAAAGAGAGAACCATCGATGTGAGAGAGAGATACATCGATTGGTTGTCTCTCACATACACCCTGACTGGGGCCCGGGATATAACCTGCAAACCAGATATGGGGATGGAACCTGAGACCCTTCAGTGCTCAGGCGGACACTCTAACCATTGAGCAATGCCAATCAGTGCTATCCCCTCTTCTGCCTTTTGGATCACTTGGATATTTTCAAATAGTCTGTTTAAATTTTTCTATTGGTCTTGTGGATATACATTTTTTCTATTACATAATATGTTTTAAATGTTTGCTCTAGGGATTATAGTGTATATACTTAACCTTTGACAGTCTTCTTAGGGTTAATTTTTTTTTTTCATTTCAAGCAAAATATAGAAGCCTTACAACCATATGGGTCCCCTTACTCTTTCACCTTCATGTTATTGCTGTTACATTGAAAAACCCACCAGTGTTATAATTTTAACAATATACATGTTCACTTAAGAGGTGAAAACTTGTATTTTATGTTTGCCCAGATATTTACCATTTCTTTTACTCTACTGTCTTGAAATTCCACATTTCTTTCTGATTATCATTTCTTTTGAGCTGTATAACTTCCTTTAGTATATATTTTGGAGCACATCTGCTGGCAAGAAATTCTCTTTGGTTTTTTTCATCTGAGAATATTTTTATTTTGCCTTCATTCACAAAGGACCATATGCTGGATATAAAGTTCTTTTCTTTCATTACTTTAAAGGTGTTCTGCTGTCTTCTGGCTTCCACATTTTCTGATGAGAAATCCACACTCATTTAAATTATTATTTCCTTATGTATAATTTGTTGTTACTGTCAAGATTTTTTTTTATCATTTGTGTTTGAGTGTGGCTTTATCTTGCTTCTTATTCATTTGAGTTCTTGAATCTGTAAATCTTTCTTTTCCCAATTTTGTGAAATTTCAGGCACTATTAAAGTAATTTTTGTACTTCAATCTCTTTCTCTTCTTCTCACACTCCAATAACATGAATGTCAGACCTTTTACTATTATCCCACAAGTCCTGGATGCTGTATTTAATGTAATCTTTTTCTTTTTGACCTTATATTAGATCATTTCTATTGATCAGTCTTCATGTTCATTGACTCTTTCCTTTGCCATCTCCCATTCCATTATTAATTTTTTTGGTTTCAGATATTTTATTATTTAGTTCTGAAATTTCCTTAAAAAAATAATTCTTATATCTCTGCTGAGAACTTTCCTTCCATTAAGTTCAAGTGTATTTACCTTTGCTTCATAGAGCATAATCATGAAAGCTGTTTTAAAATCCTTATCTGATATTTCCAGCATCTGAATCATCAAGGCTGGCATCTGTAACTTGTTTTTTCCCTTGAGAATTGGCGTCATTTTCTGGTTCTTGGAATGTTGAATAATTTTGTATTGTATCCTAGACATATCCTGGATTGAGTATTATGTTGGGTCCTTTGAAGATGTTGGGTTTTGGGTTAGCAGGTAGTCAACCCAGTTAGCTTTGTATCACAAGTTCTGTCTTGCCCTCCATGGACTATGGTGTTCATCTCATTTTAATTTTCAAAGCTTTTGAGATGCTGCTTTGGGTCTGTCCCACACATCAGCCACTTGGGGGTCTGTCTGAGATTTGGGTGGTGGTTTAAATCTTAGTCCACATCTTAAAGCTGGTGCTGCTTTGGGCCTGTCCCAGGCATGTGCAATGTAGGAATGAGCCTGGGACTTTTGTGGCTTCCTTCACAAAATTAAGGGACCCTTTCTTTATCTCTGCCCCTCTTCAGTCCCCCCGCCCTCCTACACACACCCGTTCCACCCACAGTTCATTTCATCCTGGTTCCCCTAGATTACTCAGGCCAGAAAGACAGGGGTTTCTCACAGAGTCACTTCTTCCACGCAGCTCCCTGACTAGGGCCCATCGCTGGGACAGCACCAAGAGAGAAGAGACAAACACACCATCAGGGAGTGATTTCCTCTCACATTCTTTAGACTTCTTTGTACAGAACTTAGGTGTTTTGCATTGTTGTTTTTAAAATTTGTGATTTAAGTTTTTCCCCTTTCACCTAAAATTCATTTAATAAATATGGTTTAAAATTTTTAGTTGCAAGGATCTTTTGGGTTTTATTTTGTTAATCTCTGGTTTAATTGCGCTATAGTTATAGGGTATTGTTTATTATATTTCATATTTATGGAGCTTACCAATGTTTCTTTTTGTTTTTTAATCCTCACTCGAGGATGTTTTTCCATTGATTTTAGAGTCAGTGGAAGAGAGAGAGAAAGACAGAGGGAAGTATCGATGTGAGAGAAACACATCGATTGGTTGCCTCCTGCATGGACCCCTGACCAGGGCCTGGGCCGGGGAGGAGCCTGCAACCAAGGTACATGCCCTTGACTGGAATCAAACCTGGGAACCTTCAACCCTCAGGCTGACGCTTTATTTACTGAGCCAATGTTTGCTTTGTGACACCCAGTATACAATCAGTGGTTTTTAAATATATATATAGTAGAGGCCCGATGCACAAAATTCGTGCAAGGGACTTGGCTCCCCGCTGCCACAGCGGCCGCCTCTGCCTTGGCCCCGCCCCACCCCCATGGTTTCGTCTGGAAGGTTGTCTGGAAGGACGTCCAGTCTAATTAGCATATTACCCTTTTATTATTATAGATTTTTATTGATTTCAGAGAGGACGGAAGAGGGAGAGAGATAGAAACATCAATGATGAGAAAGATATACTGATTGGTTGCCTCCTGCTTGCACCCCGACCAGGGACAGGGATCGAGCTTGCAACCTAGGTATGTGCCCTTGACCAGAATTGAACCTGGGACCCTTTAGTCTGCAGGCCGATGCTCTATTTGAGCCAAACCGGCTAGGGCTACAATCAGTTTTTACACATGTTTATGTGCTTTTGAGAAGAAGGCTTAGTCTCTCATCAGTGTAAATTTCCATATAGATCCACAATATCTTTCCTGTTGAGTCTTCTCTCTCCTTACTTATTATTATCTACTGGACCTGGCTTGTACTAAGAGCCATTAGTGAGTTTTTCTGACTCCTTGCATCTTCCGTAGTTTGGCTTTATATAGGTGGTACCTCTGTTTAGTACATAGGTATTTATAAGTGTCATATATCCATTGTGAATTTCAGCTTTTAGTGTTAGAAAGTGTCTGGCTTTGTCAAATGTAACGCTTTTTGGCTAGAATTCAACTTGGTTGATATCAGTATTTCAATCTCTGCTTTCTTATTGTTTCCATTTGCCTGATATAACTGTCTATCTAATTTTAGCCTTTTGGAATAACTTTAACATTTTGTTTCTTATTGGTTTTTACATTCTGAGTATGAGTTCTTTATCAGATATATTTTTGTGAATGTTTTCTCCCTGTCCCTAGCCTTCTTTTTGTTACTGTCATTTTGTAGCCTGGTTTTTACTTATTTACTGTCTCTTGATGAGAATTGTGATATTGAGCTTCATCCATGTGAGATTGGAGTTTATCCATTTTCAACTTTGTGGAGTATTCTATTGTATGAATGTACCACATTTATCGCATTCTGCACATGATGGCCATTTGGATTGTTTCTAGTTTTTTGTTGTTTTTTTTACTATACACAATACTGCTATAAACACTCTTGTACAAATCTCTTTGTGTGCATGTGTGAGAATTTCTTTAGGATGTTTATCTAAGAATGGGGTTGCTGAGTCATATAGTGTGCAAAATAGTCCCAGATTGTTTTCCAAACAGATTGTGTCAGTTTATGCTCCCTCTAGCTTGGTAAGGGGTTCCAGTTGTCCCACATCTTGGTCAACATTTGACAGACTGTTTAATTTTTTACTAATTTGCTGGAAGTGTAGTTATGTCACATGGCAGTTTTGACAGGCATTTCTAAGATTATTAATTAGGTTAAACATCTTTTCATATGTTTATCAGCCACTTATGTTTCTTGTGAAATATCTGTTCAAATCGTTTGATCATTTTTCTTTTTTGGTGTTTGCTTTTTTAATGGTATTTAAATTTTTTTATTTTCCCCCCATTGGTTTTTTTAGAGAGTGGAAGGGAAGAAGGGTGGGAGGGAGGGAGAGAGAAAGAGAGACAGAAGGGGGAGGGGAAGAAACATCAAAGTGAGAGAGACACATTGATTGGTTGCCTCCTGCATGAGCCCCAACCAGAGCCAGGGATTAAATCTGCAACCCAGGTATGTGCCCTTGATTGGGAATCGAACCCACGACCCTGTGGTGTGCAGACTGGTGCTCTAACTACTGGGAAACACTGGCCAGGGCTTTTTTATGGTATTGATGTGTGTGATTTTTATGCCTCCCCCTCCACTAGTGTGCTTTTATATTGTTAAACCTCCAGAAATGTTACAAGTATAGTATATAATGAATACCTAGGTATCCTTCACCTGTGATCACCAATTGTTAGCATTTTCCCACATTTGCTTTACCACTCTGCCTATATACTTATATGTACATAGAAATAAAGAAATTTTTTTTCTGAAGCATTTGCAACAGATTGCAGACATCATGACATTTCACCTCAAAAATACTATAGCATAGGAATAAGGACAGTCTTCTACATAAAACACCATTATCCTTCCCAAGAAAATTAACAAAATTCCATATTATCTGCAGTCCATATTCAGATTTCCTCAATTGTCCCAAGCAATTTCTCTGTGGGTCCCCTCCTTTTTTAATGTGTGTGTTTTTTTTTTGTTGTTGTTTGTTTGTTTTGTTTTGTTTTGTTTTTTACTTTTAGAGAGAGGAAGGGAGAGGGATAGAGAGATAGAAACCTCTGTGAGAGAGAGGAACATCATCAATTGGCTGCCCCCTACTGGGGATCGAGCCTGCAACCTGGGCATGTGCCCTGACTGGGAATCGAACTGGCGTGTAGGTCCCCCCTTTTTGATCCAGGATCTAATCATGATTCCCATGCTGCATTTGATTGTGATGGTTTAATTTACAAGAGTTGCCCTGCTTTTTGCTTTTGTTGTTTTTCTTGACCGTGACCTTTTGATAAGTCCAAGCTAGTTGTCTAGTCCCATAATCTGGATGTGTCTGCTTGTTTCCTGCACGTTGTTGGCATGGCCGGGCGAGGATGGCGCCACGTCTTCTTGCATCACCTCAGGCGATCAGTGATGTCAGTTTGTTTACTATTGGCAGTGCCAGTTTTGATCAGATGGTGAAGGTGGTGACAGCCAGATGTCTCCATTGTAAAGGAATCTTTTCCTTTTGTGATTAGTTAATAACCAGAAGAGTAATACCTTGGCTCTATGCAAATCACCTGTTTCCCAACAACCTTTTTAACCAGTTGGATCCTTTTTCAAATCTGATTGGTGATTTTTATAGTCTTTTGCTCTCTACTTGTAGTTTTAGCTCCTTCTTTTTCTTTTAAACCATTAAGCATTCTTATTTTAAATATACCTGAATGCTCTGCTCTGGAAGTGTAGTTCTGCTTCCTGTTGTTTCTTATGGCTCTCACTCATGGTGCCATGTTTCCTCATTTATTTTTATTAGTTTTTTTTTCTTTTTAAATATACTTTTATTGATTTCAGAGAGGAAGGGAGAGGGATAGAGAGATAGAAACATCAATGATGAGAGAGAATCATTGATTGGCTGCCTCCTGCACTCCCCCTACTGGGGATCAAGCTGCAGCCCGGGCATGTGCCCTTGACCATAATTGAACCTGGGACGCTTCAGTCCCCAGTTCTGAAGCTCTATCCACTGAGCCAAACCGGCTAGGGCTATTTTTATGAGTTTTGACTATAAGCTTGCATTTTGTAGGGCTGTATCTATGAATTCATTGAGGTCTGAGTTGAAGGTGGGCTCCTTCTGAGAAACTTCACAGACTGGAGTTTTGAGGACCTCCCAAGGTGTGTGAATTAGGGCTGAAACCTGAGGGCTGGCTTTGTCCTGGCACCTCTGGGTGCAGCTTTAGTTCTGTTTCAGTCTAACACTGAGAACATTGCCCGGGGCGGGGGGGGGGGGCGGGAGGGTCTCATCTTTATGGGATGCTCCTTTGACATTACCAACCTTGGGAGTTTGTCTTCCGTGGGCCCAGAGGCCTTGAGAGCACACATTCTAGGTCACTGGTACAGCAAATGCCCTCAGGGCAGGAGCCAGCTGCAGGCTCCACAGACCGCATTAGATTTGACTTTTACTTAGTGTTTGGCCTCTGAAGGTTCCAGACTTTTTGGAAAACAACTTAGTGATGTATTGAAGATTTTGTTTTTTTAAATTTTATCAGCATTTTAATTTGCTTTATTGCAGAGGGGGCCAATCGGGACATTCATACTGCTAGAAAGTGCTGCCTCCCTAGTCTGAGCTGGCTATGGAACGCTCAGGGTCTTAGGGCTGCTAAAGTGGTTCTGTGCCCTTGTCTGCCACTCACGCAGGCGTGGGGCTCCTGTTTGAGCTGCTTCCAGAATGCCATCCTGCCTGTCCTTGCCCTCTCTCTCTCTCTCTCTCTCTCTCACACACACACACACAGTCAGTGAGGCAGGACCCAGTGGGCTGGGGCAATGCCGAGCATCTCTGGGTGGTGGCTCCTCCACATTGGCTCACTTCCGGTGTTCTTTCTTGATTTCCAGGCTTCTTCATGGAACAGTGGTTCTATTGCAATGAAAGGAAAGGGCCCCATGACTGAGTGTAGGGCAGGTGCCCAGGGCAGTCCTACAACCTGTTGGTGGATCAGACCACGGGGTACACAGAGGTATGAACCCCCAGTAGCCCAAGAATGTCAGGTGGGACCTGTGGTCTCTGGGCACCAGCCCCTCCTCTAGCCCCGCTTCCTCTGCCTCTTGAGTTGCATGGGTTCTGCCTGTGATGCAGCCCCCGGGGCTGGGGCAGGTTTCCACCAGCACCCGGTTGGTGGGGTACATGCTCCTGCCTCCACCTTGGGGGGCGTCCTTGAACCCCTGTGGCTGCTGGGCCTGCCCAAGGCATGTGACCTTAGTGGGAGGGGGAGGGCTGGGTTCGGCTCAGCCACCCACTGCTCCCCACGCCCGGGGACAGGCTCCCTTCGCCTCTCCTGGACATAAGCCTGCCAGGCTGTTGCCACTGAGGGGACACAAGGGGACGCTGTCATTGTTCATCTGTGGGCTGAGGGCCTGCAGGGCTTTGGGGGGCATTTATAGCCTCAGTTGGAATGGCTGTCAGAGTTGTGCAAATTGTGTCAGATTGTCTTTCTTTTTAATTTTTAAAAGAATGTGTGTCTCGCTTTGACATCTTGAAGAGCAGGCAGAATCCGAAGTTGTGCTCGGTGGATTAAGTTTCATGTTCCTTTGCCCTCCGGGAGGGAGAGACAAGTGACAGAACAGGGAACGGAGGCAGCGGCGGTGGCCGTATCGCACATCAGCCTTGCGCAAGGGCTGCGGCCTCCGCTCCGGGCCGCTGGTGCCAGGGGAGATAGGATAATGCGATTATTCTCAATTAGATTAATAAAGAATAATTAGATGTCATAAATCAAGTAATCATAGGATATTGTCATGGGAAAAATATGTAGCTAGAATTAATTAGTTTTCAAATAAAGCATTTATTTTAATTGCTTGAAATGATGGAGCCCTTAATTGCCGATGCATCATTTTGGCCTGAGCATTTTGGTTGTTGTAACAACGTGACGGGTTTGTTCCCTGAACTTCTGGGGAAACAATAGAGGAGAACTTGATTTCATCACCTCCGAGCGAGCCTTGTGCTGGGGAGGTTCTGGAAACTCCTTTCTGGCCCCAGGCAGGTGGCGAGTGTGGGCCGGGCTTCAGCTGGCACTGCATGTGTATGTGTGTGTGCATGCATGTGAGCACATGCCTGTGTGTGTCGATAAGCATGTGCATGTATATGTGTAGGTATGCGTGTGTGAGCACCTGTGCGTGTATATGTGAGCATGAACAAGGTGGGAGTGTACCTGTCAGGACTGCACAGTGGGAGCCTGCAAAGGTGGCCTGTTGGACTCTGTGGCTTGGACTGAGTGGTGGGGTGCCTCCCCATCCTGAATTGGGGCTTTTCTGCTGGGTTGAGGTGCTTTAGCAGGCTCTGCATCCTTGGGTTTCTCTGAACCTGGGGCCCAGCAACCCTGTGCCGGTTGCTGACCAGCTGTTCTTATGGGGTAGGCACAGCCCAGACAAGCAGTGGTTTCTGAGGGCCCAACAGCTGTTCCCCGGAACTTGTCCACCAAGCCAGCCTGCCCAAGGTAGCCCTGCGGGGTTCGCAGCCCTGGCCTGGCAGCATCTTAGGCGACTTACCTGCCCCATCCAGAGCAGAGGCCGTGGGTTGCGAGCAGATGGGGTTATGGGCTTGGGTCCCTTTGCTCCTGGCTGGAGGCTGTTCTTGTGTTTGGGAAGAGTCAGTTGGCCTTTAGCCAAAGGTGGGGCAAATGTAGAGAGAGAAAAACAGATACACACTTGGCCATTTGTAAAGCATGTTCCCAGGGAACCCCTCCTTCTCTTTGAAACCCCGTGATCTAGTGGTAGAGCGGCCGGTCAGGGTGACTATCTGCCCTGGGGTCAGAGGCTGGGGCCACCCCTTCCTGGGCCTGGCTCTGTAGTGTCGCTCTGGTCTTTTAGGATCTAGGACCCAGCCCCACTTGGACTTGCTTCATGGTAGCCAGACCTCAGGGGGCCTGGGCGCTGGCAGTGGCCTACCACTGGTCCCTGTGTCCTGGTCCTCCCCACCCCCCTGCACAGCCCCTGGTGGTCTCCAGGCTCTGGTTGCTGCTCACACTCTGCTCTCGGGTGACCTAGAGTCCCCAGCTGCTTCAACAGTGGCATTTCTTAGGTGTTTTCCAGTCAAACTGCTCCTGCTCTCTTCTGAAGCTAGACCAGAAGGAAAGGGCCTGGGAGGCTTTTGAGGAGAGGAGGTGCAGGGCTTGGTGGTTGAGGGCACAGCTGAAGTGGCCTGGACCCGCGCCCACACCTCTCCTGCCTCTGCTGCCCGTGCATATGCCCAGCTTCAGCCTGTAGCCCCTCCTGCGGGCCTCTGTCCTAGGCCTGGAACCCCCTCCAAGGCCTGGCATCAACCTCCTGGCCAAGGCTTCTTCCCGTGGAAGCCTTTCTGTCTGGTTCCTCGGGTGACTGTGGCTGCCATAGTGGTGGGTCCGTGGCTGCTTCCTGCTCTGTGTGCAGGCTGGAGGCGGGTAGGTTGGGGACTGTCTCAGAGCCTCGCATCCTCAGCGCAGCCCGGGCCTGCGGGCAGACAGATGTGTCCCCCGACTGTTGGAGCACGACACTTCTGGTTCTGCCGCCCCCCCCCCCACACACACACACCTATTGAGAGCAGCCACCCCTGCACTGTTGAGTCCCTTGCAGCCTGTGGGACTGAGGTGGCATGAGAGGACACAGGCTCCCAGGGACTCTGCAGGATTGCGTGACTGGGGGAGGCTCAGTGGGGACACTAGGCGGATTCTCCTTTGGGGTGAGTGGGCCCCACAGGCCTTAAACACAGGACCAGTGATCTGAGGAAGGGCCTCCTGGGGAGTGACAAGGTGATTCACACACTGCCCGCCCACCCGCTGCTGCGCCGGCCGCTCTGCGCCTTCTGGCTGCGTGCAGGCCTGAGCCTCAGGATCCTAGGGCCGCTCACGAGGCTGTTCCTTCCCCGGCAGTAAAGGTGCTGCCTCCTTGAAGGATGGCAGCGGCAGTTAGTAGTTGTGGGTGTTCAGGCCCGGGACCCAGTGGGCAGCATTTGCAGCACAGACGCAGGGGAAGTGGTTCCTCTCCGTCTTCTGGGCCTGCTCACTGGCACCCAGGGCCCTCGCGCTCGCTGAATTTTCTGGGAGGGCTGGTTGGGGTGGGCTCCCTGAGGGAGAAACTGGAGTGAGGCCTGGTCAGAAGCAGGACTCAGCCAGACCTGCAGTCAGGGCGACCCCTGCGCAGCCTGGGCGAGGAGGACCTGCCTGGCCTGAGTGGGACGGCGCTACAGTGGCCAGTGGGAGCCAGGCAGCCAGAGGTGTAGCTGGTGTGGACCGGAGTTCCTGGGGACCAGCGGAGGGCTCTGTGCCGGGCCAGTGTGGCTGAAGGAGGCTGTGGCCACTGCTGCGCCCATGTTGGGACTAGGGTGGTTCCACTTGGGTGCAGAGGCCATGGCAGATGGAAGACGGGATGGGCAGCATCCAGGGAGGCCTCCCACTGCCTTTCTGAAGGGGAACAGGTGGGCCACTCACTGCCCTCCCTCGGTCCCCAGGTGGCTGCAGCCCCGCCCAGCATGGCGGCCCCACCAGACCCCCAGTTTGTCCTCCGGGGCACCCAGTCGGCGGTGCATGCGCTGCATTTCTGTGGAGGAGCCCAGGAGCAGGGGCACCAGCTTCTCCTCTCAGGGTGAGTAGCTGCTGCTGGCCCGCCCCCGGGGGCTAGCCCAGGGAGAAGTTTGGGGGGCTAGCAATGAGCCTGGCGCTTGTTTGGGGGTCCTGCTGAGCAGCTCAGGCTGCCTGTCACCCAGGCACACTTTTAGAGCCCACTCGACATACTGTCCCCTTGGGGCTCACCCCTTGGGGGAGGCGGGGACACACGCCCATTCTGTTACAGGTGCCATCCAGTTTGCACTGTCTACGGCAGCCCTCCCTCCCTCTGCTGAGAGGCAGGCTCTGCCTACGGGGCCCTCAGAGGCCCCCTTGGAAGAAGAGCATGTGCCGCTTTACCCTGAGTGCGTGTTCAGAGCTGTCACCTAAACTAAAGGCTCAGGCAGCTGGAACCCTGGTCCACCAGACTGGCCCTGGGGAGCGGGCTGGGCACGGCCACCTCCTCCGACACCTCCTCCCGACCCTGCCCTGCACTCGTCTGAACAGGTCCCTGAGTGGGCTGGTGCACATCTGGAGCCTGCAGACACGGAGGGCGATCGCCACCCTGGACGGGCACGGGGGTCAGTGTGTGATCTGGCTGCAGACACTGCCCCAGGGACACCAGCTCCTCAGGTATGTCTCAGTGGCAGTCCCAAAGGAGCCTAGCCACTCAGGCTGCCCCACCCCAAACAGCAGAATAGGGTGTGACCCCTGCTCTCAGCCCATCCTGAGGCAGTGCGTCTGGGTGTGCTGGGTGCTGTTCTGCTGGTGCTCACTAAGAAGGGCCTAATGAACGTATAGGACGGCTCTGTCCATAGCCCCAGCCGCCAGTGGCTGAGCAGAGCCCGCCTGGCCTGCTGCATCTCCCCAGTGGTGGGAGCTGGGGTCCCGAGGCTGAGCTCGAGGCCTCTTGTGGGAGGAGCCTCGCTTCCCTCCTGCAGGCCCTGGGTGGCCTTATCCTTGGCTGTGCAGCCACCTTCCCGCAAGGTGGCGAAGACGGTTGCCAGGGCAGCACTCAGAGCCTGAGCCTAAATCTCACCAGGCTGGTCAGAGAGAGGCTCCACAGCCCGGTGTGGCCGCCTCCAGGGGCACTGGGAGCACCACCCAGGTGCCCATGTCCGGGCACTCAGGGCTGGCTAATGAGGGCTCAGCAGGAAGTGGCAGGAGCAAGGGCAGTCGGCACTCCCAGTGGAGAGTGGGTTTGCCGAGGCTGTGGCATGCCCAGCTGGGAGTGTCAGAGGGGGCATGAGGGGCTGGGGGCTGGGCAGCGGAGTGGGGAGTGCTTCTGTTCTGGCACTGCCATCGTGGCCGTGTGGAGGTGACAGGCTGGGGACTCCAGGTGAGGGCTGGGCCAGGAGGCAACAGGAAGGGCAGGTGGTGAGACAGCAAGTTGGAAGGGGCTTCCCTGCTTCCCATGGGGTGCGGGAGGGGCAGGGCACAGACCAGGAGTTTGCAGGGAGCTGGGTACCTACTTGGCTGCCAGAGCTGGCCACTGTCTTGGGCCGTGCTGACGTCTGCCCCCGCTCAGGAATTGCTGCCCCAGCCCAGGAATCTACCAAATCAAAGTGCTGGCCTGAACGCTCTGCCCCTACGCTCCAGGCCTGGTCTGTTCTGCTCTGGGCTTCAGCCTGGACATCTGTCTGTGCGCTGTGGAGCCGGTCCCAGAGGATGAGGCCTGCTGGCCTCCACTGGTCTGCAAAGCACTGTTATGCCAGGCTCCTGTGGCTCCCACCACCCTGAAGGTGACTGAGAGGTGTCCTGGAGGGCTGTGGCCCTGGACGTGTAGAGCTCTCACAGTCCTTGTCTCCCTTGCCAGGCTGGCCCAGATGTCACCCGCCCACACTTGGTACACAGGGCCCTCACAGTCTCTGTCTTTCCCTGACAATAGAGTAGGTGTCATGTCTGAACTCCCCACTAAGTCACTTGTACCAGGAGCTGCATTTATAAATGTTCCTGCAGAATTTTCAGCTGAGGTGTAGGCCCTCTGGGCCTCCTGCTCTCTAGGGCCCAGGCACCTTGGGCTGTCTTCTGGGAACCCCTGGCCGTGAGGGCTCGGGCGCCTGACGCCTTGCTCTGAGGCTTCAGGCCACGGAGATCTGGGCCAACGCGGTGTGGTGCGGGGTGGACAGCTCCTGGTGTCACCTGTAAGGATGGCACCTCTTCTTCCAGTCGTGGTGGCCCTGTGGCAGCCCCCCTCCAGGCAGGGGCCTGCGGGTGAGGAGGTCTACAGCGCAGACCGTGCAGGTGCTTGGAATGCGCAGGTGCGTTTATGTTGCACTAGAGGCTGTGCGCCCAGCTGTGTTTGGAAGTCAAGTCTCTCCAAAGTGGCTCTTGAGGAAGGAAAGTGAGCTTTCATGTCGAGGAGAGTCTGGAGGACAGAAAGTGAGGAGCCAGAGGCCCCAGCCCTCACCAGGCTGTGCAAGGGGCTCCAGGGAGCCCAGGGGCAGTTCCACAGACACCCCCAGCCCCATCTACAGGCTCGAGGACACACCTGTGCGGGTGTGTTTCCTGCCTTTCATTGTGAGATGAAGCATACTCACAGAAGAGCGCAGAGAACAAGTTTGCAGACTCTGTCACAGAGTGGACACCTGTGTAAGCGCCCCAGCAGGACCCGGAGCTCTGCAGCCCTGCTCCCTGCCTGTCCCCGGGAGGCAGCCCCTCGTGCCTCACTCGTGTTTACCACCGGAACGTGCATCTCCAAAAGGCAAAGGCTCATTTTGTCTATTTTTTCTGTTATTGTTCTTTACTTAAAAAAGTGGATCACCCAGAGCAGCTTCCGGTGCATCTGACATTTTTCACTCAGCTCTGTCTTCGCGGGGTCCCCCACGGTGCGCGTGGCTGCAGTGCACGGCGCAGGCTTCTCCGGGGGGTGTTGCCTGGATGTGTGCACCCAGGTGACTTCTGTCCTGCTGTGGGTGGAGGTCTGAGGTGTCCACCTGGGCCTGCTGCAGATAAAGTGGAAGAAGGCTCTCGGCCAGGTCTCCTGGGGATCCCGCAAGAACCTTCGAGCACATTGGGCTGCTTGGGAGCACCAGGCTGCACTCGTCCCCGTGCAGTGAGTGCCCCACCCCCACTGCCACCTGGGCCAAGGAGCTGTGGGTGTGGCTGTCCCTGTGTGCGGATCATCTGGGGTGATGGGCGTCAGGCCAGGACAGAATGTGTGCAGCGTTAGCAATTAGGTGGCGGGTGAAGGAGGTGTGGGAGGTCTTCCTGCTGTTCTCACAACTGTTCTGTGAGTTCGAAACAAATTCAGAATAAAAAGCTACTTGAAAACAGGCCTGTCCTTGCTTACGGCATGGCTGCCATCTTGACCGTGAGTCAGATGCCCTCCGTGTGTGAGCATGTCTCTCCTGCGTTAGGCTCTGGCTCGTCCTTGTGTTAAGGACACTGCCACGTCTGTCTCCCTCACAGTCCAGCAGAGCCCAGTGTCAGCCCGTTCCTTAAGAGCGCCGCGTGATTCTTAGTCCCCCAAATGCTCAGGCGTGAATAGCAGTCTGGACACAGACTCCTCTGAACGCCAGGGCTCCCCAGCCGATGCTCTGGTGATAGCCGAGGTGCCCTCTGGCAAGGCCCCTGCCTTCCTTCGGCCTCAGGTTGGCCACAGCACGCCGGCATTTGTCCAGGCGGGACGTGCAGACCGCTCACCTGGGAGGCTCATGGCCTGTCTCTCCTTGGTTTTGGCAGTCAGGGCCGAGACCTGAAGCTGTGCCTGTGGGACCTGGCGGAGGGCAGGAACGCCGTGGTGGACTCCGTGGGCCTGGAGAGCGTGGGCTTCTGCAGGGGCTCCATCCTGGCCCGGGGTCAGCAGCGCTGGATGCTGGCTGTGCCCGGGAGAGGCAGCGACGAGGTGAGCACCAGCCTGCCCAGCCCCTTGTTCACGAGTCACTGGAGACTCAGTTTCCCTACGTGGGCATGGGCATCCTTAGCATTGGGTTGCAGGAACACTGCTCTCCACGGGACCCGGTGAGCTGTGGGAGGTCTGGTCTGTCTGCTGGGTGCAGCTCCAGGGGCCTCGGGATGGGCCTTCGTCTGGTCACCGGGGAGATGTTCCTGGTGGTGAAAGTCAGGAAGGAGGCCCGCAGGGTGACTGGTGGCTCTGGGAGGACCAGGCACCCAGCACGCTGCAGATGGACGAGTGGCAAGGCCGGAGGCCATCAGGAGTCCTGGGGAGACCTCTCAGACAGGTCCTCAGAGGACTTAGGAACAGGCATGTGTGCAGGGAAGTCCCCGGCAGACCAGCAGGAGGTGGTGGAAGGCAGACCAAGGCCCTGGTGAAGTGGCAGTGGGCCTGGGAGCCAGGGCAGCAGGGGAGGGGCAGCCTTTTGGGGAGCAGAACCAGGCCCTGGTGTGAGAGGCCTCGGGTGGGGTTGGGTCTGGGGGTAAGGGCTGGCACTGGGTGGTGACTGCAGTGTAGAGGGACACCGGTGATTAGGGGAGCGTCAGAGGATGGGGCGGGAGGTGGGATGGGTGTGACAGAGCCTCAGAGGTCACTGTCAGATGGGCTCATGCCAGAGCGGCCAGCAGTGGTTGGTGGTGGCAAGGACTGCACAGTGGTATCCACAGCCCGGGGACAGAACAGGCAGAGTCCCCCACGGGAAGCAGCGCCTGGGAGAGGAGGAGGGTGTGGCTGTGAGGGAGCTGAAGGGAAATGGGGAGGAAACCCAGGAGCGGTGATTGGATGGAGGAGAGGTGGGGTCCCGCCTCCTGCCTCCTCGGGTGGAGCGGGTGGAGCGGGTCTTGGGGAGGGAGGGGGAGCCTCTGCCTACCGCCCACTCCCGTGTTCTCCCAGGGAGTCTGCTCGGCTGGCAGCGCTGGGCAGGGACCTGCGGCCTGTGCACACGGAGGCTTGGCCCCCGCCCAAGAAGAGCCGTTTGTCTTCAAGCAGGTTCAGTTCATAAATAATGAGATAGGAACAGGCATTTATTTGTTCATGATGGCATTTAAATCACCAATTAGGAGCTACATACACTTTTCTTGCCAATTTGCCAAAAACCTGTTAAAAGTTTTATTAATGTGAAAAGAGAGAGGTGTGTTTCCTTCGGGAGGGCAGGAGCCGGGCAGCCAGCCTTCCCCCTGCGTGCACACGCAGGGACGGCCCAGGGCCGAGCCAGCTCCCACCGGGCCAGGGTGCTGTGTGCTGGCTTCCACCTCGGCCACCCCGGGACTTCTGGCTGCTCTCGTCCCTCCTCCTGCCCTCCCCCTCCACCCCCCACCCTCCTCTCCCAGGCCTGGTCCCTCAGACCACTCATGCCTTCTGCTTGAGGCTGTTTTAACCCACCTCCTGGCTCCCAGCTCTGGCAGCATCTGTGTTTTTCAGGAGCAGCCAGTCCTAGGACCTCGCGCGCTCATCCTGGGAAAATGGTTATTTTCCATGTTCCCACCTGGAATCTGCCTGGACTAGGCCCTGGAAAAGCATCGCTGGCCTGTGCCCAGACAATGCCGGGGGAGGATGTACTCCTGCCCCACTTGGCCGTCTGGGTGGCCACGCTTGCTCAAACCAACATTTTTCCTTCTGGAAATAAAAGTTGCGGTTGGGTGCCAGATGGAAAGCTCTCCAGTGTCTGCAGGAGGCTCTGGGCACAGGCCACTGGGCTGCCCTGGTCCTTGGGCCACGGCTCCTTGCTCTCCTTTCCCCGCGCTCCCTCCCACGGCACCCAGCTCAGGCCTCAGGGCTGCCACGTTTCCCCCGAGCCCTTCCCCTTCTGACCAGAGCAGACTTGCTGGGTGACTCCCGAGCCCATATGGGTCTTCCTGAGCCCAGAGACCAGATGGGCCATCCCTCATTGACTGTGGACCTGTGTGCCCGGCCATCCAAGGTGTGGACTGTGCAGACCGTGTCCAGCAACATCTGCTTCCTCCGACATCTCTCTCCCTGTGGCTTCTCCTCCCCCTCCAGCCACTCAGCATCTTGAAACCAGCCTTGTCCTCCTGATATGGTGACAAAAGGAACAAACCTCATTTTAAGAAATCTGAGTAATTCAGGAAATAGAACAGTGCACGGGGTAGAAATCACGTGTCCTGCCCCCAGCAGCGTGGTCAGTGTCTCTCCAGGCCATCCCTCACCTTGCAGTGCGGGCCGGCTCACTGGGACGCTAAAGCAGTGAAGGGGGCCCTACCATTCGGCCACAGCCTGCTGCTTTGCACTGTACGGTGTTGGGGTGCGCAAGGCGTGGGGACTGAGCAGAGCGTCTCTCTCCGCCTGGGGTGAGCCATCCTGGCCGGGTGCTCTGCCTGCCTCTGTTGCCGGGGATGAGTCTGTCCCTGAGTTGGTATCACTCACTACAGAGACAGGAGGACTCCAAGAGCCCTCTCTCCTTTTCTGCATTTTTGTGTGTTTTTTAATTTCTGGTTCACACCTGTTGCACTGGGTCTTGGTTGTCGCACATCATCTTTCTTATATTTCTTTTCATTTTGCTGGAGCTTCTCCTCGGGCATCTGGGCTGCTCCAGGGTCCTTTTTCTGGCCACCCTTTATTTCATGACCATAACACAGTTCATGTCACTTCTGTTCTTTTCCGTCTCCTTCATGGGCAGTGAGGGCCGATCCACCTGGTGTAGAGCCTGTGTGTCTGCGTGTGTGAGTACGTGTGTGTTTGTGCTCGTGTTCACACCCGGCAGGGGCCCCAGGACTCACCCTTCCTACCAGTGCTGGGGCTAGGACGCTTTGCAGGCTTCCGTTGAGAGCTCTGCCCAGAGCACACCCACAGCCCCAGCTTGTGGACGTGCCGCCCGAGCATAGAGGCAGGCATGGGGCGCATTGCAGGGCCTCGAAACTGAGAGGACCAGGCCACGACACCCTCGGGCATGGCACCAGTCAGTACACATGTGGCCGAACTGGAACTCAGACCCGGGACTTAACTCCGGGGCTCGGGCCCTTCTCCTGTGTGTGTTAGCGAGAGCTCAGCCATGCTTGCACAACTCGAGTTCAGCCTGGTTCGCCCCGCTGGCGGTTCTGTGTTCTGGGCCTCAGACAGTAGGCCAGCTGTCCCCTCAGCGTCCTCGACTCCTCTGAACTCAGACTCCTGTCTGCAAACCAGAGCATGCCTCCGTGTGGGCGAGGAGTGACGTGCGGCTCCACAGTGGCTGCCCATGGTTGCTATGGTGTTGGTGGAGCTGCTCTCACCAGTGCATGGGGAGCTAAGGGCTGGCCGAACCCCCCAAACATGGAGCAGTGGACCTGCGTCTCATAGGACCCCCTCTCCTCTTCTGAGCCCTGCAGGAGTGGCACCCTTATCCCTGCTTGGCAGATGAGGGAGCTGAGGCAGGAGGGGTGCAGATGTCTGAGAGCCCAGTTCCAGTCTATGGGGCTCCAGCTCCTGAGCCTGCTCCTTTGACTTTGGCTGTCTCCTGCCGACAATGCGGGACCGAACCTGGCCCAGCTCAGTGGACAGGCCCGGGTCTGAGCTGTCTGTGCCGGGCAGCGAGGCACATCTGCCAGCCTAGGCGACACAAATACAGCCACGACACCCAGGGTCAAGGCACGGGCACCGGGCCAGGCTCTACACAGAGCTTCCCCTGGTGCAGGTTGTGGTTATTTCCTAGGCCGGGTAGAGGGTCCCCAAGTGGTCCCTGTGCCAGTCTGTACTATTTGATATGCTGAGAGTGCAGTCATTCCCGTAAAGCCCACAGCAGGAAAGGGAAGCAGGCAGAGGCCAGGAGAGTGGGCGCGCCAAGCAGTTCTTGGTGAGCCAGGCCTCCTGCTCAGCAAGGAGGTAAAACTGGGGAGAGGCCGGAGGCTGCCCTGGGCAGAATGCTACGTGAGGGACGTGCCCACGGTCACTCAGGAATGACGCCACGCACGTTGTTTCACAAGGCTCGTACGTAGCACTCGAGCCCACGAGCCTGTGCGGCCTAATTAGGCTGGGCTCCCAGGTTCCTACTGGGAGCAGACAGAAACTCGCAGCAGTCTTAGCTAATCGCCTTAAAAGTCTCTTGTTTGTATAGAACAGACTCGACTTGGCGCCGGCCCAAATCAACTTGTTTTCTTACTGTCAGATTCAGATTCTGGAGATGCCATCCAAGACGTCAGTGTGCACCCTGAAGCCAGAGGCAGATGCCAAGCCAGGCATGCCCATGTGCCTGGAGCTGTGGCAGGTAAGGCCCAGTGCACGCCAGCCACGCCCTGTCAGCCACGCCCGCCGGGCCGTGAATCATGCCCCATTCAGGATTCGGTTTGTCGTCAAACCAACAGGGCAATTAGCCCCTCGGGAGAACTGTGCACACCACTTCCACCACAGCCTCCATCCCGGCAGCCCCTGCTGCTTCGAGGGATGCTCCTGCACACTGCCACAGGGCTTCTGCTATCCCCTGCAGGCTGGGCTGCAGGTAGGGGGCACCCCCTGCCAGTGCAGTGAGGGGGGACAGCTGGGTCAGCTGAGCTGGCCCCCTCCCAGGGAGGATCCCCTTTTCTCTCCCCACCCCCGCTCCCCTCTCCTGGACCTGCCCACCTTCACCAGAGGCCCTGACTTTCCTTGATGCACAGTCCCCCAAAGGTCAGAGGTCAACACTGGCTCCCCGTAAGCGTACCCATGCCTTGGGTCACTGTGCTTGGCACAGCAAAGCAAATGGGTGGTGTGTTCACTTAGAAGGAATCCCTGGTGGCGTCTTGGCCGTTGCAGAGACTGTGGGAAGCAGGCCACTGAGCAGTGTCCATCTCAGGAGTGCTGCTCAGGCCATTTTCCCAGCTGTTTTCAGTTCCCCAGCACCTTCTGGGGGCCGCCCCGTGCCCGCCCAGGATCAGGAGCTGGCAGTTCCTGCCGCGTGCCTCAATGCCTGTTGGAACTCTTCCTGAGAGTTAGACCGATGGGCTCAGGCAGCTTGGAGATGATTGCATGACCAATAGGATTCATGGGGACAGGCATCCCCAGAGACCCTGCCCCGAGCCGTTGGCCCCTCTCAGGACCAGGAAGATTCCCTGGCCTTCCTAGCAGTTGGTTTCCTCCTGTAGTTTCTTGACCAATGACTTTCCAGTTGGAATTCCGGATCCCGGGTGAGGAGGTGAGCGAGGCTCCAAGGCTCGCTCGTCTGGGTGACAAAGCTCTTGGCGCCAGCAGGTTTGTGGCAGACGCTTGGTGGGAAATACCCCCGAGGCCATGATGCTGCGGGCGTGGTGTGGCGCTCACAGGCCCCGGGCAGGGCGTCAGGGGCTACATCCGCTCACACTCCACTCCCTGGAAATGCTGTCATTGCGTAATCATGTAAAAATTCCAGCAGAAAAATGTGTAGAAATGGGATGTACAAACTTGTTAAGGTAATTAATATAGTTGACAGAAGGACAAATCACGTTTTTGTTAGTTGATATGGATCCAACACAAAAGAAAACTCTATGTTAATCTTAAATGTCCCTTTTTTTCTCTCCAAACATGAAGGCCCAGGCTCCAGTTTATTAAGCCTGAAGTGGCATTTTTTTCTGAAGTTTTCAGATGTAGTCTCGTTTTATTCCTCAAGGAGGCTGACCTACGTTGTTATGGTGATTATCACATAAAATGTCAGAATCAAGAGTCAAGCCTCATGCAGAGTCAGTCACACCCCCTTCAGAGCAATGGGCCCCACCCGAGCCGGGGGCTCCCCACAGGACCTCGAGGTGCCGTGGACAGGGCCTGCCTGCTGGGGTCCCTCCGGGCCAGGGGTCGCGGAGCAAATCCTCACAGTAACTTCAGGTTCTCACCCCATGGAGGTCAGCGTGGCACTGTGGGTGTGGCCACCAAAAGCCTATGGCCATTGGAGCACTGTCCTACCGGCAGTCTTTCACTGGGGGGCCCACAGGAACCCTGCATGCTGGGAAAGAAGCTGGAGAGGCCTGCAGGGCAGGTGGGGGTAGAGGCTGGAGCTCAGCATTTGGCCCCCTTGGCAACTGCGGGGTGAGCCCCTACAGGCCAGTCTGCCCTGCTCTGGCTGCCCTGTCAGTCTGTAGCCCCTGAACTCGTTGAGGTGCTCAGAACCCAGAGGCACAGGTGACCCAGGAGGCAGTCTCGCTGACCAGCCCCCCTTTCTCACCGTTCCCCATCAGGGCTGAAGGCCAGGCCGGGTCAGAGCTGGAGGGGATGTGCTCAGTGATTGCTCACTCTCACGTGGGGCCATCCCCAGGCCATTCGGTGGGGACTGCTGAGACAAGTGCAGAGATAAGGCATGGGACAGAGGAGTCCCGGAAGCAACCTGGGCACCTGTCCTGGAGGCGCTTCCTGTTGGTAGTGTCTGGGGACTGGGCACCAAGCCTGGTGTTGCCACTCTCGGTGCCAGGGTGACTTGGAGTCCTGCACTGCTCCCTGGAGTCGATGCAGAGGCGAGATAAACGAGGCGTCTGCCCAGGGTGCGGGCCCTCTGACCTGTGCCCTCATTTATCACAATAGCTCAGCGCCGCCGCGGCTCACCCAGCCTCGGGACTGGGGGGGCTTCCGCAGCGACGTTGACAAAGCACAGAAAGTTCATTTTTCATTGACAAAGAGCTCACAATTTTCTTTGGTTGGTGGTTGTAGACAGGTGACTGGCCCCGCCAAAGGGTGGTTGGGAGTCTCAGGCCTGCGGAAAGGACCCGGTGATCCTGGCAGGACCTGGGCTGGCAAGCAGCGGCACAGCAGAGTTAGGTGGGGGCGTGCTAAGCTCTGTGCCCTCCAGTCCCGGTCCCTGGGTGCCCCAACACCAGCCCACGCAGGTCCTGTACCAATGGCATCATCCATCGGGGCGGTGGGGTGGAGCCTCCGTACTGTCACTGCCGTGTGGAGACCATGGGAAACAGCTCCTCTGCTGGGCCGCCCCCAGGGCAGCAGGAGAGACAGCCCATTTCTAGAGTCCCCTGTCCCCAAAACGCACCAGGACCCCTCAGGAGCTGACTGCTGTTCTGTTCCCCGCAGACTGACTCCAGCCCCCGCCCGTGCCTCCTGGCCGGCTATGAGGACGGATCGGTGGCCCTGTGGGATGTCTCTGAGCGGAAGGTGTGCAGCCGAATCGCCTGCCATACAGAGCCCGTCATGGGCCTTGACTTTGACTCCCAGAAGGCCAGGGGCGTCTCGGGCTCCGCGGAGAAGGCGCTGGCTGTCTGGAGCCTGGATGGAGCCTGGATGAGCAGCAGGCCCTGCAGGTCAGTGCGCCAGACCCGAGGTGTCATTTATCCTGCTCTGCACTAACAGTCTGATAGGCTGAAACAATATTTAGGCATGAAGAGGAGTTGTTGCAGATCGCTGGCTAATTAATCACTCCGAGGCGGGGTGCAGGCGGGCCTGTCTGTGGGGCCAGCGCAGGAAGAAGGGGGCGTGGGCGTTTGTGAACCGTTCACATGGTTTGGGTTTCTCTCAGACCTTGGGTTAATAGCAGTCACGTCTTGTCCATCTAGAGAAAAGGCATGTAGAGTCCAGGAGTAAGTACGCCAGCCCATTTGCAAAAACTCAGAGGAATTTGGTCAGTAAGGAACTGATTAATCAAAAAACAAAAATAGCCCGATGTGGAGAAATCCACGGAGTCACGCCCGGGTGGCGGTCTGCAAGCCGGCCCCAGGGAGGCCGTTCCTCACGGGCAGCGGGGTGTGAGGCCTCAGGGTGGAGTGGGGAGTTGCTGAAAGCCTTCCCCTAATGTCCCAGTAACCCGCATAACGTCCCAGCGGACTTTTCCATCCAGCCCGCCTTGCCAGCACCTGGGGGCCACGTCTGGGCTGTGCCTGGTGCTCCACACGGGTTGGCCTAGCCCTGTTTGGGGTGGGAGGGAAGGAGTTTGGGGGTGGGAGTCCTCCTACCCAGGCCTCATCTGGTGCAGGTCCCAGGAGCTACAGGCCATCGGGGAGGAGATGCTGCTGGGTGTGTCCTGTACCTCCCGGCCCCCAGAGGGTCACCTAGGTGCACACTGGCTTCTGGGGGTGGGCGAGGAGCCCCCATTAGCCAGGGAGTCTTGGACTTGACCATAGCCAGCAAGTAGAAGCTTCTCAGAAGGGCAGCTCTGTGACCCAGGTCTGGGGGGAGCAGGACTCCAGGTGGTGGCAGTAGCAGCAGCAGCCCAGCTCCTGACCTCACTGGGCTTTCATCACTGGAGTGCTGGAGAGCAGGGCCTGGGCTTCCTCGGCCAGGCTGTGGTCCCGGCTTCCCACCAGAGATGGGAGGGCAGAGAAGAGGTGTCTCTCGGGGCCCCTCTCCAGGTGGGGAGCCTTGCCCAGCAGCCTACCAAGCCTGCCTCATACTTGCCCAGACCGGACCCCCACAGCAAGGGGAAGAGGCACCCCTGGGCCCCTCAGGCACATGGGTGGGGTGGGGGAGGGATGGCCTCAGGTGAAAATCAGAACACACTGTGGCACCCAGCAGGCATCACCACACTCTGGCTGTAACCTGGGGGTGTGACATTGGCACCAGGTCACCCCAAGAGGAACAGAGTGAGGACAGCCAGGACAGGAGGGGGTGTCCAAGAGAGCAGTGACGCAAAGGTCTGAGGATAGACACTGAGGTCAGGCAGAGTGAGACTGGGAGGTGCCCTCCCATGTTACAGCTGAGGGGGCCACTGGCATCCCAACAAGAATAGTCCTGCTGGAGAACCAAGGTTAGAACCAGAGCAGGTGGTGAGTGGCAGCAGGGGTAGAGCCATGCCAGCTGCCCAGGTGTGAGGCTGCCCCGTGACTCTGCAGGTGGGATCTGAGGGTCTATCTCGAGCTCTGTGGGTCATGAGGAGCAGCGGTCAGAGCCCAGCACGACAGGAGAAGGAGGGGTCACATGTCATGTTTGGGGACAGGGCACATGTTCATACTTCTTTGGCATCACTCTTCCCAATGTCCAACCATCCCTCCATCCTTCTGTCATCCCAGGAGCCACAAGGCCCTGAAGGAAGGGGGTCAGACAGGCCTCCCAGTGGGGCCAGGCCAGGCAGTGGGGGCTGAGCTTCGAGTGCCTTCATCCTGGAGGAGGGCCCTTGTGGACCTGCCAGGGGTGGGAGTGAAGGTCATAGCAATGGCGGCCATCTTTAGAAGGGAGCGGAGCCACTCCGGTGCTACATCTCCATGTGCTGGGTCCTCAGCAGTTGAGTCAGCCTTGCTGAGGACTGAGCCCTCCGCCCTCCATGGGCAGCAGGGTTCTCCCTCACACCCTCCCCTCCGGCTCCTCGAGCCTTGTAGAGACCCACTCACTGTGGAGTCCAGTGCTCCACCCCACTGCGCCTTGAACTTCATCAGCCTGACTTCTCCAAGATCTCAAGACTCAGGCAGCTTCCCTGAGGACCCTGCCCAGGCTGCAGCGCTCCCGGGTCCCGGGTGCCGGGAATGGGCCCTCCTGGCTCAGATCTGCCTGGTCTCTCCTGGCTCCCTCGAGAAACAGCTGCTGGAACTTAAGACTTAAATTTATGGGGCATGTTGTAGTCCAGAGATGAACTTTTACTATACTGATGAATTGAAAAGTTAAAGCAGAGGGCATTATTAATGAATTGGAAAGTTCTAGCAGACGGTGAGCAGGCTCTGCAGGATGGCTGTAGTTGGCGTGATGGCGGTGCCTGGGCCGGGGCCTCGCTCAGCTGGGGAGGGCTCCTCCCGCTGAGCACGCCACCTCACCCAGGGACAACTGGGCATCATCTTCAAAGTTAGTTTGGCCCGGAGGCCCTGGAGACTTTCGGGCTGTGCAGCGCAGGCCTCTGAGGAGGAAGCATCTGGGGCCCCCAGGCCCTCTCATCCACAGGCGTCCTTGCCCCAGGGCCCTTGGTGCACTGTGCCCGGCCCTGCGGTGAGCACTGTGATGTGGCTGCCCACTGGCCCACAAGCCACGTGGGCACAGATGTGCCTCACCTTTCGGCCTGCTGCTGAAGTCTCTAATGAGCCCAAATCAATCTCTCCCAGGCGGGCGCTGGGCGCGGAGACGCAGATGAGGTTTCCCGCAGCAGAGCGTGGGTAATGGGAACCAGATGGCGGCCGCGCCGCGTGCACATTCCTGGCACCTGAGGTCATGCGCTGCAAGAGCCACTGGTGGCCAGGGATCCTTCCCAGAGGGGCCTGGTCCAGGACAGGTTTGGCCAGGGCTGGGGTAGTGGCCAGGAGTCCTCAGTCACCTGCATCAGGATCCTGCAGCCTTGAGGACGCGCTGTGATGCAGGCTGCTCACCTGCCTTCCCAAGGTGGCTTTCCAGGGCGCCACCAGGAGCTCCGGCCTCTGTCGTCAGACACAGGTGGTGCACAGACCTGCTCCTTCCTCCCACACTTGGGGCAGGGCCCACGGCCTTGAAGCAGGGGCTGATTTACGGCCAGCAATATTTTTAGGCCTTTAAATAATAATGAGCCCCCCCCCCACCCCAGCCAGCCAGGACTGGGAAGCAGACTAACCACACTCCCCCCTCACTGTGCCTGAGGCTGGCCAGGTGTCCCTGCTGCGTGGCCACTGCCCTCCCTCTCCTGGGCCCTGCAGGGGCTTCTCTCCAAAGTGTTGGCAGCAGGGCGTGTGGGGCAGGTTCGGGGGCGCCCACAGGACCCTGACGGAGCATGTTCCTCCTGACTTTATAACTGGAGAAAAGAGCTGTGGCACCACCCGGCCTGTTGTACGCATCTCAGGAACACGGAGGGAAAGGGCTCTAGCCATGTTCACCGTGAACACCCAACAGGACTCCTCTTCCTGAGAACACACCCGGCATGGGGACAGCGCTCTCCCCGTGTAGGTCCCCATGAAACTTCATTGACTTCTCATTGCCGCTGGAGAGCTGTGAGCCGCAGGCCTCAGCCTCGCTGCTGCTGCTGCGCTTCCAGGAGGAGCTGCGAGGGTGGCAGGTGGGAGTCTCATAGCTGACCCCTGGGCAGCACTGGCTACCTCAGCCCCTGCCAGGGGGCGATGCTGCCGTGGGGGTGTGAGAACGCTGGTGGCCGGGGGGCGAAGTTCACAGGAGAGAAGGGTGGGGGACCGTGGCGGTCAGCCTCTCGTGCCTGTTCCAGCTGCCAGCTCTCTGTCCATGCGACTCAGGAGGAGCTTGGGCAGATACGCCTCCACACACGGGCACACGCGTGGAATTGTCTTCTCACCCGCACACAGTGGCTTCCACCGCCATGGCCCTGCCCCAGCGTGTGCCCATCTTGGCAGCCTGTGTGTGGAGCCAGGAGTGCAGGACATGCTGAGTGGAAGCAGGAGCCACCGCAGGCGTCCTGGCTGTTCTGCTGGTGGGATGGGAGAGCCGCATTGGCTGTGTGGTTTGCAAATTTTCATTACCGGGTTAGGTTCTCTCCCACTCCTGGCGGGGAGGGAATCTGGATCATGAGGCCTTGTTGGGCCATCAGACTCATGGCTTTTCTTCTCAAATCTGATAATTTAGGAATTCTATTGTTCGGTTTCTGATAACATTGCAACAATTGCACAGCGCTAAAATAACCCGCCACATAGCACGTCCTCTGCGGGGCTCGGTTGGAGTTGTTCAGGGCCGTCTGTCAGTAGACTGAGCTGTGCCCCTCTTCCTGTCTCCTCAGCTGCTTATTGTATCAGGGTGTCAGGAGCCCCAGAATCAGGAGGCAGGCATCCCCTCCTCTACTGGTCTCTGGACACGTTGACAGGGGCCTGTTGCTGGAGTGGCTGTGGGTCAGTCCTCGCCTGTTCCGGGGGGCAGGCGTGTTCCCCATAGGGAAGGTCTGATTTTCTTCTGGGACTAATTTAGGTGTCTTGATTTTTTGGGTTACTTTTATTTTCCTATAGCCATAAAAGTCCTCAAGGTATTTTCGTATTGACTTTTTCGTAGGCGTTGGTAAGGACTGTGTAAATTGCTGTATTTGCAGGAATGTCCCTTTATTATTCCTGATCAGCCTTGTCTTTGTTGATCTTTCTTTTTCTGTTCCAGCATTTCTGCTCTGCTCTTCCCCTGCCTCCCTCCCGTGCTCTCTGGGCTCGCGCTGTGGCTGACTTGAGCTGGGTGCATGACGCATTCATTCCCGGCCTTTTCTCAAAGCAGCTGAAGTCTGCGTCCCACATTGTACGATGTCGCCGTCTTCATCACCACTCACTCTGGGCGGACCTGATTTTTATTTGTTCTCTGACTGCTGAGCTGATTAGAGTGTTTTTATGTTTCCAAATGTTTGATTTTTCCCCCCAGTTATTTTTTATTTTTCATTTTCTCGTTTAATTCCATTGTGGTCGGAGAAGAAGGTCTGAATGATATCAGCTCTTTGAAATGTGGAGGCCAGTCCAGCCTCATGAGTGCTCCACATGTGCTTGGGAGGGAAGTGCTTCTCCCTGCGAGACGCACGGCTGTACCTGTGCGCACTGGGTCCGCGCGGCATCCCTGTGCCTGTGACCCGCGGGCCTGGAAAGGGTCTGGTGGAGCCTCCAGCTGCTGCACATCTTGCTAACCTTTCCTGTGTTCCGTGCATTTTGTTTTCTGCTTTTCGAAGTCGGCTTACGGACATACAAGTTCAGAATGCTAACCTTCATGGGGAATTGAACCTTTTCTTTTTTTAAATGTTTTTATTGACTTCAGAGAGAGGGAGAGGGAGAGAGAGATAGAAACATCAGTGATGAGAGAGAATCATTGATTGGCTGCCTCCTGCACGCCCCACACTGGGGATCGAGCCCACAACCCCTGCATGTGCCCTGACCCGGAATCGAACCGTGACCTCCTGGTTCATACATAGGTCGACGCTCAACCACTGAGCCACACCGGCCGGGCTGAACCTTCCCTTTAGTCACCCTTGTTATCTCTGGAAAGGATTTTTACCTAAAGGCCAAATTTGCCAACTGTTAACATGGCTCGGGCCAAGTTTCTTCTGATTATACATCCTTTTATAGCTTTTACCTTTTTAATCCTTTCGCCTTCCCCCTTCCTCCAGATGTCCTGTCTCACACAGATTGCATCTCCTCGTTACCATTCTGTGCCATGAGTGTTGCCCACATTTTGCATCTCAAGCCCTCCTTTCTAGAAATTGAGGGGGCTGTCCTCAGGAGTCCTTTAGCGGGACCTCTGAGTGCGAGTCGCATGTTGACGGTGCCCACAGTTGTAGGTACTCGCGTTGCCCCTCCACTGGGCCACGGAGGAGTCGGCTTCCAGTCTAGCCACCAGCCTCTGCGGGTCTGTCCCACGCATTTTGATTTATGGTGTCTTCATTTTTATTCAGTTGAAAATTCTTTCTATTTTCCCTTGTGATTTCTTCTTTGATCCAGTGGTTCCTTAGAAGTATATTATTTAATTTCCAAATATTTGTTGAATTTGTGGATATCTTTAATCTCGGTTAATTCTGCTGTCAGTGAAGGTGCCCTGTGCAATGTCAGGATGCAGATATTTATTGAGGCTTGTGTTTTGGCCCAGCACATGGTGTATCTTGGTGAAAGCGCATGTGTTCTGCAGTTGTTGGGCGGAGTGTTCTGTCAGCCCGACGTAGGTCGGGGTGCTCGGTAGTGCTGTTCAGGCCTTCAGGATCCTTACCCATCTTTTTGTCTAGTTTTCAACCGGGTCCTGAGTGAGGGCTCGCCGTCTCCGGGTGCGGTTGTGCACGTGCCTGTTTCTCCCTTCAGTCTGTCAGGTTTGCTTCATGCATTTTAAAGCTCTGTCGTTAGGACTGTAAGCATTTCAGATGGTTACCGCATCCCGCTGGATGGTCATTTTATGAAATGTCCTCCGTGTCTCTTGTAACATCCTTTGTGCTGAAGTCGGCTTTGTTTGCTACTAGAACTGTGGCATGAGCTTTCTTCTGTTTCCTCTTTGCACAATATATCTCTTACATTTAAAAAAATAATCTTTATTGTTGAAAGTATTACATATGTTCCCCCTTTCCCCCCATTGACCTCTTCTAGCCCACCTCCACCCCCAGCCTTCACCAACATCTCTCTTACTTTTAACCTGTCTTGATCTCTTTGTATTTAAAGCATCTTTTGTAGTCTTGCTTTTGGACCCTTTGTGACAATCTCTGTCTTTTAATTGGGGCATTTAGTCTGTTTGCACTTATTATAGTTAGTGATGTGTCTGGCATTAAGTCTACCATCTTGGTATGTTTTTCACTTGCCACCTCTGTTTTTGACCCTCTTTTACTCCTTTCCCCCTTCTTGTGTATTAACCAGGTATTTGGTTTTTAGTATTCCACTTCATTCCCTCTCCTGGCTTCTTCACTGTACAGCTCTTGTCTACTTGGTGTTGTCACACTGCCTGTCCTGTGTCACAGCCCTGTGCCCACCCTCCCATGCTTTCTGCTGTGTGTTGTATATTTCACTTTCACACTCACTGTAAACTCCACCTGACAATGTTACTGGTTTTGTGTTAAAACATCAGTTGTGCCCTAGCCGGTTTGCTCAGTGGGTAGAGCGTCAGCCTGTGGACTGAGGGGTCCAGGGTTCAACTCTAGTCAAGGGCACATGCCCAGGTTGCGGACTCGATCCCCAGCAGGGGGCGTGCAGGAGACAGCCGATCCATGATTCTCTCTCATCATTTATGTTTCTATCTCTCTCTCCTCCCCCTTCCTCTCTGAAAGCAATAAAAAAAATTTTTTTAATCAGTTGTTATTTCTTAAAAATCACAGGAAATAAAAACATATTATTACAAAAGTTTCATTTTTTAACATTGTAGGTTTCAGATGTCATAATCTCTTTTTTTTTTAAAATCAACTTTATTGAGATGTGCTTTCCATACAACAGAAGTACATAGTTGGAAGAGTTTTTCTTTTTTTAAATATATTTTTATTATTGATTTCAGAGAGGAAGGGAGAGGGAGAGAGAGATAGAAACATCAATAATGAGAGAGAATCATTGATTGGCTGCCTCCTGTACGCCCCCCACTGGGGACTGAGCCCGAAATCTGGGCATATGCCCTGACTGGGAATCGAACCGGTGACCTCTTGGTTCCTGGGTCGATGCTCAACCGCTGAGCTACACCTGGCTGGGCAGATGTCATAATCTCTTGAATGCCGCCACCTCACCCAGCCCCGGTAAACTGCCCCCGGAAGCCCAGAGAGCCCCTTGGCTCCTGGGTGAACCCCATGTAGGGCCATCCAAATGTGGTTGTCTGCAACTGATTTTAATAGAAAAATAAATCAGATCCTTGTCCCCTGGGGACAAATGTGATGGGTGTGTTAATTTCATTAACAAGAATGCAGCCAACCAGAAAAATGAATAAAATCAGCTTTATGCAGCTTAAACACTGACATTTGAAACAAATCATTATTGCATTAGCTGTCACACTGGTAACTCTAGAATCTAAGGGAAAAATACATTATGGATGTTTTTATAAACCTTTGCAAATGCGCTGATAAAATAATTTATGATCATTTGAAAACATGGTTGAGTCCTGGTGAATATTTGCTCTCTAAATAAGACTACCCTATTACCCCTGGCACATTTTACACCCCTGTGCCATTCCCAACCCTAACCCCATCTTTCATGATGGAGACAGCAGAGGCTCTTGTATTTATTTATTTATTTACTTACTTATTTATTTTTAATTTCTTAAATACATTTTTATTGATTTCAGAAAGGAAGAGAGAGAGATAGAAACATCAATGATGAGAAAGAATAATCGATTGGCTGCCTCCTGCACGCCCCCTCTTGGGGATCAAGCCCACAACCCGGGCATGTGCCCTTGACCAGAATCGAACCCGGGACCCCTCAGTCCACAGGCCGATGCTCTATCCACTGAGCCAAACTGGCTAGGGCTGGAGGCTCTCTTTAAACAAACCTGATGAGCATGGGGCACTTCTTCATTCTGGCCTGACCCTGCCCTTGAGGTGGAAGACTTGGTGCAGTGACAGACTCATCTGAAATGTGCGTCCGGTCAGAGGCTGGTGCTGCTGAGCGCTGAGAGTCAGGTAGCATCAGTTTCCAACTTTATTTTCTCCTTTTATACTGTGTTGGCTATTCTGGGTGGTTTTTATATATATATAACTTTAATTTCTCTGGTAATAGTTCCTATCTGTTCACTCACCAAGACAGTTCTTTTTTTTTTTTTTTGTAATTATTTAATGCATTTCCTTTCATGTTTTCTTTAAAAACATATTTAAATAGTTGCTTTAAAATCTCTGTCTGATATGTTCAACATCTGTGCCATTCTGGGTCAGTTTCTATAAACTGCTTTTTTCCCCCCTTGACTATGGGTCATAATATATTTCTGCTTCTTTGCATGTCTAATAATGTTTTGTTTGTTTGCTGGACATTGTAAATAATATGGGATAGAGACTCTGAATGCTATTCGTTTGCTTTGAAGAGTGTTCACTTTTGTTCTCGCAGGCAGTTCAGTCACTGGCTGTTCACCTTGAACTTGTGTGGGTTTGGTTTTGTGCTCGTTAGGGCAGGTCTGTGGGAAGCCCAGAGTCATTCCCAGGTTCCTCCAATGTGGTGGGACCAACTTCCAAACTCGTAGGGCCTGGTTTCCAGCTTCGTCACAGTAAGTCTGGAGTGGGCCCTGCCCGAAGGTGTAATCCTCATTCTTGAAGCCAGGCCATGTGGCATCTCAGTGAGTATTAGGTTGTCATGCAGTCTTTGCACTCGCGTCCCGGCTGGACCTGAGATCGCTGTTGGTCTCTTGTATCTGTAATGTTTAACCCTGTAGCAGCCACTGGCTGGTAAACCTGGGGTGGTACCCTGAGCATGCAGCCTCACACAGAAGTCCTGGGACCACACACGCCCTTCAGTCCCCCCACCAGCCCCCTCTATGCCGCTGCCATGCCCCAGATTTCAGCTGCTCCAGCTGCCCCACACTCTGACCCCTGCCTTCCAACTTCACAAAGCTGCTGGGCTCCACCTGGACCCGTGGCTGGGACATTCCCTGGGCAGAGAGCTGCTGGGGCATGTGGGAGATTTATCTCATTAGCTGCCCTTCTGTCCTGTTGTCCGGTATCTGTTCATAGTTGCTTAGTATATTTTGTCCAGTTTGATGGTTGTTTACAGCAAGAGGATGGGTCTGGTACCAGTTACTCTATCATAGCCACTTTCCTATTATTCTTGCTTAAGATAAAACTGTTCATTTGTTGATCGATATTCATAGCTCTTTATTATGACTTGTACCCTTTATCATTGTTAAGTATGGTACATAGTCTGACTCAATGCTTTTGGCTCTGAATTCAGCCTTTCTTAGTGAGATTGGACCCCTGTTTCTCTTGTCTGTAGTTTCCTAGTATATCTTTGCCAATCATTGTGTTGGCATCTCTCTCATACGTAGCACAGATTTGTATTTAACTTTGGATTCCAATCATAAATCTGTTTTTTAATCCTTTGTGGAGAAATACAAGGGCAAATGCTAGGAAACAAAGGTACCTAAAGTCTGGGGTGGTGGGGCAGAGGAAATAATGTTTTGTCATTATTTACAGAGTATCAGATAATCTCTCAAATAAGAGGTTGACTAGTGTATCTTTTCCCCAAATGACAAAAGATGGGCAAATCGGTAAACTTAGCATCCCATCTCTCTTGCTACCCTCCCATATTTCTGTTAGTTACATAACCGGTTCTATAGCCATAATCCCCATATTGTTTTAGACCTAATCCTACAGGTAAGTCGATTCCGTGTTCTCTGCCAGGCCATTTGCTGCAGTTCTCCAGTTCTCTTAGGAGACTGGGGTTAATCTCCTAGTCCTTCAGGAAGAGCTTATGGGAGCATATAACTTTGAGTTCTTACATGTTCAAAAATGCTTGTCTATTGTTTTTATACTTGAGCGACAGTTTGGCTGGATATAAAATTCTTGGGCCCTGCCTCCTCCACAGCCTCTGCAGGCATCACTCTGCCGTCTGCTGGCACGGATGTGGCCTGGAACGTTCTGAGGACAGCCTAACCCTTACCCTCATAAACTGACTTGCTCTGTTTGCCTGACTACCAAAGGGACTTTTTAGCTATTATGTCCAGTGATTTGACTAGACATATCTTAACGCTGACTATTCTCTTTGTCCCCTTTCATTTGCTCACTTTGTACCATTCCTGCCTTCACTGTCTTGTTATGAGGCTCCGGGTCTCCGTCTGCTATTTGCGATTCCCCTTCATGTCTCTGCATTTTCCTTCCCCCTCTTCCTGTGCTCTGCCAGTGCGTCGCCTCCTCTTGCGCTGCTTTGGGTTTTTGTTTGATAGAGGTAACTGCTTCATGAAGTTTTGTTTGTGAATTTAAGGCTGAAATGCTTGCTGACCTTTTCTGTTGGCTTCCAAGGAATGTTGCCATTTCTTTTTCTGCATTTCTTTCCTTCATCTCTCTTGTGTTATCTTTGAAGAAATGAGTGATTCTCATCTAGGTCACTGTGGCCCCATTGGGAGGTGAATCAGGAGAAAAGGGGGTGCTGGTGAGGGGTGGCAAGGTGACTTCTGGGCAGCGAGAGCGCGTGATACACAGAGCGAGGCCAAACACAGGAGCAGTGGGAGGAGGTGGCCGATTGGGGTTGTGACAGTGACGGCCAGGTGCCTCTGTCATTTAGTGTCGGGGGGACAGAGGTACCAGGTGCCCTGCAGAGCACAGCACAGTCCTGTGTAACCAAGAGCAGCGTGACCACGGGCAGCTCCGGTTGCAGGAGGCACCTGTCGGGGAGGGGTCATCACCTGGCACTGAGGAGTATGGGGGTGTCAGCCCTCATGGTTGCTCCACACAAACGGATGTGCCTGTGCAGCTCCTTGTTTTGTGCCAGCATCGCTTTCTTCTGGGACCCAGGCTGGGGACGAAGGCTTTCCCGTGGCCTTCGCCATGCCCTGTGGTCAGTGTTGTCCTCCATTCTTCTCGCCCACATGCTGCTCGTTCCCACGCTTGGCGGCCTTCAACCCCTCTCGCCTTTTGAGGTTTCACTTACTCTCGGTTTTGCTGACGGTGGACTTGGCGTTGGTTGTACTCCTGGTGCTTTGGGCGGGTGTGAGGTTTCTCCGGAGGGAGAAATGCCGGCTTCGTGTTGCCGTCAAGCTGGAATTGTTGCCGCTCACCTGGACACTGGGTGCAGTGGTGAGGGGCCCCACGATCCGGCCCACTGAGGCTTTTCCTGAGGGCCTGATGGGAGGGACTCAGAGCCCCCAAATTCCTAGCAGACCTCGTGCAGGGGGCTTGTGCCGGGGGCAACTCTGTGGGGCCTCGGGACTCTCTGAGGGAAGGTCCCGAAGTCCTCCCTCATAACCCCAGGGTTTGGCTAAGGACAGGGGTCAGGCCGCTTCCCTCGGCCGGCCTGCTCCCCGGAGGAAGGGGTAAGTTTGCGAGCAGCCCACATTTCCATCCTGCTCAGCTGCTGGACGGGGTGGGCGGGATGTTGGCGATGGGAGCCTCTGTGACGGGTCTCAGAAGCCCTCTAACGACTCTGCCTCTCTCGATGCTGTAGGTGCGCGGGACTCATGAACTCACCAATGCTGGGATCTCTGACGTCAAGATCCGGCCTGACCGAAAGATCCTGGCCACTGCGGGCTGGGACCATCGGGTTCGCGTGTTTCACTGGCGGACGATGAAGCCACTGGCCGTGCTGGCCTTCCACAGCGCTGTTGTCCACTGCGTGGCCTTCGCTGCAGATGGCCTGCTCGCCGCGGGGTCCAAGGATCATCGCATCAGCATCTGGTCGCTCTACCCACGCTCGTGACTTGCCCACTCCCTGTTCCGGACACACAGAGGACAGAGAGGTGCGCCCACACTTAGGCCTGACCCAGGCATGTGGAAGCCATGCTCAGGCCCCTGCGGACAGCAAGTCACCACTTCTCCTCCTCCGGTCTCGAGAAGAGCTTGGTCCGTGGAGTCCTCGCTTTTTGCACGCGGCTGTTTCCTCCTGTGAAATAGGGCATCTGTGCAGCCGTGACTCTGCAGTTTACAGGGTAACTGGGCAGACACCTGGGCACGCGTCACCTGGGTAAGAGGCCATGGGGTGCTTTACAGTAAAATTAAAGTTGCAGGCTCGAGGTACGAATTCTCCAAGGCAACCCCCTGCCCCGCCCTCCCCCCCTCCCCGCAGGGTCAGAGCCAAGACCCTCCACTGGGCTGATGGTCAGCCTGTATCCAACATTGGACACTGAGTGTGGTCCCCAGGACCTGCCGACTCCACATGGCGCCTCACCCCAAGGACAGCCGGGAGCTCTGACGCACAGTCCGAGGCCAGGACAGTAGAAGGAAGTGACTGACGAAGGAGGCCAGGCAGAAAGAGGGCGCTGAGGGGGGCGGCGAAGGCAGCTGGGCAGAGAGACCCCAGCTGGGGCAGGCCAAACGCAGGATTAGTGAGAGGAAGGGTGAAACCAAGGGTGGCTCAGGCCCATGTCTGGGGCGGCTTTGGGGCGGGAAGCACAGCAGCACATGGTGACAGGCCAGGCCCCCGGCAGCCAAGGCACAGTCCTAGCCTGCACCACACACCAGGGCAACGGGAATTAGCAGCCAAATCAGGCATTGCACCCAGAGCCTCCTCACATATGTGGCCAGGCCCCACGTCAGGGCGTCTTCTCTTAAAGCTGAATCATTGATAGGGAAGAAGTAAGATCCTTCAAATGGGGTAGGAGCTACGGCAGATCCCGGCGAAGCCGGCGGTCCCAGACCCCTTTGTCCTGCCGGCTTCTTTTCCAGAAGAGCCCCCTTTGGGCCCTCCCTGAGGAGGTCAGCCCTCCTTTACCTGAAGCACCTAGAATGGCCTCCCATAGGCAGGGGCCTTGCGGGACACTCAGGGTCCTCAGCCCGCCCCACTTTGCTTATAACCAGACTCAGGCCCAGCAGGCCCCAAGGGTGAGGAGCAAAGTGTGACCCGTGAGGAGGTGGCTCTGCTCCAGGAGAGCTGCGTGGTCCTCCCAGCTCTGCAGGCGGAGATCTGGAGCGCACGTGTGGGGCCCAGGTGGCAGGAATATGAGACGCATCAGGCGAGTCCACTGAACAGTCCACTGGCAGGATCTGCGCTGGGGCCGCAGCGCCGGGAATTAGAAAGGCCTGAGGTCTCGTGGGTCATTTGAAACATGGACCACAGGCAGGCACATAAGTGGGACTGAAAGGCCAGACCGCGCGGGGTACGCAGAGGGGGGATCTGAGGGCTTAGGGAGATTAGGGTGTTTAGGCGACTTACCAAGTGAGACCTGCTCACCCACTGCGGGAGGGGGCGCGCCTGACCCACGACTGTGGGGACCACATCAGTGAGGGCTTGGGCCCCTTGAAGAACTGCATCGCCCTTCTCCACGGGTCAGAAACTCCAGTGGGAGCTGCTGCCACAGAGCAGGGACCTCTAAATGCGGGGGGTTCCCGGGGTGGCAGGGCTATTGGTGGCGCTCAGGTGCTAAAGGCCGGGTGGGCATGGCTGCATGGTGCCTGGTGGGGGAGCAGCCCCAGTCAGCAGTCTGACGCGCAGAGGGGCAGGCACGGCTGGTGATCGTGGTCCCTGGAAGTGAATGGAGGGTCAGCCTGCTAAAGTCTGACTTGGTCCATGTGAGCAGAAGGGTCGTTTCTAGGAAAGGACATCGGACCTGGGCTACCAAAACAGAGGCCCGGCCCCTCGATCACAGACCCAGGCCCCTTGAGGAAAGACCCCACTGCACTCCACTCAGCCTCCCCCAAGGCCTCTGGCCACTGCCCAGGAGCTGAGCACCATCCCAGAAGGCAGTCCTGGTCCTGAGCCATGGATCTCCCAGTGCAGGGACTGGCCTCCACGCTGGCCCTGTTGGACAGAGGCGCTGCGGGAGACCTGGCACCTTAGGGAGGGACCACACAGGCCACTGGGATGCTGGGGACACTTCCAGAGGGATTTCCACAGCAGGAACGTCAGTGAGGAGTAGCTGTCTGGGCTGCAATGTGAGCCTCATGAGACGTGAGGGAAGCTGCCAGGTGAGCCGTGCCCTGGGGGCTCCTCCAGGGAGCTGCCAGGTCAGGGACGATGGAGGGTGACCTCACCAAGCCACAGCCTGGCCACGGCTCCCGCAGGAGGCCACGCGCTGGGGCAGCAGCCAGAGTCGGTGAGCCACTTCAGAACATCCGTCACCTGCCTCATCTCTGCAGAGGCACCGCCGGCCACACGGCCGAAGGCAGCAGGGAGCCAGGTTGTGTGTTCATTTCAGCATGCACCTCTTGCTGGTCCTGCCCATGGCCGGGCTCACGAGTCTCGCACACCTCCCTGACCTCCAGCAAAGCTTCCACACCATTTCCAGAGGTGCTGACCGCCATGGGCTACTGCCAAATAGCAAAGGACTGTCAGACGAGGCTCCAAACCCCCCTGGCCTCGGGGAGCAAAGCCATGGAACACAGGCAAAGGGCAAGCGGCAATGTCCCTCCTAGGGTGCTGGGGAGGTACCGCCACAGGGAGGGGCACCTCATCAGTATTCTGCGCCCCTCCACGGCCCTGCTTGAACCCACTGCTGTGCTGGGCACCCCTGTGGTCTTCCCGCCTCAGTTTGGACTCCGAGGCGCCGGGCGCTGGGCTGGGCATTCAGGAGGCAGAGGGACTGTGCCCGGCAGAGGGACTGCCCGTGCCCCTGTTGAAGTCCACGTCGCCAGCTCCTCAAGAATCTCGATGACGCTGTCCTTTGTCAGCATCGCTGTCTTTACAGAAATACCATGGAGGTGTGAGGTGTGTCACAGACCAGGGGACGGACTGCAGGTCAGCGTGCGGTGCTGCCCCAGTGCTGGGGGAGCCGTGCGTGTTGACTGCCACCATCCCACGCCCAGGGACGGTGAAGAGTGGGTGTTGGTGACGCAGACCCGTGTCCGTACCTGGCCCTTGCCTTCGTGCTGAAGACAGGAGAGAGGCACAGAGCATCACAGGCAGCTGGTGAGCAGTGTCCCGGGGACATCTTGTGGCCAAGCTCAGTGTATGGGGACCAAGCCAGGCTGTGACAGCCCCCTCGAGCTCCCCGCCTGATGTGGCCTCCTCCGTGCAGAGCGGGGCCTGTGCCGGGTCTGGGTGGATAAGGGAGCAGGTTCCTCAGCCTCCGAGGCTTAATGGATGGCTGAGAATTCTGTTTACTCAGCTGAGCTGCCTAGCACAGCAGACACCACCTTACTAGAAACATTGGTGTCCGCAGCAGCAGGGCCCTCCAGGTCGTCCTCAGGGCTCCTCCTCTGCACCCCCATGGGACCCGAGGCTTCGCGCAGCACGGCCTCTGCATCAACAGGGCCTGGGGCATCAGCCAGTCGCCACGAAGCTCCCACGCCATGAGGCGCAGGCCCTGTTCCAGACACCCAGCCTGGGGAAGATGCTTCACGTTCGCAAAGCTTCAGATTACCCTTGTCAAACCTGAGCTAGTGCCGGGAGCCAGCTGAGCTCCGGGCCAGGGGTGCAGGGCCCTGCCATCTGCCCGCAGCTGTGTGGCCCCGGTGGGAGGGCTTTCACCAGTTTCCCTGACCGTCCAGGGTGCGCTGCAGAGCGGGCACAGGTGCTGTCCCTGCGTCTCACGTGGGACAGGCAGGTGCTCTGCAGGAGGAGCCTGCGCAGCGCCGGGTGGCTCCTTGCGGGAGGCCCAGTGCTCTCAGTCAGTCCCTCGGTGTGGACTTGGGGCCCCTACATCTGGGATGGCTTCTTTTTTTCCTTCACATGAATGTTCATAGCAGCTTTCAAAACTAGAAACTGCGCACGTGAATGGAGATGCAGACGGAGGCCTGTCCATACCATGGAGTCCCGCCAGCCATAGAGAGGCACCGGCTGGGCCCGGGGATCAGGGTGGAAGGTGCAGCAGTGGGCAGTCCGAGGAGGCCACCGCGGGCCAAAAAGCTGTCAGCCCATCTCCCCGGGCTCTCCAGGGTGTCTGCCCAGGAGGGGTTACCGGAGGCGCCCCTGGGAACCCCCTCGCAGAGGCTGTTCTGGGCCCTCCGGCCTCCACCCCAGGCCGTGTGGGAAGCCCAGTCCTGGTCACACACCTGGGGGCTGGCAGCGCCGGCGCATTTGCTCAGTGTCTGCCTGACCCAGGGGTGGCTGGGGCTGGGCGGGGGGCCGGAGGGCAGTGGCATCCAGCCATCTCTGGCCCCGCAGCGCCCACGGGCCTTTGTGTCGGGCGTTTCCAGCAGGACCCGCCCTGGGCCCAGCACACCCAGCCTCTGTTTGCGGCATCGGGGTGGCTTCGCAAAATCAGCCCCATGATCTTCTCCCTGGTTCCCAAGTGCTTTTCTGGCCACTTTAGCTGTTAACGGAGCAACTTCTTTGGGACTTAAATTTAAGCACAGTTTCATTCAGGCGTCATTTTAATTTTACACAGTCCGCATGGCTAACCATGACGATTCTGTGCCACAGACATCAACGTTATTTTCCCCGAGGTCAGCCACTTCCTGTGAGCTGGCAGGACCTGGAAGAAGGCTGTGAGCTGGCAGGACCTGGAGGAGGGCTGTGAGCTGGCAGGACCTGGAGGAAGGCTGTGAGCTGGCAGGACCTGGAGGAGGGCTGTGAGCTGGCAGGACCTGGAGGAAGGCTGTGAGCTGGCAGGACCTGGAGGAGGGCTGTGAGCTGGCAGGACCTGGAGGAGGGCTGTGAGCTGGCAGGACCTGGAGGAGGGCTGTGAGCTGGCAGGACCTGGAGGAGGGCTGTGAGCTGGCAGGACCTGGAGGAGGGCTGTGAGCTGGCAGGACCTGGAGGAAGGCTGTGAGCTGGCAGGACCTGGAGGAAGGCTGTGAGCTGGCAGGACCTGGAGGAAGGCTGTGAGCTGGCAGGACCTGGAGGAGGGCTGTGAGCTGGCAGGACCTGGAGGAAGGCTGTGAGCTGGCAGGACCTGGAGGAAGGCTGTGAGCTGGCAGGACCTGGAGGAGGGCTGTGAGCTGGCAGGACCTGGAGGAAGGCTGCGCAAAGGTACCAAGTGGAGGAAACAGCTGGGCGGAGGCCCAAGTTTCCCCAGGACAAGCACGAGGGGACACGTTGGACAGGCATCGCTCATCACATGTCCTTGGGTGTCCTTGCGCCCTCAGCAAGACGTTTTCCAGTCCAATCAACCCATCAGCTGAGAGGTGCAGAATTTGTTCACCTGCCTCCCAGGATTCTTCATTAGCATCCTGTTAGGTCGTGGTGAGGCTGCTCACAACCAGAGAAAACCTGCATTTGGGGAGAGTGATAGATGCCTCTCCCGTGCGGTTCCAGCTGGTCAGCGTGTGCTGTCCTGTCCTCACTGCCGTGTGGGCACCGTGTGGCCGGGGTCTCTGCTCAGGGCCTTACAGGCTGCAGTCAGGTGTCAGCGCGTGGGCACCTCTCCAGCCCTCATGGCCATCGGCAGAATCCAGAGCCCTGTGTCGTGGGACTGAGGCCTTGGCTCCTGGAGGCTCCAAGCCTCTTCATGGCCAATAGAAGTGACCTTCCATGGCCCAGTGTGGGATCCAGCGTTCTACCACGAAGTCAGGGCAAGGGGCCCTTCTGATCACAGGACCGCCAGGACTGCAGCGGGTACCCTCCAGGCCACCTCCTCTGGAAGGCAGCTGTGCAGGGAGATGAGAAGGCCCGGCGGTCCTGGCCAGCACAGGCAGGTGAGTGGCCCAGCCTGGTGAGAGAGGGCATCAGAGGAACCTGCTCGCCTCGTGGCCGCCCTGCAAGGGGGTCCCACAGTCATCCCCCCAGCAGGTGCACAGCCCTCACCAGCATCCCACAGCCCTCACCGGCATCCCACAGCCCTCACCGGCATCCCACAGCCCTCACCGGCATCCCACAGCCCTCACCGGCATCCCACAGCCCTCACCAGCATCCCACAGCCGGTTGGGTTCTTCTCGGACAAGCAGGAGGCTGACGGCAGAGCAGGCAGGGACCAGGGACGCAGCCTGAGGCCTTCAGCATTCACCGCCTTTCCTGTGCTTCCCGAGTTTCACAGATGGGATCATGTCAGAAAGCCGTGTGCTCTGGAGATATGCAGACCAGCCTGTGTGGTGGTGGGTGACCCGGGGAGCTGGGTGCTGAGGATGACCCTGGGAAGGGCCTGCGGCGTGCAGCAGCCCGGGATCCCTCGCTGCGCTGGCTCGGCAGCCTGGCTTTGTGCTGACGTGCGGTGCGTGTCTTTACACTCCTGAGTGAGTGATGTTCAATCAGGTGTTTCCCACCTGTGTCTCTGCCAAGAAGCCACAGAACACCCTCTGCACAAAAGGACTGTTTGCACAAAGAAAAAACATTCCTTCAGGGGGTTCTTTAGAAACGCTTGATACTCAACTAGCTATAACTTCATGGGAAAGCCTGGTGTTAAAGACAAGCTGGCACGGAAGAGACCTTGAATCCGAGCTTGCCGTGCACCTGTGCGCCAGTGCAGGCGGGCCACCTCCCCTCCTGCAGCCCCACATGCAGCCTGCACCCCCTCTCCTGCTCAACTCCGCCTTTGCTCTGGTTTTCATATGTGTCGGGGCCAGCTCAGCCCTGCCTAGACTCTGCCTCCCAGGCCAGAGAGCAGCGTGTCCAGGAGGCCCATTAGGAGCCAGGGAGGAAGGAAGCACCTGGCCGGATGGAGCTGAGCAAATGCAGAGGGCGAGGCAACTGCAGCTGAACAGGGCAGACACACACCTGACCCACCCAGACAGATGCCCGCCAAAAGCAGTTCCAAAACCATGCCTGGGGATCCACGCGGAAAAGCATCTGAGTGGGAGATACACCACATGCCATAGGCAGCAGGGCATGCCCACATGGTGTGCTCAACTGAAAAAACATAGTAAGCGCTCATGGCTTCCACCCAGCTTGGGCGCTGAGACCCTCGGGGCAGGTCAGGGAAGTACGCCCTGCATGTCGTCAGCCGTCATACGTGCTCCATGGCGTGTGGGACCTCGGACCCGCAGAGCCAGAAGTATTCACTGCCTGGCCCTTCACAGGAAAGCGTGTTGGCCCCTGCCTTAAAGCGTAGCTGCTTCCGGGCGCGGGCAGAGTGGGGAATCGCTGCTGCCACAGAGCTAGGTTGTGTTCAGAGGTGCCAGAAGCAGCACTGAGGGTCAAGGGCCTCCCACACAGGCCTGGGACGAACAGGCGAGACTCTCACAATCCAAGAATTCTCATTGACACTCAAATAAGAAGTTACCAAAAAGCATACCAGGAAGGAAGGTATTGTGATAAGGCCAACTGTGCCTGGAGGCTGCTATGGTCTGAAGGTTTGTGTTCCCCCAAATCCATAGGAAACCTGACCCTCCCCCCCAGGTAATGGTATTAAGAGATGGGGCCTTAGGGAGAAGCTTGGGTCATGAGGGTGGAGCCCTCAGGAATGGGATTAGTGCCCATAAAAGAGATGCCAGAGGATTCCTTACTCCTTCCACCATCTGAGGAGAGGAGACAGCCATCTACGGGCCAGGGAGCAGGCCCTCACCCAACACGGACTCAGCCTTGAACCGGGACTTCCGGCCTCCAGAACCGGGAGACGTGTATTTCTGTTGTTCATAAGCCACCAGCCTGGTATTTTGTTAGAGCAGCCTGAGCAGACTGAGACAAGATGCTTGCATTTTTATTGTTTAATTTATTTTTTAAATTTATTTTTTATTGAGGTAACACTGATTTATAGGATTATATAAGTTTCAGGTGTGCACCATTATGATCGACATCTGAATGTACTCCATCATGCCCACCACGAAAGTCTAGTTTCCATCTGTCGCCATACAATTGAGCCCCTGTACCCATCTCACCCTCCTTGCTTTTTAAAGATGTGGAATGGTGAGTAATCGAGTCGTTTGCTCTCATCCGGTTGTAGTGATCCATTGCTGCATCAATAACCAGCCCAAACTTAGCCTCTGTGCACGTAGAGCCCATGGGTCAGCAATCTGGAGGGGCTTGCTGGACTGTGGGGCCCCAAGAGGGCGGGGCACAGGGAGTACGGTCGATGGGAGCCCCTCAATCAAGAATGAGTGACATTTATCTTGATGAGCACAGACATCTGAGACTCCAGAGCTGTGGGGAAGGAGCTGGGGGCAGCGACGGTGCAGCCGATCCTCCTGCCGGTGGGAGTGTCCAGCCACCCCTCCCTCCGGCCACGCACACGCAGGCCCCACTCAGCCCTGCTGGGTGTGATAAAATGCTCACCGGGAAGGTTGCTCATCTCAGCACACCAGGGTCTTATCTCCAAATAACAGGACATCGGGTCAGGACTTCGCACCTACAGGAAACTTAGCGAATCCCTCATCTCAGGGAGAGAAGCCAAGGGTCAGGAACTGAAAATAAATATGAAAGATGGGGCTATCGTTACGAGTTCCCCGATCTGTAGGGAAGTTTTGTTATAAAGAGAGGCTCAGTCTGAAGCCGGGCGGCCGGCCTCACTGAGGGGCAGCACCAGGCCCTCCTGAGGTGCCGGGCCCCGAGCTGAGTTCCCAACGACCTGATTGGCAGGTCGAGCCCGTGGGTGCTGAGAACACACCTAGGAAAGGATGGGTGTTTGTGTTCCCCTTTTAGAACCGCTTCTCGGACTGTGTGTGTGACTTTCCTAAGATGTTAAGACATTTTTAGAAGTGATATGTTAGGCTTGTCGTTTTTGTTAAATATTTAGAAGTGTTTTTGATAAATTTGCAACCAATGTTTAAACATTGGGGTAATTTTACTTTGTTATAGCCATGAATTTGGATTTATCAACTGAGTTGGAGTGGGACTATATAGAGAATTATTTATTACACAACAGACAATTCGTTAATCTTAAGAATTCATTGAATACTGGCTTCTTTCTTTTCCTTTTTCTTTTTTTTCTTTTTTTTTAATTTCAACCACAGACCAAAGTGAAGGGAAACAACTATCCCGGTGTAGCCAGCACCCAGCTTCAACATTAAATAGCCGGGGCCCAGAGTGTTAAAATGTCGGCCCTGGCGCCCTGGCCCGTGTGGCTCAGTTGGATGAGCGTCGTCATCCATGCACCGAAAGGTTGCTGGTTCGATTCCCGTCAGGGCACGTGGCCAGGATGCGGGTTTGTTTTCCAGGTTCCAGGTCTGTGCTCCTGGGCAGTGGAGCTCGCAGCTGCTCCTGCAGCACACGGGGGTGACAGCTCCAGATGAGAGAGGACAAAGCACCTTACCAAATGCGTCGCTTTTTCCTTGTGGACTAGACTGAGGTCAAGCCTGAATGTGCGGATGGGCGGGAGGACTGGACTCTGCTGCGGCCACAGCCACACAGGCCGCTCAGGACAGCACACACCTTCCTTCCCATGACCCGTGGAACTTGCCCTCGCTCTCACCTACTTGGAGAAGTGAAGAACAAAAACATGCTGCTTTGCTCACTGAGAATAACAAATCCTAAACCATCCCCAGGACACCATTCAGCTAGGGAAGGGGCCAAGAGGGAGGAGGAGGGAAAGAACAGACACCAGAATGGGGTCAAAACAGAAGAAAAGGCGGGTTCTTTCTATGTGAGAGCAGAACTAACACTCTCCAGCAGATGGTTGTGTGAATGGTGACAACCTTCTTCCACCCAGCACTGCCATCCTGCCCTGCGTGGTGGCCCTGCTCAGCCAGCCCGGCGCGCTGGTCCACTTTCTGCAGCTTCGCCTTCCAGATGCTGTAGATGGACTCACACAGGGCGCCGCCTCCGGAGCCCTGCCGTTCGCTCACCTGACGCCGTTGCCATCCACTCTGTGTTCCTTCCTCTTCACGGCGGGGTCCTACCCAGCGGAAGGAGGAACCACAGTGCCTACCCACCCACCTGCGGGGGCACCCCAGCCTGTGTCCTGGTTCTGGCCACACCCACTGCTGTTGACATTCGGGTGCAAGTCTCTGCTTCCCTTCCTTGTGGGTAGATGCGCTCACTCGAAGCTTCGCTCAGCCAGCCTGATCATGCGCAGTTCTACAGTTTGGGCCCAGTGGCTGCCCCTGAGAAACAGTTCCTCTCTCCCAGAGTCACCCCCAAACGTGGGAGACCCTGCCCAGCCGGTGTGGCTCAGTGGTTGAGCGTCGACCTATGAACCAGGCGGTCATGGTTCTATTCCCGGTCAGGCACATACCCCGGTTATGAGCTCGATCCCCAGCAGGGGGCGTGCAGGAGGCAGCCGGCCAGTGATTCGCTCTCATCCTTGATGCTTCCATTTCTCTCTCCCTCTCCCTTCCTCTCAGAAATCAATAAAAATACATATTTTTTAAATATGTGGGAGACCCCATTCCTGAGCAGTGGGGTGGGGGGAGGTTGGACTCACCACCCACATGGTCTTGCTTCTGTAGAACCTGCCCTGAGCCCCTGGGTCCCTCCGCAGGGAGCATGCCGGCCACCCACCACCACAGAGGCCCTGGCATCGTCCCTCCCTGCAGGAACATGCTCCCTTTGGAGCAGAAACTGTCTCCACCAATACAGATACTCCTCAACTTCCGATGGGGTGACACCCCAATAAACACATTGCAAGTTGAAAATATCGGAAATAAAAAATGCACTTAATACAACTAACCTCCCGAACATCATAGCTTACTAGTAGCCTGACCTCACTTAAAAGTGCTCCAAACACTTGCATTAGCCTACAGTTAGCAAACCATCTCATCGCTGCTGCCCAGCATCAGGAGAGAGAATCGTACTGTATGCTGCTAGCCCAGAAAAAGATCAAAATTCAAAGTACAGTTTCTACCAGAGTGGACAAGAGGAGAAACCAGAAAGAGCCCTGTCTCCCTGGGGTCAGGGGTCAGAGGTCAGCACAGGCCTAAGCTCTGCCTTTCACTGAAAGAGCCTCAAGGACTTCCCAGGTTCTCTCAAGGGCACCAAGCGGGTCCCTGAAAACTCACTCCAGCCACGCCTGCCTGGCACACACCTGCTCGGGCACCTGCTGGACTGGACCTGGAGGTGCTGTCTCCCAGGGGTCTTGACCTGCCCCCCCACCCCCCGGCAGGGCTGTCACAGTCCTCTGAGGGCATGGGACCCACTGTGTGGCTGGGGGCTGGACTGCCTGCTCATGGGCAAGTCTGGGTCCCTGGACACTGGGGAAGCTTGTGGAGGGACCTGGGTAAACTTGACCTGGTGGGAGTAGAACCAGGAGAGTGGCTCCTACGGGAGGGGCGCCTGCTCATCCAGCTGCCACCCAGCTACATGCCAGGCAGGACATGGGGCTCAAAACATAACTCCGGGACAAAGGAACCTCGGCGTGCTAAGGCTGGGAAGGTGCCTGTGTCCCAGCTGACGGCCCGAGACTGCCCCTTGCCTCGAAGGAGGGGAGCCCCGCGGCGAAGAGCCCGCCATGCCCCCTAGAGATGTACTACCTGATGGGAGGGTCCAGGCTGTGGTCATGTGCAGCCGGGCAGCCTCCCTGTCCCTGGTGCCATCCCCACCTTCACTGTGATGCACAGTCGTCCTGGGGAAGAATCTAGAAAACACCTTCTGGGATAAAAATGTGTTTGGAGATGGGAAACAAATCGAGATAGGACTTGAGGCTAAGGTGACACCGAGGACAGGGAGGGTGGCGTGTGTGTATCCAGCCTGGAGGGCAGGGCCAAGGTGGGGTGAAGTTCGGGGCCTGGTGCCTGAGGACCCGGGAACTGATTTGCAAGGCCTCCCAGGGTGAGATGCCAGCACCCAGGTCGCTCGGGCTCCCGGGCTCAGCAGGCACTCATAAATGCATGGCTGAAGGGGTGACCACATCTGGCCCTCATCCACTAGAAGGGGCACCGCACACTCCTGCTCGGGCCCCAAGGAAAAGGCCTCCGGTTACACTGTGAGCCCCTCCCATAGAGACGTGTCCCCACTTCAGAGATGCTGGGGGGAAGATGGGGGGGGGTGAGGGGGAGCGGGTGGCAGCCCTGGAAGGAGGGGATTAAGTGCTTACTTTGTGCAATTGAACACTGATAGATAAAGGACGTTGCAATGCCCTCCCTCTTTATAATTAAGAAGATAATTTAATTACTGCTATTAAAACCTAAGCTTCTCCCCCACGCGAGCTGCTTTTAACAAAATACCCCTGGTCCTGCGTCTCCCACACGCAGACCTGGCGGCGGTTAAACAGACGCCGCAGCTCCGGAGCCATCTGGTTTGAAGCAGTGCGACAAGCAGGAAAGGGAACCGAATCAAAGGCACGGCTGGGCATTTTTTTCAAATACAGAAAATGTGTGAGGTAGACCAGGAGACCACCCCGCCTCCCCTCTTAGGACTGGGTGCTACCACCGGGCCGCAGGGCCGTGTCCCTTCCTGCTCCCTGGCTGGACACAGAGGTGGCTTCGAGGGGTGAGGGCGGCCAGGAGGAGGTACGTGGGGTCAGGATGGGCAGACGCTTCAGATGCCCGCTCCCCTGCACAGGGTGGGTCAGCACCACCGCATTAAGGGGAAACCGAGGCACTGAGCCACAGAACCAGCGCGCATGCTCTCCCTCACCCCCAGGTCCTGGCTGGGCCGCACTCCTGCCACCCCTGGAATCATCCCTTCGGTCCTAGAGAAGCCCCTCGCCCCCACCTCCCCTCCGCCTGCCTGCACACGGCCCTGCTGGCTCTGCCCTCAGCAGCTGTGGCCCCGGAATTCTCCGGTGCGCGGGCGCTTTGATCTGCAGCACACCTGGCGATCAGGGCCTCACGCTCATCCAGCCACAGTCATATGGGTCCCACACACTCCGTGGACTTCCCCAGCCAGAGGGAAGGGGGGCTGGAGCTCCCCGGGGTGGAGACTGGAGCCCTACAAGCACTAGACTCCCCCCCCCCCTCCTGCAACTCCAGGCTTCCGGCTCCCCTCATTCCATGGCCAAATGTCAGTTCATGGCCTCTGCACCCCAAATGCTTCCCGGGGGAGACTGCCACCATCCTCTCCAAGGGACCCGTGCCCACGTCTGCAGTGCCATACGGTGCCCGGCACGCTGCCTTCTCTTTGTCCCGATAAAGGTGTGGGCGTCACCAGCTTTACTTGATGGCAGTGCAAGGAAGGGTGCTGGCCCAGAGCCTCTTCAAACCATGAGTGTGGGCAAGGCCCTGCGTCCTGTAGGGCCTCAGAGCGCCCACATCTCGGCTTTTGTGAGACTTGGGTGCGAGGAGGCAGCGGCTGTGAGCCCCAGGGCGCCTGGAACTGCTGAGTCCTCCCCAAACTCCAGGCGGTTGTGTCGGGATGTCCTCACCAGCAGGCGGAGTTTCCCAAGCCCCCCTGGAGCGGAGTGGTTAAGTCACAGACGGAGGCTCCACAGCCTGTGAGGGGTGCAGTGGCTCTCGGCTGGTCTTCCTCCTCCGAGAACAGGAGCTGGGCTGCTGGGGGGTCATCCCACCACCCCTCAGGGTCCTGGGGTTCCCTAGTCCCTCATGTGGGATCCAAAAGGGTGAAGGGGAATGGCAGGCCCACCTCTCCTCCCCCTACTTTACACAGTGGGTGTCTAGTTCTCTTGAAGGGCTTCAAGTGGTCAGGAGTCCGGGGTCCCTGGACCCGAAGATCTTGGAGGTCCTTCCGAGTCCAAACTCCTGTCCTCCCAAGTCCTGGCAGCTGGACACATGGAGGCAGGCAAGGGCCTCTGGGCCGACTGGGGGACCCAGGGGAAGGTGCTGTGGAGGCATCCAACAGCTTCGGGGTGAGCCCATGAGGGGGCAGGTTGGACAGGACCCCAAGCCCTGCAGAGCACAGTGGGTCACAGAAAGGGCAAGCCAGGTGTGTCTGCAGAGGAATCCTAAGCGAGGGGCATGGAAGCGAGGAGGCGACGGTCACAGAAGGGAAGCTGCTGCGACTCGTGCTTCACAAGAAGTCAAGGACTGTCCAGGGGCAGATGCCGTTATGTCAGCCGCACAGCAGCGGCCAGACAGAACCTGCAGCCGGGGGCGCTCACCAACCACTCCTCTCAGGAACGAATGACCGAGAGATGCCCTGGTGCCTTTCTACAGTGGGGAGCCTCCCGTAGAAGCCGGGTGACCCGAATGAGCCCTTCGTTCACCGCCCCCACCCCAGGGTGCAAGGCAGGGCGACAGCACAGTAACGTGGTGAGGTGACGCGTGGCCCGCACACAGCAGGCTGCCCGGAGGAGCCAGCCCCGCCCTCGGCGCCAAACACTGACACATCCTCCTGTACCAACCAGGTGCCCTTCGCAGGAGACGGGGCACTGGCAGCACTGAGAACCGCCATGGGCAGCCTGGCGGCACGTCGTGAAGCAGGAGCAGCCAGCCCAGGCTCCCCGCTGCACGACCCCATTTCTGAGAAGGCCTCCGTTGGGCAGACTCATCCGTGGGGCAGAGGAGAGAAAACCATGCCGTTGGGGGCTGCTCTTCAGGGCAGGGCACGCCCTCATTTGTAGTGTCCAGCACTCGGCACGGAGCCTGTGAGGAACCCAATGTTTAATTTTATTCCATTTTCCTTCATTAAAATGTCAGTGGCCCCCGATGGCTCGTGGCCACCGTGTTGGCCAGCAGCGTGGCTCTCCATGTTGAGTGCTTAGGATGCGGGAGGGGTCGTGTGCACGAGGAAGGCAAGCTGCACATCCAAGATGCGAGCTGCTGCGTCCTCTCCTCGGCAAACACCCGGCAAACACCCGGCACCGTCATTCGTTCCAAGGGGCACGTCTCACTTTGGCTTTGAAAAAAAGCAAAACGGAGATCTCCCCAACTGAGGTTCTCACTCGCTTCCCCCCGCCCCCCACAACCCCATGGCGCATGTGCAGAGAGGAAGGCCTGAGGATCACAGTGGGCCCTGGAGGGATGCCCAGCACCCGCAGGGGACACTGGGTCTGCAGGGCCAACCACAGCCCAGCACTCCTGCAGGCCTCCCAGGACAAGGAAGGGTGTGGGTGCATTTGTGGTGCAAATTCAAAACAGGCTGCCCTCAGAGGGACATCTGCACTGGGGGGGGGGGGGGGGCTGGACAGGTGTCCACAGGGTGGTGTCCAGAGCTCCCCTTAGGAGTGCGTCCCTGAAGCGATGTCCACGGAGCCTGCTGGCCACTTGAGCAGAGGCTGCAAGAGTCTTCACACCCTTGGAGGCTTTGGGGGTAGTGGTGTGTGTGTGGGGGGGAAGCTCTGGCTCCAGAGCTCACCCCAAAGCAGCCTTGGTCACTTCCTAGACCACATCATGGCACCAGTTCCTGCCATCCCATTTCTAAACCCTCGGTCACTTCATGCCCCCAGGGCAAACACATCTGGGCAGAAAGCGTCCAGTCCAGGGCAGACATCAGGAAATGCCTGGCCATGCCCTCAGAGAGATGGGATCAGGCTGCCACCGCCGTGTGGCAGCGACGGTCACAAACACTAGGACAAAACCTCAACCACTTGCATTTCCCGTTCATTCTGTGTCCAAGTGAGCAGCCTTGACATTGACTGGCTGTCAGCTTTTCCTGCCTGGACTCAGGAAGGGCGGGATCAAAGGGTTCCCCTGGCCCATCCCTGGTGTTGAGTTAACGGGGAGCGGTCTCTCACCACCTGGCCCAGGAAAAATGCTTCACAGACAGGTTTCAAGATGACTCATGACCACTGTCATTGTGCCCCCTGTCCAGGTCACTCCGTGGGGACACTCACAGTGAACAGAGTCAATAAACAGGGGAAACGCAGGCCGGGCCGGGCGGGGGGGGGGGGGAATGCGAGGAGAGCAGAACTGCCTGTTTTTTTTCTCTCCTTCATCAGAGTCAGGCTTCTCCCGTCCCAATCCCCAGTGACAGTGCTCTGTCATGACCGTCATTCCCAGCTTCCCTGGAAAAAGCACGCAGAACCGGCAGCATCGGCCCTGAAAACAGGACCTGGGCGTGGATCCAAGTCCTAGAAGAGGGACAACTGCCCGGGCGAGGAATTTCAGTAAAAAGGCCGGATGCACACCTGGGGCTGGGCGGAGCCGGGTACCCACAGCCTGGGGGTGAAGCGGCCCGGTCCCAGTGGGAAAGGGGCGCGCGGGCAGGGTCGGGGAAAGGCCGGGAGGGGGCGGTAAGAGCAAACCCGACCCCGGCCTGACGCCGAGGGGGCGGGGAGAGGACGGAGAGAGGCGTGGCCGGGAAGAGGCTCTAGGAAGGGGCTCGAAGGGCGCGGCGGGGACCCCCGGCTCCGCCCAACGCCCGACCTGCGGCCTTCGGGGGGGCGGGGGGGGGACTGGAGCTGGGCAGACCCTCAAGTCCCCGAGTCCAACGGATTCGCTGTCCCTGAGATTCCCCCGCGCGATCTAGCTGTTCTCGAATAAATGGACACGCAGGCAGCTTCCAAAAGAGGTGAAACCGTTTATCAAGTCGCTGAAGGCGCGGTATCTACAGTATCTACAAATATCTACACGTATCTACACCGCCTGCAGACAGGGCTCCCGGGTCGTCTACGCTGCCACTGCTGGCCGGGCCGGGGGCGACGCGGCCTCGCGGAGAACAATAAATATCACTTCCTTCCGCGCTGACCGGGCGCTTTGGCACTGGCGGCGCGGCCCGTGGTCCCCCGGACTGGGGAGGAGGGGGGCCGCGGTGGCGCCCGGACTGGAGAACCAGGTCTTCCGACAGCGCTTGGGCGGAGGGCGGAGGACCCCGTGGCTGCGAGGCTGGAGAAGGGGGGACCCGCGGAGGCCCGGGGCTGGGGCGCGTTCCCTGCCGGCCTCAGGGCGGCCCGGGCCCGCGGGGGGACGGCCGCGTTATCTGGGGCAGTAGTCGTAGGAGCCCGGCGGCGCGGCCCCCGCCGAGTACATGTTGGCGGCGGCGGCGGCGGCAGCGGCGGCGGCGGCGGCGGCGGCGGCCGCCGGGCTCACCGGGTGGTGGTGCGAGTGTGCGTGCGCGTGGTAGCCGTGGCCGCGCAGGCCGGGCAGCGGGTAGGGCGCCGGCCGGCTCTTGGCCCCGAGGTAGTGGTCATAGGCGGCAGCCGGGTACTTGTAGGGGTGGTGGTGCAGCGGCTCCGACGCGCCGGGCGCCTCCAGGCGCAGATCGGGGTGCGGGGGGCTGGGCCGGCCTCCGGGCGCGCCGGGCAGCGGGACGAGGCCACCGGCGCCGCCAGCCCCGGGCAACGCGGGGCTCAGCACGCGCGCCAGCAGCGGCGGCGGGGGCGCCGGGTCCCCGAGCACGGCCGGCCCGCCCGCATCGCGCTCGAATTCTCGCCGGGCTTCGGCCGCGTCTGCGAGAAGGGCCGACGGGTGAGCGTGGGGGCCGAAGCGCAGAGGGGACCCGCCAGAGTCCCGCCGGCAGGATGAGGCTCTAGGCCACCCCCCCTTCTCTCCGAACCAGCCCGAGACCCCGGCCCGCCCCAGGAACCCGCGCCCCTCCGCGGGCGGCAGGGCGAGGCTCAGCCGTCGGGCCGGGCGGGCGAGTGCGCGCTTGCCCGCCGCCACGGCCGTTGTGCAAGCGGCGGGAAGGCCGCGAGCGCCCCTGAGGCGCAGGCAAGGCCGGGCACAGCCGCCTCCCGGGGGGCGGAGCGCGCGCGGAGCCGCGGCCCGGATCCCACGACCCCGGCCCTACCTTTCTCCGCGCCGTTGGGCTGCCCGGGGGAGGCCACCGGGTTCCGCGAGCGCGCAAAGGCGGTCATGAGCGGCAGCGCGCCGGGCCGGTGGTTTCGGGGCCTGTGGGAGGGAGGCGGGCGGTGGGTCGGGGGGTGCCCGGTGCAGGCGCCCGGTGGCGCTCGCTGTCTCCTCGGGACACTCACCAGTCTTCGGGGTCGCAGTCTCGGAAGCCTTTGGCGAAAGGGTTGCTGGCGATCTTGAGCTGCGTGATCTGCGGGGAAGAGGGCGCGCACTGAGCCAGCGCTGGAGCCCTGCGCGGGGGGCTGTTGGACCTCCGCGGAGACTTGGGGAGTGTCGGGAAGCATTGAGAGGGGCTGCGCTGGGAAGGGCTCCTCTCCTCTCCGCGGACTGAACCGGCCCACAGCCGCCCCTCCCCCACGGAGGTTGTGCCTCTCTCCTGCGGCGGGATGTCTGCGGAGCCTCCCTTCTTGGGAAGGAGCCCCTTTGGGGACCCCAAGTGGTTGGGATGGAGACCCTACTACACCCCTGGCTGAGATGGGAATGTGGTCCCCTCCACCCCCTCCCCGCAGGGGAGAAGAGCGAAGGGGCGCCCTCGGAATCTGGGTAAACCTCAGATCTGGCCCCTGATGGGGAGTTTCCGGAATGGTTTGGAAAACAAACTTTCAGGCCACATTGACAGTTGCTGCTTGAAAGGTCAACCTGATAGGAGGCCGGGACGTCCTGCAGCAGAGGGGAGGGGGCGGCTGGAGGCCCTTGGGGGTGGGGCTGCAGGCTGGTTTTGTTCCACGGGGGGGGGGGGGGGGGGCATCGTTTGCAGGTCCAAACCTTCAGTTCCCGAGGCAGGGGCTGAAAAATCTCAGCCCCTCCCAGAAGAGCTGGAGGTGCGGTCCGCAGGCCTCACTCACCCTGTGGTTCTGGTAGGCAGTGACGGCCGTGAAGCGCGTCTCCTCGAACACAAAGGTTTTGAAGTTCTCCTCGGCGTATTTCTCACTGTCTTTGCGCGGGTCCACGTAGACCACGTGGAAGCGGGGCTGGTATCTGTGCATGGAGTTGAGAATAATCTGGAAGACAAGGTGGCGAGGCCGGAGCTAGGAAATCGGCCAAGGTCTTAACAGGCAGCGAACGTCCCAGAGAACTCGGGCAAAACCCTTATCTCCCCAAATGAGGCCTGGCCAGGGGGACCCAGGAGGACCCTGTGACCGACGGGGGGAGGGGGGGCACCAGGAAAAAATGCTCCTCCGAGTGGCAAAGGATCGAGGCTTAGATTCTCTTTCCTTATGTCCTCGAGAACTACTGCGACCCATCGCCAGCCTGGACTCCAAAAAGCCTCCTGCACCTACCCCCACACCCGGCACCATCCTTCCCAGTTAAAAACCTCCAACAAAAGATGAGGCACCCTGTCCCAGGCCTGAGGTCCACCAGACCCTGTGCGCCCCTGACCAGGAGGGCTGCTCTCTGCAGCCTGTCCCTCATCCACACCCCCAACCGCCCCAGCTCTGCCTCTGGTGTGCCTGCAGGGGTGGGGACCCCGTGGTAGCCGGGGGAAGGGGGTCGCTCACGTGGCCGTTGTCGTCCAGCAGGTTGTTGGTCAGTTTGAGCTTGTCAAAGGACACGATTTGCTTCATCCACTGTGCGCCCTTGGCAGGCGAGTCCGGGTGGTAGTGCACGCGGCCTGGAGTGGCAGGGTCTGCCTTCCCCGCCACCAGCCAGGAGGAGCTGTGGAAGGCGTACCTGGGACAGTACCAGGGCATGGGTCACGTCATGTGGGGGGCGAACTGAGAGGGCCTTGCTGAGTGAACCCCGAAAGTGCCTCTGATGAGTTTCCCCACCGGTGAAGCTTTGGCTGCCACACAGGCTGGGAGCTTTTCCGAGGGGAATTGCAGAGAAAACAGAAAACTCCCTGCAGTCCCAAAACACAAGACAACAGGAATCCGCACCGAGGGGGGAGGGGGAAGGAGGGAGGCTGAGCTCCCGGTGCCACATTTCGCTGCACACGGGTCTGCCTGTTCTGGGCTTCCCTGCTGGCCTCCCGTGTCGCCTGCTCAGCGGGCGCCTGGATTTGGCCACGAAGGCTGCCTGGGGCCCAGGGCAAACCATGTTCTCTTTATTAATTGCTGTTAATTGTCCAGGCAGCTAAGGCCCGCCCTGCATAATCTCTCCCGGTCACCCCACCTTTCCTGCCCTGCTTGGGGGGGTGGGGGGAGAGACAGCATTCCCTGGGGATGGGGGAAGGGGACAAGGTGTTCACCTCCTGGGAGGAGACAGGAAGAAGGGGGGCTGTGTGCTGCCTTGGGCCTAAAGCTGGTGGGGAGGTGACCAGCCTGTGTGACCTCCTAAGTGGAGCTCTGGAGAGCTTCTGGGGGCAGGATGTTTGAGAGTCTGGGGTCCGACAGAGTGGGAAGGGAACAGGACACAAAAGCTGGCGGGGAAGCTGGCACAGATGCCTTTGGCCACCGAATTACCAATGTCATGGGCTGTACCCAAGGCATCACCAGGCAGGGACCCGTGGCTTCCCAGGGCACCCTCCCGGGTCCGGCTGGGCGCTCACCGGTAGCGCTTGTCATCCACGGGCACAAAGTCCATGAGGAGCATGTAGTCAGCCATGGGGTCCATGCCGAAGAGCTTCACTTGGAAGGTGGGGAACATGCGCCTGGGGACAGGACGGCAAGGAGGCAGGTCACCTTAGATGGAGAAGGGCAGGGTCGCGCCACCTTAACCAGCCAGGGAAGGGCGGCCTCCCCCTGACTGCTGAGTGTGGTGTGGGGGCCTGGTCCCTCCTTCTCATCTCCCCTCACTCAGCTGCTCTAACCCGACCAGGCCCCTGCCCAGCTAGGGTAAGAGGAGCGGCCGGGCACCCCCCTGCCCCCGTTTTTTAAAGCATGAAAATGGCTAGCTCAACACTGGAGCTGAACCTCCACGCCCTAGCCTTGGCCAATCGCTTCTGTCACCCTTGCCTGTGTGGACCCAGCCTAGCAATTGCCGAGCTAGCCTCCGCTGGCAACACCCCAGCCACATGATCCAGTCCCAGCCCTCAACAGAGCCACCCCAGCTCGATCTCAGCTCCCGGCTCAGACAAAGTGAAACCGGGGTATTCTGTGAGATTCCAAGGGGTCCTGGTTGCCCTTTCGCCTGGGCCTAGGTGTCCCCCAATCCCTCAGTAAGGCCTAGGCCTTGGAGCCCACAGCCTCCACTGTGGCCCATCCCTCAGGCCCTGCCTCCTGCCCAGTGCCGGGGTCTCCCTACCTTCCGTGGGGACACATACAAGTTCCCACTCCCCCAGCTGCCACCATAACCCTAAGGCACAGCTACTCAGGGCAGACTTGGCTTGTGCCCTCATGGTCTCTAACTCTCCCTCCCCCGGGGCTCCAGGTTGATGACCAGATCAGGCTCTGGAGAGGACATTATGCCACTCCAGGATGGGCTTGCTGGCCGCGGGGCCCTGGAGCAGAGCTCTAGGCCTAGCCCCCAGCCCTGTCCTATGGCTTCCCCTCACTCCCTGCAGGCGGTGGGCAGAAAACAGATGACACGGAGCCGGCCCTCCTGGACTGGCCTGCCACCACCACCACCACCCCACCTCTGCAGGCTGGAGGGTGAATGCTGACTCCTGGGGTGAAGCCTAGCTGGTGCCAAGACCCTTGCTGGGCTGGCCTGGACCAGAGGCTGGGGCACAGATCTGGGGGAGGGGGGTGCCCAGGACAGCACGGAGAGCCGGGAGCAGACCCACTGCGCTGGAGCTGAGCGTGGGCCCCAGGCTTCCCAGGGAGGACGGCCTCAGCAAGGAAACAGAAACCACCAGAAGGCTCTGCAAACAGGCCCTGAGCTCCCTCTGGCCAGGCGGACTCGGCGCTGGTGTCTCTGTGTGTACATTAGACACAGCCCGGCACTCGCCTTTGTCTGTTGGTCAAATCCGTTGCATCGAAAAACTTGTTCCCCTTCTTCTCTCTGGGCCCTTACAACAAATAGAGGCCAACTGGAAGACGCGGGCCCCAGAGGCAGAGCCAGGCCCCACAATCACCGGGAATTTAGGCCTCAGACAACTGGATAGCAATCTCCACCGAACAGAACACCCTGTTTTTAGAGTCTTCATTCCCCCCCTAAAATGTTCCCGACAATTGCCCAGCTGCTCCTCTTTAGCCGGGATAGACTGAACTAAAGAACCAAAGACCGAGTTTCCTTTGAGGTGGGATCCACCCGGGAGCCGGCGCCGGCTGGTGGCAAGGCCCCTCCCAGGCGGCTGCCTTCGCCCCCAAGCTCGGTGAGCTCTGAGCCGGTCCGTTTCTGGCGGTGCCAGGTCCTGGGGCTGCTGGTCGGGCGGCAGGTCCGCAGGGTTTCTCTCCGCCGCCTTCCTGGCCTCCCGAGCAGTGCCCTCCGCGGCCCGGCGCGCCCGGCGGCTGTCGCTAGAGCCGGGTCTCGGAGAGCGGAGGAGCTGGCCCGCGCGGAGCGGGACCCGCAGGTGGCCAGGCCGCGCCCCCCACCCCGCTTCTCAGTCTCGCTCGCGTGGATCGGGCCAAAGCCCGCCGCCCGAGACCGGCGCCACGTGGGGAGAGGGTCGCAGCGGGGAGAAGGGCGCCCTGACCTGCCAGCCTTGGTGACGATCATCTCGGTGCCCAGCTGATTGAACTCGTCCCACAGAGCCTTCATCTCGAGCTGCACGCTCACGCTGGCCACCTTCGCGTTCTTCTTCACCGGCGCCTTGGCGGCGGCCGCGCAACTGGCCCCGGGGCCCTCGGGCTCGGCAGCGGCGCTGGTGGCGGCCCCGGCGGCCGGCGCGAACGGGTAGGCGTGCGGCGGCGGCGGCGGCGGCGGGCCAGGGGCGCCCGGGGCGGCGGCGGCGCACGGGTCGTAGCGCGGCGGCGGCGGCGGCTCGCGCGGGCCGTATGGGTCCGCGCCCGGCGACGCGGCGCCCGGGAAGCCCCCGGCGGCCCCCAGGCTGCTCAGGCTGCTGGCCGTGAAGGCTGCAACGTCGCAGAAGTGCGAGAGCTGCGTGAGCCACGGGCTGGACACGGCGGAGATCATGACCCGCGGGCCGCCGCCGCCGCCGCCCCGCCGCCGAGGTGAGCGCTACCCCGCGCCCCGGGCCGAGTGGCGGGCGCCGCGCCGCGCCCGGGGCCGCGCCGCCCCACACCGCGGGCCGGCCCCGAAGAGGCGCCCCGCCCCGCCCCGCCCCGCGCTCCCCACCCCCCCGCCGAGACAATGCCTCCTTCCCCTCCCCTTCCCGCGCCCCTCCTCCGCCCCTTCCCCCTCCCCGGCCCCCAGCCCGCCCGCCGCGGCTGCTCGGCCCGGGCCCCCCGACCGCCCGGACCGGCTCCCCAGAGCGCCGGCCGTCCGCCGCCCCTCGCTCTGCCGCCCTCCCGTGTTGCACTTCTCCCTTCTCTGTCCGGGCTCTCTTTCCAGTTTATTTATCTTTTTTACCTTTGTCTTGATCATTTAAAATTTCCCTCCTATTCGTCTTTCCTTCTTCCACTATCTCTTTCGTTTCTCTTTATTTCTGCCTCTTCCTCTTTTTCCTGTTATGTCTTTTCTTTCCACTTTATTTTTCATCACTCTTTTTCTTTTCCGCCTGCCTTTTCCCTCTTGTTTTTGTATATCTTTCTTTGTTATTCATTATTTTTTCTCTTTTTTAACAAAATTAAAACAAGCTTTTCTCTAACTTTTTCTTTTTTAAAATGACTTTCTGAAAATGTCCTTCCCTTTCTTCTTTTTGTGCTTGCCCTCTATTTCTTTTTCTCCTTTCTCTTTTTCCCCTACCCTCCTTTCGGGTTTTCTGTTCTTTTCTCAGTTTCTTCTCCTCCTGGCTGCCTCACCTCTTTCTCTTTCTCCTTTTCCCTTGTTCCTTGCGCTTTCATCCCACCTCTGCCCCGTCTCTGGTCCTCCTCTCCTGTCCTTCCCGCCTCCACTCACCTCTTCTGGGCCTGCGTCTAGCTTTGTGCAGGTCTCGGTAGCTGGGTCCCCAGGCGGGAGGGGGCACAAGCTTTGGGCAGGATGCCCGCCCTTTCTCTGCCCCAGAGTGGAAGCTGGCAGCCTGGAGCCCACCCTGCCAGAGCTCCCCTCACACCCACTCCGTGCCCCGGCCCTGCCAACCCTCCTTGGGGCGGCAGTGGCCGAGGATCTGGAGGGCGGGCGGTGTAGACGCTGCGGGAAGGCTCACCTTCCATGTCCCTGGTGACGGTGCTGAAGTGCATCCCGCCCGGGGATTCCAGCAGCCGGTGAAGCTTCGCCCGGTTGGAGGACCCGGGGCCCAGGCGGGCGGTACGCTCTGCGGCCTCTGCTGCAACCAGAGAGGCGATGCTGAACGCGCTGGCCCGGGGAGACAGCGGGCTCCGCGCGTCCATAGGCGCCCGGCGGCCTGGCCGGCGCCGCCTCCGACTGCGTGCACCCAGCCGCACCGAGGCCGGCCCAGCCCACGGGAACCGGGGGCGGGAGCCTGCGGTGCCACTCACAGCCGTTAGCCCAGACCCAGGGGATTATGGCGTCACGGCCCCCCACTCCCGACCAGTGGCAGCCGAGGGGCCCAGCCGGGCGGGGCGCCCTGAGAGCACAGGGCCCTTCTGCTTTTCAAGTTCCTCGCCCCTCGCCTCTGCTCCCAGGGACCTCCATGGCCAGGCCCCCTCGGACATCCCACTGCTCCCACTGAGGCCAGGGTCCTCCCCGTCAGCCTCCACAGCCCCAGGGGGAAGGTGATTATACCGGGAGCACTCAGCCCCAGCCCAAGGCAGTGGAGCACGGATGAAGCGCCAGGGGCCGCCTGGGCCCAGCCCAGCCCCTGCCCCTGCCCGCAGCCCCTCCTGCCTCCTCCTCCCTGGCTGCCCCTGCACCTGGGTGAGGAGAGGGCAGTTCGGGCTCCAGCACGGCCTCTGCGAAGCAGGACAGTACCCAGGCCAGCAAATGCCCCTGGCCCCCTTCGATTGGCTCACTGTTGTGGCTGGGGACCCCAAGTAGAGGGACACCGCCCAGGCTGCGCAGCCCGGGAGTCCCAGCGTCACGCGCAACCCGCGTACACCGCCCGCCTCTGGCCAGGACGCTTATACATCCGGAGGGTGGGCAGTGCCCGCTCCTCTGACCTCCCTGCGCACCGGCCAGGCGCAGGGAGGGCCGGGGGCGGAGCCTGGACTGGCCGAGGGAGCGGAGGACACGTAGGGAGTTCAGGCCTCCCAGTGCGGTGGTGTGCTGCCCCTCGCCAGCCGCATCCCACCCCACCGTCAGCCTGCCCGCCTGGGGCAGTTAGGCCCAACACAGTGAGGCAGGGCCTGCCGGAGGCCTCAAGGCCCTTAGGCACAGGCATCTGGGATGGAAAGGCCGGGCTTAGCTTGTGCCTTCTCCTACCTACTGCTTCTGGGGCCTCCTCTGGCCCTATCAGGCATCCATGGCCTTCCAGTCCAGTGTCTCCCTAGCAAGCCTCCGTGCCTCCCAGGAGCCTCTTGGTCCTGCACCAAGGCTCTGGCAGCCAGGGCCTCCTTTCCAAGGCCTCTCCGCCTGCAACCACATCATCTGCCTGTGCTTGTCTGGATGGGGGCAGGGGGCAGGCAGTCTCTCTCAGGGTTTTTACAATCCCAGGGCCTCAGACCCTAGGCGGCAGGGGTTGCTGGCTGGGAGGCAGGGAAGGCCCGGGAAACTGGGGACCAGGGATTAGGCTCCAGTGGGAAGCGACTGACTTTGGGGCCTGAGGTCCAGGAAAGAGTGCGAGGCCGGTGGGTAAGCATGTGGGTCGTGCTGTGTGACTGGGGTGTGCTGTGTGTGACCTCATGCACAGCGAGCCCCTCGCACCCCCCCACACACACACACCCCAGGCTTTATGGGCTGTGGAAGTGAAGGGAAGCTGTTAGCAGGGCATGTCCCCAGCCCTGAGTGGTCGTTCAGGGCTGTGACAGTGACAGCGACCTGTGGGACCTAGGGCCAGGTCCAAGGAGGAGTGTGATATGGGACTATCCTTGATGAGTAGGGCCAGCACCCTGCCTCCAGAACCGGAGGGGAGAGCCCAGCTGGGAGGGGACACCAGTGTGGCAGGTTGAGAAGTGTTGCAGGAGCTGTGCGGAGTGCTGTCGGCTCACACCCAGAGATGTGCAGGGCCGTGTCTCCGTGTCACCAGGGGGGACCTTTTGCTGGGAGCTATACCCACCCACCGTTGATGAGTGGGTCCCCATGTGGGGGCTCAATGGGGTGGGTTGTGAGTTGTCCGGGATGCAAGTTGTCCCAGCACACGGGGTGCCCGTGGTGGTGTCCTCCGAACCTGGGGGAGCCTTCCCTGTGTATCTGGGCGAACACCTGAAGGCAGCGGCCAAATGAGTCCCAGGGTGACACCAACACTGAGAAGTGAAAGTGAAAAACCCTTGGTCTTCCTGGAGACTCTGGGTCAGCCCTCTGGGGCGCCATCCTGAGGTCCCTGACCCTCCAGGGCAGAGGTGGTGGAGGGGAGCGGGGGTCCTCCCAGCCCTCATTAACCCCTTCCTGCTCAAACTGGGACCTGCCAGGGGCCGGCTGTTTTGTCAAAAGCTGCAGAGCCGGAGAAAATTCTTCGTGGTCCACGACAGGGTGCTGGGTAGGTGTGAGGGGCCCCACCCGGGCTGCTCGGTTTGCTGAGCGACTGGCTCCACGCGCTGCCGATTCTGACCCCGCGCGACTGCATAACCCCGGACCCCGCTGCTCCACGCGCGGGGCCTCCTGGAACCCTCGACTCGGGAGGAGCCCAAAGAGGCCGGAGGCGCGAGGCCGCCCGCCCGAGCCTCCAGCCCGCGGCGGAGTCGCTGCCTCCAGCGCCCACCGGGGCTGCGCTCCTCCGACCTCCCGTAGGTCCCTCCCGGGCCGCACCGCCCTCCCGCTCCGCCACGCTCCCCCGCCCGGCAACCCGCCCCGGCTCCCAGCCGCTCGCGCCGCCCACCCCTCCTCTAGTCCAGGCCGCAGCGCAGAGGGGACGCGCCCGCGAGTGGCCCGGCGCCCCGCACACCCCGTCCCGCGCGCGCGCGCGCCGTGCCGCTGCCTGCGGGAAGGCTTCATCCCTCACCTGGACGGGCCGCGGCTCCCTTCCGCCTCGCTCCCCCTGCCGGCCGCGCCTCCATTACGGCGAGGCGGGAGGCCTGGCTGCGCGGACCGGGAGGGCAAATCAAGGCAGGGGGTCGTGAGCTGCGCGGGGGCCGCCGGCTGAGAGCGCGGCGCGCGGCGGCGGCCTGGACTTCGCGGCGCGTCCCTCCGCCTGGGACGAAGAGTGAAGACCAGACCCGCATTTCGCCGCGCCGGGCTGGCTGGCTGCGAGGTAGGCGCTATGAGACCATTTTACAGGCCGTACAACCGAGGCCCCGGCTTCGGCTCCCACAGAGTGGGAGCCAGCAGTCTGGCGGAGGGCAGGGGGCGGCAGGGGCGGGCGGGCGCCGAGGCCGTGGCCCCTCCGTGGCCGGGACAGGACCGCAGCCGTGGCTTCTCCCCGCGCAGGGTCCCACGTGGGGCCCCCGGCACTGCCCCGGGAGCCGTGCGCCTCGGCTCACGCACTGCCGCCTTCCCCCGGCATCTTCGGAGTTTCGACTAAAGCGAGCCCCGTTTCCAGCCCTGTTTCGGGTGTTTTCTCCCCAGCGCGCGGGAGGCGGCCCCTGGAGAGGCTTGGCTGACTCGTTGCGCGCCCAGCTCCGCCTCCTCAGAGCGCACCAAGTCGGGCACCCTCACATTCTTTTGGCGGGGACCCCTCTCCTCACTCTCCGTCCATTGTAAGCGCACCCCCACCGCGCCGCGTTCACCGCTCGGAGTTCACTCCGGCCTCTTTGTTCCCGGCCTCGGAGGGACCCGCGCACCCTGACGCGCCTCCGGCAGGCGCCGAGCCCGCTGCGCCTCGCCCTGAAGTGCCCCCTCAGACAAGGTGCGCCCCCCCCCCCCGCGCCCCCCGCGGGTGCCGGGCCATCCGGGGCAAAAGCAGCGCAGACGGATCTGTGCGGGCGGCCCACAGGATGTGAGTGCGTGGTGCGCTGGGACCCCCTCCCCTAGGAATCAGAGAATGGAGCGGAGGAGAACCAGGTTGCGTCACCCACGGCTCAGACAGAGGGGGGGCTGGGCTTGACTTGACCCCATTAATTCGTTTCAGGATTGATTAGCCGGGGACTGCCTGCGTCCAGCGCCTGCCTGGACTCGGCCTCAGGGGTCTCCCAGGGAGGCCCCGCGCCAAGAGCAGCTTGTACCCCGTCAGTGGCTCCTCGCCGGCCCGCAGCCCTGGGCCTTGGGGCGGCCCCCGTCTCAGCGGGGCAGCGCAGGGGGCAGGAGGGGAGCCGCCTTCGCTGGAGCCGGGCTCGGCAGCGGGCTCGGCAGCTTCGTCCTCCCTTCCCGGCTCTGTCCCCACCTCTCGGATCAGGAGTGCCTGGCCCCGCTGTCCCTCCATTCAACCATGGTGCTTGGCCCGCGATGCCTGCCCATGAACGCGGCTTTCTGGGGAGCCCTCGTGGGCGTGACGGGCGGGTCGGGACCGCCGTGCTCCCTGTCCTCGGGCCGCTGTGCTGAGCCCTCCCTCCCTCCGCTCCGTCCCCCGGTCCCAGAGCATTCAGAAGACCCCTGGCTGGGGCTCTGCGCGTCGGGGAGGAGCGGGCGCGGCTAGCGCCAGGTCTGCGTCTCAGCCAGAATCTAAGCCAGAATGGGAGTGGAAGCTTCCCTCCAGCGCCCAGCGGGCACCTCTGAAGCCCGGCCGCGCTGACCCGGTGGGTGCTCTGTCAGCAGCGGAGGCCTGGGGAGCTGGCCGCGTGGCCAGGACTGGGGCCACCCTGGGGGCGTGGGGCAGAAGCAGTTTTCCTGCTCACACACCCTCCCTGGCACAGGTCGTGGGCTCTTGTGACACCGCCCCGCAGAGGTGGAGGAGGCAGCCCTCTCCCTGCCCGCCCCTTGGTGAGAGCAGTGGCTCCGCTGGCCCCTGACTGGCCCCTGGCCCTTCCCTCGGGTGCCCCCCTACTGAAGCAGTAGTCCCTGCCAGCCCGCCCTTTCCCCCCCCCCTCAGGCGTCCTCCTTGGTGTTGGGCCCTTGCACAAACCTTGGGCAGGGGACCGGCCCAAGCTCTGTGGGGTGTGGCAGAGAGCAGGCAAAGCCCTGAAGGGAGTCCCAGGGGCACAGTCGTGTGCACAGGAGTGGGGGGTCCACACGAGGGGGGCTCAACTCCAAGTAGATTCCCAAGTGAGGCCGGGCAGACAAGCCCAGAGGAATTCTTGAAAAGATTCAGGAGTTAGAAACAGCCTGGTGTGTGCACTCTGGCGGCTTGGAGAGGGTGGGGTGGGAGTGAGCTGAGCGATGGCCAGGGAGGAGCTGGACCCTCCCCCCCCCCCCCACTTCTCCCAAGGCATCATCTCAGACTCTTCCTGGACCCCAGCGCCACCTGCACCTGGTGCCGGGACAGGGACATCTCAGAGTGCTAGTGCCTGGACCTTGGGGGACTGATGACAGGAGGATGAACAAAGAGGAAAACTAAGACACTGAGTGGGAGTGACAGAGAGGCACAGTCCCCAGTGACACCGGTCCCCTCAGAGCTGGGAGGGGATGGACCAGGGTTCGTACAGCCGTGCACAGCTGGGGGGAAGTCTCCTCTCTGCCACCTCCCTCACTGTGGGTGCTGTCTCCTGGGCCCCGTGCACCCCCCTTATGTGGGTGCTGTCTTCTGGGCCCAGTGCCCAGGAAGACAGATGGGAGCGGAGATGGTGAGAGGGATGGCCAGACAGGATGGGGATGTCAGCTAGGCCTGGGTCATAGCACCCCTGCCTGTCCCCCCCCCCCCCCCCCCCCCCCCCGCTGGGCACCAGGGCCCCCTGCAGGCTGAAAGTTCCCACAACTCCAGAGCAAACAAACAAACAAACAGACAGACTGGTGCACAGCCAGGCCCCGGGCCCCTCTCTGATTTCTGGGCCTGTTGATTTAGCTGCCCACTTGGCGGGAGGACCCAGCCACATGGGGAGCCGGCTGTCCATATGTCTGTCCATCTACTGGCCACACTAGTCCCTCCACCCCAGCTGCTCTCAGGCAGAAGTGGGGCTCAGGTGACCTAGATTTAGGCTGCCTACCGGGGGGCTGAGGAAACCAGCCCCCTTGCTCCCCGAACTCTGTGGCCAGGGCAAGTGGAACCACACTTTCCAGGAAAAGGGACGGACCCCAAAGCCCCTGGGGTGTGTTAGATGAGAGTAGGTGGCCAGAAAATGGGCACCTGCAGACACTCTGCAGGTTCCTCTGGCCAGCGGGGGAACCTGGCTGGGTACCGACATCCACCCATCACACACCCATATGGAACCCTCAGCACTGCACACATGCCCGTGAGGGCGGCCGTAATGTGTGCTGGGTATGCACACACCACACATTTGAACACATCCACAGCTGAGTGCTTATACACATGCATGTGAGCACACCCTACACACATGTGATCACGAGCAGGCACACACACACACACACACACACACACACACTGTTCACATACAGACACCAGCGTGGGCCAGATTGCACATATCGTACATGCAGAACATTGACATGGACATGCACGCGTGTGGAGGTAGATCTTCAATGCCGGTGACACTCATTTCAGTAACTCGAGTGGTCTGATGTTTACTTGACTTGGATGAGGTCCATGTGGAGCCTATGGAACCATATGAGGAAGGAAGAATAAAATGTTTCACTTCACTCATGTTGGGTCATTTCCTGAAGGTGACACACTCAGATGTTGCCCCAAGGGGGAAGGTCTGATGGCCAGGACGAGGCCCTAGACACTGGGTACAGGAAGAGACTACCATAACAGGGTCCCTCAACAGGGACCCTTCTGGGTGGCGTCACCTGGGAGGTCACTCCATGCTCAGGCCCAGCCCTGGATCGGGCTGGGTGGGTAAGACGAGCCCTGGGAAGCTCTGAGAAGTAAGAATCTGGGGTCAGGCCCAGAGGTGATGGAGAATGACTGCTAAGCCAGTGACATCAGCACCTTTGTTAACAGGTCCTAGAGAGGGTGTTCTCCTGTAATCATTGCATCTATTGTGTCTCCCCTTAGAGACACTTAGTGCATTTAAGATAACAGACTATATCTGTGCTTGCTTCGGTGGCACATATAAGATAACAGAATATATCTGCCTTGGAATTTTCGTTAAATGCTTGATGAGTTTAGCCAATAGATCGAAGTTGCCCACATATTCACTGTGACAGCCTCGTGTGACTATTTGGAGAAACTGGGTGGAAATCTGGCCCAAGGGCAGTAGAGGGTTGGCTCTGTGGCTGTGCCCTTCGTCATCCACTCTGCTTCCTGGCAGAGCCCCCAGGGCTGCAGGATGGTTACCCCAAGACCACACCCAGGTGATGAGGCCTGGCACCCAGAGTCTCTGTGCCCACTGCCCTCCGCACACTCCCCTTGCAATGCCCCTCAGCCTGCTGATCTGGGCTGCAGGCAGGAGGCAGGGACACTGTCCAGCCTGAGGGACATTGTCCAACTGGCGGGGATGCTCTGTCATGGTACAGTCAGTGTGAAGGCAGGATGGCCTGATGAGCAAGGTTCCAGAATGGGGGGCCACTCCACTGAGGGCCAGGACCCCAAGGACAGATGGGAGACTGAGGCCCGGGGAGACCAGTGGAGGCAGCAAGACCTTCCTGAGGGACTTCCATCCCCAGCAGGCCTTCCAGCCCTGCCTGGCCTCCTGCTTTCCTGGGGAAGGAGCGGCTGGGAAGAAGGTGGGACAACCTTTCAGAGGAGAATGTGACTCTTTCTGGCAGGTCTCCTGTCCTGTTGGCTCTTCAGAGCAGGGCAGAACCAGAGCTGGTTGTGTGGCCCAGTCATCACGAGCCAGGGCCAGGCTCAAGCCTCACTCTGCAATGCTCCGTGTCCAAGGACACAAGCTTGGCCTCTCCAAGACTCAGTGTTTTTGTCTAAGAAATGGGGAGAATCCTAGAGGCCCCACAGGGTGGATCAATGAGCTCATGTTGGCTTCTGAATGTGGCTGCTTAGCTGATGTTCCCATTGCTGTTGCCCACACCTCCTTGGGCCACCCCCTAATCTAGCTGGTCCCCCAGGACTGTGGGTGGGCAGCTGTTGCCTCTGTGCTCCTCTGTGGCCTCCAGGCCTGGCCTGGGGTTTAGGGAGGAGGGCTCCTGGCTGTGGCCCCCAGAAAGCCCAGGCAGGCACGCCTGCTCTGCCCGACTTCCCCACCCAGCCCAGGTCCCACACTCAGCCTTGCTTCCCCACGTCCCTGAGCACGGCCCCACCCCACTCCAGCCAGACAAATCCCTTCCCTTCTCTGAGGCTCTGCTGAACCAGGTTGGAATTTCTCAAAAGCAAACAAATAGGCGAGCTCCGAGTTGTGGTTTTCAGAGCTCAGATTCCTCCGTCTGTCTGAGCGGCAACAGGCCCCGCTGACTGCCCACGGTAGGCTGGACAGGGCCCACGACTGAGCCCTCAGGACGGTGTCCCTGGAGCACGGGGCTGCCCCAGTTCCTTCTGCTGCCCAGACGACTGGAGGGGAAGGGCGGGATGTGACCAGGGACCCACTGTGGGGACAGCGGCCGGCCGGTGACAGTGCTGAGCAGGCAGGGCGGGGGGAGCAGGGCTGGAGAGGACCAGGCGGCCCTCTGAGCAGGTGGTGATGTTGTGTAGGTCCAGGGGCAGGGCCGTGAGGCTGTGTGGGAACGTGGGGTGGAGAGGCACGAGGCCGGAGAGCACCTCTAGGGGCCCACAGGGCTAGGAGGGAGGGCCGGGGTGAGGGAGGGCCCCGAGGGGGCTCTCGCCAGGTGGTCTTAATCTCCTCAGTGAAATAGGAGTCCTGGGGGCGGGTGGGGGAGGTGGGAGCTTGAGACAGCTGCCAGGAGGGGACGGCCTGACAGCCCTGAGGCCCCCGCGGAGCCCCTGCCGCTGGGCCCGCTCTCGGGTCAGCCCCTGGATGGGTCCCTGGGCCGAGACTTGGAGCCGGTTCTTCTACCCACCCCTCCCCCTGGGCCTCTTCTGCCTTCCTGGCTGAGAGGGCCTGGCCTGCATGTGTGTGTGTAGGGGTGGCCTGGCCCTTCCTGCTGTCTAAGTAGCCATCAGTGACTGGGTGGGACAGGGACTGGGTCAGTTTTCCTCTATTGCAGACCCCCTCTTGGGTTCCCACTCACCCACCAAGCTATCCCTGGCCAGTGGGGTGCCGGGAAGAGGAGGGAGGGGCCCCTGGCCAGGTCTGGACCCCTAGCTTCCCACCAGAGCCAGACACTGAGACCAGAAGGACAGAGGGAAGGACAGTCTGGCTGAATCTTCCCACCCCCACCACGCCTTGGTCTTTTCCTCTACCCACAAGGGGCCTCTCAGAGATGGGGAAACTGAGGCCAAGACAGGGTGGGTGAAGCTCTCCTTGGCTGCCAGGCATCTGGGACAGGAAGAGGCATGGGCAGCATGGAGGCACCAGCTGCCCCATCCTGCTGAGTGGATACTTGGCATCAGCTGTGGGGGGGCAGACAGACAGATGGATTCGAGCTTTCCCTGGTGCCCCAAAGCCAACCCACCCCTCCCTCCAGGGTGTTGGCCAGGACTGAATGCACTCGGGGCTGTCCCATGCTAGGCAGGCTGTAGGCCAGCGCCTGGCTGTCTCGGGCCTCACTGGGAATGGCCAGGACCAGAGGCCGATGTGAGTGCCGAGGTGCCCATTGGAGAAACTGAGGCAGCCCCCTGACAAAGCCAGTGTGGCTCTCCTTCCAACTCCATGCAGGCCCCTCTCTGAATCGCCTGCCTACCTGGGTCCCGGCTCCCATCTGGGCCCCTGGCCGTGTGTCCCCTCCTTCCTGGCTCAGTGCCATGGTTCTGCCCCCACCGAGAACTGAATTCATCTCAGGACTGCACCCTGGGACCCGCCGGGCCCTCTGCTCTGCTTGGCTGTTTGTGCCTGTGCCTCGAGCCTGTGGGGGTACGTGGTAAAGCAGGACCACGCCATGTGGGTGAGTGGCCTGGAAGGTTCCCTAGGAGGTGGCACAGCAGGGGGGCTAAGCTAGCCCTCATGAGCTGGGCCCAAGCTGGGACCCCGAGAATCAGCCCTCCCAGAGCCCCTTCACCTTACACCCAGACAGTCCCCTCTCGTGGCTTCAGATGTCACTATTCCCCTGAGCGCGCCCCTCCCTCCTACACTCACACTCAGGCAGGATGACCATTCGTAACTCTCGCCTTAGAGGGAACTTTGGCTGATCCGTTCCTACCGTCGGCTAAAACCGACCAGAGTCTCACTTCAGGGATTCCAGACAGAAACGCCTTCCCATCTGAGGAGGCAGAAGGGGTCAGCACCGTTCAGATGTCTGCAGAGCTGTCCCGGGGCAGAGGAAGCAGCCGGGCCTAAGGGCAGAAAGTTCTGGAAGAGCACGGTTGCTCCCAGACGAAAAGCTATGCAATCGTCAGGGCTGCCTGGGAGGTAAGCAGAGGGGGTGGCCACGGGGAAGGGAGGACACTGGGGGTGGCAGAGGCCAGAGGGGGCACCGAGCCGCCGGCACTGATCTGAAGGGCGTTTTCCTGCCTCCAGCTTGGGCGCTGGCTCTCCTTCCTGGGGAGGAGGCCCCTTCTACACTCAGCAGGAGTGTCCTCTGCGGGTGTCTGCCCGGGAGCAGGGGCCTAACGCCCCCTGGTCTGGAAGCGTTGGACTTTGGGGCTTACTTTCCTGGTCTGCAGGCCCAGGAGGGAGCCAGGGCCTCGTTGGTGGCTCAGGGCTGGGCGCCGTGAGGAGTGTGTTATGGATCAGGGGTCAGGGCAGAGGTCCAAGGCTGCAGCCGTGAAAGACACGCCCCAGGTCAGCCCACGGGAGCCTCCGGAGGGTTGCTGTGAGAAGTGACCGTGATCACGGGGCCCTGAGCACCGTGTCAGTAAATTATTCCTGTGAACTGTACGCTTCACGAAGTGGCAGTGGTCTTTGTGTAGCTTGTAGCTGCCGACAACATTGCCCTGGGGCCTGGACCCTGCTCTCTTGGTATGGCATGCCACCTCCCCCACTCTACATGTGCTGTCTTTCTTAATGTGGCCCCAAGCGCCCCTGGTTCTGATCTTGAGGCTGGCTGGCTCCAGATAGATGCCCAAGTCCTTCTAGACCTCCCGACAGCCCTCTCCTCCTCACCAGTTGGTTTATGGCCCGGACACACCCCCAGGGTAACGCCCCGCAGCCGCTGTGGACAGCCAGCATCAAGCATCTTAGATTTCTGACAAGGGGACCTCCCACCTGGTGGCAGCTGATACCTGAGCCCACCCCACCCAGTGGCAAGGGCAGAGGTGAATGACCTGGCTGGAGACAGCTGCTGTGGGAAATGCCAATGCGGCGCACGCTGATGCCAGAGAGGAGACGGGGGCACAGAGCAGGGCAAGGCCTCGGGCATCTATGAGGGGCCTTGCCCAGCTGGGGTCCTGTCACATCCCAGCCTGGCCCTGCCCTTGGTGCCCTGCACACCTCTCCTTGTCCATCCGCCCGCCCAGGCAAAAAAAATGGCCATTTCCTCCAGCCCCCGCCCCAGGGAGCGACACGGAGCTGGCAAAACAAACAGGCCATTCCTCCTGTGGCCACTGGCTGGTGATGGATGGCCAGAAGGGCTGGCCGTGCTGATGGACGACCGCCCATCATGTGTGGGCCAGGGGCGGGGGGCCCAGGGAGGCCTTGGACACAGGCATAGACACACACTCGTGAGCCATGGTGCTGGCCTTGTCCCAACCTGAGACCCCCCCCGGGCCAGAGACCCAGGCGGACCAAGACCTGGGCAAGTCAGTGCTCCTGAGCCTCAATTTTCCCATCTGTGTGCAGTCTAGGCCCCCGTCATGGGTGGGGGATAAGCCAACGTGACAGTGTACCTGACGGGGATTCCCCCATGTCCCCTCCGAGATTCCTACCTGTCGCCAGATGGCAAGAATCCCCTCCTCGGCCTCTGTGTCTGGACCTGGTCAGGCGGGTCCTCTGAAGCCTTTCCCAGCACCTGAGTGTGTGCATGGGCCCAGGAGGGCTCCACAGCCCGGTGCCCCCAGCAGGGGCTGAGCTGAGGGCACCTGGTCAGGGAGAAAGGCTCAGGGGGCAGGGGGCAGGCATAGCAGGGGGCGTAGGCTCTGATGAAAGGCCAGCTTGGGGGGCTTCGAGGCTCAGGGGCCGGTGGGCCTGGAAGCACTGCCCCCGGGTCACTCCACACAGCCCCAGGGTCCGCTGCCCCGGTCAGCCCAGCTCCAACCTTAACCAGCCCCTCCGTCTGTTGGGGCCAGAGATGGTCACCCTATTCTACAGATGGGAAAACAGAGGATTGGGAAAGTTGGGGCTGGAGGGAATACAGGCCCAGGCCGGGGTGAGCCCGGCTGGACACTGCTGAGCCCTGCCACACCCATCTGATGGCAAACCCTGCCAGTCAGGGTGGGCTGTACACACAGCCCCCAAGGAGGCCATGGCTGACATGCCCCCAGCCTGGGCAGGCTCAGAGACCTTCTGGCCTTGACTGCCGGCCACCTGTGTGCCCGAGGGACGCCCCGCTCCCCAGCCTGTGGTGGTATAGCCCACCCAGCTGGTGACCGGCTGGAGAGGAAGGGGCAGCTGCGACCAGGCCTCTGACCCTCCAGCCGCTCAGCCCCACGGAGAGCACGCACGTCTGGCTGAAAGGAAGCTTCCAAGACCCCCACTTCCTGAACCTCAGAGCAAGCTGGGCTGGGGCCCTGCCCTTCCCCCCAGAGCCCCCAGCCCTGCCCTCAGCTTCTCCAACCCGGCCCCCAAGTCCCTCAGCTGCTTGTTTCCTGGGGCAGAGGGTGGAGGGGGGATGCCTGATCTGGGGTCAGCAGAGGCAGGAAACCCCACTGAATGGTGTGTGGAGGCCTGGTGGGTGAGGGGCCTGGCGGAAGGCGGAGGGTTGGGCTAGGGAGGGACTTTCTCTGGAGACAAGGCTGCCTGGGACGGCTGTGACGTCTACCTAAGACCCTTCAGATGGGCCCGCTGGTGCGAGGTGGGCCTGCCTCTCATGGTGACGCTGTGATGCAGCCATCAGCATCCAGAGACAGATTCGGAATGCCTGGGGTCACATCCCCCCACTGAGATGGGCTGTGGGGCAGCAGGTGATGCCAGCGTGGGGGTGTCTGAAGGCGGGGTCTGTGGGCAGGGATCTGGGGTCCCAGGTAGAGGCTTTTGAGCTCGCCGGTCTGGTGAGTGGGGCTGGGGGAGGCTGAGACATCCCTGCCGCTCCACGCTGCTGGGGCAGGAAGTCTGGGTCTGGCCCGGGCTGGCAGAATGGGGGCAGGACCAAGGCGCCCACGTGGGGCAGGAAAAGGTCCTAGACTCCAGGAGGGATGGGTGGCCTCTGAGGGGCCACTTCCTCCCTGGGAATATCCTGCTGGGCAGCGGGAGGGAAGAGGCTCCGGTCCAGGAAGGCAGGAAGGGCCTGGGGCTCAAGTCCCTTGTCCCCTCATCCCCTCAGGCAGGGCCTGGGAAGTCCCAGGAGGGAATGAGCTCATGGATGTCTGAGCCTCTGAGCACCAGGCTGCTGCTGCTCCCCACCCACCACAACCTGGAGCTCCTGTCTCCCTCCCCGGGCTGAGCTCCTGGAGTTTCCAGCTCTGTCGGCCTTATCATCCTTCCACGGTCAGGAGCTCGGACCCTGGTCCAGTGTCAGTCCCCATGTGAGCCATGGCCAGAGCCCGTGCCTCCCACGGACCAGCAACTAAGACAGCGGGGCCGGGGCCTAGGGAGAGGCCCACGGGCAGCAACCTGTGCCTCAGAGCTCCACCCAAGGCACCAGGCCGCTCTGGGCAGGCGGCCCAGGCCCAGCTGCCCCAGCTCTGGGCCCCGGGAGGGGTCAGCAGCCCAGCACCCCCCTGATGGCCTAAATATAACCTGAGCAGGCGCCTGGCCGGGAATAGAGACCTCTGTCAGCTCCCAGCAGGTGCTGGTGGGAGGAAGGTCAGCGTGATTGGCAGGGGTGCTGGCCAGGCAGGCAGCCAGACGTGGGTCATGTGAATGTTGGTGGCAAGGCCCAAGGGTGAGGCGGCGTGTCCTCGCAGGACAGCCGGGTACCCAGCCTGCTCCGCTCAGAGCAGCCCGGAACCCTGCCCTCACCCTCAGCTCAAGCCCCTCGGAAGGGCAGACCTGCCCGGAACTGACTGTGTGGCCGGGCCCTCAGCATGGTCCCACCTGCCACTCTGGCCCCACGGCCCCTAACCCCCCCCCCCACCTGTCCCCTTCACCCTCAGGCCCTATCCTGCCCTGTATGTTCATCCTTGTACCACCCCATGCCAGGCCCCTCTCCCCTTCAGGCTGTTCTGAGCTGACACCTAGCCTGGCAGAGGGAGCTTGACTCCAGTGTCCCCCGTTCCAGCCCCAAACTGCTCCTGACCTGATGGTCAAGGGAGGTCCTTTGCGCCCCACATCACCGGGGTCAGCTCCCCAACCTCTCGGCTGCCCTCCCCAGCCCCCTCAGCCAGCATCTGGGCCCCGGGTCCCACCTTGGCCTGTCTCCCAAGCCCAGTGCTGCATCCCCCCCTGCTGGGCGAGACCTGGACAACAAGCAGCCTGTGTTTCAATATGGCTCCCCGGCCAGCCCCTCGCTGTTTCCCTAAAGCACACGCCTCCTCGCCCACTCCTCCTGTAGAAAGGAGACTGTCCGGCTAAGAACCTGCAGCTACCCGGAAAGGCCACGCAGCCTGGGGGGGACGGATCCGTCCTAGTTTTCCAGTGTGGTCATTCCAGTGACTTGAATCCAAACCAACAGCTTCCACTCTCACGTTGATTAAAGTCACGTGCAGAGCCCTGGGGGCAGGAATGGCAGGCGCTGCAGAGGGGAGTCCTGGCCAAGGCCCTGCAGGGTCCAGGGGTCTGGCCTGACCTCAGAGGAGCCTGGAGGGCAGGGCCAGGCAGTGGGGAGAGTGCAGGCTGATGAGTCCAAGGCACCCGCTGCCACGAAAGCCCACGGGGGTGTGTGTAGGCTGAATATGCTCGTGTGTGCCCAGCACTGTGCTCACCACGTGACACATGCCCTTCCAGAGGTCAGAGGCCTGGGAACTGGGGCTCTTGGAGGGAGCCTTGGGTCTAGGGCAGCGGTCGCCAACCTTTCGGACCTCACAGACCACCAGTGGACCGCGGACCACCGGTTGGCGACGGCTGATCTAGGGACTCTTCGTCTGAAGGGGACCTCAGGAACCCAGCCGTCCCCTCCCGCCTGCACTTCCCTCTGGAGCCCCCTGCGGGCTTCTGGCCCGACCCTCACGCTCCTGGTGATGAGAAGCTCCCTGCCCAGAGGCCGCTCAGGGCACCAGGTCAGCAGGCTGAGCCGTTCTTCTTTGCAAGTTGGCGGGTAGAAAGCCCACCCCTGGAGAGACAGCAGGGCGATGCCTGGTGTGGCAGGACCTTGGGTTGGGGAGGCAGGAGGCGGCAGACCAGGGAGTGTGGACTCTGCACACCCCCTTCCCGGCTACCCCTCTCGCCCTGCCTCTCAGGACCAGGAGGGGCGGGAGCCAGCCCCACGGCCCTGCCTGTGCTGGGCATGGTGGAGGCCACAGCGTAGGCTTGTTTGTTCTTCATCTAGTTTTTCTGGTTTGGAGCCCGGGTGCCCAAGCAGGGCTAGGGGTCTGGGAACCAGGGGGGGTGGGGGATGGAAGAGGAGGGGGCCCTGGCAGGGGTGTGGCTGAGGGAAGGAGTTGGGCCTGGGTGCAAGGCCATCCCTGGGACCCTGCCTCACTGCCACCTTCCTGTTCGTATCTGCCTTCACCTGCTGACAGGCGGGTGAGCTCCACCCTGAGCCACTGGGGTCACCCTGGCTCGCACAGGCTCTGGGCATGGGGGTAGGGGTATGGCCCAACCCCACCAGCTGAGCCAGAGCGGGGACACGGTGCAGGTGCTTTGAAAGCTGGGGGCCCCCCGCTAACTGGGGTCGTCAGGATGGCCCACCCTGGGAGAATCCGCGGAACATCTGCCTCCTCACTCCCCACATTCCCAGCTGGTCCTGGGCTGGCGCAGCCCCCAAAACATTTCTTAGAGATTAGGCCCTAATCCTGCCAGACCCAGCAGGTCCCCAGCCTCCCCGCCCTGTGCTGTCCCACCAACCCGGCCCCTCCACCCATGGTGCTCTGGCCCTCAAGGCCCTGGGAGGCTCCCAGAGAGAAGATGGCTCCATTGAGTCCCTGGGTGGGACTTGAAGCCGGGGCCTCACCCAGGCCAGCTCAGCTCAGCCTGAGCCGAGCTTCAGGCCACTCTGTCACCCAGGTAACTGGGAGTCCCTTCTGATGTCAGGGTTGCTGTTTCATGAAGCCAGTTCCAGCACACACATCCACCCACAATCCCAATTCCCAGGCAGACATCGCCAATAGATCCCAGATCTCCTGCTCCGTGGGCCCACCGCCTTCAGGTTTCGCAGCCCCGAGCTCTAGGTGGCTTCCGCCCCGTGGATCAAAAGCAACACGGCACTTGGCCACCCTCCTGGCGGTGGGGAGGGTCGGTCTGGGAGCATCGGGAAGGCCAGCCTGAGAGGCGTTCAGGGCTCCTGATGGGCTTCACATTGTGCTAGAGGCCAAGAGAGGGACCAGCCGAGTGGGGAGCCGACACCAGGCCCCCACCCTTGATGTTGAAACTGCCCTCGGCTCTGACTCCTCCTAAAGGGTCCTGCCTCGTCCCTCCTGTCCCACTAGAAACTGCAGCCCAGGGCGGGGCAGGGCAGATTCACGGCAGGGATGTGAGGGGCATGGGGGTTCTCCTCTTGCTGGCCCTGCCCCCGGGAGGCCTGGGTGGGAGACGGCGCAGCTTGGGCTCCAGAAACATTTGTTTTAAGTCTTAAAATATCAGGTTCCTGCATCACGGAGCTTCCCTGGGGGCCTCCGGGCAGGCGGGAGGGATTTCAGGAGTAAGAAGATTCCCCCTCTCGCCCCCCCCCCCACCCCAGCAGCCTCTCTGCGTGCCTCTTGGCCTCAGCTGAAGCCAGCCAAGTGTTTAGGGGGTGCCAGCTGGGCCCCTACTCTCCTGTTCTTGGGGAAACCCCAGTTCACCCACATCCAACCCAGCTCCTCAGTCTCTGGGGAGGCACAGATCCCCGAGGCCTCAGTCTCCGCCCAGAGCTCAGACGTGCTCCAATAGGACCTGTGGGTGCTTTGAGCCAAGGACGGTTCAGATGGGGAAACTAAGGCCTGGGGAGGATGAGGCCCCTGGCCCACGGCGTGGAGCTGTGCTCCGCCTCCCGGGGTCCAGCTCCGTGGGGGATGCAGAGCCACTAGGCAGCAGTCTTGAAAAGACGACGACACCACATTGACGCCGGGCCTAGCATTTGGGGTGGCTTCTTGGGGACAGAGACATGGGGTCTTGCAGGCTGAGTAGGAGTTTTAGGATGGCTCTGGTTCTGGTTGGGAGGTTCCCTGGACAGAAGGACAAGCCTGAGCAGGACCAGGCTGGAGGGTAACTGGGGGACGGAAGACCCAAGGGGCTTGGAACACAGGCTCACGCAGGGGGCTGGCCCTGGTGCCAGATGAGGGTGGGGTGGGGGCTCAGAGCAAACTTGGGGACCTGCTGCTTGGGGGACAAGAGAGCCCTTCTGGACAGTGGTTCTGCCCTCAGCATGAAGGTGGCTCCCTCCTACGTCTGATGCCCCTGGGACCACGGCTCGGCTCGGGCGAAAAGGCCCAACTCCCGAGGCCCGCCCGCTCCCTCCCAGGCAGACCACCGGCCTCGGCCTGAGGGACCAGCCTGGCGCAGAGCGGGAACTGGAGCCAGGCAGCAACAGCTGGCCCCACTCGAGCATCCTCCAGGGGCCACTGCCTTTGTTCCCAGGCCCCATCCCAGCCGTTCCCAGGCTGCACCCCACCCCCCAAACACCCAGGTCGGAGGAGGCTGTGAGGGACCACCTGCTAGGAAGCCTCACCTACCCAGGCGGCCAGGCCCAGGCTGGGGCGGCCCCGCACGGCCCCTGGCTCACTCCTCTGCCTGTGTCCGTAGGCTCCGTCTCCCCGCAGGGACACACGCGCTCCAGACGGAAGCCCCAGGAAGACCCCCCCCCCCCAGCCAGGGGGGACGGTGTGCAGGGAGGCAAACCCCCAACGGCTCCGGGGCCGTTGCACACCGGTCTGTGTCGGGGCAGAACTACATCCGTTGGGCCCTGCCAGGTGGCTCAGTTGGTTGAGCATCATCCTGGGCACCAAAAGGTTGCAGGTTCGATTCCTGGTCAGGGCACATACTTAGGTTTCGGGTTAGATGCCCAGTTGGGATGCATATGGGAGGCAACCAATCGATGTTTTTCTCTTACATTGACGTTTCACGCTCTTCCTTCCTCTCTCTCAAAAATAAAAAAAAAACATCCTCAAGTGAGGATTTAAAAAAAAAAAGTAATAATCAGTCTGGTGGCTGCCATCCTGCTTGTAGCACCAGTGGGCTAAGCGTCCCCTGTGCCTTCCTGGGTGCCGGGCTTGGGAGCGTTCCGGGCAGTGCCCACAGACCCCGTGCTCCTGGGTGCCAATTCCTGTCTGTGGCCGAGGCGGTGACCACCCGTGTGCCTGCAGAGGGTGTGGGCCTCTCAGAGGGGGTGTCACTGTGCTCTTAGTTCGCTGCCTTTGCGTGTCCAACCACCTGGCTCTCCTGTCTGTTCTCAGGAGCCTCCTACACCCAGGCTGGGGCAAGACTCCAATCTGACAGGTGGGGAAGCCAAGGCTGCGAGGCCGAGGCTGTGGCGAAGGCCTGAGGGGGAGGGGGTGCCCTGTGGGTCATCGGAGGTGGCAGGGATCAGGGCGGGGTCCTGGCAGGGGAAGGACGAGGGACAGACCCCTGAGATCCATACTGTCATGCTGTCCTTCTTCATGGCCAGGGCCCGAGAAGGCAGGGGCCTGAGTTGTGCCTCCCCCCCTGACCCCCCCAGGAACCAGGAGCCTGTCCCTGAGGGGCTGAGAGTTACGGGGGGAGGAGGATTAGGAGGTTGTTGGCGCCCTTGAAAGCTGAGCCTGCGGCCAGATCTGGGAATGGGTGTCTGACCCCGCTGCGGCCTCCGCAATCCGGAGAAAATCCTCGAGGCCAAGTTAATACCAAGACCAATTTTTATTTCAACAAAGTTAATTCTCAACAATGTGATACTGAGGGAGAGGGATTTCCCTGCCGGGGGGTGAGGGGGTGGGGGGAGCTGCGGTCCTGACACGGCGCCACCCTCCCCCTCACCCCAGCTGTCCCCACCGCCAAGATGGGGGACGGAGCAGCTCAGGCTGCTCCTCTGGGGTGATCCCACCCCCCAGCTTTGCTCCCTGGACCTGATGCACCCCTACCCCCACCCCCACCCCCGACAATGGACCTCAAACCCCCTGCCTCTCTTACCTCCTCGCTGAGAGTGGGGTCCGACCCATTTGTGTCCTGGGCAAGGGCTTCACTGAGGAACGAATGAGCTCGTGTCCCTTGGGTCATACAAACCTAGTGTGTCCCCCCCCCCCCCCCGCCCCCGACCATGTCCAAGGGTGTGGCTTGGCCTGGCCCTGGCCCAGGGAGCTTGCTTGGGTGACAGAGGGCGCCCCCACCTCTGCCCACCTCCAGGAGCCCCTAGGGGCAAGGAAGAGAGAGGCTGGGCCCCAGAGAGGCTCAGGCGACCTCACCGCCCCCCGGCTGAGCCTGGGCCCCAATCCAGAAGCTGCTCTCTGGCTGAATAATCAATGGGTTCGGCTGTGGGAGGGTGGGGAGCCCTGAGCCCTGTCAGAAATTCCTCCTGACGAGGACCACGTGCCCCCACTGCCTGCCCTGCCTTTCCGGCTCCTGCCGCCTCCCAAGTGGGGTGCCCACCACTCCCTCGTCCACAGGGGAGCAGCCACTCAAGGCCTCACCCCGACACAAACCCCAGCCCACACCCAGCGCCTGCGGCCGGTGCCCTAGAGCCTCCTGGTGGCACCGCCGAGCGAGGCTCGTGAAGGAGGGGCCGCTCTGGAGGGCAGGGGGACCAGTGCGTGCAAAGGTTAGAGGGACATCCGGGTGGCTGGGGACTGCCCACACGGGCCCCCAGGCTTCACTCTGAGGGTACTGCCCGAGGGCAGGGGTGGGGGCCCAAGGGCACCCTACGACAGGCCAAAGTCAAACCAGATGGGCTGGGGGCCTCGTGGGGCCGGCGGGCCATTCGTCACCGTTATCTGCCCCGCCGCCGAAATCACAAACACATTTTTAAGTGAAGGACTGGCTGCCACCGGCCTTCGAGCCCTGATGCCGCCCAGCTGTGGCCACACTGGGCGGGGAGGAGGGCTGGGGGGAGGGTCTTGGGAGGGGGCGGGGGGCCAGCAAGCCGTGGCCTGAGGAAGGAGTGCCTGCTGCCCCCAACATGCCCCCCAGGTCCCCCACTGATATCTATGGCCTCCTCCTTCCAGAGCCAGGTACAGGAACCACGGAGCACCCCCCAGCTCTGTCTCAGGCACCCCTGCCTCCACCTTCCTCCCAGAGCCTCGGCATCACAGATTCGCCCTCTGACCCACACACTGATGTCAGGGTTACTGGCGGGGAACAGAGATGGGGGATATACCTTCTGCATGGGGCTGGCGGCTCAGTGGTCACTTCATGGGATGGGGCTGGGGACAGACCCAGAGAGACAAGGACAGAAATAGGGGCAGGTGATAAAGAGAGACAAGATACAGGGAGAGGGAGCCTGGTGCCTGTCCCCAGAGGGCCACGCTGGGTGCCCTACAAAGCCAGCTGAGCCTCAGTGGCCCGGCTGTCTCACCGGCGGTGTCCTCCAGGGTGTGCAGGTGAGGACGGGGGCAGGTGAGGGTGGGGCTGGGATCTGTCTGGCCATCCCTCTGGGAGCCAAATGCAGGTCCTGCCTGGCACCCTGGACCCCCAGGCAGGCCCCGGGGGGTGGGAGGCGCCAGGAGAAATGGCCTGTGACGGGGTGGGCATCCCCGGCGGGAAAGCAAACAGTGTCAGCGGCTAATGAGCGGGAACCGGGCCTGGGGCCGGGGGCCTGGGGAGGGGCACAGCCATCGCTCATCCTGACAGGCGGGCGGTGAGGGGGGGCTGGGGACCAGGGATGGAGGGGAGCATGAGAGCCAGCAGAGGGTCCCTCGGAGACACGACCCTGAACACAGACAGACAGAGGGGAGGCAGCCAGGAGCCCTTGCCCCCCCCCGCCAACCCCCACCGCTGGCTCCCATCCCCAGTTGTGGCCTCAGGGGACCTGGTCCAGCACCTCCCTGTCAGACCTGGCCGGCTGCCCCCTCCCCCACCTGAAGACTTAGCAGGACAAAGGAGACTGTGCAGGACGGGGAACTGAGCCTGGGACCCCCATATTGCACGCTGGGGAGCAGGAATCTGGGGTCTTGAGGCCCTGCCCCTCAGGGTCTCAGTTTCCCCGTCTTTACAAGGCAGAGGAGGGCAGGCATGCTCTGAGGGAACCTCCCTGCCTTGACTTTCCATCACCACCTCTCTTCCCTCTCGGTGTGCAGCCCCAGCTGTCCTTGAGACCCCCACCCTTTCAGACAGTCCCCCCCAAAACCTCGATGCCTCCAAAAGGCCCAGGAGCAGTGGGTGGGTTGACTCCACATCTGAGGAAAGGAGCCCCTCCCACCCTGCACATTAAAGCTGCTGTCCCATTTCATAGGTGGGAAGACTGAGGTACAGTGTAGGGGAGGTAGATGGATGTTGGACATTCCTGCACCCCAGCCCTGGCCCAGGCGGAGCTGACCCAGCCTTTGGGCCCCCCATCTGCCCTGAGCACCCTGAAATGTCAGGGTCTCAGAGCCCTCCTGCCACCCTCCTGGCCCCGTGGCCCCCATGACAGCCTGGCTAGCTGAGTGGCCTGTAGGTACCTGCCTGCAGGGTGTCCAGGCCCCTGTGCTGCCTCAGCCGGGAGGGAGGGGCAGCCATAAATTCACACTGCCAGTCGCCTGCGGGATAAATGTGTCATCGACTGCACGATTTACAAGCGCACCCCTGGCCCGAAAGGCAGAGAAAACAAGCCTCTGTGTACACACGGCGCGGCGGGCAGGGGCGGGCGGCTGCTGGGGGCAGGCGGGGCGTGACGGGCCGGCAGGCCACGCGCGCGCAGGAGGTGTGAGGACATAGTCACGCTCGTGGGGATGTGGGGGCACAGACACGCTCGTACGGGAAGGGGAGGCTGTGCATCTCTTACATAATCGCGCCCCTATGTGATGGCAGTGCTGCCATTACATACGCTCACACATCAGAAGGTGGCACAGCGTGCCGGGGACACGCAGCGGGCATGCCACTCAGAAGCACAGGGTTAGCCTCATGTTAGACCCGTACCCTCAGAGGAACCAGACCCAGCGAAGGGAAGACAGGAAGGCTCTCTGGATGCTTGTGTGTGCACGTGTAGGTGCAGGTGTGTTTATGTGGACGTGTTTTTGGGTACGTATACATGGGCTTATGATTGCAGGGGTGCATGTGTGTTTACACGTGTGTGTATGTATGGTATGCATTTATGCATTGTGTGTGTGAGTGCATGTTTGTGTGCGCATGTGTTGGTATGCACGTGTGCATTTGTGCATGTGCATGCGTGTGTGTGCAGTCTCCCCATCCCCAGACACCCCTTGAGGGTCTGGATGGAAGTCACTGTTCAGGGAGGCAAAGCAGAGCAGGAGACCAGCAGGTGCAAGGAGGATCGGGCGAGCGTGATGGGAGGTGACGTGCAGGAGCAGGGCGGGTGGTGCCACCTCAGTCCTGTCTGGGTCCCGCCTGCTTGGAGGGCTGACTGTCTCGGAGGCCCCGCCAGTCTGGACACTGAATACACCCCCGACACCAACGCTGGACTGAGGTCCTGACAGCCGCGTCCCGTTACAGGGCTGCTGCCGCACCTGCACACCCTGCCCACTGTCCACCTTGCCCACCAGGACTCTCGGCATTTCCAGGCTCGAGGCCCCACGGGTGCCCACCTCAGTTACCTCCTGGGGCCCAACCAGGCGGAGCCGCCCAAGCCTGAGAATGTGGGGGACGGGCACTGCAGGCAAGTTCTAGAAGCCTCAGGGAGCACTCCAGGAGGCCTGGGAGGACCCTGGGAGGACTCAGGAAGGGGTCGGGGAGGAGTCAGGAAGACTAGCAAGGACTTGGAAGCTTCGTGGAGTGGAGGCTATGGGTCAGCCTTAGCTTCAACACCCTTCCATGGGTGGCCTGGGGATACAGTTATGTTCCAGCCACTCCTCCTGTTGGCTCAGGAGGCCACCTAGGAGGATTCCAACCGGAGAGAAGGGGCTGACTGATGTCACAGAGACCCCTGAGGCAGGGCCATGACACCCCAAGTAAGGAGAGGCAGCATCATGAATGCCCCACACCAAGGACCCACAGAGCAGACACCTGGAGAGCTGAGTAGGAACCTCTGAGACCAGAGACCCCCATACCAGGGACCCCCACAGAGAAGAGCCATGCAGAGCAGGGACCCCAGATGAGGGACCTGCAGCAGAGAGACCCACAGCGTGGGAACCCCCACCAGGGATCCCTCGGAGCAGAGGGGGCCCTGAGAGGCCTTTACTGCCAGGAGAGGGAGCCAGGGCTCCCTCCACTCTGACCTCAAGAGAAAGCTGATGGTCTCCTGCACCCCCTCCACATGGGCATTAGGGGGGCACGTGTGGAGAGCGGCTATAGCGTTTGGACAGGTTCAAGCCTGGGACGAATGAGAGGGCACGGTCCTCTTGTGGCAAAAGCCACGTGCAAGTCCCAGCACAATGAGAGCCAAAGGCTATGGTTGTAAGCTTGACGTTATGGTCCGAACCTGTGGTCCCACGTGGCTGAGTGATATGGGCTGCGGGAGGTGCAGCATGTAAACAAAGCTTGACCAGGTGCATGTAATTGAGTAGATTCGAAACCTGCGAGAACGTTGTAAACATCTTGACCACGCCCTTACTTTGCCTCGTGGCATCTGCTATAAAATAAAGACTCAGCTTGCAGGCCGTGGCACTGTCGCTAGCTTTCCATCAGAGGGGACGGCGTCCTACCCAGACCCAGCTTTCTTTTCTTGTCTGTCTTTTCTCCATCCTTCACCGTCCCCTCTCATGCTCACCGAACCTGGCCGTGCCGGCTCGGCATAGGCACGTGCACGGGCTCCTTTCCCTGCTCTGGGTCCTTGTCACGGGGGCTCTTCCAGGCCAGGCCCCCAGGCTTCGCCCCTGCAGGGGGGCAGGGCAACCCCCGCGGCTGCAAGCACCTTTAGTGGGCACACAGGGGCATTGGCAGGCGTGCTAGGACAGGCGGCTGTCGGGGGCCCACCCCTCCCAGCCCTGCCTAGACAGAAGCTCTTTCCTTAGCCGGTGCAAAGACTGGCTGGAATTCTTCAAGAGCATCTTTAAATAAACAAAGCAAAGAGAAAAGCAAACTCCCAAATACAAATCACATCAAATAGGTTTCTCCACGGACACAGGGCAGAGCTGAGCCTTTGGTCCCCACACAGGCACCTCCTCAAAACTCCTCGCAAGCCTGTGCACCCGCCAACCCCCCCTCATCCCCCAAAGCACAACTGCCCGGGCTCTGCCCTGGGATCCTTACTCCCCACCCTCCCTTCCCTGGACCTCCAGCCCCAGGCTGCAGCCTCTATCTTGGGGTTGGGCATGCCAGGCCTGTCCACACACCTGGGCAAGAGAACTGGCTGCCTTGGGGACCCTCTATTTCTCTAGGGGTGTCCATTAGGCAAAGCTTGAGGGATTCTTTTCCAGACCCTCGCGCCTCTGAGGGTTCCTTTACCCCAGCAGGGGAGCAGTGACCTTGTGGGGGTGGCCCCAGGACCCTGTGTGACTGGGACAGAGGTAGAAAAAGCACACCTGGGCAGGCTGGGGCCTCCCCTCCCCCACTCCTTGCCACACGAGGGTCTGTCTGACCCAGAGCCCCTCAATTTGTCTGCCATGCTTCATCCGGGTGAGATGAGCCCCTGAGGGACACTGGAAGGAGGGAGCTGGCCGGTCCCCTTGGGCTGACCCCACCAGGAGGGGTGGAGGGACGAGTGGGGTGTCTGCTGGGTGGAGGTCTGGGACCGAGGGACCTGCAGGGCTGCACACTGTTTGGAAGAACAACAACTGAGAATAAATGAATGGTTGGGTGGTGGCTCCTGCACCTCTGCACACGGGCACCTCTGCCCTCTCCCTCTACAGGCTCAGCTCAGCACACCGCTCGGCCCCTCACTCCGGCCTTTCCCTGGGGAGGTGTCCCTGACCCTAGTGCTGCTCCTTCAGTCTGGACTCCCCAGGAGGCCTGCCCAGTCCCCTGTGGATACACCGGTCAGTGCTCTAGAGGTCTCAGGGAGAGGGGCAACTCAGGTTTGTTCTGAGGATCCAGGGGACTGTCCAGCCCTAACTGGTTTGGCTCAGTGGATAGAGCGTCGGCCTGCGGACTCAAGGGTCCCAGGTTCGATTCCGGTCAAGGGCATGTACCTTGGTTGCAGGCACATACCCAGCAGGGAGTGTGCAGGAGGCAGCTGATCGATGTTTCTAACTCTCTATCCCTCTCCCTTTCTCTCTGTAAAAAAATAATAAAATATATTTTTAAAAAGTGGGGGGGGGGGGGACTGTCCACGTGGCAAGGCCCAGGCCAACCCCCGGGACACTCGATGCCTCTCTCAGGCACAGAATTCCAAGAGCTCCAAGTCTTTCAAGACAAGCAAGTCCCCATCCCCACTCCCACCACTCTGAGCCACGAAAGATTTCAGGTGGACGCTCCATTTCCTTGTGTACAGGTGGCCTTATCTCTGCCACATGAGCCCTGAGGGGTTGTCTGCAAGACAGACCACTGGGGCAGCCTGGCTGGGATTGGGGTTCTGGACCATGGGGGGCACTCCCATGGGCTCTCTAAAGCCTTGCCCACTATGTACTGACCCCCAGGGGCACACCCACCTGTGGAGGGTCCCCACCTGGCTCATCTCTCAGCACCCTTTGTCCAGTTGGCCTCAGCACCCTGGGGATGTGTGTGTGACAGGAAGGCGGGTCGGAAGGAGGGACAGATGACATTTCCCCTGAGGCAACGTGGACCCCTGGGAAGGCTTCACTGGGGAGGACCATGACCCCCAGTTCCTGCAGGGCCAGTACCGGGGTCTCCCTGCAGACAGAGACGAGGAGGGCAGTGAGTGTGCATCCAGCAGACAGCACTGGGTGCAGACACTCCCGGGTGTGACTGTGCCGGGGACAGAGAGAGGTCAGGGCCAGTGGATGCCCCAAGGGCTGTTTAAGGAGGAAGGGACACAGTTAAGGCCAGGCCCAGTGACCCCAAAGACCCCCCTCCGCCTGGGGGCCGTGAGGGGAGAGCCCTTGCTGATTTATGGCCCTCCAGGGTAGACAGGAGCTGGGCTGCTAAGGCCTTGCTCCCTCCCTCCTCCTCCTCCCAGTTGGGGGTCAGCTGGGGTAGGGTGGCTCTCAGCTGGTTTCCAGATGGGTCTGGTGGAAAGGGCTCCCAGGGGTGGGAAGCAAGGCACCCTGAGTTTGGGGACCTGGCCGGTGTCAGCTGGCCCCGTGGCCGCTTTGTCTCTGTGGCCGTCTTTCCATCTCTAGGCCTGTCTCTGTCCCGGGCTCTGTCTCTGTCCCATGCCGCCCCCCTTCCCATGGCCGCCTGGGTGGGTAGGGGTGGGAGCTGGTGATTTATCACCCACTGCCTGTCTTCCATCGGAAACGCCGGGGGTGGGCGCAGACTGTGCAGTGAGCTATGGGCCCCCAGGGCTCCACCACCCACCCCAATGTTGTTGCTCCGTCTGGTCGGCGGGTGCACCCCCCACCACCACAACCTGGCCGGGGGTTCGGTCCCCCCAGACCTTCCCAGCGCCTCCTCCGCCCAGTGAGTGGCCAGCCCCCTCCCCAGGCTCCCCCTCGCCTCCCCAGGCTGGAGGGGGGCCCTTGGAGGACCCCCACATCCCTTCCCCCACCACCAGGTCAGTCGGGAAGTTCCACCCCGCTGGGGAGCCTGCTCCAGGCCTCCTACCGGGCGGTCTGGGCGGCATAGGAGACAGAAGGGGCTGAGGCCTTCTTGCCCCTGGCAGCCGCTCTGCCCCACCCCCGCTCAGTGCACACAGCAGGGGCTCAATAAGTGTTTTCGGAGCAAACAGGCGTCAGGGAGGGCGCAGGGCACACCTGGGCTGACCCCCTCCCCTCCCCCGCTCCGCCCGGCGGAAGAGGTCCCTTATCTCCCCGGTTGACGGGCTGTCAGCAAGCCCGCGGGGGGGTGGGGGGGGGGAGGGAAAGGGAAGGGCTGTGACGGGGGGGGGCGGGTAGAGGCAGGGAGAAGGAGGGGAAGGGAGGGGCGGAGGGGGCGCACACCCCTCCCCGTCTGTCAGCGCCTCAGGGCGCACCCCTCCCCATCCCCATGGGGTGTGCCACCTGCCCGCCCCTCTCGGCTCTCCCCCGCCCTCCAGCCTGGGCAAGTCTCCGTCTCTGGGCCTCTCTTTCTCCGTGGACCTTGGCTGTCTGCACCCAGCGCCCACTTCGCCGACCGCCCTCCTGCCTGCGTTTCCGCAGACCGCGAGCGCCCTCTGGTGCCTGCTCGGGGTGGCGGCGCGCGAGGGGAGGACTGGACGGGGGCGCCAGCAGCACCCACCATTTCACGGTTGAGGACACACCAAGGCTCCCAGGGGAAGGTCACGGCTGTCTCTGCTCCGGGAATGCCGTCTGGCCCTGCGGAGGCTCAGTCTATCCAAACCTCTGACCGGCCACTCGCTCGCTAGCTGGCTGCATGCTGGCCTGGGAGGTGGCTTGAGCCCCTGGCGGACCTCAGGGGCACAGGCCTGGCAGGACACAGTGTCCTGCGCCATGTGGCAGGGAAGCTCCCTGCGGAGGACAGGCTTGAGCAGGACCTGGAATAGCGTGGACATAGTTACAGCAGGAACGGACAGAGAGTCACTGGCCTGCGCGGGGAGGGTACACCGAGGCTGGGCCTTGATGGAAAGGGGAGGGTCCTGGGAGGCTGGGGGAGCAGAGGTGTGAGCCCAGACCCCTTGGGCTGCAGGGCAAGGGGCAAGAGGCCCTCAATCAGCCAGCCTGAGAGCTGGAGATGTGGCGGGGAGGAGGGCTGTGCAGGACCTTTGAGTGGACCCCCACCTGTTCCCATCTGGAAGGAGTCTGGGGCCACAGAAGGGACCAGCCTCACGTCCCACCTGGAATTGGGGTGTTTTCCATGAGGTGGAGGACAATGGTGGGGTGAGGGGCAGGGTAGGCCTCCTGGTCTGGGCTGAGCAGTCTATGCTCTCCCTCCCTGAATAGGGCCATTCAGGGGCACTGAGCTGGGACCATCCACTTCCCCACACTCCTTGGGGGCTGAGGCCCTGGGGTCAGCGTGTAGAGGGTCAGCTCAGGGTCAGGATTGGAATCGGGGGCTCCCGGGCAGCCTGGAGAAGGTCAGCCATCGCGGCCAGGCCAGCGTCCTCTGTCAGTACCTTGGCGGGGGCAGCTCTAAATCCTGGAGAACTGGCAAGAGGGGTGGGGGAATCCTGGGAGGACCATGGGGTTCAGCCCCCCACCCACCAAGTGGGAAGGAAGGGCTTGCTTAGGTCTGACCACACTGTGTTGCCAGCCTCTTTCCTCCCTCCTGCCCTCAGGGCCCCGATGCTCACTCTGTCATCTGGGTACTGGCCCAGGCGCCCCCAAGCCCGTGGGCAGTGAAGCTGGGCTCCTGCTGACCACTCCCCACAGCTTCTGCCGAGGCCTCATCCCACAGCCCAGGGAGCCTCCTTCTCTTAGCTGGGGTCACCCTGAACGCCCGGGGCTACTCTCCTGGGCCCGGCATTTGCCCCCTGGAGGGCCTCAGTGAGGAGAAGAGAGGGAGTCCCAGGGGCCTGGTCTCAGCCACGAAGGAAGCTCTGAGCCCAGCAGGAGACTCATCTGTGGGGTGTGTTTCCTCCTCTGGAGAGCAGTGGGGTGCCCGCCCCCTCCTGGCACCATGTTGGGACTAAGTTTAGGAAGTTGCCTGTGTTCCTTGCTGTGACAAGGACCGTCACCTCTGACCCCCACCAGGGCTCTGGGGGTGCTGGGCCACCCCTGGGGAGGGCAGGGCAGCAGTTCATTTGTACAAAGGAGCCACCATCTCCGATGTGGTGATAAGGCTGGAAGGACAGCCGGATGCCTCGCACCTGCCTACAAAGGCGGGTGGCTCCTGCCTCACGTCCCACCAGTAGACCCGAGATAGCATCAGCCCAACCGGAGGGCCATCCGTCTTGTCCTACAAAGGCCAGGACAAAGGCCATGTCAGCGGCAGCCTCCCGACCCGGTCAGTGGGGGTCCGGGCCTTCCTGTGCCAGGCGGCTGAGGCCCAGGCCTGAGGCTCCATTGGGATCCTGTTTGGGGGTCCATGGAGAGCAGCCCTCATTGCTCACAGTGCCAGCCAGGTGGAGTGAGGACCACATCTGGCCAGGAGTGAGGACACATCAGCTCCTCATTGGGGCACCCCGGGTCCCCTGTAAGCAGCCTGCGCTGCACTAGGGCAATCACAGTGGAGTGCCCAGCCCTGATTGACAGCCAGAGGTCAGGGGTGACTTAAGGCCCCGAGAAGCCCCTGGCTGGTCTGTGCAGTCCGAGGTGCCTTCCCGCAGTGAGCGGGGGCACGGGGAGGACATGACTTCAGAGACCCTGCACCCCGGGTGCCCACTCACCCCTGCAGGGACGTCCATAGGCCCCACCTTGCATGGCTTAGGCCCTGCCCCACCTGCCGTCCGGAGCCTCTCACTAGGTGCCCAGGGAGTTCCAGGTGGGCCACCGGGCTGGCCTGACCATCCCCACTTCTCCCTGACAGCTCCGGAGGCTGCCACTGGGAAGGCCTCACACACAGAACTGTCCTCAGAGCCACCCCACAGCCCCACACTGACCCCGAAACTGCCGCTTAGAGCATCCTCTCTCTCAACACTGCCCTGCAGTGTCCTCACTGTCCCCAGTGTCCTCACTGTCCCCACAGCCCTCACTATCCCCACACTGTCCGCACTGTCCTCTCTGCCCCACACTGTCCCCAGTGTCCTCACTGTCCCCACACTGTCCCCACACTGTCCCCAGTGTCCTCACTGTCCCCACAGCCCTCAATATCCCCATACTGTCCGCACTGTCCTCTCTGCCCCACACTGTCCCCAGTGTCCTCACTGTCCCCACACTCTCCACACTGTCCTCACTGTCCCCACACTGTGCCGGGTCCTCACTGTCCCCACACTGTCCACACTGTCCTCACTGTCCCCACACTGTGCCGGGTCCTCACTGTCCCCACACTGTCCCCAGTGTCCTCTCTGCCCCACACTGTCCTCTGCCCCACACTGTCCTCAGTGTCCCGTGTCTTACTCCCCACTGTGTCATTGCTGTCCCCAGTGTCCTGTTTACATGCTGTCCAACCTTGCCCACAGTGTGCTACTGTCCCCACAGTTTCATCACTCTTCCCACAGGGTTCCACTGTTCCCACAGTGTCCTGGCTGTCTTCACAGCGTCCTCACAGCGCCCCCTCCCCCACCAGGACACTCACTCCCCAGGGTCCTTCTCCCCACAGTGTCCCCACTGCCCCCCCTTGTCCTGGCTGCCCCACACTGTCTTTGATGTCCCCACTGCCCTCAGTGTCCTCGCTGCCCCACACTGTCTTTAATGTCCCCACTGTCTCCTTGCTGTCTCCACAGCACCACGGTGAGCCGGGTGGCTTGCTGGGCAACTGGGTGGGGTCCCTCAGCACCCAGAGCGCCAGGCCTGACTCCAGCCTTGGAGACCCGCGACCCCCATTGTCCACAAGCCTCGCCACCCTGACCACCCCAACCACTCTGCACACTGGCTACAAGTTTACTGGCTGTTCAAACACAGTCCTCACTGTCCCGTGTCTTCACTGTCCCCAAACTGTCCTCACTGTCCCCAGAGCCCTCATTGCCCACAGTGTCCCCACTCTCCCCAGTGTCCTCACTACCCGAGTGTGTCATTGTCCTTTGGGGCTCCCTCCCCACTTGAACTTCTGTGAGTCAGTGGCTGGGGAGAGTTTACTCACTGACCGCATGTTTGGAGGTTATTTGGGGTGAAGGAAGGTGAGTGTCCCCTTGAACTGCTTCTCAGAGCTTTTTCTGTGGTTTTGGAAAGAGGGTCCCCAGGCTGCAGGTGTAGAGACGGATCAGATCGGGAGAAGGGTTAGGGTTTATTCTGCACTGGAGTTTGGCGTGAGGGACCCGCAGGGTCTGGGCTGCAGTTGGTCCCCAGGGCTTAGTGGTGGGCTTGCAGCAACCGCCCGCTGGACCGGGACCTGCAGACGGGGCGGGGCCTGGAAGATGAAGCCTGGCTGGAGGAGAGTGGCCTCCAGGTTAGGGCGAGGGCTCCTGGGGCAGGGTCCTGTCCAGTTGGCAGGCCCACCTCGCTCAGCGCCGGTCCGTTTCTCCTAGGACTCGCTGTCACCGGCCGGCTCCGCCACTAGCGGGGCGGTCAGCGACAGGCGGTGTATGGCGCGGGCGCGCAGCCTTCGCAAGCGGCGCAGCAGCAGCGCCAACAGCAGCGCGTGCAGCAGCCCGAGGCCGAGCAGCACCAGCTGGGCCGCCAGCGCCCCCCAGCAGAGCGCACCGGTGGAGCAGGCGGCGCGCAGCTCCTCCTCGGTCAGGTAGGGCAGCAGGCGGCCCCGCAGCGCCGGGGGCGCGGCGCAGCGCAGGTCGCGGTAGAGCGCGCGCTCGGGGCGGCCGGCCAGCCAGGCGCGCAGCGGCACCAGGCGGCAGTCGCAGCGCCAGGGGTTGGCGCTCAGGTGCGCCGCGCGCAGCACGGGCAGCCTGTCCAGCAGCCCCAGCGGCAGCGCCGTCAAGTTGTTGCCCGTCAGCACCAGCTCGGTTGTGTCCGGTGGGAAGGCGGCCGGCAGCGAGGCCCACGTCAGCCCGCGGCGCCCGCAGTCCACGCGCGTCCCGGCGCAGCGACAGGGCGCGGGGCAGCCCACGGCCGGGCGGCTCAGCAGCGCGAGCAGCAGGAGCAGTAGGCTCAGCGCCCCGTGCGGCCCTGGAAAGGAAGCGCCGCGGTGAGCCGGGTGGTTTGCTGGGCAGCTGGGTGGGTCCCTCAGCACCCAGAGCGCCGGGCCTGACCTCCAGCCCCGGAGACCCGCGCTCCCCCACTGCTCGCAAGCCTTGCCACCGCGACCACCCGCGCACTGGCTGCAAGTTTCCTCTAAGTCTGACCCCAGTCTCTCCCCACTGCTGCCAAAACGACTGGAGGGCCTCCCAACCCGACTCTGCTCAGGGTGTGGCCTGGCCCCGCCACCAGACTCACCAGAGCCCATGGCGAGAGGATGGCGGCCCGGCTTGCTCTGGAGTGGAGGCGTTTGCCCGAGAACCAGGAGATAAGGCCGCCACGTCCCTCCCAGGCCCCGGCGCTCCTGGTACACCGACCACAGCACAGCTGCCCGGGCCAGAAATAACCCCACGGCTGCCTCCGCAGGCGCTGCGGGCCGCTGATAGAGCCCTATCGCCGGGGCCAGCGCGCCCGAACTTCCTCCCCCACGCGGCCCAGGGGCAAAAGGAGCACTCGGACACCCGCAGCGACGTTCACCAACATTGTTCTCCCGTCACCAGGACAGGAGGGCATTCACAACTTAACAAAACTGGAGGATGGGGCTTGGGGAAGGGTTCATGCGGGTGGAGGGATGGTGGACGGGGCCAAGGGCTAGGGAACCCAGGGCAACAATGATGCTGGGGAGAAGGACCCCCAGCCGCAGGCAGGGAACAGCAGTCTTGGCATGGGGGTGGCCAGGGGATGGCCCACAGCCCACTGCTCCTGGAGCCCTCCCCAAACCACAGCTGTGGGGGAGGGGCAGGGCTGTCACAGGCATCCCAACCCCAAGCTGCCATCCTGGCCTCCTTAGGTCTGGAGGGATCCTAAGTGCCTCCGCTGCTCCATCTGCCTGCTGAGCTACTGGGTGAGGAGGGAAGAGAGGACCTGGCCCGCGTCCACACAAAGTGAGGTCTCAGCATGTGCTGGGTGGCCCACGGGAGCAGGGGGACACAGCTCCCAAGTCTGTGCTGTGACACTGGGTGGGGGAATAGGTCCGAGACCCCGGGGATCTGCTCCCCTCTTCTGCCTGAGTAGGGCCTGGAGCCTGAGGGCCGTGACCTTCTGAGATGGGGTGGGGGGAGAGAATCTCAAAAGTCACAGCCCAACCTAGCTCCTGCTCCTCCAAGGCCAGAGTGAGGGCCATTGCCCAGGCCCCATGGAAACAGATACAAATGAGGGGACGGGCTGATGGTGCGAATAAATTAGGGATGGCTGGGGTTGTGACCCCACGTCTCTGGGTCAGGTCAGGAACAGTCTGGGTCTAGGCCACTCTGGGATTGGGGTTGCATCCAGGCCTGTCAGAGATCCAGATGAATCCAGGGTCGAATCCAGGCCAGTCGGGGTCCAGGAGTGGAAAGAGCCAGTCCAGAAACTGGCAGTATATTCATGGCAACGTAGGGCTGGGGAGGGGTCACTGGTCCTGCATTTGCTGCTTCATCTTCTGCAGCATCTCCTGCATGCGCCTCAGCTGGGAAGTGGGGCAGGAACCACAGAAGGTGGGGTGAGAAATGAGATGGGAGGGTCCTGGCTCAGTTCCCAGCCGCTAGCCTTTCCTCCCACCCCCACCCCAGCTCCATGCCCCACCAACCTCCTCATCCTTCATCCTGATAAGCTTCTCCGTCTCAGCGTCGGGGGTGGGCAGTGGCAGGATGGGGATGGGGCTCTCCATGCGGCTGTCCTGGGTTAATTTGCTGCAGGGTGGACAAGAGGAACAATGCTGCTGGGCAGTCCAGCCAACCTCACCACTACCAAGGCTGCCCTCCTGAGCTCCCACACCTCTGGGCTGGGCTGGGGGGACAAGGTGCTGGGGAGCCGATTTGGGGGCTGGGGCAAGGTTCAAGTCTGGGTGGGCAGCCAGGACGACTTGGTTATAGAGGTGTGTCTGAGGCCAGGAGGTGCACGTCCGGGTTTGGGGGATGGTCACCTGGTCATCTGCTGGATGCAGTGTGCGCGGTAGTTCTCATAGTGCACATCACACGTCACGTCCTTGAGGTCATGCATGTGTGTGCGGATGAGCATGTTTCTCAGCTTCACGAAGTCGCAGTGCGCCTGGTTCTCCACTGTGGGGCAGGAGCGTGCAGTGGGTGGGGCGCCAGCCAGGGTTAGCCTTCCCACCCAGCTTGCGGTGCCCTATGCCTGGACTCACCCTCCACGATCCCCCAGGGGTACAGTCGCCCCCGGACTCGCTGCCCCTTGGCCTCCACCACCGTGTTGCTGCCGATTACCGCAAAGGGCGCACTCTCCTGCGGAGGGGCAGGTGCAAGGGCTCACGCCCAATGAGTATGGGTTAGTGGTTGGAGAGGGGCATGGGCACTCGGCGCCTGGTCAGCTCCACCAGCATCACCATCAGTGGCCTCTCCCCAAAGAGATCCTAGTGGAAACCCCTCCCACCCTCCAGCCTCCCTGCTGCTGGCTGAGGCCAGAGCTGGTGCAGACTACATCCTAGGTGCAAGCATGTCAAACTCGCGGCCGGCATTAACTTAAATGAGGCATGTGGCCCGTTGGCCGCGAGTTTGACGTGCTTGTCCTAGGGCCTATAACCGAGTTTATGCCTCCTAGTGATATCCCTGCTGACTTTGGTTGGGGCCAAGGGTCTGCCCAACCCTGCTCCTGGCCTTGTGACCACTTGTCCCCAGTTTGACCTTGGTCATAACCACTCTAGGTGCTGGGGCACTCAAAGCCACCCCCATCCTCTGTTGCACAGAATTCTGGGAGCCAGTGCATACACAACCAGTGGCTGGTGATTCACGAGGGGACTAAGGAGTAGGGTTGGGGGGATGGGGGCTGGCCAGAAGCTGTGCCTTTGGGCAGGCAGGAACATGGGTGACCCCAGTCCTCTCGGGCTAGGTGAAGAGACTCTACTGCCCAGGCTAAAGACCGCTGTTGCAACCCCCAAGTGGGACCTGGGCACCCTGCCTCCTCCAGGCGCCACGTGAACTGGACTTTAGTTCCCTCCCCGCCCGCTGGACTGCATACTCACTTTCAGTTCCCGATCCTGCTGCTTGAAGTCCTCGTCCTCGTCTGAGTCACACTCAGGGAACTGATACACATGGATCCCGAACTTGTCAATCTCTTCCCGGATCTGCAGTGGGGCAAGGCTGTCAGCTTAAGGGCTGGCAAAGTCCCCCGGGCCTGGTGTGTGGATGCCCGGGGTCAGCACCCCTGGTGCTCTTGGAACCAAGTCCTGGGCCAGACCCACTGCCACACGCTCACCCGCTCCTTCAGCTTCCGGATCTCACAGGGGACCAGACAGTCAGCTTTGGCAATGAGGGGCACGATGTTCACCTTCTCATGCAGAGCCTTCATGAAACCCACGTCCACCGGCCGCAGCCTGCAGGGAGCAGCCAGGGCGGTGAGGGGCTGCTGGGGTCATGGTGGGGTAGGGAGGGGGGGGCTCAGGGAGGAATGGCTATGGAGGCTCTGGTGGCTCTCTGAGGAGGCGGGTGGCCCCTGGCCTCAGGACAGTCACGCACCCGTGCCCAAACGGAGAGATGAAGTACAGGCAGCAATGCACCCGGTTGTCTTGGATGTTCTTGCGGTTGAGGCCGCTCTCGTCACGGAAATACTGCTCAAACTGCTGGTCCACGTAGTCGGTAATGGGCTTCCAGCTGCGGGCAGAGGGTGCGTGAGGCCGGGCTGTGAGGGCAGCATGCTGGCACCAGGGGAGGCTGGGTCAGCTGGGCAGGTACTGCCCCCCAGCCAGGCCTGCCTCACCACTCAGAGTTGTTGACAGCATCCCCGAAGCCCGGCGTGTCCACAATGGTGAGCTTTAGCTTGACGCCCTTCTCCTCAATGTCCACCGTATGCTTCAGGATCTCCACCGTCTGGCTGATGCGCTCTGCGGGGGAGACAGACGCAGCTTGGAGGTGCCTCGCTGACAGGGCCTCCCCCGCACCCTGGGCAGCCAGGATGCTGTTCTCATCCATCCCAGTGTTTTGGCCCCAGCCTCAGGGCCTGACTGTGGTTCAGGCCACTCCTCTGGACCCTGACCAGAAGCCCCATGCTGTGGGGAGGGAGAAGGGGGGATGGGCCTGGAAGGGCACCCCTAGAGGGGTCACACAGGAGGGAATGGTGACCAGTGCCAGGACAGCTTGGGGTTCACTCACCCTCAGCACTGAGAAGCTTCCGGTCCTTGTACAGGTCGGTCAGGAAGAGGCTGTGGACCAGTGTGGACTTCCCCAGGCCCGACTCACCTGCCCACAGATACGTGAAGGAGTCGGATGAGGTCTGAGCGCCCCCGCCCTCCAACAGAACCTGGGCAGCCAGTGGCCCCAGCCACCCCACCTGGGAGCCTGGCCCACTCACCAGCCACCATGAGCGTGAAATCGAAGCCCTTCTTCACCGACTTCCGGTGCACCTGGTTCGGCAGCGTGGCAAAGCCCACGTACTGCTTGTCAATATCCTGGGGGTAGGGGCAGGGCAGGTCAGGGGTACCCTGGGGCTTCTGGGCAGCCCCATGCCGTTCTGCATCCAGCTCCGGCAAAGAGGCAGCAGAGGACAGAGTCCCCAGAGTGGGGCATTTCAATGGCAGAAAGGGGTGAGGCCTGTGGGCAAAGGCCTGGAGGTGGGAAGGCAGGTCAGGGGGTGGCTGGTGAAGGCACCTTTGCCCCAGCCTCAAGGAGGGGCTTTGCAGGGTCCCAAGACTCTGTGTGTGTGTGTGTGTGTGTGTGTGTGTGGAGGGAGCCATGTCTGGCCACAGCGGACACAGGCAGTGTCCTCCCTCGAGTGGTGGACAGAGGACACCAACACTGAGACCCCTGGGACATGCCCAGGCCCTTCATGGGCAGGAGAAGCCTGGCCTCAATACTCACCCCTCGCCAGTGTACCAGGGGGTGGGAGGCCCCGTGGCCCGGATCCAGCCGCGGGGGTGGCGGCTGCAGCGGCGCTGGAGCAGGGCTATTTATAGATCCCGGCGCGGAGCCTCCCCCGCCCCCGCGGGTCCGCGCCCACCACCTGTGGACCTGACCCCGTGGGCCCGTCGCACCCCAGGGCCCGGGACGCTGACCCACATTCCACTCCCCGCCGCACACACCTTGAGCCGCCTCTGCGCCTGGGTCCGCGGCGACAGCAGCTGCTCCACCAGGCGGTCCTGGGGTGCTGCCAGGGAATCCATCACAGCGACACCCCCAGACCCAGCGGGCGCCTTCGGACCCCAAACCGGGTCAGGCCGACACGGGCCCGACGTTCTCGGCGGGGACTCAAACGCGGTAGTGCCTCGAAGCCCTGCTCTCGGTCCCGTTTCAGGGACACAGGGACCGAGGCCGGGAAACCAGACGTGGCCCACCCGGGGCGCCGCCGACCCCGGAGGCCGCGCGAGCCATCCCCCTGCCTCTGCGGACCCGCCCCGAGACGCGCGGCGTCGCCACCGCCGGCCCCGCTCCGCACGCGAACCGGAGGCGGGGCTGCGCGGAGTCGCCCCGCCCGCCGTCGCCGGGAAACGGTCGCCTGGAAATTGGGCCGCGGGCGGAGCCACCGACAGCTGCTGCGGGGGGCAGCGGGGCACGCGGCGCGGGCAGGGAACCCCGCGGCCGGACTCGCGGCCTCGGTCCAGGCGCCGGGACAGCGGGGTGAAGGCGGGGGGAGGGGAGGAAGGGGAGGTCGGGTCTCACCGGCGGGCCGTTGGGGGCGGGGAGGGGGGGACTGTGGCCGCTGTGTCCCGCCCCCCAGAGCTGCGCTGTAGCGTCTGTCCGCCAGAGGGCGCCGAAGGCCGCTCCGGGGCCCCACGCGCACTCACTCGCGACCGGCCCATGCACCCCACTTTCCCTCGCAGACTCCACCCAAAACCGCCGGCGATGACACGGCGTCCGGACTACCCACGGGCACACCCCTCCCGTCACGGCCTCCTCCCCTCGGCTGGAGGCTGAACTGCCCCTCCCCCTCGTGTGTGCGTGTTTGTGTGTATGTTTGGGGCTACGTAACCAGCGTGGCCCCCAAGACATGTGAGGGAAACGGACGAGGACAGAGCCCACCTCCTGAGCCTGGACCTGTCCCCACCCTCCCTTCCCCCACTGCTATATCCACCCCCTCCCAGGCCCAAGGAGACTTGGAGCGGGAAGGAGCCAGTCAGATCTCTAGCCACCTACCCCGTTCCACCTCTGGAAATTTGGGAGCTGCGGCCAGCATGTCGCTCCACTAACCTGAAGGCCACGAATGCGCTGTCATGGCTGTCCCCAGCAAGCTCTTGCCAGCAGAGGTGGAGGTGTGTGGAGTGGGACCCCCCCCTCTCCCCGCAGCCATTCCCTCTGAGCCTCTCTGACTGCTCTGACCCACAGAACTGGGCACACAGGGACCGGAGAGCTCCAGCAGCTCAGCCCTTACCCCGATGTGGCCACCCAGGAACCACAGTGGTCTCCTGAGCACCAAGCCCTCCCATCCCCTCCAGTTCCCACCTAGAATCTGAACGGGAGGGAGGTCTGGCAAGGAGCTCTGGGGTATGAAGAGGCTGCCCCCCTAGACTGTGTGTGTCAGTAGGGACAGGAGGCCCCGCAGCTTCCCCCTCCCCAGCCCTGGATGAGGAGCCTCTGTCCCCTGGGCCAGGCTGGTGGTGCTGCCGTGGGGCCTGGAGCCGCTGGCACCTGATGAGGAGTCGGCCCACAGCGGGGAACAGGGGAGTTTTTCATCTGAGAGGAGAGTGTGGAGAGTGGGGAGCCACAGGGCCCCAAGCTCTTTCAGACAGGCCCCCAGTCCTGGCTCCAAGAAAGCCTCCTCACTGGCCACGCTGACCTGCAGGAGGCCTCTGGGCTGAGTCCACTTTAGACATGGCGCTCAGCCCAACGCCCACCCAGAAGTCTGGCATTTCAGGCCCAGGGCATCTCCAGGAAGACAGACAGACCTGGGTCTGGGCTCAGGCTGAGAGGGAGCCTCCGCACCCCACAGCCCGGTGTCTAGCAGAGCCTGTGGCTCCCAGATCGCCTCATCGTCCCCACTGGTAAGGCCCAGCCTCTGGGAGGCACAGGCCGGGAGGGTGAGTCTCACTCCCAGCTCCCAGCTTGCCTGCCCCATGACCCAACTGTGCCCAGACCGGGCCAGCGGGCTCCCAGGGAGAGCCCCGGAGAAGGGGCCCAGCCACCGCCTCTCCCTGGCCCTGAAGCACAACAAATCCTCCTCAGGGCTTCCCGAGCCCCAGACACAGCTGCGCCCACCTCCTCCTGCAGCCCGAGACTCTCGAGGCATTTCCATTCTTAGAATCACCCGCGTCCGCTCTGGAAGCAGTCGCCAGAGCCAAGAGAGCCCCCATCACTGCCTGAGCCTGGGCGGGGATTGGAGGGAGGGCGCAGAGGGCCACCAGAGCCCGCCCTCCTTCCTGGGATGGGGTGGAAGCACAGAGAGCCACCCCCTTCCAGTGGCCAGAGTGTGGACAGGCCGCGGCTCAGTAACACCAACAACGGTAACAGCAAAGCCACATGTGCTCCTGCCCCAAACACCTGGCTCTCTAGCCCGGCTCCCGGGTCTCCCGCCCTCCCCCCGCTAGCTGCATGGTGCCCTCTCCCTCAGGTCCTAGGGGCAGGGGATGGGTTAGGCTGGCACCTAGCTGACTTCAAGGTGGGGGGGGGGCAGACACAGGCCTGAAGGAACTCACACCTCGGCAAGAAGGGCCCTAGGTGGTGCTGGGCGGCAACTGCCTGGCCAGTGGCTGCAGGCCCGGAAGCCATGGGGGCTGACCTCCCAGGCCTTCCCTCTCTCCCTCAAACAATGGCCTGGCGGTGTGTGTCCCTGCATCTCAGGCAGTGTCCAAGCCGCCAGTGATGGGGAGGCAGTTCCCGGCCTGGGCTCCCTGGGGAGCCCCTCACTGGCAGGGTGAGGTTGACACGGGGCCCCTCCCCACGAACCTCAGGAGTCCCAGGGCAGGGTGTGTCCCTGCCAGGAGACTGGTATCAGGCTGCCAGTGACTCCCAACTGGGCTGTGCCTAGCCCACCTGCCTCACCCTGAGCCCGCACTTCGGGGTTCCACCCAGCATCTGCCTGCTGTAGGAGCCTCCATCCTCACCAGGGCTGCCAGGCCACCCTGGTGCGAGGCTGGGCCTGTCTCTTCTCCCACAAACAAGCCAGAGAGGCCCCAGCAGGGCTGCTCCAGAGCCCCAGCCCACCAGGTCGCCCACCCCCATCTCCCTCTCTGGGCTTCCAGCTCTGTTCCACCCTGACTCCGCCTGGGGTTCACAGTGGGTGCCCAGACCAGCCTCCTGCCGGGTCCGGGAGGGTGCAGACCAAGCCAAGGGCTTCGGATGGCCACGAGGTAGGAAGACCCTTGCTGGGCTCGGGGATGACTCAGACCAGGCCCTGGAGGCTCCCAGCCTGGAGAAGAGGCCTGGCCACAGACCAGCCCACTCCAACTGGTGTGGAGGGAGAAAGGGGCGTCAGAGGCAGAGGAGTGGGGTGGGGTGGGCGAAGGCTCCCCTATGGGGCTGCTCAGGGTCTCTGTGCTGGCTGATGAACACAGAGACCCCGCCCCGGGGGCCCCCAGCCTGTGGCCTGCCGTAACCAATGGCCTCACTCTGGACCCTCAGTAGGCGGCCAGGTCAGCCCGAGGATGCAGGCGCTGGACCAGTGGGAGGGCACCTGGCCGGTCCACCCATCCTGGGAGGAGTGCGCGCTCCGCTGTGAGGGTCAGAGGCCAGGCCCCGCGGCAGCATGGTGCCCACTCCTCCCACCCGCAGCCCTGGGCACTGCAGCACCGCCCGCCCGCCCGGCTGACAATCGGTTATCGCGACAGGGTGGGGTGCGGGCCGGCGGGGGCGGGGTCTCTCCTGGGCGCCCGCAGCGTGGGTGCCACAATAGGTGACAGCCAGCCCGGTGGTCGGAGGCGGAACGCACGTACCTGCTTGTCCTCTGCTGGGTCGGGGTCGGGGACGGGTCGGCGTCCGGGTCCGGGCGGTTCCGGGCCGGCGGGCGGGGGAGAGACGGAGAGAGACGGTGAGAGACGGGCGGGCGGCGGGGACAAAGGCGCGCGCGGGCGGGCGCCAGGCTCACCTGGAGTCGCCAGCTTGCTCTTGTACCGCAGTCCTGTGCTCATGGTGGCCGCCGGTGGGGGACGTGCGGCGGCGGGCGCGCGGGCGGGCGGGCGGGCGGGGCGGGGCGCGGCGAGGAGCGGCGAGGCCGAGGCCGGGCTGCGGGGTGACCGGCCCTCCGCGCGCCGCCGCCCGCCCCGCCCGCGCGCCCGGCAGCCAATCGGCGCCCGCCGCGCCCACGCGCGACCCGGCGCGGCCCGCGGGGGCGGGGACCCCGGCGCCCCCCACCCGTCCCGGCGCCGGCAGCCTGGCGGCCACGCCCTCCCCTCCATCCGTCAGGGGCAGGGTCCCCATCCCCACCGCCCCGCCTCCCTCGTCCCTTTGCCGGCCTGGACTGCGACTCCCGCTCCCCTGGCCCCCAGTCCCAACCTGGGCCTCTGACCACCCTGCCCTGTGGCCCTTCCGTCAAACTTGGCCCTTGGGGGCTGGCTGCCTCATGCCAGCTCCTGCTCTGCAGCCCCCCCTGCTTGGCAGACCCAGAGGGACCCTGGCGTGCTGAGCTGCAGGGCAGCGAGGGCCGCTGGGAAAAGAGGTCCAGGGCTTGCGCCCCCTTTGCATGCGAGGAAGCCGAGGCCCCGGACCTGCGGTGAGTACACGGAACCCACAAACACGAGTGCCCCCCGTTCTCCTTGTCACTTCACACTGCTGGTGCCCTCAGCCTGGACCTTCCTGGGGCGCTCCCCGGTGGCACACCTGGAGCCTCTAGTCCCTCAGGAAGGGACAGTCAGGCCTGTGGGCACCACCTCTCCAGGTTAGGAGGGAGGTGGCCTGCTGTGCCCTCCACAGACAGGAGACCCTCCTCCCGCTCCAGCCCCTCGTGTGCCCCTTGCTTCCTCCATCCGCCCAGGGGGCAGGGGAAAGAGGGTCCAGGGCTCCGACATCTCTGAACCACCAGCCCACGGTCTATACGTGTGAAAGTCACAGCAGCAGCTGGGTCACTCTGCCCTTTCTGTGGCCAAAGTCCGCCCTTCCCAGCACCAGGAACCTCAGTCTGGTCCAGACCAGTGAGGACACTTCCCTGCCCCAACCTTTAAAGCGTCGGGACCCGGTGTTCGAATTCAGAATTCTTTGTATATATTATACATTATACGACACCTCTCTGGAACCTGGGGCTGGGCCTCGTCATGACACATTAAGACTTTTGTCAGGGAGCACTACTCCTCAAAGGAACCGGGAAAGGGGGGGGTGGTGGAAACCATAATAAATGGCTACACGTCAGGTCAGTTTGGGTGCGGCTTTGCCACCAAGTTTGAAAAACCTTGACGTTTCAGAGCTTTGGAGAACTCGAAATTGTGGATAAAGGAATGAGGATGGAACACTTGAGGGGCCAGGGAAGACTTCTGGGCCTTCATCAGCCCTGAGGGGCTCTGTGGGAACCCTGTCTCGGGGGGCCTGTAGCTTTGCAAATGGTTCAGTTGGTCAGCGAACACTTGGATATTTAGCACAGACTGTCCCGTGCAAGCCTGTGCTTGTGGGGACAAAGGAGGAAAAACAGAAGCCTGTCCCTGACTAGGCAGACATGCCCCTGCAAAGGGCCCTGACAGCGCTGCCCTCCCCGGGGCTCAGGGGAGGGGGCTCCAGGCAGCCCGGGGTCAGCGGGTTTGAAACAGGCCTTGAGGAGAGTGGACTGCAGCTCAACAGCTTGGCCAGAGGATGCGAGGTGCACGAGAACAAGATTCTGAGGGTTTTTTTTTCTTTTGTTTTATTCTTATTGATTTCAGAGAGGGAGAGAAAGAGAGAAGCATCCATGATGAGAGAGAATCATTGATTGGCTTCCTCCTGTACACTCCCTACTGGGGATCAAGCCCACAACCCAGGCATGTGCCCTGACTGGGCATCGAACCCGTGACCTCCTGGTTCTTAGGTCGACGCTCAACCACGGAGCCGTGCCAGCCAGGCACGATTCCGAGTTTTGAAGCCGTTCTAGAGATGTGAGGCAGGAGAGACAAGGCGCACCACATAAACACGATTCTTATTAAGTGTGCTCCAAAAGATCACGGACAGAATGCAGCTGGGTTAGAGAAGGGCAGCATTTTACGCCTGGAGAACCGTGTGGAGGACGGGCAGCTGCTTCCCGGAAGGAGAAGTCGGGGAAGGCCAGGGTCAAAGCTGCTCCTTGCCCCGGGGCTGTGGTCACCCCTGACTGTGAGTCCAGGGGGCAGCCCCGAATCCCACCACAGACACACCAGCGCTGCCCCTGCCTGGTTGAGAGACCCTCAGGATGGCAGCACCCATTGCTCGATATTGTTGGAATCTGTCTGGGATATCGTTGGAGTCAGGACATGGGCCAGGAGGGCACTGGCCAGCAGATTCGTAGGATGCGCCTCCCGTTCTGCCCAGTGGGACAGAAAGGTCTCTCTCACTTCTCCCAGCCTGGACACTGCCAGTGGAATGGTCTAAGGTTTAGACTCTAAGCAAAGCCCTCAGACAGCTCTTGTCCATCAACGAGCACAGGGAGAAGGGTCAGGAGCAGCAGGGTGGGGCCCGGACAGGCCACCTTTACCTACTTCTGAGCTGTGGTCCCCGGAGCGGGACTGCGTCTGCTTCCCCAGCAGGCAAAGTGCTGGCTGTGATACAGAGAGCAGTAAACAGACTCCTGGGTGGGAAAAAAAAAAAAATGCTACTTTTTAATTCATAAGGAAAAGAAGTTAATGAGTACAAATATAAGCTACACCCAGAAAAATCTGTTCAACCAACTTGGGCTACAAATAGCTTGACGCTTTTCAGACAACACACACACACACACACACACACACACACACACACACACACTTTTAGTTAAATTCTCAAGAGGCCGCATTTAGCCCGGTGGTGTCTCTCTCCCCTCTGCTCAGACTCGTGGGTGTCTGTGTGGTCACATCAGACGGAAGGAGCCTGTGGGGAGATGGTGACAAACGGACAAGTGAGCGGTAGGCGACGCAGGTGCCAGGGCCCAAAGGCTTGCTGCAAGTGACACACATGTTGGGTGGAGCAGGGGCCACTGATGACAAAGTCTAGAATATTCAGTCCATCTGAGGACAAGGCAGAGGCCAAGCTGAGCGAAGCAGGTGAGATGCTGAGACCCCCCTCCCGGGGATCGGAGGGAAGGGACCTGCTGGGCATGCTGGCCCACAGAGGGCAGACTGTGTCCTGGAGGAGAGGGGACAATGAGAGGGGGCATGTCCCTTTACCTGGACAGAGGCACAGCAAGGAAGGACCTTACATCCGTTCAAAATGCATCGAATCCAGCCCTAGCCGGTTTGGCTCAGTGGACAGAGCGTCAGCCTGTGGACTAAAGGGTCCCGGGTTCGATTCCCTGACAGGGCACATGCCTAGGTTGTGGACTCGAACCCCAGTAGGGGGTGTGCAGGAGGCAGCCAATCAATGATTCTCTCTCATCATTGATTTTTCTCCCTCTCCCATCCTCTCTGAAATAAATAAAAATATCAAAAATAATAGAAAAAAAATGATTTTAATCCACTCAAGAGAAATCTCCATAACTTGAAATAAAAACCTGGCCTGCATTAGGATGGCACACGGGGCCAAAGACCCTGCGAGGTTGCAGACAGTGCCGTGGCCTGGTCCACGCGCTCTGGGAGCTGGGGGCTGGGTGGGCAGCGTGCAAAGACAAGACCCAACCTTCTCTTTGGGACGTTAGAAGCCAGGAGCCCTGAGATACCCCTTCCTGCTCTGACTGCCCCCCTGGAGAAGCCCTGGTGGCGGGGAGACGCTCCCCACGCCTGGCAGCTTGTGGGACCCTCCCCGGGGGAAGGTCTGGGGAGGCCCAACGTAAGGCTCGAAGCTGTGAGTCACCCAGCTCACCCCAACTGTAGGGTGTGGGGTCAGTGTGCAGAGCAGGCCGAAGCCCAGTGAGGACCCAGAAAAGGACCTACTGCTCTGGCCGAAGGAGGGCGCTCTGCTCAGGGTCCCTCCATGGCGAGCACCCTGCCCTGAGGCTGCCTTCTCCCCGCCTGCTGTCAGCTCCCCACCTGCTGTCAGCTCCCTGCCTGTTCCCCTCCCTCCTGCCACACTGTCCGGGGCACTGCTGTGCTGCAGCCACCTGCTTCTGGCTTGGGGGACTGTACCCCAATGTCCAATATCCCCCTCCTCCACCCCTGTTCCTCAGTGTGTGATGCAGGGCTGTGGAGGGCAGTGCAGGCTGGGGTCAAGCGTCAGGGTCTCCTGCCAGCAGATGCTGAAACCTGGCTTCCCCAGCGGGCTCACAGGGTAGCTCCTAGTCCGCTGCCGGTGAATTCAACCCCCCCGCCCCACCTCCACCGAGGATGACGGGAGCAGGGCCCAGGGCACTCTGCAGCCCTCTGCCTACAGGGTCCTCTCCGGGACAGCCCGACCCCGGCTGGGAATGGGCGCTGTGCCCACGCATAGCCCGGGAATCAGAGTGCGGCATGTGCTAAGACCAAACAGCTGAAGCCAGGCCTCCAGGCCCAGCCCTCCCTCCGGCAAACGGGTGTGACGTGCTCCCAGCCCGGCCAGGGCCCTGTCCCTGTGAGGCAGCCCTGTCTGACCCTGAACTCTATCAACCGGATGGCCCAGATGCCCTCCTGACCCCGCTTTTGTCTGCTTGGGGGCACTGCTCCCACGCCCATCCTTGCTAGTCCTGTTGTCCTGGCTCAGCCGTACCTGCGAGAAAACCTGAAACCATCCAACACCCGGGGCTGCGGGCAGCCGGGCCGCCCTGCCTGCTGACTCACTCTCTGCCCGCAGCTCCGGGCTTCCCTGTGCCCTCTGCCCGGACCGCCGTCCCCGCCCCACGGGCCTCGGGGAGCCCAGGCTGAGGCGCCATCCCCAGTCCTTCCTGGCCTGTGTGAGGGGGTGTGGGGCCTGGAGCTCTGGGGAGGGGGCGGGCGGCTGTCTCCGAGCACACAGGGAAATGTGTCTGCAGGGACGGGCGACAGAGAACGCTTTTCTTGATCTCCTCGTGAGTAAATGTGCGGGGTCAGGACACACACGGGTTCCCCTCCCCGGTGGAGACAGGCCGATTCAAGAGCGGAGTCCCAGCAGCTGCCCCTGCCAGGAGGGCCTGCCCGGCTGTTAAAGCAGCCTGTGTGTTGCTGGGGACAGAACAGGGTTCCAAGTGGGGCAGAGCCTCGGGCGACACCACATCCCCCATTCACTGGGCAGCGAGAGGAGGGCTACAAAAAGGCGCCTGTGCTCCGGGGCGGGGAGCCAGCCTGGGGCCTGGGACCGAGGACCCAGCGCAGTGGTGGGCGCCCCCTGCAGTGCAGGGCGTGGGGCTCCGGGAGAGGACACACGCAGAACAGCCAGGGCTGCGGCCAGAATGCAGGGACCCTGAGTGCCTGGTGGCTCGGTAGGGAGAGCTGCCTGACCATGTGCCCCCTCTCCCCAAGGCCCTCCAAAGGGGTCGACCAGGAGGCGGGACATGACCTCGCCTACGCCTAAGGCGTCCTGACACCCCCCGAGGCTCTCTGACCTCAGTGCAGTTCTGAGGTTTCGTGAAAAGCCAGAGGTAGAGATATGAAATGGTGCCAATGTGGAGATTCCCCCAGAGGCATTCATGCTTTAAAAAAAAAAATCCCACGGGAACACGTGCTTGCGAAAGGCAGAACGTGGGGCCACAGCTCTGGTGACCTAGATCCCCAGGCAGCCAGCCAGGCCCTGTGGGAAGCTCACACCCCTCCCTGTGACCTGCCTCTCTGCCTGGGGAAGGCCAAGCGTTGGGGTTCCAAAGGCTGGCTCCAGCTACCCACTGCACCCCAGCTCCCAGGTCTGCCCCTTGAGCATCATCAAGCCAGAGATGGATCAGAATACCCCGGAATAAGCCGGCTGCAGCGAGGGCTGCAGGCCCCACCACCCAGCCACCCAGGCCCTGACCCTGGCACCCCACCCTGTGCATGCTGGGCTGCAGGGCACCGCTCCACCCAGGGAGGGGAGGCGGGTGGCTGTGCAAGTGCAAATGTGCTGCTGGTCACACCCAGGTGAGAAGGCGCCGCCAGAGTCCTCAGAGCTGGAGTCTGTCAGCTGGTTTCCTTGGTTTCTGGTGACTGGCCACACCTGGGTGAGGGCAGGGACCGGAGGTCTCAGCTGCATGTCCGTCCTTCCTTCCCTCCCCAGTCCTCCTCCTGGCTGCAGGCCCTCCCGGCTTCCTCTGCTTCCCCAGGCACACATCAGAGGAGGGGGGCCAGGAGGGCAGGCAGGGATGGGAGGGGCCCTGCCATTCTGATGCCTGGGTGGGGCCTCCTGCTGCCCCCTCCAGGGTAAGGGCGGGGCCTCTGGACTCCCTCTTTCTGCTCCCAGTTGGCCTCAGTCCCCACAAGGCTTTCCCTGTACCAGGCCCACAACAGGCCAGAGCCACACGAAACCCTTGGGGAGGGCTCCCCGTTGGTGCTGAAGTCTGTGCCTGTCCTCTCCCTGTTCCAAAGGCTGTCTTCATTCATTCATTCATTCATTCATTTTTATTGATTTCAGAGAGGAAGGGAGATAGAAACATCAATGATGAGAGAGAATCATTGATTGGCTGCCTCCTGCACGCCCCCTATTGGGGATCAAGGCCACAACCTGGGCCATGTGCCCTGACCAGGAATTGAACCTCCTGGTTCAGAGGTCGACCTCAACCACTGAGCCACGCCCACCAGGCCCAAAGGCTGTCTTTAAATTGGAGCCTGTGGGGGCTGCTGAGAGGCTGATGAGAGCCACCATCAGGGTTCCCCATAGATGAGAGTGGGAGGAGACGGAGCCCCCAGCCAGGCTGCCTTCCAGGAAGGGCCCCTAAGCATCACCAGAGGCTCCAAATGGCATGTGGGAGGCACAGGCCTGGCCACCAAGCCTCAGCATGTCTGGCCAGCGTCCCATCGGGTGTGGCTGAGAGGCCTCAGCAGGTGGCTTTTGGGAGCCGGACCTGGGGACACCCAAGTGGGACCGGGTAGGAAAAAGGAGTCACCGGCAGTCACTCCCCTCTCCCAAGCTTTTACCAAAGGCTTATTTTTGCAGCCAGGACTCTCCTCAACCACCACAGGGGCCAATGTGTTCTGAGGGGCGAACTGTCCCCCACTCTCCACTCGCACCTGATGAGCAGCTATGCTCAGCCTCCTCGGCAGGACCCACCGCCCATGTGCTAAACCGGTTCTCCCTCGGGACTTCCCAGTCAGCCGTGCGCAAGGTGAGGGCACAGTGTGGGCAGGACTGGTGCCTCCCACCTGCACAGCGGCCACCTGCCCTGCCCGGCCACGTCATACAGCAGCACAGGCAGGAGGAAGGGGACGGTCAGCATGTCACAGGCCCCCATGAAACACTGACCATGGGCCTGAAGGGAGGGGCTGGGCCACGAGGGCTGATGGCAGAGGGGTCCTGGGCAGGCAATGGCCAAGTCGGGGTCCAGGAGAGTGGACACGTAAGGGGTGTGCATCATGAGAGCAGGAGAGCATTGCTGGGCTGGTCTCCCACTTGTGCCGCAGGGAGCAGGGCCAGCATGCCGGGCGTGGGCCTTGCTGCCAAGACAGCCACAACGGTTCTGTCTGCCCCCCTGCCCAGAGTCTGGCTCCAAGATTCCCATGGCAGACACCCGTTTAACCAGGGGTCCAACCAGAGCACCTCTGAGCCCTCAGATGCCCTGCCCGGGACCGGCGCCTCGCCGTGCTGAGGTCTGGAGCAGGCCCGCCGCGGTCTCCTCGTCTGTGTCCATGGCGTCTGTTTGAGCTGCACCTGGTCTTTGAGGTTATTTTGAGGAAAGAAAAGAGACGTCCCATTTGTGACAACGTGGATGGACCTTGAGGCCATTATGCTACATGAGAGAAGTCAGACAGAGAAAGGCAAATACTGCCAACGTGTTCTGAGGTGTGTCCTGGCCCCCCCCCGCCCCGATGATCAGTGATGTCATTTTTACATTTTAAATTTAAGTCCATGATTCCATTTTGAGTTAATTTTTGTATAAGGTGTGAGATTTAGGTTGAAGTATTTTTTTATTTGTTTGGCCTATCAATGTCCAATTGCTCCAGCAACATTTATTGTATCCTTCCTTCATTGACTTACTTTTGAAATTTTGTCAAAAACCAGTTGGGCATTTTTTAAAAATATATATTTTATTGATTTTTTTTACAGAGAGGAAGAGAGAGGGATAGAGAGTTAGAAACATCGATGAGAGAGAAACATCGATCAGCTGCCTCCTGCACACTCCCTACTGGGGATGTGCCCTCAACCAAGGTACATGCCCTTGACCAGAATTGAACCTGGGACCCTTCTGTCCGAAGGCCGACGTTCTAGCCACTGAGCCAAACCGGTTAGGGCCAGTTGGGCATTTTTATGCGGATCTCTTTCTGGGTTCTCTATTCTGTTTCACTGATCTCTGTGTCTATCCCTCTGCTAATCGCACCCAGTTGTAATTACTGTAGCTGTAGAGTGCATCGTGAAATCAGGTAGATTTCTTCCCACTCCAGCAAGGTTGCAGAGTCCAAGATCAACATAAAAAAATTAATTGTATATCTATATCCTAATTTCTGTGGGCCAGAAATTCAGGAGGGCTTTGCTGGGCAGTTCCTGTGATTTCAGGCAGAGAATGTAAAGAACTGGAGCAGCCCTTTCCACGAAGTCTCAAGGCTGCTTCGTGTTATCTCTGCAGGGGGGCTGGCCTGGCAGCCGACAGCAGTGGCTTCCAGACTCTGAGGACAAGAGCTCCAGCACCTGAGGCAGACACTGCGTTGTCTTCTATGCCCCGGCCTCGGAAGTTGTGGGGCGTCACTTCTGCTGTTACCTGTTCTTTACAAGACAGAATGTGATCACCTACACTCAAAGGGGCGTGTCAAGGTTCTAGTAGAACATGTGGGAGGGAAACATGGCTGTGGCCATCTTTGACAAACACAGTCTAGCCCGGCCGGTGTGGCTCAGTGGTTGAACGTTGACCTATGAACCAGGAGGTTATGGTTCGATTGCCAATCAGGGCAACATGCCCAGGTTGCAGGCTCCATCCCCAGAGTGGGGCGTGCAGGAGGCAGCCGACCGATGATTCTCTCTCATCACTGATGTTTCTATGTCTCTCTCCCTCTCCCTTCCTCTCTGAGATCAATATATATTTACTAAAAAAAGAAAAATACATTCTATGAAAATCTCATCTTTTTGTTGATCAATCTTTTATCTCTCTGTTCTACAGACCGGATAATTTATATTGACCTGTCTCTGGCCAGCAGTGTGGGGGTGAATGAAGCGGGTGGTGTGGAGACTCCCCATCTATTGAGTTACAATGGGCCTGAGGGACTAGGGCAGGACAGTGGAGAAGAGAGGGGCCATTCGAGTGTGTGGTCAGGGGTGGCTACACCAGGCGTGGGGCAGAAGGAGGGACGGGAGGAAAGTGTGTCCCTAGAGCCTGTTGCCCCTAGCATGCCTCTGAGACATCGTGATGGGTCCATGAGGCTGGGCTCCACCGGGGGAGGTCCCGGGGGCCCTGGGCTGGGGGGTGGGGGGTGGCAGGGCCCAGAGATGGAGCGGGGAAGCCGGGGGAGAGCAGCCTGGAGGGCCGGGGGCTGTGCTGAAACTCCAGCCGGGCCTGCAGCGCTCTGACTCAGGAAGCAGCCCCACATGAGCGTGTTTGAGTTGGCCGAGGTTCACGTGCAGGGCGTCAGAGCAGAACGCCGCCGTCTCAGGCTCCAGGGGAGGTGCTGAGTGAGCGGGCGCATTCCGTGCTGGCGGCGGCCGCTCCTCGGACCGCCTGCTGGGTGTGGAGGGGGCACCAGACTGTGTCTAACTCCCAGACACCCTCAGGCGCCCCCCCCCCCATCATCTCCGTGTTTTTCCTGTGCGGAGGACGCCCCTTTCCCGCATCCTGGACCTAAGGCGATCATTAAGAAATCACTGTTGACAGAAGGTCAAGCGGCTGTAACCTCTCCCCAAAGTGGCTGCGCTGCCTTCAGCAAACTCCTTGTCATCTTGGGTCCGATCCCGGGGTGGGGGAGACCGTCTGGTGACCACTCCAGCCCCTCCCCTCAGGCAGTCTCCTTGGCTCCCTCCTCTCCCCCCGTCTTTCCTCAGACCAAACTCCATCCCACCCCAGGGCCTTTGCTCGCCCCCGGCTCCTGCAAGCTGCTGCCCCTTGTTGCCACCTCAGCCCTCGGGCACATCTTGCTTCTCACTTACCTGTTAGTCACCGCGTCCCCTGAATCAGACCCCTGAGAGCAGGACCCCGGCCTGGCTTCCACGTGGCCCCTTACGGGCACAGTGGCCAGAACTAACGGGGAAGGGAAGAGACCACTCCCCCCCAGACACCGGCCCAAGGGCACCTCTTGGTTTTTGTTCTCATTTGCTGCAGAGGAGGCAGGTGAGGGGACTGTCGTGGAGTGCCCATAGCAAAGGAGCCTGTGTGGGAGGCTGCAGACAGGAGCTCAGGCGAGGGTTCTTGTCCCAGAACTCCAGACCCCCCTGTCGGCCACCACCCACCTGACAGCAGTACGTGAACGTCTCATAGACCTCGCACACTCCAGGGGCCCATGAGGAAACTACCCGCTCCTGCCCCCGGCTTTCCCACCTGACATGTGGCATCGCCACGCACCAGCTGCTCTAACAGAAATCTCCAAAGCACACTGCTTGTCCTCTTGCCACATCTAGTCCTTCAGTAAGTCTTGCCGCGTCTTGCCGGGTGTACCAGGATGCTCAAGATGTATTTAAAACGTGCTCACTTTGCTCTATCAGCCCGTATTAGTGTGCTGGGGCTGCTGTAACGAGCACCCCAGACTGGGCGCTTAAGCAGCAGAAATGTGTTTTCTCAAGTGCTGGAGGCTGAAGTCCAAGGTCGAGGTGCCTCCATCCAGATCAGAATTGCTTTGTCCTGAGGCTCTCTCCCTTGGCTCCCTTGGTACATGGCCGTCTGTCCTTGTGTCCTCATATGTTCATCCCTCTGGCAGTGTTTGTGTCCTAGTCTCTTCTTATGAGGACACCAGTCAGATTGCATTAGGACCCACCCATAGGCTCTCATCTAACTAGAATCACCTCGGTAAAGACCCTATCTCTAAACATAGTCATATTCGGGGGGTCTGGGGGTTAGAGCTTCAACTAGGAATTTGGGGGGGATACAATTCAGCCCATGATACCACCCAATGCCACCTTCATCTGTGCTGCCTCAGCGAGGGCCTTGGGCCCCCCATCCCACCGTGGGGACCCATCCGAGCTGTGCATTCAGGTCACGGGCTCCACACCTCGCCGTGCACACAGGCCCACGGGAGAAGGCTGGAGTCCTCTTCCCAATGCCGGTCTCGCTTTCCGCCTTCACTCCGGGCTCAGGCCAGCAGGCCTCCTCGCCTTCCCCCCAACACACAAAGCTCGTTCCAATCCCTTCGTGCCTCTGCTCTGCATGGAGGCCAATAGCAGGGCCACCTAGTCCTTCTCTCATGCCCTGGCCTTGCACTTATATATTTTTTAATAACAGCTTTGTTGAGACAATTCACCACACAACCCATTTAGAGTGTGCCATTCAAAGGCTTTTAGTACATTCATAGAGTTGTGCAACGTTGACCGCAATCCAATTTAGAACATTTTAATTGAGATATAATTTGCATGCCATAAAATTCACCCTTACCAAGTGCATCATTCAGTAGATTTTTTAGTACTTTCACAAAATTGGGTATCAATCACTAATATCTAACTCTAGAACATCCCCATCACCCAAAACAACCACTCCCCATGCCCCTCCCTCCAGCCCCTGGAAATCACTCGTCTGCTTTCCGTCTCTATGGGTTTGCCTGTTCTGAACATTTCATATAAGTGGAATCAGACAGAATGTCTCCTTTTGTGTCTGGCTTATTTAACTTAGCATCAAGTTTTCAAGGTTTAACTTAGCACCCAGTAGCGTGTTTCAGAACTTCATGCCTTTTTATGGCGGAATAGTGTTCCACCATGTGGATGGACCACATGCTGTCATCCATTCAGCCATCTGTTGACAGATACTGAGTCGTTCCCACTTTTTGTCCACCACGAATAGGTGGTGTGGACGTCTGTGGACACATCTTTGCGTGGACATGTTTTCCTCTGTCCTGGGTAGCTAACCTGTGCAGGGGGCTTACTGGACCCTAAGGCCTCTTTTTCTGATCTGGATGGAGGCAATGAGGGCAGAGCCTGTGTCCACTGTGGGTGGAATGGCCATCGTGCCCAGAGCTGCCAGGCGCAGACTGGCACCCAGGGAAAGGAGAACGGAGCCCCCCCCCCCCCCCCCCCCGTGCCATCCAAGATTGTTTCCTCCAGCTCCTGCCAGCCTCGGGCTGCCTCCCGCCACAGGCTCCTTGTGGCTTCCTCTCCTCACCCCCTCTCCCCAAGCCCTCTGTAGTCCTGCCAAGAGCCGCGCGGTGAGCCCACATGGCACCAAACCATCCCAGAGAACAGAGGCTTTGCTGTGTGGGCCCAGGTCTGCTGCCACAGGTGGGAGGGAGGCAGAGAGGAGAAGGTAGGGACAGCCCTGCCCGTTATGGCCCAGCGTGCCCTCCCCCGCCTTCAGGGTCTTTGTGCTAAGAAGTTGCCACCTGTGTGCAGGACTCAGCTTTTCTAGAAAGTCTGAAAGAGCCACCACTGGAAAGATGAGCACAGGGACTTGCCTTGTTGGTAACACCTACTGGAGCCCACCTGCCGACTCCGCCCACCAGAGAGCCATCAGCTGGGGCTGGGGCTGGGGCTGGGGCTGGGGCTGGGGCTGGGCAGGGGCCTGGGTAAGGGCATTCTGGCACATGCTACCACAGGGATGTACCTTGAGGACATGATGCTAAGTGAAAGAAGCCAGCCGCAAAATGACAATTACCAAGTGACAACTACCACTTACCTGAGGTACCTAGAGTCATCTCATTCAGTGGTGGGCAAACCGCGGCTCGCGAGCCACATGCGGCTCTTTGGCCCCTTGAGTGTGGCTCTTCCACAAAATACCACGGCCCGGGCGAGTCTATTTTGAAGAAGTGGCGTTAGAAGAAGTTTAAGTTTAAAAAAATTTGGCTCTCAAAAGAAATTTCAATCGTTGTACTGTTGATATTTGGCCCTGTTGACTAATGAGTTTGCCGACCACTGATCTAATTTATAGAGACAGAAAGCAGGATGGAGGTGACAAGGGCTGGGGAGGAAGAATGGGGAGTTGTTTCATGGAGACAGAGTTTCAATTTGGGAAGGTGGACAAGTCCTGGAGACGGATGGCGGTGATGGTTGTGTAGCCCTGTGAATGTACTTACTGCCACGGAACTGTATGCTTAAAAGTGGTTACAACGGGAAACTTTGTTACGTATATTTTACTGCAAGTTAAAAGTAAATAAATAGTAAAAAAATAAATAAAAAGTCAGTGGGTATGAAGTTTCGGTTACGCAGGATGATTATGTTCTCAGATCTGCTGTGCAACCCTGTGCCGCCTGTGAGCAATCCTGTAAAAATGTGTTAAGAGGGGAGATTCATGATAAGCGTTCTTACCACACACACACACACACACAAAGTTGCAGACCTGTGTATGGAAAAGGTGACAGAAGAAAAAACATGTGTATACACGCATACATGTGCTTGTACAGGCCCAGACACCCTGGAAGGATACCAAGAAGCTGGCCCATCCTTTGGCGGGTGACGGGGAGGGCATGGGCAGGCAGGAGTGACAGGATTCTAGATGTGTGAACCTTTGTATGCTGCTGGAACCTTGACTCTTGGGTCTCTGTTACCTACTGGAAAAAAAGTTAAAAAATAGCCTGCTGAAGGCGGCCAAGCGGAGGAAAAGAGCCACAGCCCGGGGGACCAGGCTGCCCCACCCCGCTGCCGGAGGGCAGAGCCGCCGGCCGTGGGGGAAACCGGCTCCGTGTGCAGATGCAGAACCCTATCCTGCGCAGGATCTCCGGGTGAAAACTCGAAGCTCCCGTCCGTCCAGAGCTGACTAATAGTGACGAGTGTCTACATACCAAGCCGGGTCAGTGGGCAAGAGGCGGCCTTGTTCCTTCCCCTTCTAACCTCGCACGTCTTCCGTGAGGAAGTCCAGCGATGTGGTCGGCCTGGCCCCAGTGGCCAGGCTGAAGAGACCAAGCATATTTGCGTAGACGGTGGAATTCGGAGCAGAAGGCAGGGCGGGAAGAACTGGGGCGTTCCCAGCGGCCACGCTCAACCCAGACAGACTCCCAGCTCTGCCGGGAAGAACCGCACGGCGAAGGATTATCCACAGCGGAAACGGAGACGGAATAAACAGAAAAAGCCACGGTTTGGGCAAAGGCAAGGAAACCTACTTAGTGGAAAGTCAGGGGTTTTAGCACACACCACGCCTTAAAAAGAAAAACATAGCGCCCCCCTCCCCTTTTTTTCCCTCTCTTTTCAGAATTTACACCTTAGCAGCCCAAGAAGTCAGGCACTTACCTAATGAAGGAGCCACGACCAGGTATATTAACGGCTTCTGTTTTTATGTTCACATTTTGGAAAGTTTCCAAATACGTTATTACCGAGTTGGTTTGAGGTTTGAGAATCAGAAGGAAATTCAATGTTTGCTAGTAAATTAAGCAGTCATTTCACAGTATCTGACAGATGAACAGAGCTTCGTTAGCAAAATCTTCCTAGATCAGGTTTTAAAAAAGAAAAAAAAATAATGTCTTATGCTTTCTCAGCAAAATGCCAACGGCTCCTTGTGATGCAATAAGACAGTTTTTGCTGGAGAATGAGCATTTTCTCTGGGAGAGACGTGCCTTCATTGAGCAATGCCAGCGTTCCCGTGGAAAGGACCAGGGCCCTGCCAGACACGGAGACACCCGCTACACCCTTACAAGTCCCCCGGCGCAGGGCTGGCTCTGAACAGACAGGCAGGAGAGATGGGACGGACCAGCCCTGCGTGTGTGCGGCCCTGAGCCCCTGGGATGTGGCTGGTCCTGACCAGGTCCGGCTGCAGGGACAACATAAACAAACCTCGTGAGCAGAAGAATGCCGGCGACCACATTAATCACTTGCTCATATTGACTGCCTGTTGAAATGATATTTTGGGTTATATGAAGTTAAAGAAATACTAAAATTAATCTCACCTTTTTCTTTTCTTTATTTTTTTAAAATATATTTTTATTGATTTCAGAGAGGAAGGGAGAGGGAGAGAGAGATAGAAACATCAATGATGAAAGAGAATCATGGATCGGCTGCCTCCTGCATGCCTCACACTGGGGATCGAACCCACAACCCGGGCATGGGCCCTGACTGGGAATCGAACCGTGACCTCCTGGTTCACACGTTGATGTTCCATCACTGAGCTAGGATGACTGGGCAAAAATTTTGTTTTTTAACAAGACAGAGGCAACGTGACCAGTGGGGAGAGAGTACCTGCAGGTTTTGTGCCAATGTTCCTAATAAATAAAGAACTCAACAATTAAGGAGGGGGGGAGGAAATGGGCGAAAGAGACAGACAATGCACAAAACAATATAAAAAGGGTCTTAAAAACACAACCAGATATTCAAGTTAATTCTCAATGAGAGAAGTGCTAATCAAGCCACCCCGAGACAGCTCCGTAACAGGTTATAAACGAGCACGACAGTAGCGGGTTACAAGTCCCTGAACAGAGTGAAAAGCTATAAGCTCACACGCCTGATAGAGAAATAGCGGGATGGGGAGACGGGATAGTTCTTCCTGGCAGAAGAAGGCCAGCTGATACATGGAGAAAAAGGGAAGGAGCTACAGAATCATCATCTCGCAACCACCATAGCAATAACGGACTCAGGACAAGAATCGCCTGCGTGCTAGGAAACGGTTGGGCAAGGGATCCTCGGGGAAGAGAGGTTTACTCGCCCGAGTTCCTCCCACGGCTCTCTCACCGCGGCCACAGGTGGGAGCACCCGGAGGAAAGCGCCTGCCCCCAGCAGCAGCACAGCCTCTAGAGAGGGACCCGCGTCACTAACAAGGTGGGGCCCTGCGCGTCCCGTCTGGAAGACAGGGTCAGCACAGCCAGCAAGGGACAGGCTGCAGTGCGGGTGCCCGTGTTCACAGACACCCATGTCAGGGCCACAGGCAGGGCCACGCGGCCACTCCAGATACCTGGCCCCAAAACGCAGGGTGTGGTCTCGGATGGCGGGAAACGGCTAGAGAGGACATTATTGCTACAAGTGGCAAAGTTTGCATAGGGACTGTGTATTTAATAACAGGGCACCCCATGTGCAACTGAGCCTTCTCCTGCATCTGGACAAGCTGGGGGGGGACACTTACAAGGCATGTGACAGTTGATCTGTCCCCTATCTTGGGGGGAAGGGACCTCATGGCCTGTCACAGGGACCCCTGACTCCCACCCCCCAACCAAGTAACAGCATTGAGCACTCAGAGCCCCTGGTCCTTGCTCTTCAAGCAGAGGGGCCAGAGGGAGAGGACCTGGCGGAGGAGGCCACAGAGAACCCAGACAGAGGCAAAGGCCCCCATGTGAGCAGCTCCCGGGGCTGCAGTGTGGTGACAGAGTGCAGGGAGCTGGGGGCCCGGGCACCTCCAGAGCAGCAGTGGGGAGCTGGGCCATGGCCCAGGGGCAGCGTGGCTGAGGGCAGTGCTCCCACACCCCGACCCAGCACGCCCATCCTGGCCCCCGCCTTGGAGGCCTGAGTTCTGGGGGATAAGACACGCAGCAAGCACAGTGTGATGACTGTGAGGCCCAGGGGCTCTGAGTAGCCAGCAGACCTGCCTCCCAGCCCCAGGGCGCCGAGGCTGGTCTGGAGGAGCCATCAGGAAAGGGCTCTGGGTCCAGCACGTGAGCCAAAAGACAGGGAAGGTTCGAGAAGCAGAGGTTAGGAGCAAGATGGCCAGAGCGCCTGGTTTGGTTGGGGGGTGCTGAGCAGGCGAAGGCCCTCCGCTGTAACTTCTGGGGGGTGGCATGGGCAGGCCAGTGTGTTAGGGGGGATGATGTGGAGGTGTAGGCCGGGGCCCAAGAGGCCAGTTAGAAAGGACGGAGCGAGGAGCCGATGAACCTGCAAGCGGGGCAGGAAGGCAGGGCAGGGATGGATGTGGAGATGCAGAGTGAGGACACAGCGGTGAAGCAACGCCAGCAGCCGGCTCCGATCAGGCCAGCCCTTCTGTGGTTTCCACACTCGCTGACTGTGACCACAATTAAAAAGCAAACTGCAGACTCCAAGGCCAGGGCATTGTCGCTGGGACACGCCACTCCTCCAGCCTCCTGCCAGATGCCACCCCACCCATCAGGTCCCAGCCGCGGGCCCCTCCCAGGCACAACTTCCACCCAGCTCCACGGGGCCCAGGGCAGGGGTGTGACTGGGATTCTAACAGGGCCAAAGGAGGGCCTGTCCCAGAGGCGCCTGCTGCAATGCGCAGGCCTGGGATGCGGAGAAGCACCTGCCAGCCTCCCCAACAGGTTCTGCGGCTGAGGGCCAGCCCCCCCTCCCCAGATGTGCAGAAACCCCAAGAGCCGTGTCGCAATCCATTTATTTGGCAACTATGACCCCAAGGGAACCTGGCCTGAACTGAGAGCGGAAGATAAACAAGACTCCTTGGCTGGGATGTCCTTGTCAGAGCGGGAGGGTGATCACCAGGCCCCCACGGGGAACCCAGGTACCGTGCAGTCACGAGGGATGCCATGGGCCCCAGAGGGACAGGCCCCTCCCCTGTGAGGGGAGCCTGCGGAAGGAGCGGTGAGCTCTTTGATGGTCACAGAGAGGAGGGGGCAGAGAGCAGAGTCTTGAGTCTAGGCAGGTGGGGACAGAGAAGGAGGAGCAAGGACTGAGCACAGAGGAATACACACCCTTGGCTGTTCCCCAGAGTGTGGCTTCAAAGCTTAAAAACACAATGTCTGGTTCTGGATAGAGCTCCTGATGGGGTCTCTTAGGGTGCCCCTGACTCTCATTCTTTTAAAGTGCGGATACTGGTTGATCGCCAGACATGCCGGTAAGTAAACTCCAGCCTCGTGGTCTTCGGGATTTGAATTTGCTCTGCAGGATCCAAATCACACCTTACTGCCCGTTGTGTACCTAAATATTTTTAAATTAAATATTCTGCGTTTGAGATCATTGTAGATTCACATGCAGCTGTAAGAAATAACACAGAGAGGTCCCTGGTACCCTTTACTAAGTTCCTCCCAATGGTAGCGTTTTGTAAAACTGTAGTACAACATCACAACCCAATACCAACATTGGTGTATGATCAGGACACGGGACAGATCCCTCCCCATGAGGACCCCTCCCCTCACCCTTTTATAGCCACACCTATTTCCCTCCTGCCCCCAGCTCCTCCTTAACGCCTGGCAACCACTAATCCAGTCTCCATGTTTATAGTTTTGTCACTCAGCGATGTTATATACATGGGAATGGAATTATAGAGCACGTAACCTTTGGGGACTGGGCTTTTTCACTCGTCATTCTCTGGAGATTCATTCAGTTCCTTGTGCAGATCAACATCTCATTCCTTTTTTTTTCTTTGTCTTTAGTTTTCAGAAATCTAACTGTGATGTGCCTTGGAATGGATTTCTCTGGGTTTGTCTTCACTGGGGCTCACTTAGTTTCCTGAATCTGTAGGTTTCTGTCTTTTGCTCAATTGGGGAAGTTTGAGCTATCATGTCTTTGAGTACTTTACCAGCCCAGCCCTCCCTCTTCCCCTCTTCCAAGTCCCCAGTGACATGAGTGTTAGGTCTTTAATTGGATCCCACGGGCCCCAGATTCTCCATTCCTTTGTGTTGTTATTGTTCACTCAGTTCTGCTCTTGAGCCCACTTACTGGGTTTATATTTTAGTTGTTGTATTTTTCTTTTTACATGTCCATTCCATTTTTAATATTTTTTTAATAATTTTTACTTTGCTAAGATTCTATTTCTTTACTTTCCTAAGAAATCGAAGCTTTCTTTTTTTTTTTTTCTTTTCATTTGTTTCAAGCACCGGCATATTTGCAATTGCTCATTGAAGTGTTTTTTGGGGTTTTGTGTGTGGCTGCTTTGAACTCTTGATCAGACCATTCTGACATCTCTGTCCCTCAGTGTTAGCATCTATGGATGGCCCTTGTGCATTCACTTTCATTAGACAGTTTCATCTTGGTACGATGAATGATTTTCTATTGAAACTTGGAAATTCTCATGTTATGATACTGTAGATCTTATTTTAAAATGTTTTCTGGCCCTGACTGGTTTGGCTCAGTGGATAGAGCGTTGGCCTGCGGACTGAAGGGTCCCAGGTTCGATCCTGGTCAAGGGCATGTACCTTGGTTGCGGGCACATCCCCAGTGGTGGGGTGTGCAGGAGGCAGCTGATCGATATTTCTCTCTCATTGATGTTTCTAACTCTCATCCTTCTCCCTTCCTCTCTAAAAAATCAATAATATATATATATTTTTAAATGTTTTCTGTTTTAGTTGTTTAGTGTGGTTTTTTAAGCAGCTTTATTGAGATATAATTTATATATAGGAAACTGCATGTACTTAAGGTATACAATTTGATGAGTCTGACATCTGTATACACCTGTGAAACCAGTACCACCTCATCACCTCCAAAAACGTCCTCCTGCCTTTCGTTTTGTTTTGTTTTCTGACCCTGCGCTGGCACCTCGTTACTGCGAGCTGGAGGTAAAGTCCGAGTTCCTCAGTCAGTCTCCACCGACACTCAAGACAAGATCTTCTCCTCTTTCCTCTGGGCCGGGCTCTGACTCCCCACGTAGGGATGGCCTCACGCTGCTGGGTGGCGAAAGGCCTGGCCCTCTCCGTGACCCTCTGACCACCCAGCAGCGAGGGGAAATGGTGCCCTATTACTGGTCGGTGGGGGCGGAAGCCCAGGCTCCCCCACGTGGTCTGCCTTCTCTCCATCTTTCAGAGTCTTCTTGTGTTTGTTAATGTATGATGTCCAGGGCTTTTAGTTACACTCGGTGGGAGGAACAGGAAAACGTAAGTCTACTCCATCCCCTGGAAGCAGAAGTCCTGTATTATTTTAACAACTTCCTCTGCGTGACTCTAACACAGCCAGTTCTACCAGGCTCTGTGGGTGGGCTTGGAAATTGTGCCTTGACCCACTCTGGCTGCCTTTCCATCAGCAGAGACCGGAGACGTCCCAGTCTCTCATGAGATCTATAGAGAGCCACTTGTAGATCTGAACTAAGAGTATCCCCCGGAGCCTTCAGGCGGGTGGACCCAGGGAACTGGGTTTTGGTCTGGGACACAGAGGCTCCAGGGACAGTAGCCTCCTGCAGGCCACACTGCCCCCTGGTGGCAGGGCCTGACCAGAAACGGACATCCCCTGGGCCTGTGGGCCCAGTGACCTCTGGAACAGGTACTGGGAGGGGAGAGGGAAGGTGTACAGAGCAAGTGTGGGTACTTTCTAGAAAGGCTCCCCAAGGTTTTGTGACACCCAGGCTACCTTAGAGATTAGCTGCCCAGGTGCAAGAGTTCATTAGCACCCCAGCGCTCTCTCAGGACACAGGGAGTTTGAAGTGAGAGTCCTTGCTGGTTCCCAAAGAGGGGCACCACTGACTCTCAGAGGCCAGGCATCCGGGTGGTCTGTGAACACCTTCTGGGGGCAGGGCCTCTCGGAGGAGGCCTCCTCCTCAGCACCCTGCCTCTTCCCGGGGGGCTGCTCCTCTGCACGGCCCAGGAGCCTCCTACATTTCTGGGCAGTCCTCCGCTGCACTCCTTCACCAGCCTCCTGGGACTCCGCCCAGTGGCCTGAGGAAGGCCTGGTCCAGCCACAGCTCAGATTGCCCAAATGGCCCCACCCCCTCTACTGGTCCAGATAACTACGCGCTCAGGCACCAAAAAATGGAGAGAAAACTCACAGCAAGGGAAATAGGATTAGCTAATCAACATTGGAAGGAATAGTCTCTTACTGATTGTTTTTTACCGCAGTAAATATACATAACATTTCCCATTTGGGCCATTATTAAGTGTAGCTCAGTGGCGTTGAGTACATTCATATCGATGAGCAACCATCACCACCCTCCAGCCCCAGAACCCTTCTCATCTTTGCAAAACTGAAACTCCCATGAACATCAAAGACCTAGAGATTGTCTTATTCCCAAGACAACGACTATTAATTAGTCGCTGTGTGATGTTTCAATTGAGGATTCTCTGTTCCCATGAAATGAGCTGCCATTATAATAAGTGAATCTGAGCCGCTCAGTCTCACTGTTGACAGAGGTGTCTGATGGGAGCTCACGTTCGCCTCAAGGCTCCCGCTTATACACGAAGCTCGGGAATGGAACCTCGTGGAAGACGTCATAGCAGACTATCCTGGAAATCGTGACAACTGCAGCCCCAGGGCAGTGCCCATGTCACCACCATGGACCTGCGTTTGGGTCAGGGGTCCCAGGACCATGTGGCCTGTGAGCAGAGGAGAGCACGAAGAATGCTCCCGCTCACCGCCACGGCGTCTCTGTGTGTTTCTGTTCTTTATTTTCTTGGCCATTTCCCCTTCTCTGCCGGTTCAGGCACCACATTGCTAGTGGACACCTGTGTTGTTTCGTAATAATGCACCCGAGACCCTAACCCTCGGCAGTCACCAGGAGTAGAAGTGATGCTGCAAACTCGAGGAAAGCTGAACTAACTATCCCGGGATCAAAGGGAAGAAGCCCTGGGGCATCTAAGAGACCCACATTGATCATGGAACATAGGAACACGCGTTTGGTGACTCGTGTTTAGTGACACCCTTGTCTTCGTGTCTGTCCAGGTAGCCGTCACCAGGTGTGTGAGCTCCAGGTTCTGGAATGCTTCCACGTAACTGCTGTCCCACCAACGGATCCCAGAAAAAGGTGACAGCTACCATTGCAACTCAATGCACAAATGAACAGGGATGCTGGTCCAATGACATGCCCAGAGGAAAGCCGCCTGTCCTTCATCCCAGGGTGGCCAAGAACATGGCCCAGAGAGGGACTGCTCAGGCAAAAATGGGTCCTGCTGGCATCCAGGCTGTCAGGGGGACTGAGAATTGAAACAGAAATCACAGCTTGCGACATACTCTAACTCACAAAACAGATAAAGTGTGCTCCACAAAGCCACAGTGGGCATCCCTTTTTAAGAAAAAAAAACACAGCCGAAACCGGTTTGGCTCAGTGGATAGAGCGTCGGCCTGCGGACTCAAGGGTCCCGGGTTCAATTCCGGTCAAAGGGCATGTACCTTGGTTGCGGGCACATCCCCAGTGGGGGGTGTGCAGGAGGTAGCTGATCGATGTTTCTCTCTCATCGATGTTTCTAGCTCTCTATCCCTCCTCTCTCTTCCTCTCTGTAAAAAATCAATAAAATATATTTTTAAAAAAACACATTTTTTATTATCTTTTTAGCAAGAAAGAAAGAGAGAGAGGGAGAGAGAGAAACATCAATCGGCTGCCTCCTGCACACCTCCTACTGTGGATCAAACCCACAACCCAGGCATGTCCCCTGACTAGGAATTAAACAGGCCATCCTTTGGTGCATGGGAGGACGCTCAATCAACTAACCCGCATTGGCCAGGGCCTGGGCATCACCTTTTAATGCAAGTTCATTCAGAATCCTGTGTTCTAAGGAAGCCTTTGCAATGTTTGTGTCAAAATTCATCTGTTGAAATCCCAAGCCCCAGTAAGATGGTATGAGGAGGTGGGCCTTTGGAGGGCGATTACATTATGAGGGTGGAGCCCTCATGAGTGGGATTAGTGCCCTTTTAAAAGAGGCCCCAGGATCCCCCTCACCCCTTCCACCATCTGAAGACAGAGCAAGAAGACACCAGCTATGAATCAGAAAATGAGCTCTCATAGACAGCAAGACTGGGCTTCCAGCCTCCAGAACTCCGAGAAACAAATTTCTGTTGTTTATAAGCCACCCAGCCTGTGGCATTGTTGTAGCAGCCAGAATGGACTAACTGGCCCCACAGTGACCCCACATGAGCTTGTGTGTTCTATAGACAAGACCGCTCACTCACTGTTCCAGCAACCCCCCATTTTACCAACTCTGTCCACTCCCTGCCAGTACATCCTCTGACTAACTCTAGTCCCAAGCCCTGTAAGCGCTGTTCCCTAACTGCCCCCACCTTGGAGATGCATACCCAGGTCCCAGGGTGGCCAGCTTGCTGCCACAGAGCAGTGGACCCGACTCTGTTGACAAGAGATGGTCCCTGGTGGTTTTTGTCTGGGGGACATCGCTGCTGGTGAGACAAAAGAGGAGGGTACACAAATGATAGCTTTGAGAAGCTGTAATGGAAATACTGATAAATCTGACTGCATAAATCTTTAAACTTCTCTATGACAAAAGACACCAAAACCTAAGTTACAAGAGGACTGGTGAGCTGGGGGGGAAATGTTTGAAACATGTATAACAGGCAAAAGCATTGCTAGAGGAATCTATAAAGAATCATTCCTCAGCAACAGGAAGACTGAATACCTAATAAAGACAGACAATTCACACCCAACAAAGGAAGCACCCGTGACCAATAAACATATTACAAGAGATTATCAAACATTAAAAAGTTTCATGGCATCAAGTTATAGCCAGGATGATGACAAATGGTACTCAGATACACTGCAGGTAAGAGGGTGGTTAACACAGGCCTGTTAGAGGGCAACATGGCATAATAGTGTGACTAAAACGTAAAACATGCACCCCCTGGGACCCAGAAATCCTGCTTCTTGTCTTTCCCCTACAGCAGCGATGTTCAGCCCTTTTCACCTCATGGCACACAAACTAATTACTAAAATTCTGCGGCACATCAAAAATATATTTTTTTGCCGATCTGACAAAAAAAAAAAACAAAACAAAAAAAACAACACACCGGGATAACTTTGATTCATTCGCACCAAACAGCAACTGTTGTGTTGCCTGTTGTCTTTTGTGGGGTTTTTTTGTTTGTTTGGTTGGTTAATCCTCGCCCGAGGATATTGCTTTACAGAGAGAAAAACATTGATGTGAGAGAGACACATCGATTGGTTGCCTCCCACACCTGCCGTGACCAGTGCTGGGGATTGAACCTACAATCCAGGTATGTGCCCTTGACCTACGACCCTTCAGTGTGCAGGCTGACACTCTAACCACTGAGCACACCAGCCAGGGCATGTCATTTTTTTTTTAAATTTGACAACCTAAGGGAAACAAGGTCAGTGCCCCTGACTAAATAGTTAGGAATTGCATGTTTTAGCCCTAGCTGGTTTGGCTCAGTGGATAGAGCGTGGGCCTGCGGACTGAAGGGTCCCTGGATCGATTCCGGTCAAGGTCACATGCCTGGGTTGTGGGCTCAGTCCCCAGTAGGAGGCATGCAGAAGGCAGCCAATCAATGATTCTCTCTCATCATGGATGTTTCTATCTCTCCCTTCCTCTCTGAAATCAATAAAAAATATATTTTAAAAATTCTTGCGGCACACTGATAGAAAATTGTTGCCCTACTACGGGAACACTCACGTGTGTGTGAAGAAAAACACCGATTGTGGCGGCACTGCTTATAGGAGCAAAATCTCCCTGCGTGAAATCTGAAATTCCGAAAATGGAAAGGCGGCAAATGAAAAACACTGCGTCCATCGCCGGGAACATCCCGAAGCAATGAGAAGAATGTGTATCAGAGACATGTCCGGTCATGGAAAATACCAGGACATATTACTCAGTAGAAAACTGATAAGCCGCACGATGCCATGTGTGGCATGGCGCCATTCACATAACAACAAAAAATCCCAAACTACATTGTCATTAAATACGTAGACTCGGAAACGCAGAGAAGGGGCCAAGAGCACCATGCAGCGACCTGGAGCCGCTAGCGGAGGGGCGCTGGGCATCAGAACACCCAGTGTCATTGGGGCAGAGCAGGTGCAGAAGATGCACCCCGCGTACGGCCTCCTGGGGGAGCGGGTGCATCCAGAGGCTTCCTGACCAGGGTGGAGGTCAGAATCGCCCACGAGGGCCTCAGCCCCTCCTGCCAGTCCTGCCCCCTGAGGATCCTATGGGACCTGTCTGGTGAGCCCGCTGTGCCCGGGGAAAGCCTACTGCCAACGCACAGTTCTGGCACACTGAGGCCAGCCCTTGGAGCAGAGGGATCACTCTCATTCCTTGCTGCTCCTTTAGAGGTCTGCCCCCACCCAGCACCCCTTTTGTAATCAGCAGCACCAGCCAGCATGCACATTTACTTATTCCCTAACGTGAAAGGCCCCTGCCCAGGGTAGAAGCCCCATCTGCTCCTCCTCCTCAGGGCCTGGGGTGGGTTTCACCTCCTCGGGAATGCAAATATTCTGAAGGAATCCTCATGTATTTCTCGTTCCCAAAGTCTCTAAATGGTAACAAGAAGCTCATTCATTCATTCAACGAGAATTTCTGAGTGCCTGCTATGAGCCAGTTGCCTTGACCAGCTCTTTAATACTTACCACATCGAATCTAAAAAGGTCACAAAATGGCCCAGTGGTTGCCAGGACCCCCGTTCTAAAGAGGGGGAGACTGAGGGTCAGAGGGGTTAAGTGGATTGCTGGACTTCTCCCTGATGCTCCCCCTTGGACCAGGAGTCAAGGCACTTCCTGCAAAGGTCGCGCTACTCACACACCCGCGTGATGAATGCACACATCAGCACCAGGCGTGATCACGTGTACATCCTTTCGTGGAAGACAGCGTCTAAGATGGACCATGATCCCGCTCCTGGATTGCATGGCCCATGGGATCCCTGATCCTTGAGTAGCTTCCTTCAAACCAACAGAATGCGGCAACATGGAGGATGTCACTCGGGGATTCGATCGCAAAGGCTCAGCCTCTCTCCCTTGCTGGCTGCCTGAAGCAGGTTGCTGTGCTGTGGAGGCCCACGTGGCAAGGAGCTGAAGGTGGCCTCGCCCACCAGCCCACAGGGGCTGGGTCCTGCCAACAACCACACGAGTGAGCTTGGGAGGAGATACCACCCCAGCGGAACCTTCGAGTGAGACCCCAGCCCTGGTGGGTGCCTTGATTGCAACCTCGTGAGTTATGCTGAGCAGAGGACCCAGCTAAGCCGTACCCAAATTCCTGACCCACAGAAACGGTGTGATCACAAATGTGTGCTGTTTTAAGCCAGTGCGTTTGTGGTAATTTGTCACAAAGCAGTAGGTAATTAATACTTTGCACTTTCTAATGCAATGACTGCTGATGTAGTTCACCTTCGTTTTTCTTGTTCCCCACTGGAGCATGCAGCTAACAGATGATGGTGGGGGTGGGGGTAGGGGTGGGAATGGCGGTCCAGCTGGCGGGGGCAGAGGCACTGCCCCCCTCCCCCCACCTGCCTTTCCTTTCCTGGAGCATGCCACGCAGTCTGGCCCTTTTCACCTCCACTTTGATTTCATAGACCAGGAGCAGGAGAAAGAAGAAGAAATGACTACAGGGAAACACCAGTTTCCTCAGCTCCAGCCACGCTTCAGTTTGAAACCTAAATGAACAAAAATAGACACCCCATTGAGTGACTTAGGCTGGTTAAGGAGGAAGGCTGGGGGTGGGACAGGGTTGATTTTAGACTGCAGACACGCCAGCAACTTCAGGATGTTCCCACGATACTGGCTGCATTTGTTAAAAATACCTCCAATTCCAAAAATTACAAAGAGTGCAACGAATCCTCTTCACTCAAGCCAAGAAAAACACACCAAGTCAAACACAATGTATGGCTGAAAGAGAGGGATTTCCACCGAGAAGAGGAACGTGAGTGGCCTGTGGGCCGGGCTGGCCCGACGTGCCACGTGCCCTGCCCTGCCCTGCCCTGCCCCGACGGCAGAGCCCAGCTCCTCTCTGGAAACGGGCTGGCCTCCTCCAGGTTCAGGTGCCTCCACCCCCTGAACGCCAGCCCAACGAGGCTCTTTTCGGCCCAGCAGCATCCGCATCCAGGCACCAGGACCCCAGAGCTCAGGATGGGCCCCTGGACCTTACGCCCAGAGAAGAAAGCAGATCACCCCCTTAGAGTGGCTGCTCCCCGCCCTCACCCCGCAAACACTGGGTCAGCAGCACAGGCACAGGACACAGATGCTCCGCCGGACCAGGCAGCCTGTGGACTGGTGGTGACTCTCACACGCAACCTTGGGCCGGGCCCGACCCTACAGGACTCCGTGAAGGAGATGCTGAGCCCACCTCTCAGACGGGAGATCCTGGGGCTCCGAGCTTGTGCAGGCAGGCTGTGTGCTGCAGGGTGGCGGCCCAGAGCCTGGCTGTGCCCTCCCTCCCGTTGTCCACAGAAGCCTCTCCCGACCCTGGTGGGTCCTTCCTGCTCAGGGCCCCCTCCTCCCCTGTTCCTCGCTAAAAGCCCCGGGGACACCGCCCAGCCAGAGCTCCGGAGGGAATCTGTCCTGCAGGAAAGGGGCAGAGTCTCTGCTGCCTGGGCCCCTCCTGCCAGTCAACCCCCAACTTCAGGTGGGATCTCCTACTGGTCTGCAGTGAAGAATGTGCCCGCCAGTGGCTCGAGGTGACCTTGTCGGAGAGCCTGGGTGAGGCAGCGAAGGGCCACAGGCACGCACAGGGGCCAGCAGGAGCATCCACATTCTCACAGGCGGCTGGCTGCCGCTCTGAGCCGGGCCCTCAGCTGTCTCTGAGCTGGGCCCTCAGCTCCGCATACCTGCTCCTCTGCTCCTTCCCATGCGTGGAGGGTGAGGGGGTGGGGGGTGGGGGCCTGCATGTGCCAGAACCTCCACAGCCAAGCCCACGCTGTGATCTAGCCTCTCTCAGTCTCACTTTTACTTGTTTTAAAAATGTTTTCATAGACTTTATTTTTTAGAGCAGTTTTAGGCGCACAGCAATCTTGAGCAGAAAGTACAGAGATTTCCCACAGCCTCCCTGTCTCCACACACGCACAGCCTCCCGCCATCAACATCCTCCCCGGGAGTGAGACGTTTGCTACACTCGCTGAACCGACGGTGACACGTCATCGTCACCCAGAGTCCGTCACTTACGTCAGGGTTCATTCTTGGAGTCGTACATCCTATGGGTTTGGACGACTGTGTGATGGTGTGGACTCATCATTGGGACGGCAGCAGAGTGGTTTCACTGGCCTGAAGGTCCTCGGTGCTTGACCATCTCTTCCCCACCCCAACCCTGGCAACCACTGATCCTCTACACTGCAGGCGTCCTCAAACTACGGCCAGCGGGCCACATGTGGGTGTTTTTGCCATTTTGTTTTTTTACTTCAAAATAAGATATGTGCAGTGTGCATAGGAATTTGTTCATAGTTTTTTTTTAAACTATAGTCCGGCCCTCCAACGGTCTGAGGGACAGTGAACTGCCCCCCCCTGTTTAAAAAGTTTGAGGACCCCTGATCTACAGCTTTGCCTTTTCCAGTGTCAAATACACTGAGTGGCCAGATTATTATGCGTTCAGAGATCATAATAATCTGGCCACTCAGTGTATTTGTATCTCAAATGGGTACCAAAAGTATTCTAGACTTTTGCTGGAGATCAACCACCTATTTGCCCTGAGCTTTCTGTCAGCCTGTGCAAAGGGGAAAACTGATCAGGTGCACGATTTATAGTATCTTTGATATCAAATCAATGAGGTACTCAAGAGAAGTACACTGAGTGGCCAGATTATTATGCGTTCAGAGATCATCATAATCTGGCCACTCAGTGTAGTTGGAATCACACGGTATGTATGCTTTCATACTGGCTTCTTTCACTTGGTAAGATGTGTTTAAGAGCCCTCCGTGTCTTATCAGAGCTTGATGGCTCGTCCCTTTTTAGTGACGAACACTATTCCATTGGCTAGGCAGACCACAGTTTACTTATCCAATTCATCTGCTGAAGGCCGTCTTGGCTGTTTCCAAGTTTGGGCCATTATGAATAAAGCTGCAATACTCATCTGTCTGCAGGTGTTTTTGCAGATAGACGTTTTGACTCTGTTGGGCAAATACCAAGGAGCATGATGGCTGGAGTCCGTGGTAAGAGTCTGGTTAGTTTTGTAAGAAACTGTCAAACTGTCTTCCTAAGCGGCTATACCGTTTTACATTCCCACCAGCAGTGGATGAGAGTTCCTGTTGCTTCACACACCTTTACTTTTAAAGCAGTAGTTATATTGTAGTATAAAATGTCTTCTTCTAAAAAATATAAAAGAAATAGAGTATCTCCATTGTATAAAAATTGGAAACCAAAAGGAAAACTTTAAAAAAAAGAAAAGAAAATCACTGGTGACTCCCTGACCCTTCACTCATTTAAGAAATGAATGAGTGTCTATCCTGACGGGCAGGTTCCCGGGCTCGGCTGCCCAGCGGCCTGCTGGACCGGTCTTCACCTGGGGGAGGGGGGGGCAACAGACCCAATGCCAAGTGAGTCCTTACCACACACAGGTGGGGTGAGGTCAGGGGGTGAAAGGTCAGGAGAACAGGAAAGCAGGTGAGGGAGAGGAGTGGGGGGATTCTGCCAGCCCCCGTCTGAGAGGAGTCAGAAGGGTTCCAAGATCGGCCAGGATAGATGATCCAACTTGAAGAGCCTCGTTCACAAGCCGGCGATGAACTCAGGCTAGGGGCCTGGCCACTGCACAAAACCCTGAGGCAGTCTGGTCTGATCTGATGTTTTTGTTTGTTTGTTTGTTTGTTTTTAAATATATTTTATTGATTTTTAGTGAGGAAGGAAGAGGGAGAGAGAGATAGAAACATCAATGATGAGAGAGAATCGTTGATTGGCTGCCTCTTGCACACCCCATACTGGGAATCAAGCCCGAAACCCAGGCATGTGCCCTTGGCCGGAATCGAACCTGGGACCCTTCAGTCTGCAGGCCGACACTCTATCCACTGAGCCAAACCAGCTAGGGATGATCTGATGTTTGTATTCATCCTAGTAATCTACAGTGTTTCCAAACCTCAGTATTCTATTTCATTTCTAAAGTTACGAGGCCACAATAGCCTGTACTTCTGTTCAAAGAGAACAAAATGATAGAAATGAATTAAGTGGAGAAAACATCTTTGAATGTGCGCTCCCATTCAGCCACTTTTTAAATGGAAATTCTCCAGATAGATAGAGAGATAGCTATCTTCCTATAGAGATACCTATCTCTCTACCTATCTCTATATCTAAGAACATATTAAATGGACCCTCTATATGCCCATCAGCTAGATCTTAAAATTATTAACATTTTGCCATATCTGCTTTATCTCTTTCTTTTCCCCTTTTTGCTAAAATGTTTTCCACCAGAGTCCAGACACATTTTACCCCTAAATATTCCAGGAGACATGAAGAGATAAGAATTTTTAAATATTACAATAACACCATCACATCCAACAAAGTAAAAAGCAATGAAACACAATTCCTTTCCACCATCTAACATCAGCTCGCCCCCGTGCGGCTCCTCCCGCCCAGCAAGAAAGGGCAGAACTTTGCCCCACCAGCACAAATGCACTCCAGCAACCCTACTCACAATCAAAAAGACATTCATTTTACTTTGGAAGAAGAGGTTAGAAAAAAAATACAAAGTACTTCAACCAAACAACTGATTTTTATGCTACTGGTCTGTTATTCCAACCCTCACACTCTGCAAGACACATCTCAAATGGGGCTTCCTGATGAACAGGGTTCCCTCACTTCCCCAGCTGTACCCCACAACACACCAACAATCCCTCTAATCAGGGGGATCAAGACTCTCTCTCTCTCTCTCTCTCTCTCTCTCTCTCTCTCTCTTGTTTGGATTATCATGATTTTTTAAAAAATATGTTTTTATTGACTTCAGAGAGAGAGGAAGGGAGAGGGAGGGAGAGGGAGAGAGGGAGAGAGAGAGAGAGAGAGAGAGAGAGAGAGAGAGAAACATTGACATCAATCAGTTGCCTCCTGCACATACCCCAACCGGGGATCAAACCCACAACCCGGGCACGTGCCCTGACCGGGAATCGAATAGGACGACACTCAGCCAACTGAGCCACAACAGCCAGGGCCAGACTTTCATGCTTTTTTAATGTCACGTCATTCACATTCCATAAGATTCGCCCTTTTAAAGTATACAACTTAGTGCTTGTTAGTATGTTTTACAAGTTGTGCAACATCATAAACTGTCTAATTCCGGAATATCTTCATCACCTCCTGAAAAAGCTCTGGGCCCCCCAGTAATCACTCCCTGCTTCTAGAAATTTGTCTACTTCATCCAGGTTGTCTAATATGTTGGCACATATATCTGTTTCCTATTGCATTGTAACAAATTACCACAAAATGGGTGGCTTAAAACAGCACAAATTTAATATCCCGTTTCTGAGGTCAGATGTTTGAGATGGATTTCCCTGGGCTGAAAAAATCAAGGTGTTAGTAAGACTGCATTCCTCTGGAGACTGCTGGGGGGAAATCTGTCCCTTTGCCTTTCCAACTTCTGAAAGATACCTGTTTCCTTGGCTTGTGGCCCGTTCCTCCATCTTCAAAGCCAGCAGCATCCTATCTTCAAGACTCTCACGCTCTTGCCTCCTCCTTCCTCTTATTAGGACCTTTGTGATCACATGGGAACTATCCAGGTAATCCAAGGTAAGACTCCCATATCCAGGTCCTTAATTTAACCATGTCTTCAAAATTCCATTTGCCATGTTAGGTAACACATACAGGAGGTCCATGGACTAGGACACAGACATCTTAAAGAGAGCATTATTTGTGCCCACCACAGCATACAACTGTTTATAGTATTCCTTATCATCCTTCCCCCCCCCCCCGTAACATTGGCAGTAATGTCCCCTCTTTCATTTCTGATTTATCTAATTTGAGTCTTACCTTTTTTCTTGATTAGTTTAGCAAAAGATTACCAACTTGGTTGGCCTTCTAATAAATCAAGTTTTGGTTTTTCTGGTTTCTCTCTTGTTTTACTATTTTCCTTACCTCCATTTTAATCTATTATTTCCTTCCGTCTGCTTTTAGTTTGTCCTTCTTTTTCCAGTTTCTTAAGTTTTTAAGGTGAAAATTTAGATTATTGATGTGAAATTTTTCTTCTTTCCTAATATAGGTGCTTATAGCTTTAAATTTCTCTCTGAGCACTGTCCTAGCTGTATTCCATGTAAGTTTTTGGTATGTTGTGGGTTTTTTTTTGTTTGTTTTCATTCATCTCAAGTATTTTCTAATTTCCTTTATGACTTCTTCTTTGACTCATTGGTTATTTAGTACTGTGTTGTTTAATTTCCACATATTTGTGAGTTTCCCAAATTTCCTTCTGTTAGTAATTTCTAATTTTATTCCATCGAGGTTATAGCCGATGGTTTGTACTATTTCAATTCTTTTCGATGTATTGAGACTTGTTTTATGGCCTAATGTACGGTCTTTCCTGGAGGATGTTCCATGTGAACTCGGGAAGAATGTAATTGCCTTTTTAAAGTCCCACCTCCAAATAGAGTCACATTCTGAGGCACTGGAGGTTAGGACATAGGGATTATCAGTGATAAGCCTATGTAATTCATCTCATCCATCTATAGCACCCAACACATAGCACCGGCGTCCTCAAACTACGGCCCGCGGGCCACATGCGGGTGTTTTTGCCGTTTTGGTTTTTTTTACTTCAAAATAATATATGTGCAGTGTGCATAGGAATTTGTTCATAGTTTCTTTTAAACTATAGTCCGGCCCTCCAACAGTCTGAGGGACAGTGAACTGGCCCCCTGTTTAAAAAGTGTGAGGACCCCTGACATAGCATGTACAAACTTATGCTGAAGCCCTATGTGATTCATCTCACTCACCTATAGCACCTAACACATAGCATGTACAAACTTATGTGTGTTTTAAAACAGTGTGCCAGTCAGGGATGACACTGCAGCCGAGTCCTCTCCTGGCCAGCGTGTCCCTTGTTCATGTCACCACTAGAGGGCAGGGAGCGCTCACTAATGCAGAGCCCGGGACCATGGGGCATTACACAGTCAACCGCGCCCTGGGTCAAGGGAAGACGGCTGGTTTCTGAGCCTCTTTTCTCTTCTCTTGTTCCGTGTCTTGAGGACATGACTAAAGGTCCCTGCAGACCCAGGATCACTAAGGTGGGCCCGGGCCCCTCCTCCGGGAGGGAAGAGTTCACCTCTGTGCACACAGCCTGCAGGACAGTCACGGTGTAAGGGAGACTCTGGACAGATTCTAGAAAGAATCAGAGAAGATAGTGAATGCAAGCGGCCGTGTTACTGCCTAGCAAGCCCTGGCGATCAGACCTCAGACCGGAAGGAGGCCTCTCCCTCGTCTTCTCTTCTCCCTCCTGTCCCAGCTCTCAGGCACGCCCAGCCACTCCCACCCTCCCCTCTCTGGCCAAGGCCTTCCGAATGCCACCTCTCTTTCAACAACCACATGTTTTCTACTGTGCAGTCAAGGATGGCCACTGCCCGGTGGTGACTTGGGGACTGGGCAGAGCTGCCTGTAACCCTGGTTTTCTACAAGCGGCCACTTTCCACCCTTCGTTATTCAGAGCCCCCTCCTCCCACAAGAACGGGATTCCTGGCTGGTTTTATGCACGCTTGCAGGGGCTGGGAGTTAGGGCCTCCACATGGTGCCCCCCGTCTGGCCTTTGCCTCACGAACGAATGGGACACTGGCTGCAGATGGAGCACTGGCCTGAGTGAGCACAGAGGCGGCAGGTTACCACGCCGGTGTACCCAGGCAACCACGTGTGCTGGGAGCTTGAGGGAAATGAAATGGAGCCTTATACCTAAAATGACTTGGGATTGCTGCCAATCTTCTTCCAAGTGCAAAAAAAAAAAAAAAACTAAAATGCTAACATTAACAAAGGTAGGGAATTTCTAAACCTCTAAAAGCATCCTTCCTTGTACTGACTCATGTGCACAGCAGCCAAAGCGGGGAGCAACCCAGTGGCCACCGATGGGTGAGTGGCGAACAGAATGTACAATGGAACATTATTCCGTCTCATGCACTCGCTCTGTGTAAGGAAGGAAATCCTGACCCATGACACAATGCGGGTGAACCTTGAGGACATTATGCTAAGCAAAATAATCCATTCACAATAAGACAAATATTGTATGGCTCCACTTAGGTAAGATATTTAGAGAGCTTTCAAACTCATAGAAGCACAACAGTGGTTGCCAAGGGTTGAGGGGAAGGGGAAATGGGAATTTATTGTGTAAGGAGGACAGAGTTTCAGTTGGGAAAGATGGAAAAGTTCTGGAGATGCCTGCACAGCGTTGTGAATGTACTTGATCCCGACACGGACTCTGCCCCTGACCAAACGTGAAACCCGACGTGACCAACGGTTCCATCTGGAGTCCTGCCCCACCCCCGGCCAGGCAGAGTCTCAGGGGGAGGTGGGCTCGGGAGATGGAGGAGGTGGGCCCCTGCTTGCACAGCCCACACGTTCGCATAGGCCTCTCCCAGGCGGTTATGGACCGTTAGTCTGTATGTACATCCCTGTCCCAGGGCTTCTTACCTGCGCCCCTAATTCTGTAAGGGCTCCATGGGGTGAGTTCAGGGCATCCATGAGCTTGTATGGGAAGATGGGTATTTTCACTGACCCCTCACTAAGATTTAGCATCCATCTGTGTATGAACGTAGACAACTGATGATGGCTTTAGGGGTCCATAGGGCTTGCCAAGCTACTGAAGGGGTCTGTGGTCCCTAAAGAGGGTAAGGACTGCTATGTCCTCACTCATGTGCAGGGAACCAAGAGGCCTAACTCAGCACTGTTGTCTGTGAGTTCAATATTCAAGAAGCAACAATATACAGGGAGTTCCCCCCCAAAATCTACACACACTTTAACAGTTGATAGCTCAACTTTGGAAAATAAAATGTATTTTAATAAACACTGCCTTTATAATTATTCAAAGTGTGTATACATTTTTGGGGGACACCCTATACCAGTATATTCAATATGGTGTCTTCAGACAGAAACACACATAGGTTATGTGCTCATCAGTAAATGAAAATGTTGTGTCCAGAGCTACTAAGAGGCTACCCTGTACTTCTCCTGGGAACAACAGTTCAGTATTCTTCATTAAAAGGTTGGGACAATTCCCTAGCTGGTTTGGCTCAGTGGATAGAGCGTTGGCCTGTGGACTGAAGGATCCTGGGTTCGATTCCGGTCAGGGGCACATGCTCGGGTTATGGGATTGATTCCCAGTAGGAAGTGTGCAGGAGACAGCTGGTCAATCATTGATGTTTCTATCTCTCTCTCTCCCTCTCCCTTCCTCTCTGAAATCAATAAAGATATATTTTTTAAAAAAGGTTGGGCCCTAACTGGTTTGGCTCAGTGGATAGAGCGTCGGCCTGCGGACTGAAAGGTCCCAGGTTCGATTCCGATCAAGGGCATGTACCTTGGTTGCGGGCACATCCCCACTAGGGGGTATGCAGGAGGCAGCTGATCGATGTTTCTAACTCTCTATCCCTCTCCCTTCCTCTCTGTAAAAAAATCAGTAAAATATATATATTTTTAAATGTTGGGATAAGATAGTCCTGAGCAATGCTCCTAAGTGTGCCGAGCGCATCTCTGATAAGAAACACTCCTAACACAGAATTCCTGGAGCTCTGTGGCCACACTCCCCAAGCCCAGCGCTCTGCCCTGCCCAAGTGAGGCTGGGCGGGCCTGGGTCCCAGTGCCAGATGGGAGGGGCTCAACATCTTTCTTCTTCTCCAAGGCTCGAAAGATAATCCCAAAGCAGAAGCAGGGCATCGCTGACAGCTGAAACCATCACAAACAAGGATGGCATTTTCACGGGGAAAACACTCCTTCCAGAGGAACAGAGCTTTCCACACTTTTCTGTGGAGAGCGGCGCAGTGGTTCTCAACCTTTTTAATGCCGCGGCCCTTTAATACAGTTCCTCATATTGTGGTGACCCCCAACCATAAAATTATTTTCGTTGCTACTTCATCACTGTTATTTTGCTACTGTTATGAATCGTAATGTAAATATCTGTGTTTTCCGATGGTCTTAGGCGACCCTGCTAGCGCAACCCACAGGTTGAGAACCGCTGCTGTAGAGCCTAAGACCATCGGAAAACACAGATATTTGCATTACGATTCATTAACAGTAGCAAAATTACAGTTATGAAGTAGCAACGAAAATAATTTTATGGTTGGGGGTCACCACAACATGAGGAACTGTATTAAAGGGTCGAGGCATTAGAAAGGTTGAGAACCACTGAGCTATATTGTTTGGACAGGTTCAAGCCTCGGACTAATGAGAGGGCACAGCCCTCTCATGGCCACGTGCAAGTCCCAACTTGGAGGGCAGGGCCCTCCCAGCACAATTATAGCCAACAGCTGTAGTTGTAAGCTTGAGCCTATGGTCCAAACACATGGCCCCACGTGCCTGAGTGATATAGGCTGCAAGTAAACAAAGCTTGATCAGGTGCATGTAATTGAATAGGATCAGAACCACGAGAATGTTGTAAACATCTTGACCATGCCCTTACTTTGCCTCGTGGCATCTGGCTATAAAATAAAGACACGGCTTGTAGTCCTTGGCTCTGTCTCTCCATCAGAGAGGACAGCGTCCACTGGAGACCCAGCTTTCATTCTCTTGTCTGTCTTTTCTCAATCCTTCACCGCCCCCTCTCAGGGTCACCGAACCTGGCTGAGCTGGCGTGGCACATAAGTCACCCAGGGGCTGAGTATGCCATGGCCGTGCCGGCTCGCCACACTTTGGAGAGCATGTTAGCATCGACTCCGGGGCCGATGGCAGGTGCAGCTGCCCAGAGCCATCTCGGGAGGCGTGGGTGGGGGCAGATACACACTAGTGCCAGGCTGGGGGTGTCTGAGCCTTCTGGGGCCCTTGTCAATGGAGGGCCTATGCACCCCTGGACACCTGTTTCTGGGAGGTTACAGAGGGATACAAATGCTGAGTCCCCATAAGTTATTCAACCAGCCATCTGTTTCTGACAGCACTCCCCTCTGCTTCCGAATGCCCATCTCCCCAGGCCTCGGTCCCTGCACCCTGGAGGCCCCTTATGGCTCCTTCTGGGAGCTGGAGGGAACGGGACCCCACCCAGCTCCGGCCCCTTTTCCTTGCCTAAACTCTCCCACTGTCTGAACTGCACCCCGACAGTGAGAGTCCACACATTTAACAGCCATCATGCACGTGAAAGCACTTCAATTCCCTGCACGATGCTTATGGTCCCCAACCCTTGACTTGGCATTTGAGGCAGCGCCCCAGGCCCGCTGTGCCTCTGGTTACATGTTTCTCTACATAAGCCCTTCCTCACGATCAGACGCACATGACCAGACGTACAGCAGGCCAGCTCCTCTCTGAACCCCACCACCGAGGCACCCGCAAGTGCACAGAGAGGTGTTGGATCCAGGCAGAAGCCCAGCTGCCTGCTGCTGAGCCGGGAAATCCCGGGTGGACAGTCCGGCTGAGCGGCCGCCATGCTGCTGTCCTGCCAACACCCTGAGCTGGTTTCAGGGACACCCGAGGCGGTTCACAACATGAAAGGGTGGTAACGGGGCCACATGCCATCACCCTTGGAACCTCGGGCAGAGGCAGGCAGGCAGCCCAGCGGTGGGAACAAGTACATGAAACAAGAATGGCATTGAACTTGACAGAGATCTCGGTGATAACAAGGCAACTGGAACAATGGGGGGAAAGTCAGAACCAGGGGTGCAAGAATAATCTACCAGGGCTCCTACCCAGCGCTTTCCTGAAGGGAAAAAAAAGAAATGCAATGAAAACAAACTCTATTTCATGGTGGCAACAATGAAATAATCTCGCTTCTTGCACTCCATTTTATTGGCCTCCAGAGATTCTGTGTTTCTCAAGATTAGCCCTCCCTTGGGAAATGAGGGGGGGGAAATAGAAGAAAAGGCAAATTTTCGTTTCCCTCTCATGAAGTCATCCTTTGGAGCAGGTTTCCTCGGGAGTTCCACGTGGCACAGCTTGTGAAACTGCGCCCTGGACCCTCTCAGCTCAAGTGGGCGAACAGGCTTAAGGGTATCTTTGAATTCCAGCGAGTCAAAACAGGAACTGCCCAGGCCAGGCTTCTTTCTGAAGCACCCCGAGAGCTCCTTCTGGGTGCCCCGGGGGCAGCCGCCTCTCAGGCAGCAGGCCTTCCAGCCGGACAAATGCTGATTCTGATTCCTGATTAGCAATTGTGTTCAAGAGATGTTTTTGAGCTGAAATAATACACAAGAGCTTCCCTAGAGAAAATATACAAGTTCATTTTTTGGAACCACTTAACACAACCCCGAACCAAATAAACGGTACATTTGGAACAACATAACACATTTCTTAACTTGGAAGAACGGCTGGTACAAATCGATGTCAGCACAATAGAGATTAATGTGCCTGTTTTATGAGCTTCGCAGGCCCCAGGTGAATGGTGAGCCATTGTTGTTCGACTAGTTAATATTATTTTTACATAAATCAAGGTAACGCCTAACGACGGCGGAGTCTTTAAATCAACCCACCTTTTCCTATTTGGAACATAAAGTTGGGCTGTTGCCAAGGGCGCTGGGGAACAGAGGGCTTACGAGTGGCATTTTAATAAGGAACGTACCCATTTGCAACAGGATGCTGGGCGCACAGCTCACAACCACTTGCCAATATTACAAGCACGTCTTGGGAGTTTCGCATTAACAAAGACATGACGGACTGCTGCGGGAGTTAATAAGTGACTCATGCTGTTCTACTGGGAGAAAGAAGGGTGAGATGGGGTGGCTGGGTCAGTTCGCAGGGGGCCACCGTAACCAAGTACCACAGCCGGGGGGGGGGGGCGGGGGGAGGGCGCGTGAACAGCAGAAATTTACTTTCTTCCAGATAGATGGTTTCTTCTGAGGCCTCTGTCCTTGGCTGGTAAGAAGGCCATTGTCTCCCTGTGTCCTCGCATGATCCTCCCTCGGTGCTTGGCTGTGTCCTAATTGTCTGTGTCCTTATAAGAACGCCAGTCAAATTGGATTAGGATCTGCCCTTTAAAAAAAAATCTCATTTTTAGCTTAATCACCTACTTAAAGACCCTCATCTTCAAATACAGTCATATTCTGAAGCACTGGGGGTTAGGGCTTCAACATATGACTTTGCGGGTGACACAATTCGGCCCATAATTGGGGGTGGGGGGATGGGCAGAGAACATTTTTGGCACCTTTTTGCTGTTGTAGAGGGAAATGTGAAGGAAGGACGCAAAACACTAGACAACACCTGATTCCCTGCGGTACTTTCCACTGTAGCACAGCCGTGTGGCCTGACTTGGACTACAGGTGAGAGGGAGTGGAGGGGAAGGTCTGCCTCCAAGATTCCCCCTCCCCCCCCAACCCCTCTGATGCTGGACACGTGATCTGGATGAGGGGCTGCGAGTGGTTTTGCATTTGTGTCATTTCTTGCTGAGACAGAGGAGGTGACCTGAAGTTGGAGGCCAGCCGTGTGTGTGTGTGTGTGTGTGTGTGTGTGTGTGTGTGTGTGTTCCTGCTGTAATCCGCCAAGGCAGCAGCATGCTCCCCGCCCCCCAGCCCCCACCGCCATGCCCTGCCCCTCTAACTCCCCAACTTCCCGTGCTACCCAGAGCTCTGAATCCAGGACCCAGTAGGAGCACTTGGAGTGCTGAGCAAAGACGGTTGGCAACCTCAAGAGATGCTCTCCAGAACTAGTTAAAACCTTTCGTTTCTACCTTTTATTTTTAGCAAAGCAATGCTTACTCTTTCCACGGGTTTTCCGCTTTTTGGGTTTGACGCTAGGATCTGGCTCAATCTGCACCGTCCACATGGACCCAAAGAAAGGCATCTGGGACCAGCTAGCTGCCTATCCCATGCTTGAGTTTCTCTCTCTCCTTCAAGTGAGGGTATCGGCTTTAGCAAACCCCAGGGGCAACACTCACTCTGCCATTATGAACTTGCACAAATTCCACATGTAAGAGCGTCAGGCAGGAGGAAAATCAGAAGAGTTGCCCAAATGTGACCAGAGAGTACCCCAGCTCCGCCATGTGTCCCCAGAAGTAAGAGAACCGCCTACAGAGTTTTGGGCCCCACTGACATATATTTAACAGAAATCAACTCCTGGAGGCCTCCATCAAACTGAAAAACTTTGTTCATCAAAGGATACATTTAACAATGAAAATGTAACCTATGGGATGCGAGAAAATATTTGCAAATCATATATATGATAAGGAGTTAGTCTTCAGAATATAGAAAGAACTCCTGCAACTCAAGAGTAAAAAATTAAATCGCCCACTTGAAAAATGGTCAAAGGATGTAAATAGACACTCTTCCAAAGAAGATATGCAAATGACCAAAAAGCACATGAAAAGGTGCTCAATATCACTGATCATGAGGGAAATGCAAATCAAAACCACAATGAGATATCTCCTCACACCCATGAGGATGCCCCTATTAAACACACACACACACACACATCAATTGGCTGGTGTGGCTCAGTTGATTAAAAGTTGTCCCATGCACCAGGGGGTCACCAGTTCAATTCCTGGTTGGGGCACATGCCTGGGTTTCAAGCTTAATCCCCAGTAGGGTGTGTGTGGGAGGCAGCCAATAGATGTTTCTCTCTAACCCCTCCTCTCTCTAAAGTCAATAAAAACATAGTTAAAAAAAAAAAAAACACAACTTAGTGTTGGTAAGAATGTTGAGAAATTGGAACACTTGTGCACTGCTGGTGGGAATGTAAAATGGTGCAGCCACTATGAAAAACAGTATGGAAGTCCCTGAAAAAAATTAAAATCAAATTACCATATGATCCAGCAATCCCGCTTCTGGGTATATACCCAAAGAACAGAAAGTAAGGTCATCAAGAGAACTTTGTACATCCGTGCCCGTGGCTGCATTAGTCACAAAAGCCACCCATGTGCCCATTGGTGAATAAGCAAAATGTGGTATATCCAGACAACGAGATACTATTTGGCTTCCTTCAATAGGAAGGAAATCAGACACACTGCAACATGGATAAATCTTGACGACATTATGCTAAGTGGAATAACCTAGTCAGCAAAAGACAAATACTGTATAATTTCACTTACATGAGGTTCCTAGAGTCTCCAAATTCACAGAAAGTAAAATAGTGGTTGGTTGCAAGGGGCTGGGGAAACAGGGATCGGAGAGTTGTTTAATGGGGACAGTTTCAACTCTACAAGATGAAAAAGTTCTGGCCGTCTGTTCCACAACAATGTAAGTGTACTTAACACTGTTGAACTATACGCTTAAAAATTATTACAGTGATAAATTTTATTATATTTTTTACCACACACACACACACACACACACACACACACACAATTCAAACCACAGTGATCTTGCCCCATCCATTCCAGTGCCCCATGGCATCTGAGCAGCATCCGGAATGACAACACAGCTCTGTCCTGCTTTGAGGTAAAATGACCACACCAATTTCTCCCAAATGATAGCATACTTTTCCAGGAATGCAGACAAAGTCAACAAAAGTATTCATCCCAAAGGCCACTATGATGGAGGTGGCCATCTGACAATTTGGGAATGCCTACCCTCTAACTGAAGCTTTTGGTGCTATTAGGCATTCTGCTAACACAAACCCGAGCCGGGCCCTACATCCAACACATTAAGTCCCTTGCCCACATCCCTCCCAACCTCCGTGGGCCTGTAGTCAAGGATGTGGAGCCGATGTGGGCTGCCATCACCATGAAGATGCTACTAGCACAGCGGGTGACTGGAAAGGATGGTTCTGGAGCTGCGGGGAGGAGGGGGGCAGGAACGGGGGGGGGTGGTGGTGGCGGGGGAGGTGGCGGAGGAGAGAGGATGCTTGCACCACCTGCCTCCCTGCACACAGAGCAGGGAAGAGAAAAAAGGGCAACAACAACAACAAGAAGGAATTATATGTAAGCAAACACCTAGGTGACCTGCAAGCACTAACTTCCTGCATTTTACACACACACACACACACACACACACACACACACACACTCTTAAATGACAGCCAACAAAACTTGAGAGATGCTGCTGTCTGACTTTATGAGAGAGCTTTGCATCAGGTATGCGGGCCAAAAGATAACCTCACTCAGAGGGAAACTAGAGGGAAAGAGATAGAGAGAAGGACCCAATATTTTTAAAAGAAAAAAAGAAAAGAAAAAAGCTCGTGCACCAAAAGGTTGGTGGTTCCATTCCGGGTCAGGGCACATGCCCGGCTGTGGGCTCCATCCCCAGTAGGGGGAGTACAGGAGGCAGCCGGTTGATGTTTCTCCCATCCATGATTCTCTTTCTCTCTCCTCCCTTTCTCTCTCTCTCAAAATCAATTTAAAAAATTTTTGGTGGGAAAAATAAAGCTTTGCTCCAGGGCAGAGCCAGGACGCCCTCTGCTGTCTGCTCTTTTGCCGCTGGGCTGGGGCTGCTGACCTGGCTCAGGAGTTTCTCCTGGAGACACTCAGGCTGTAATTGGAGGCGCATCCCTCAAAGGTGTGAGCTACTGAACTCCCCTCCCCCCACACACACACACACTTTTTTGCTAGCCTGTATTATTTTCCTTTATAAAAGGGGGAAAGGTACAATGAAAATAGTTGTTGTACTCTATGTGGAATGCCCCGGGAGTGGTACATCTGGCAGCTCTACAGGCACGAACTAGAGCAGGGGTCCTCAAATTACGGCCCGCGGGCCACATGCGGCCCGCCGAGGACATTTATCCGGCCCGCCGGGTATTTTTGCCGCCGCTGCCTGTCCTGCTTAGCAGCCGACTCGCCCCGGGCCCACAGTGCGCATGTGTGGAATGTGCGAATGTGTGGAATACGCGCCGCACTCTCCGACTCCCCTCCTTCTCTCTGAGGGACAGTGAACCGGCCCCCTGTTTAAAAAGTTTGAGGACCCCTGAACTAGAGTGACACATGTCAACTCTGGGCTCGCACACTGTGGGTGAGGAAAAGGAGCTGCAGAAAGATAGATGTGGCTATAGATGCAGCTGTAGACACAGGTGTAGATGTGTCGACACAGATGTATGTGCTACCGGAGACAGTGGTATATATCACTTAGGAGTATGAACCCACATAAAAAAATACACACACACACACACACACACACACACACACACACACACACACAATGTTAACACCACACAGACCCTATCCCTTCAGGGGTTCTGGCATGTAGATTCTATCTGTAATATTTTACTTCTTAAGCTGGATGGTGAACGCAGAATGTTTGTGTTTGTCTTTTTTGTCTCTTTGGTTTTTATTCAGAACTACTTAAAAAAAAATACCGCTGTGGGTGCAGGCCCTCAACTTTACTCCTAAACACGACCCTCGATTGTCACGCTGGGACCATCGTCAGCAGCAGGCCTGGGAGAACCGGGGGGGGGGGGTCGTGGGAGGGCACAAGGGGCAGAGGGTGCACAGGGGAGGCTGGTGGAGGCCTTGGAGGTCGGTGCCTCGGCAAGCTCACGGTGGCGGGACGTCCAGGATGCAGAGAGGAGGCCCGGAACAAGAGTCCTGCACGGAGACAGGATTGAGGATGGGAAGCCGGGCGCAAGGACTGAGGGCAGCAGAGAGAAGCTCAACAACGGGACCTGCAGCTGAGCCATCGGCCCCGGGCAGGAGAACAGCAGGCCCCAAGGTCCCTCCACCCAACACCTGCCCCCCCTTCCCCAGGCTGCCTCTCCCCCCTTGAGTCCACTCTTTCCAAACTGGCAGGCTCATGTCAGCCCTCTCAAGGCCCCGAGAACACTGGGTTTCACCCCTGCTGCCTCCGTGGCGTTACGGCAGGAGGATGGGAGCCAACCCCCAAGACATGGTGCGCCAGCATCTCCCATTTCCCTTTCTGGCCACCCGCTTCTGAAGTGTGAAGTCCATAGTGTTACTCTGTCCTGGTTGCTGCTCGTGAATTTTTGGAAAGTGTATTTTGCTAGTTTTTGTTCACTTTGCTAGATATGAGGAAAGAGCTTCTATGCTGCCCCCTGCCATGTGAACCTGAAGTGTTCATGTTTCTTCTTTCTGAAGGGATAGGTAATTCCTAACGTGTCAGATGTGCCTACCAAACACATCCTACTTCATATGTCACACGGTGTCACCCCCAACCTGTGGTTCCAATCTGGACTTTCATGTGTGAGCTCCCCTCACGGGGCATCAACATCAGCATGGTGGGGGGGCCCAGCTGCTGCCCCTCTGTGAGGCGCCTGCGCCATTTGATGAGGGTTTGAAAGCTGGGCTGCATGGATCAGAGGAGCCTCAGGGTGCGTGGGCTTTGGGGGTAAGGGCGCCCCGGCTTGTTCAACCAGAGAAATGTTGCTGGTTTCTCCTACGACACCATTGCCAGGAAAGATTTCCTTAAAAGAAAGGGTTTTGCTACTCAATAGCTAACAAACCAAAAGCCGCTGTGTTATTGCATTTTCCCCTCTTGTTTTATGATGGATGGAAAACCGCAAAATGAAAAGTGCTGATACTGCCCATGAACGTAGGGCTCACATCTCTCTACATGCCAGAACTCCTGAAGTGATAGGGTCGGTGTGGTGGTAACTTTTTTGTGTGTGTGTGTGTATTTTTTTATGTGGGTTTATAAGTGATATATAAGTGATATATACCACTGTCTCCGGTAGCACATATATCTGTTCATGTGCACATATTTTATGTTCAACAGCCTACATTGAGCATGTAGCCCAGTGGGAAGCAACATTCAGAATGAAAGATGTGCTAAGAACCAGAAGTGGAGGGTGGGGGGGCTCTGCTAGTGGTAGGGTGTGGAGGACCCCCCACCAGAGACTGAGCCTTCCCACAGTGCTGGTGCCCACTGGGCCTGTGTGGATGCCATGTCCCTCCTGCCACCCCAGCTTTATAATAGTTCCCAGGGCAGTCAGCGACGTGCAAGCCCGCGGGGAATGGGGAACAGCCCCTGACCAGATCTACCTGGGCAGCAACTGCCCGCTGTGCCCTGGGCCGCCTGGAAGCCCCAGGGCCGTGACGGGCCGGAACCGCGCACATGGGGAGGGGCGGGAAGTGGCCGGGGAGAGGCGCTGACAGAAGAGAAGAAAGCCACCTTCTGGCAGTTGATTTTTGAAGAATTGCTTTGTTTATTTCTTAAAAGATGCCTAACATTCATGCAAGATGAAAAGAGTTCCGGGGATTGGTTGCACAACAATGAGAATATAATTAGTACTGCTGAACTGTACACTTAAAAAAGATTAAGATGATACGTTTTGTGTTATATATATTTTACCATATTAAAGAAAAACGAGGTGGGGGAGCGGTGACAGGGATCTGAAGCAGAGCCAGCTTGCTGTCTGCATTCCATCCCATTTTTGTTTGCTCCCATTTACTGGCCCTCACTTTAATTTTTATTATTATTATTTTTTTAATTCTCACCTGAGGATATTTTTCCATTGATTTTTAGAGAGAGTGGAAGGGAGGGGGAGAGAGAAATATCAATGTGAGAGAAACACATCGATTGGTTGCTTCCTGCACACGCTCTGACCAGAGCCCCGGCCGGGAAGGAGCCTGCAACCCAGGTATGTGCCCTTGACCGGAATCAAACCGGGGACACTTTGGTCTGCAGGCCGACGCTCTATCCACTGAGCCAAGCCCGCTAGGGTGTCACCCTCACTTTAAACATGAGCTCTCTGAGGAATGCATGAAGTCGTCGCCAGCCATCGTATGGAGGCACCACGTGGCCACAGAGCCAGGCTGGGAGGCGCCGGGCACAGAGGGGACACTATGGGACAGAGTGAACGGGGCAGGCTGGCCGTGGGAACCCTCAGCCGGTCAGTGAGGGGACAGAGTTCACCAGCGGGGTCCACTGCTGATTCGGGGCTCGGCGCTGCACAAGATCGTGGCCCCCGCCCCTTGAGTCCAACTTGACCTCTTGGGAGAAAAAAGAGCATAAATCCCAGCATGATCATCAAAACCAGAGTTAGGAAAGCTGGTTTGGGGAAGAGAATTAAAATAGAAACTTGCGTCTTCCTGCCCAAGCCCCACAAGGCCCCGGAATCCTACTAGTCTTTCAGGTGTGACTTCCTCAGAGGGACCCTTCCTGACGGGCCCCCAGTCTGAACGTGGCCCCTTCCCCACACTTACGTAAATATTTATGTACGGGGCTCTCACCTGCTCAAGTCTCTCCCCCACTAGCTGGCCTACTCGGTTCCATCCCCCAAGGGCCTGGCAGAAGTAGCCACTTGTTGAAGGAGAAATGAAGAAGGGCAGCTCTGACAGATGGAAAGACTCATGCACTGTCACTCAGCAAATCCACGCTAAAGCCAGATCCAGCTTGCGCGCCCTCCCTCCCCGAGACTGGCCCTCCAGGGCAGCGGCCTGGACTTGGGGGGCACAAGCTTTTCAGGAACCTGCCGCTCACAAAAACTGCACCGTTTTCAAAGTTGAGCATACTTAGGGAACAGCTATTGTAAGCACCGCTGACGCATCGTTGGCTCGGCGTCCCGGCCCTCTCTTCAGGAACCTTCTCTTCAGGAAGCACCTGGGCTGACATCACTCTCCTGCTCTCCTGTCATCCAGCAGGGGACGGGGCATCCTGTGCTGGGTCCTCCCAAAGCAAACACAGCGCAGCTCCAGGAGGGGCCCGGCGCTCTGACACGGGACACAGCTCCGTGCCAAGGGAAACTCTGCATGCTGCAAACAAAGACCCTCTCCTTGCTCCGGAGGACACACGGCAGGCACCTCGTTCCCCAGCGGGGAGAGGGGCCCAGACCCCACGGGGCACAGGCAGGCCCTCTCAGTTCCACGTGCCCACTGCGTGAGCTCACCTGCGTCAAGGACGAGGACAGGCACAACTCTTCCGTGGTGACGGCAGTCTGTGGGCAGGGTGGGTGGGGCCCATGGGAAAGGTCATGAGGAACTTTCCAGAGTTCTGGAAATGTTCTCTCTTAGTGGGATGCGGGTTCCTCTAATGGGAAACAAGGTCTGTGCATTTCATTGGATAAAAATTGTGCCTTATTTCAAAACAAAACAAAGTAAAACCACACCACACCCATGAGGATGGCTACTATGATTTTTTTTAACAGTACAGAGGGCTTTTGGATGTTTTTTTTGTTTTTTTTTGACATTTATCATGCCACGAATTTGTAAGAAATGGGTTCCAGCAGCCCAGGCTCATTTCCATTGGTTCTCACAAAGTGTGCTTCTCTGGGTGGAGCAGGCTAGCGTTCTGGCTGAACCCAGCTGTGGGCTAGAGACCCGCAAGTCACCGAGGGCCAACCCCAGTGCCGAGAAAGGCCAGGTGCCACGGTCACGTGAATGGACTGTTGTCACACACACACACACACACACACACACACACACACACACAGGCTGCTGTCACACAGACGGGCCAGCGCAGGCAACTCCCTCTTGGAGTCCCTCTGGCAGCATAGGGAGAAGTGTCCCCAGATCAGTGTCCTTTGAGGAGCGTCCTGTGGGCTCTGGAGAGAGGCCTGCCTGCCTACCAGGGGCCCACAGCAGACCCAAGTCCCCTCAATAAAGTGCAGGCGGCTGCTAAGAGGTCTCAGACCTGGAGCAGCCACAGGTACAGGGCCACGAGTCGCAGCGTGACCCCTGCCCTCTCTCTAGGAAACACGGCGCTCACTCCCAGCACACGGCTCTGCCACTCTGATGAAGAGCCCACGGTTTAAGCTGACCACGTGAAATGCTACTACAACCTGAATTTTCTGTCCTCGCAGGAAGGAGAACTCTGCCTGGAAAGGGCCTGAGAGCAAGCATTTTCCGCTCTGCAGGCCGCACGGTCTCAGGTGTCGCTTGCAAGCAGCCACAGGCAACAGGTAAATGAATGCACGGGACTGTGTCCCAATAAAGTTTCGTATGAACACTGAAATTGGAATTTCACATGCTTCTCACAGGTCACAAAATCTTTTTCTTTTCGTTTTTCTTCAACCACTTAATGCAACAGCCACTTTGAGCTCCTGAGCCATTCGTTCAGGTGGGTGGTGGGCTCCGGCGGCACGTGTCCTGCAGGCGGCCCTCACCGCCCCTCTCCCCAGGGATCAGCCTCGGGCAAAATATGAAGCCACCATGACATCAGCTGCAGAGGAAGCCGAGTGGATAAACAGAGAGAGAGCGCGGGGCCAGAGGGTCAAAGCCCACGCACCCAGCGGCCTGGACCCGCGCCCAGCACTGATGTCATCACTCAGAGAGTCACTCAGTCTCTGAGGTCTTTAACGTCACTCTGTCCCCTCCCAAGGCTGCTCGAGAAACACTTGGGAACTGATTCATATCCTTGCAGACCTTTGCACGAGAAAATTAATCCAGAAACGGTACAAGCCAGTCACTGTCCCCAAGGAGGGAAAGCCACACTCCACACCCACTCTGGGCCTTGATGCAGGTGCACAGACTGCATCCCAGCCCTGGTGACACAGAGCTGATGAGGGCTAAGATGCTCCAGCACCATCCATGGTCGCACAGCCCCGTCCTGTCCCCGCTCCTGCCATCTGTGCACACCTGCAGCAGGTGCAGCGGGACCTCAGGGCCAGGCCGCTCCCATGGGCTCTCGGCTCACACACATAGGGCCAAGTGCGACAGAATCTCCTCTACGACCCTTTTCCAGGTCCGGATCCAGAAACATACCCTTAGATTTCGTTTCTCGGTGCCTGTCTCTCACCTACAAAATAGGAACGAAATATCTATGCCCCTTACAAGTCAGGATGGGGACAAAACAGAATAAAAGACTCAGAGAGCCCCCAGCCCCACACCAGGCAGGGCTGTGGGTTAATTAAACTGGCTCCCTGCTGCACCCATTCTGTAAGGACTAGAGCCGTGGTCGGCAAACGGCAGCTCGCGAGCCACATGCGGCTCTTTGGCCCCTTGAGTGTGGCTCTTCCACAAAATACCATGGCCTGGGCGAGTCTATTTTGAAGAAGTGGCGTTAGAAGAAGTTTAAGTTTAAAAAATGTGGCTCTCAAAAGAAATTTCAATCGTTGTACTGTTGATATTTGGCTCTGTTGACTAATGAGTTTGCCGACCACTGGACTAGAGGAAAAGTGACTCAGTGGGAAGAACTGCATGCAGCAGGCTTTAGGACAGTGCTTGGCACACAGATGTTCAATCAATGCCAGCTATGGCCACTATAAAGACTGACATCAGACAGCTCCATCCAGGCCCAGGCCAGGAGGACTGAGGGGCCAGCACACGGAGCCCTCCTGGCTCTCGAGCATGCCCGTCGAGATGGCGCCTGGCGAGGTGAATGCCCCACTGAAGCTCCACTTCCGGGGTGATCGGGAGGGAAGCAGCCCACCGGCGGCTCCGAGAGAAGCATGAGACGGGAGTCAGTGTGTAACGGGTGTGGCTTTTCTGTTGGGGAAGATGAATAACTTCTGGAGAAGGTGGTGGTGATGGCTGCACAACTGTGTGAATATGCGTAATGCCACTGAGCTGTGCACTTAGAGATGGCGGAAAGGGTCAATTTTATGTTATGTGTGTTTTACTAGAAAAAAACAAGGGGGAAAATTTAATAAAGAAGAGTGTCCGGAAGCACTTCCAAGGTCATACTTCGATTTTTGCTTCCTAAGCCAGGAAATATGTAACTTTGCGTTTGATTTATTCCCCTCTTATCAGCACTTCCAAAGACGAAAACCGGGAACTGGTGCTCTCACAGTCACTGAGCCAAGATTAAAGTGTCCGGCGCCCACCGCAGCCTGCCAGCCTGCTTCCCGTCAGGCCTGCTGCCGCCGCTCTGGTCTGGGGATGGTCTGAGGACAAGGACACAGCCAGTCCTCAGGTCGCTGATCAGAGCGTGGGGGTTGTGCCTTTGCCCAGGGGTCGCACAGCCTCTCTCTAACTCATGTCAGATCAGCGGGCAGCCCCCTCACAAGAGTCTCTGCAAACCCAGCTCCTGGGAGGCCGACGCCACACGCACTGGCTGAGCCTGCGCATCCAGGGTTAGTTGACAGCGCCGACCCCCAGAGGGTGATGCTGGCTCCTCCCCCAGGGTGTCCAGCCGAGGAATATATGTGTGTGCCCTGCACCCAGGTGATGACCAATGTCTATCCAGGCCCCAGGAGACAGGGCGGCAGCAGAGGCTGGAAAGGAGGCTGAGCAGCCCCAGTAGATCCTATGTATGTATGTATGTATGTATGTATGTATGTATTTTGATCCTCCCTGAGGATATGCTCGTTGATTTTTTTAGAGAGAGGGGGAGGGAGGGAAAGAGAAAGAGAGAGAGGTGAGAGAGAACATCGATGGATTGCCCTCCATAAGTGCCCCAACAGGGGATTGAACTAGCAACCTAGGTATGAGCCCTGACTGGGAATCGAACCTGCAAACTTTCAGTATACGGGATGGCACTCCAACCAACTAAGCCACACTGGCCGGGCTCAGGGAACTGTTTTTAAAACAAGTAAACTTGTTTGATTCCCAGTCAGGGCACGTGCCCAGGTTGTGGACTCGGTCCCCAGTGGGGGAAGAGGGGGTGTAGAGGGGAACCAATCGATGCTGATGTTTCTCTCTCATCTATGTTTCCATCTCTTTCTCCCGCTCCCTTCCTCTCTAAAAAAATAAAAACATAGAACAAGTGAACTTGCTTCGGGAATCTGGAGATGGTAACATCCTCATGACAGGGGCCTGCCCTGTGCAGCCCTGGGAACACTAGATTCCGAAGTTCCTGTATCCGTAGCCCTAGAACGTAGTTCGAGGGAAGAGGCTTGTCCCAAACAGATGGCCGATCGAGGTGGAGTTTCCTAAACCCAATGCACCTGAAAGACCAAGCACTAAATAAGTATATCGTTTTCTCTCCACAGTCCTTTGCAACATCCTGCCACTTGTGAGAAACATTTCAGAGAATAAGCAGTTTTTGAGAAAACAGGAAAGATAAACTCTGAGTCTTTGCATAAATATGCATTCTACCAAAATCTAAATTTAATCTATTGACTAGCACAAGACAAATCAAAGGGTTACTGCGCAGTTACTCACACAAAAAATGGTGTCTCAATGCGGAGCTTTGAACTGTTTATAATAATACAATAGATGCACAATCGCGCAGGAACACGGTTATTCTGCCCTTTGAAGCCTCCTGCAGTTCAAGAATTACACAGGCAGGAAGCAGAAATCAGTGCTTTGATTTGTTTAAAATAAATTAAACACACTGGCAACCATATTTCCTCTTGTTCAGAGGAAGGTACAGAAGATCAAAAATACCAGGTGACTGAAATGAAGAGCCAGTCTTCTTCAATAGCAAAGCCCCTCAAATATTGGTCCTTCACATACATTCGAAGACCTTACACCCGCAAATTTTAAAGAGATTACCGCTGTTCAAAATAATTCTGGCCCGGCCTCTATAGCTCAATGGTTGAGTGTCGACCTATGAACCAGGAGGTCATGGTTCAATTCTGGGTCAGGAAACGTGCCCGGGTTGTGGGCTCGATCCCCAGTAGGGGGCGTGCAGAAGGCAGCCAATCAATGATTCTCTTTCATCATTGATGTTTCCCTCTCTCCCTCTCCCTTCCTCTCTGAAATCAATAAAAAATATATTTTTAAAAATAATAGTAATTCTGGATTTCCTTCAGATTTCAGGGAATCCAAATAAATTTTAGAATCATTTTATTTTTATTTTTTTAAATATATTTTTATCGATTTCGGAGAGGAAGGGAGAGGAAGAGAGAGATAGAAACATCAATGATGAGAGGGGATCATTGATTGGCTGCCTCCTGCACGCCCCCTATTGGGACCGAGCCCGCAACCCAGGCATGTGCCCTTGACCGGAATCGAACCTGGGACCGTGGAGTCCGCAGGCTGACGCTCTAAACACTGAGCCAAACTGGCTAGCGCTAGAATCATTTTAGAATTGAGTCTTTTATTTTACCTTTGAAATTCAAACCTATATTTAGTGTGGCTGAAACTCTCCCCTCTCCACTAGATCTTGCTGAAATGAAATAAAATTCACAATGGTGAAACATTGGGGGAAATGAAATGCCAATTATAGAGGAACGTCTAAATCAATTATGATATATTAACCTGACAGATTATCATATGGCTATTAAAAAAGAAATAATGCAACATGTAAAAGATGTTTATGAGCAAAGCTGAGCAGAAAGAACCTAAATTGCCTGTACACGAAGATTCCAACAATGTAAAATGTGTGTCAGCATGATTAAAGACCAGGAGGAAGTCCGGGGGATGAAAGCAGCTATTATACTAGGATGGTGGGAATATGAGTAAAATGTTCTCTCATTTTTAAAAATGTTGTTGTAATAACCCTTGTATAATTACAAAGGTTTTAGAAAAACGACCTAACGCCCAGCTATCAGTACTATTCAAACGTAACAAACAATAATAATAGGAAAGAACCAGGAAGTGACCACCAACTCCCATAAGGGCGAGAGCAGAACCCTTCTTGGCAGACTTCCTGTGCGCCCGGCCGGCAGAGCCCGTGCCACCCGTGTCCTCAGGAAGAGCTGGAAAAGACAGCAGCCGCATGGGGGATGCAGAGCTGCAAAAGGGCCCCTCAGACCCCCCACCACACACACATGTTCTCCTTGTCAATGCCAGTCTTAAGAAAGGGGAAATCTGTATTGCTATGGACTTGTAAGTTGACCATGTGAGGGCTTTCTACATCGTAGGAACAGGCCACAAATCCTCACGTGAACCACCCTGTAGGGAACAGCCATGATGATCGGGGGACGGCACCAGGAAACGTGGGGCAGTCACACTGGGCCAGACGCTGTTCCAAGGAATCTGGAGAGAACATGCACTTCCTGTGAGCACAGTAAACTAATGGCTGGAAACAGCCCTGAACAAAACCAGGTGTGTGAACCCCTGGCTCAGGTCCCAGGCAGGGACACCTGTAGCATCGTCACAGGCTTGCTCTCGCCATTAAGGCGATTCCACCAGGCTGTCTGCATACTCCAGGCACACAGAGAAGCCATGTGCTCTGCTGTCTGCTGCCCTTCCTAAAGCACATGTGGAAAGAGAAGGGCAGGGGCGAGGACCACTCCCAAGCCCTGGCAATGCCATCACCGGATGTGTGAGCTGCAGGACTCACTCAGCCTCTGTGAGCCTCCCCTTCCTGTTCCCTAAGATAAAGGGATGTGCGGCCACGCCCCTGTATGACGTGGTCCCTTCCACAACACTCGCAGCCCCTGTCTATTTGCTGGGCACATGCATCTGCGCACGTCTCCGGGGCCTTCAGGCCACTGAGTCACTGTGCTGCCTTTCTACTGCAGCCCTCCGGAGCCCTTGGAAGCCCAGGTGAGAGGTGTGGACTGCGAAGTTTGCAGATGTCAGACATGCTGATGTCTGGTGATGACAGTGGTGATACCAGCTAGCACTTGTTACAGCATTCACATTTGCCCGGCCCTTGCTAACTCATCCTATCTAATAAAGAGGGAATATGCTAATTGACCCTCAAGCTGTCACAAAGATGGCAGTGCCCACAGCCAATAAGGAGGGAATATGCTAATTGCTGCCCCGCCCTCAAAGATGGTGGCGCCCACAGCCAACAAGGAGAGGATACTAATTGACTGGCCCCACCCTCAAGATGGCAGCACCCAGTCCCCTCACCCCCACAAGGGCAGCAGGCCAGGTGGGCCCGGCTGCTCTGCACGCCTGCCTCCGGAGTCTCCCAGTCCCCTCATCCCCCCAGCTGCCCAGGGCCAGCCCCAGGTGCCAGCAAGCCTTGGATGGCGACTGCCCAGCCGACGCCCGAGGCACAGGCAAGCTTCAGATGTCAACTGCCCAGCCGCCCAGAGCCGGCCCAAGGCACAGGCAAGCCTCAGATGGTGGCTGCCCAGCTGCCCAGGGCTGCCTGAGGCTCAGGTAACCAGGGCCAGCTGAGGCTTGCGCTGCCGGCAGTGGCAGCAGCAGAGGTGTGATGGGGGCATTGCCTTCCCCTGATCACCGGGTCACCTCCCACCCCTGAGGGCTCCCGGACTGTGAGAGGGGGCAGGCCAGGCTGAGGGACCCCCCCTCCAGTGCATGAATTTTCATGCACCAGGCCTCTAGTTTACATATATTTGCTCATTTAAACTTCACAACCACCTTTAAGAATGATAATATTGTTATCTACATTTTAGAGATGAGAAAATTGAGGCACAGAGAACTGAAGTTGCTCAAAATTGTGGTTCATCACATCAGAGATTTTGGAGAAATTGGTACCCTTGTGCACTGCTGGTGGGAATGTAAAATGATTCAACTACGATGGGAAAGAGTTTGGTGGTCCCTCAAAAAGTCAAACATAGAATTACCATATGACCCAACAATTTGATCCCTAGGTGTATGTTCTAAAGAACTGAAAGCAAGGACTCGAACAGATGCTCATGCATCCGTGTTCACAGCAGCGTTATTCACAAGGCGGAAAGAACTGAAGTGTCCGTTAATAGGTACATAGATATACAACATGTGGTCTAGTCATACAATGGAACATAACTCAGCCATAAGGGGAAGGAAACTCTGACAAGTACTACAATGTGGAAGAACTTTGAAAACATGCAAAGTGAGGCTCCTCGCCTCTCCTCTCCCGCCTCAACTACCACAACCCTGCCGACTTCAACTGCAAAGATGAAACAGAATTTAGAAACTTTATTGTTTGGCTTGAAGACCAGAAAATCAGACACTACAAGACTGAAGACAGAGGTAATTTAAGAAACATCCACAACAGTGACTGGCCCAAGTTCTTTGAAAAGTATCTCACAGGTGTTAGCTGTCCTTTCAAGATTCAAGACCGACAGGAAGCAATTGAGTGGCTTCTTGGTTTAGCCGTTCGACTTGAATATGGAGATAACACTGAAAAATATAAAGACTGGGTATCTGATAATACAAAAAAATGCAGCTAAAAATGCAGAGCCGTGGATCAATTTGGATGTGAATAATCCTGATTTTAAGGCTGGTGTAATGGCTTTGGCTAACCTTCAGAGTCAATGTCATGATGATTACCTGGTAATGCTTAAGGCAATTTGCATTTTGGTCCAGGAACGCCTGACACAGGATGCAGTTGCTAACGCAAATCAAGCAAAAGAGGGGTTGCCTGTTGCTTTAGACAAGCATAGTCTTGGTTTTGACACCGGAGATGCAGTTCTAATGAAGCTGCTCAAATTCTGCGATTGCCGCATATAGAAGAGCTCAGAGAGCTACAGACAAAAATTAATGAAGCCATAGTAGCTGTTCAGACCATTATTGCTGATCCAAAGACAGACCACAGCCTGGGGAAAGTTGGAAGATGAACCTTTTAGCATTTCAACCTCTCGCCTGTTTAGTACAGTTGGGAAGCATGCACACTGTGGTATGTGTTTCAAAATCAAACATCACATTTTCAAGGGAAGAATCCTAGAAAACTGATTATGTTTTAGAGATTTACCATCATTGCTTTTTCTTTAATAAAGTTTGGGAAAGCGGGGGGGGGGGGGGGGGGGGGGGCGGGGGAAGGAAAAAAAGAAAACAAGCTAAGTGAAATAAACCAGTCACAAAAGGACAAGTTCTGTATGATTCAACTTATATGAGGTACCCTCAAATAGGCAAACTCATGGAGACAGAAAGTAGAACACAGGTTACCAGAGGCTTGAGAGAAAGGGAATGAAGAGTGATTGATTGTTCAATAGATACAGAGTTTCAGGTGAGATGATGAAAAAGTCCTAGAATATGTATACAGGGTGTCCCCCAAAAATGTATACACACTGTAACAGCTGATAGCTCTGCCCTAGCTGGTTTGGCTCAGTGGATAAAGCGTCGGCCTGCAGACTGAAGGGTCCCAGGTTTGATTTCGGTCAAGGGCACATGCCTGGGTTGTGGGCTCGATCCCCAGTGCAGGGCGAGCAGGAGGCGGCCAATCAATGATTATCTATCATCATTGATGTTTCTATCTCTCTCTCCCTCTCCTTTCCTCTCTGAAATCAATAAAAATATATGTAAAAACAAAACAAGCAAACAAACAAAAACAGCTGATAGCTCAATTTTTAAAATGAAATGTATTTTAATAAACACTACCTTTATAATTATTCAAAGTATATGTACACATTTTGGGGAACACCCAATATCTACTGAACCCCTTTTCTTCCAAAAGCATGAAGTTGTTCATCATGTTCCTCTATTTTCCTTTTAATGCTTGTAGAATCTGTTCTGTTATTAATTATGTTATTGCCCATACTGGTAATTTGGAAGATCATTTTCTTAATCAGTCTAACTGGAGGTTTATCAATTGTCTTGATCTTTTTAAAGAACCAGCTGTTGGTGTTATTGATTTTTACCTATTGTTTGTCTGTTTCCTATTTCCCTGATTTCAGTTATTTATTACTTTTTTCCATCATTCATGTAATAACCCACATTTAGCAATGCGGCAGAAAACAACTTGTAGAGAACCCAGAATGAAAATCTGTTTCTTCCTATCCTGCTGAAACATTAGCATTCCCCAAATTACTGCTATTCATGATTTTAACCACACTTTCTTACAAATATGTGGCACCAGCTATGATAGTAAATGAGCGGTTATCAAATCGAGGTACCTCTCCCTCCTCTCAGTTTCAAAACAGTGACAGGAAATGGAAAAAGGGAAAACACCTCAGCATTTGCAAGCTGGTGATAGTCTCCTGACCAGCACAGGAAGGAAATGACCATGAGGACACCTGTGCAGCGGCTAGAGGCAGGCTTGCCTCTTCGGATGTCATGCACACAGCACGCACACACACACTTAGGGCGGGCAACCGACAGCACGCCAGGCACCATCCACCCAGGCTGGCACGGTGCAGACTCCCACATTGCATCTCTCCCTCGGCCTTTCTTTCCTGAAGGCTCATTTTGGATACAAGCTGAAATACTTGCAGATGACATGATATCTGAGGTTTGCATCTAATTAACCCAGGGTGAGGGCGGGGGGCGGGGGTGGGGGCAGGGGGCTGGATGAAACAGAATGTGTGTGAATTGGGACTGGGAATGGACCAGGGGAAGTGATTACACTATTCTCTATTTGTATTTTTCTATAACGAAATGATTTTTAAAAAGACAAAAACCTTCCTCTTTTCCTCCTTGGTATTTTCCAAACATCCAAATGTTAATAATGCTCTCTAAACAAAAACAAGAGCGATCATCTCAGCAGAACTGACTCAACCCTACTCTAGCTGAGCTAGGCCAGGAAAAGTCTTACAAATGAGCTCTACATATTTGCTCACTCAACATATATTTACTGGGAAACTACCCTGCACCAGGTCCTCTTCTGTAACCAAGGAGCAGCAGGGAGCAGGTGTCATACAATGAAGAGACAGGGGCACAAAGTGTGGGCAGAGCAGAGAGCAGGACCAAGGGAGGGTGGGCCTCAGGGGCTGGGGGCTCTCTGAGATCACAGTGTGCCTGGGTCAGGCTGGGCTGGGCAGGAGACCTTGCAGGCCTTAGACAGACTGCGGCTTGGACCCACGAGACGTGGACACCTGCCTTCACGCAGGCCTGACTAATCACTAACCACATCCTAACCACAGCTTGCTATTTGCCAAGGGATAAAAAGAACCCCACCCAACTGGGGCCTTGAGGCCCCAACTGGAAAACAGGAAGAACCTAGTTGGGGCCCTCTCCACAGGCTGGCAGGCAACGGGTACCAAGTGCCCAGCCCAGGAAGGCAGCAGCACGGGCTGTCCTTGGGGAGCAGAGCTGGGCAGAGAGGCGGGCCCTCAGCCTCCAGCCCCTTGCCCAGGGCTCACACCCTGCAGGAGGCTCCAGGAGGCAGAGGCCAATTCTCAGGGCCCCTTTTCTCCCAAACTCCAGCAGCGTGAGAACTGCATAAAGACGCCAAACCGTCCTCTTGGCAAAAGAAACCTGAGGCACAATAAGACCAGCAACTCTTGTGTGTGTTTTTTTAATCCTCGCCCAAGGAGTGAGGATATTTTTCCCATTGATTCTTCAGAGAAGAGTGGAAGGGAGTGGGGAGAGGGGAAGAGAGACAGAGAAACATCGATGTGAGAGACACATTGATTGGTTGCCTCCCACATTCGCCCCAACTGGGGCGGGGGGGGGAGGGGGCGGAGATGAGCCTGCAACCCAGGTACATGCCCTTGACTGAGAATCGGAGCTGCAACCCTCCGGTGCACAGGCCAATGTTCTAACCGCTAAGCCACGCCAGCCAGGGCAAGATCAGAAACCCTTTCACTGGGGCCCTGACTTTCCACACTCACACTGGAGCCGTTCACTCCTGCTGCCAGCAGATACTTCCTGGGTGCCTACCACCATCAAGCTCTGTGCCAGGAACCGAGAAAGCAGCCTCTGAGCAGACTTGAGGGGAGTGAGGGGGACCCGGGCCAGACAGCAGGCAGAGCCGGGCAAAGGCCCCAAAGCAGGAGCCTGGTCTGCTGTGGACGAAGGGGGGCAGTGGGAGGGGGAGAGCAATAAGTCCCAAAGGCCATGGCCACCTGGGGCCTCTGACTGTTACTGAGTGAATGTGGGCCAGAGCAGAGCAAAGAGCAGCATGATCCCTGGAGTCGTGGCTAATCTCACACACAATTGGAGAGAAGGTCCTTGGATGACAGCTCTGTCTGACGTTGCTCCTGTTTCCCACGGGCTTCCCTACAGCCCCTGACATGACAACGGAGAGAATCAGGGTTCTCACTATGTTCTGAGGCCAGTTATCAAAACTAAGGTGGCTGGGCACTTCCAGGCACACTAAACTGATTTCTACGAGGTGCCTGAATGAAAGGAATTCACCCTAAGATGTGAGTGAATGAAGACAAATGTCAAAACCCTCCAGGAAAGCTTACGAAGGTGCTAATGCACCGAGCGTCTAACTGGTAAACTTTCCAGCAGTAGAAATTTCAGGCCGTGTATCGCATCAAAGAAGGAGCGTGTCCAGGGCCCAGAACGGACACGGATTGCTCAAGGTCCAGGTCTCTCAAGATTGCAGGACCCAGAGGTCCCATGAGCTCCCATCCTTGACCACTGCCATCCTCTGCTCAGTGGCCATTTGAGCCTGACCTGAGCTCTGAGGCGGCTGTGACTCATCAGGTCTCATCTGCTGAGTGTCCGGTCCCAGGCGCCTGGCCCTGGACTCAGCCCTGGGATCCCAGCTCACAGAGAGAAGAATATAATGAACCCCGAGGTGGCCATCATCCAGCTTCAATAACTCTTGATGTGCTGCCATTTTTCTCTCCACCCCTCAAACCTTTCTTCTTTCTTGTGTTTTTTTTTTTTAAATATATTTTATTGATTTTTTTACAGAGAGGAAGGGAGAGGGAGAGGGATAGAGAGTTAGAAACATCGATGAGAGAGAAACATCGATCAGCTGCCTCCTGCACACTCCCTACTGGGGATGAGCCCGCAACCAAGGTACATGCCCTCGACCAGAATCGAACCTGGGACCCTTCAGTCCGAAGGCCGACGCTCTATCCGCTGAGTCAAACCGGTTAGGGCTCTTCCTTCTTGCTTTTTCTTGTTCTGCCCACAAACACTTCAGTATGTACACAGACACGCTCTTACACACATAAATGCACGTATGGGAGGAGCTCTGGGTATCAACTCAGAGGAACACATACAATGTGAGCGCCATCGGGGTCGGGTGCTCCCCACAGGCTTGGGTTCTCAAGCAGCCCAGGCTGGACCCCTCAGAATAGGCGCCTTGAGCCTCAGGTGGTAAAGTTATTTGGCTGCGAGCCGGGTCTCTCCCGGCACGCTGTCACACCCTTCCCGACGCGAACAAACACAAAGAGAAGCGTCCCGCAGAGTCACCTACTTGGCTGAACTGTGCACCTGGTCACCCTCCGGGAAGCTTCCTTCGCGGGTATTTTTCTCCCCCACACAGAGCGTGCCTACGGAACAAGCCGAGAGTGACAAAAACAGGAAAGCCCGAACTGGCGTAGACCGCGTGGCCAAGGTCTGTCCGAAAGTGGGGCCCAAACTCATAACCCAGATCCCAAAGAAAACAAATGATGCCACGGTTTCTGAGTCCCCTTCTAGCCTAAAAAATACAGTCGGGAGAGTAAAGCACAGTGACCAAGAGGCACTGCTAGCATGTGCTGGGCCGTACAATGAAAGGGGACAAATATGTTTATCCTCAGGAGTCACAAATCATTTCACAGCTGTTCGTCTTGGCAACCACCACTCTGGAGGCGAGAGGGCTATGGCACGAGTCTTCATTGTCACTTCGGGCAAGAATCCCACATGCCAAAGGCCCATCTTTGTCTGAAGGAAAACTAGGTTTTAAGTAATAAGATTTTTTTTTAACAGTCAACATGTTGGAGCACATGAAAGGTTTTTAAAAATCATTAATAAATTCAGAGATTTATTAGCACCAACGCCGTACCCACTTTTCAATCCAGATCACATGATTGCTTCCAAATAACTCTCTCGGCCAGGTGTAGCGAGCGGGATGCTGCACGGGTAACTGTGGAGAAACCAGGCTGAGTCTGTCCTCACCGGTGGCCCACACTGAGCCAGCTACCCCAGCCCTCCCTCTCCCCCAGCTCCTGCTCCAAGTGGAGCCCCATCCTCCCCAATCGCTACCTGTGCTCCATCGCCACTGCCACCACACCTGAGAGACTGGGAGGTGACAGGCACTCCGTAAGATCGGGGAATGGAAGACAGGTGGACCTCAGCCTTCCCGGATTAAGCCAGAATTTGAGAAACTCAGAGGCGTTTGGGTCCCTGTATCTTATGTTTCAGAAACACACACACACACACACACACACACACACACACACACAACTGAATTTAGGAAAGTTATCTTCTGTGTACATACATGTCAAGTCATTCTCCCCGAGTGGGGAGCTTTCACTCCAAGGCCATTCCCTGAACAGCTGCTGCCCCTGAGGGAAGCCAGCTCAGTACCTGAGTTCCCTCCCCAGGGCAGAGGCCAACGCTACTTACTGCCTCCGCTGCACAGTGCGTGCGGGCCCTCAACCCCTCCAGCAAATTCCCATTTCAGTGATAGCAAGTCCAGCCGCTTATGTCGCTTGAACAACAAGAAGGGTGAGAGCAGGCCTGCAACCCTTTAAGGGTGTGAACCCTCACAAGTTAATTTTGGTTATTGAATTACCACTGTTCATAGTAAGATCTCAAAGACACACCTGATAAGGGGCTATGTGCCTATGGTCAAGAGCTGAGGCTCTGGGCCTAGCATACTGAGTTCAAAATTGGCTTCTGCTTCTCACTGACCAGCAGCTCTTGGGTCATTAATCCCACCTCACCCCAATCTCACCCCAACCTCACTCCGCCTCATTCCTCAACTTCATTCCTCCTCACCCTTACGCCACTTCACCCAAACTTCTTCTACCTCTCTCCAACACCCCAACCTTACTCCACATTCCTCCAACCTTATTCCGCCTCACCTACAATTTACTCCAACTACCCCAACCACACTCCATCTCACCCCAACCTCATTCCAACTTATTCCAAGACTATTCTACCACACCCCAACTCACTCCTCTTCACCAACCTTACTGCATCTCACCCCAACCTCAATCCACCTCATTCCAACCTTTTCCACCTCACTCCAACTACCCTAATCTCACTTTATCTCACCTTCAACCTTACTCCACCTCAGTCCAATCTTTTTTAAAAAATATATTTTTATTGCTTTCAGAGAGAAAGGGAGAGGGAGAGATAGAAACATCAATGATGAGAATCATTGATCAGTTGCCTCCTGCACGCCCCCTACTGGGGATCGAGCCCGCAACCCGTGCCTGTGCCCTTGACCGAAATCAAAGCTGGGACCCTTCAGTCCAAGGCCATTCAGACACATGCCAGTGCTCTGTTTGTGCCAGCCAGCACACTGTCACCAGGCTAGGACTATTTTATCTTCAGATCGGAGTGCCTGGAACAAGGTCTACACTTGGTAGAAAATCAAATGTCTTAATGACTCAATCCCTGGTGGGGTTTCCAGACCCAGGAGTCATCCTAGACTCAGCTGTGATGGGGAGCCAATGAAGTGTCAATCATTATCTCTAAAATCTCTCTGAAATCCTGCTTCCAGCCCCGTCCCCACTGCACTCCCAGGCTCAGGCCCTCATCACTCCAGGGACTATGAGATTAACTTCCTTCCTCCAAAATCCCCTTTGTACAATTACCCTTCCTGTCTGGTTCCTGACAGAGTCACTTTACTGAAACACGCATCGGCGAGTAGTTCCATGCCTGAAGACCTTCTGCAGCCTTTCACTGCCTACCGGGGCTTTGAAGACCCTCCACACTCTTCCTCCCTACCCCCACCAAGTCTACCTATTGTCTCCCCACATGCCCAACACTAGTCTGGCAGCCATTCCTAGAACTCTCCAGACCCATCAGTGGGCTGTGCAGGCCTTAGGGCATCCCCATTGCCGGGAGCACCCCCCACCCCACCCCCACTTCCATCTCATCCTTCCAGGCCCTGTTCAGAGGTCATGGGTGAAACCTGCACTGACTCTCCCTCCTCCCACGCAGAAGTCACTCATGCCTGGCTTTCACTCTGTCCTCTATTGCCCTGTGCACACTGCTCATTTCAGCACGTGGTCTTGGACGAGGTCCCGGCTACCCTGTCCCTCACGCCACCCCCGCAGGTGAGCCAGGCCAGGCACACGCTGCCGCACCCAATGCAAGCGTGCGCATGAGTTGGTCAAGCGGCCATCATGTTTCCTTCAATTTAATAATTTGCGGTGTTGAACACTTGCGCACCCTGCTCGTTTTAACAATGGGACTAAAGAGCTCCGGGAATATGACGTGCCTGGCCCAAAGCCGCGGTGCTGGACACAGCTGGGACCTCGACCATAGGATTAGACATCTTCTTCACCCATGCCTGGTGGGCGTGGCTCAGTGGTTGAGCATCAACCTATGAACCAGGAGGTCGGGGTTGGATTCCAGTGCAGTGGGGACGGGGCTGAAACCACCTAAGTGTCTATCAATTAATGGATAGGTAAAGAAATTGCGATAGATCCATACACTGGAGGTAGGGATGCTCCTGGGTGGGGGGCTCCATCCCCAGTGTGGGGCGTGCAGGAGGAAGCTGATCAATGATTCTCTCTGTTCATTGATGTTTCTCTCTCTCCTCTCCCTTCCTCCCTGAAATCAATGAAAAAATTATTTTAAAAAAGAAATCTTATTCACCCACGTTAAGCAAAGCCCCCGCACTAAGGGTAAGGTGACCAGATCGTCCCGCTTTTGGCGGGACAGTCCCGATTTTTAACAATTTGTCCCGCGTCCCACGGCGTTTCGGAACGATCTGGTCACCTTAACTTAAGGCGGTGACAGTGGGCGATGAGAAACACGGGGGGCTTTGGAGTGGTCGCCAGCTGCTCCGCCGGGGCCCCCGAGTTCGTGAGAACTCAAGTCCGTCCAAGCCAAAGCCCCAGCCGCATTCGGTTCCTCCCACACTGGAAGGATGGGAACTTTTCCCTCCTTTTCCGGCCCCGTAGGAGAACTTGGGGTCGCGGCCCAATGCGCACCCGCCACGCGCATGCGTGGGCCCGCGCTCGCGCATGCGTGGCTCGCGCTCCTGCACGCGCGCGCTCCCCTGCCGCATGCGCAGGAGCCCTGTGGCGGCCTCGAGGCCTGGCGTCCACGACAGGGTCCTGATCAGTGCTGACAGGCTCCCCGCAAGGCTGCGGCCCGGCGGGCCTGGGTCCCGAGCACCCACGATGATGTGTGGCGCCGGCGCCCCTGGGCCGGAGCTGGACAGGCCACGGGGTGTCCCAAGGCTGCAGCGGCGAGTGGACGCGGTGCCTGGAGGTAGGGATGCGCGGCGCTCCCCTCCACACGGGGCCCCCCTCAAAGGGTGTGTGAGGCGCTCGGTAGTGACAGAGACGGCAGGCACGATGTATACCTTCTCCCTGCTCCCTGACCACTGACTTCCTGATTCGTAGACATTTCACCAGACACGCGGCGGGAACGAACGACGGCTTTGCGGGTCGTTTCAGTCGGCCTCGCCCCTGGGGAGCCTGGCAGTGTGCCCTGGAGCCAGACCCCGGAGTTAGCGTTACAGCTCCGTGGTTCCCTAGTCCTGAGAGCCCGAGAGTTTGCCTCTTCAGGGCCTCGGTTTCCGCAGATGGAACATGGGGCTAGTGATCACACCTCACGGGGAATGGTGTGAGGTTCAAATGAGTGGATGTTAGTAGAGAAGGAGATGGGTGCCTGGAAAGCACTCTATGGGGGTTTGGTGTTATTATTGCTGTTTTTATTAGAGCTGTGTGTAACAAGGCGTTTTATGGGCCTCTTCCTGTTACCATGGAATTTATGAGTCAGGGCACAAAGCTGACCTAGAGGCACTTCGTGTCCTACGCAGTAGAGAGAATCCCTTACGTCTATGCACCCAGAGCTCATTAAAAAGGCTGCAGAACCAGACCTGCCAGAAGGGAGTAGGGGGGAATTTGCGGAGAGTGATGGGAATATTTCCTATCTTGATTGCGGTGGTAGATTTCTACACCCTAAATCAGGGGTCCTCAAACTTTTTAAATAGGGGGCCAGTTCACTGTCCCTCAGACCGTTGGAGGGCCAGACTATAGTTTAAAAAAACAACAACTATGAACAAATTCCTATGCACATGCACATATCTTATTTTGAAGTAAAAAAATAAAACGGCAAAAACACCCGCATGTGGCCCATGGGCCGTAGTTTGAGGACGCCTGTGGCCTAAATGGTGAATGTTATTTATGTAAATTACTAGAGGCCTGGTGCACAAATTCATGCAGGGATGGGGTCCAGCCAGCCCATGGGCCCATTGGGTAGTGGGGAGAGGTGGAGGGGAGGAGGGGCCGCCTGTGGTTGGGACTCAGCCAGCCCCCTAGTGGAACTCCCTGTAGAACTCCTGGTGGAGGGGACAATTTGCATATTAGCCTTTTATTATATAGGATACCTCAGTAAACCTGAAGAAAATTAATTTTTAAAAAGACCCCATTAAGAAAATGATAAGCAAAGTCACAAAATGGGAGGAAATCAAAACACATATCTGATAAAAGACCTCTACCCAAAATTCATAAAGAACTCACTCAACCCTACAATAAAACTACAAACAAAGCAGATATGTCACCAAAGAAGATATTCAAATGGCAAGTAAGTACATGAAGGATGCTCACAGGATATGTCATCTGTCACTACGAAAACACAAAGCCACAGCGAGACACCAGTAAAGCAGTGCACATCCACCCAAATGGCCAACATTTTAAAGACTGACAACAGCAAGTGTTGGTGATGATGGAAAGCAACTGGGATTCTCATACGCTGCTAGTAAGAATGCAAAATGATACAACCAATTTGGAAGCAAGTTTCTTACAAAGTTGTCATACATGTACCATTCAACCCAGCACTCCCACTCCTAGTTATTTACCCAAGAGAAATGAAAACATTCCATACTAGACTTGTATTAAAATGTTAATAAAAGCATAATTAATAATAGTCAAAAACTAGAAACCACCTAAAAGTCTATCAATTAATGGATAGGTAAACAAATTGCGATAGATCCATACACTAGAATCCTACTCAAAAACAGAAAGAAACTACTGATACATGCAACAATATGGATGGGTCTGAAATTGGTTAAGCTAGGTGGAAGAGCCAGAAATCAAAGGCTGCATATTGTAAAACACCATTGATAATGAAATTCTTAAAAGGCAAAACTATTGTTATAGAAAGCAGATATGTTAGAGGTTGGGAGTGGAGGGAGAGGACTGACTACAAAGGAGCACAGAGTGAACTCTATATCATAATTGTGGTATAAGGGCTGCATATTTGTCAAAACTCACTGAATTGTACATTTAAACTTGACAAACTTTGTTGTAAGTGAAGTATACCTCAATTTTTTAAAAAGCCAATTAGTGTTGGCCTAAGAAAAAACTACAAGCAGTGAGCCTTTAGGTATAGATATATTTGCTCTTTTCCCTAATTCATCTTGCATGACCCAAGATCAGAGAAGTGAAATCCGAAGAAAGGAATGTAGGATTGTGGATCCAGAGGCAGCCACATCCCACCCTTTCTCTTGTGTCCTATGCAGTATACCCTGCTGGTGATGGGAGTGGGCAGAGTTTTACCTGGTATTTGAGACTGAACCGGCTGGACCTTGAATAACTGCTAGGCATTGGGAAGTTACAAAATCTGCCCAAAATATGATTAAAGGGAGGTATGGGGAATTTGACAGGTATTGATGGAAGGCAACAATTAGAGCAATTTATACCTCTGAGCTGAGATAATCTAGTCATTTGATTGCATTTGTCATTAAGTTAGTATAATAAACAAACCACTTGCAGAGCATATAATGCATCACTCGTATATAATAATGTATTTTTCAAGGCCATTGATTTAATCAATCATGCCTATGTAATGAGGCCTTTATAAAAAAACAAAGGACAGCCCTAACCAGTTTGGCTCAGTGGATAGAAGGGTCCCAGGTTCGATTCTGGTCAAGGGCATGTACCTTGGTTGCGGGCACATCCCCAGTAGGGGATATGCAGGAGGCAGCTGATCAATGTTTCTCTCTCATCGATGTTTCTAACTCTCTATCCCTCTCCCTTCCTCTCTGTAATAAAATCAATAAAATATATTTTTTTAAAAAACAAAGGACAGGGTTAGGAGAACTTCTGGGTTGGCAAACACGTGTGGATTATAAAAGAGTGGTGTGTTCACAGGGCATGGAAGCTCCACATCCTTTCCCGATACCTTGCTCTACACATCTCTTTTATCTGGCTGTTCCTGAGCTATAGCCTTTTATGATGAACCAGTGACCTAGTAAGCAAAATGTTTCTCTGAGTTCTGAGAGCCACTCTAGCAAATTAATCAAACTCAAGGAGCAAGTCGTGGGAACCTCTGATTTATAGTCAGATGGTCAGAAGCAAAGGTGACAACCTGGACTGTGACTGGCATCTGAAGTGGGATAGTCTTCTTGGACTGAGCCCTCAACCTGTAGAATTTGGTGCTATTTACAGGCAGATAGTGTCAGAATTGAATTAAATTGTAGGACACTAACTGCTCAGTGTCCCAGAACTGCTCAGTGGTTGGGGGAAAAACCCACACATCAGAACAGAGAGCAGAATTGGAGAGTTGAATATGTCCATCACTCTGAATAATGCCAGGCACACCATCAGGTGCCAGGTGTTTGCTGCTGCTGTCATTACATTACTGACTGCTTAGCCTGAATTCCTTTTGTCACTGTGCTGATGACACCTGGGACACATCTATCCACCCATTTGGCAGGTAGGTAAAGAAGCTAAAGGTGGGAGATGCTGACCCCCCACCTGGCAAAGAACCGAAGAAGAACAGAGCTGGTTCTCACCACTCCCGAAGCCAGGGATGAAAGCAGAACTTACGCTAGCAAAGGTGTGAATTCTTTTTTAAAGACACATAGCATTTGTTGAGGACAATGAGCTGGCAGGGACCGCCAGGTGGGGTCATAATTGGTGTTGCCTGTGGGGTTCCTCCACCTCCCAGAGCTCATTTCAGGAAACCCAGAGAGCAAGAGGCAAGGTTAGCCTGAGTGATGAGTATGTCACCGCATCTTCCTGCCCATTAAAGTAAGGCAGGGGCACTCCTCTGCCTTCCTGCATCCAAAGCTTGCCCAGTGCAGGCCCAGCTCCCGTGCCGTTTCTTCTGAGAAGCCTCCTGCCTCAGTGGCACTCATGGCACTGCAGAAACCCCCAAACACTAACTCCCTAAGTCCTTTGTTCAGCTCATCTGAGCATGGTGTCACCCTACCTGGGATATCAGAAGGCTGAGGTCCCAGAATTCCACCTCCCACTGATCTCCCCCCCCCCCCCCCCCATCCCTGCCCTGGTGTGGATGCTGGGCTCCATGGAGAAGAGCTTTATCTACTTCTCTGTTTGGAGGCATTTCCCATGCTGGCACAGGATGTTTGGAAAGGGAGAAATACCTCCACTGTGCAAAGGACAATGAGTCTCTGGCATTTGCTTTGGACCGGAGGGCTTTAGCTGCACGGTCCAGATAACCTTCACCCGAAAACAGCCCTGAACCACGTCTCTCCACTATCCAGGGGCACGGTTGTCATCGCCCATCCCTCCCCCAGAAGTAGCCATCCCCTCTTGGCTCCCCAGCACATCCTGTCAGGCAGCCCCCTGCTCAGATCTCTGAAACAGTTGGCTGATGAATCCATGGTGTAAGTTAAGCCAACTGCCCACAGCCAGCTTCCAAGCAAACTTTGCTTTTGATTTTATGCTTATGTTCTTAAGCCCCAAAGACTACCGGTTTGGGGAAGGACTGGGTCACTCTGTGACCTTGGGAAGATTCTTGCAGCCTCTATGACTCCAAGTTGCAGCTCTTGACTTCCTTTGATTATAGTGTTCTCTTCATCTTGTTGCCAGGGCTTACTTCTCTGGAGTGAGGTGGTCAGGGTGTGGTCTGAGCTAAAGGAGAGGAGACCTGCTCCGTGGGCCCTTTCCCCAGGGGCCAGGCTGCATAGTGCAGCCACAGCTCTTAGCCGGTAGATGGCAGGTAGCTGGGGCCAGGCTGGCTGAGGTACCAAGGAGGCAAGACAGGGTTGTTGGCCAGTAGCCCCCTCCTACTGACTTCCCAATTACGTTTGTTTGCATTTGTTTTATTATAAACATAACAGCTGTATTTGATAAAGAAAGTTCAAACTATAAATTAAAATGTCAAAGTGGCCCCATCTCTCCTCAGTCCTCTCTCTGGAGGTCTCCTCTCTTCGCCATTTCTATTTCCACTTCTTACTATGGTTACCTCCATAAATCTAAAGCATGAACCCCATGTCTTGATATCTCAACTGTTGGACAGTTTCTCTTGGCTCTATTCTATGAAAAATGTGAAATGAACACATTTACATGACCTCTCTTCCTCTCAGCCTCCCAACTCTCTTGTTATTACACTTAGTCCTGCGAATCCAGTGCTTCCAAAGAGGGCCCTCTGAACGACTGTCTTAAATGCAGATTCCCAGGCCCAGGCAAAAATATCAGGATTTGTGGTGGGACCTAGGAATATGTACTTATAATCATCACCTCCAGTTAATTCATATGTATGCTACAGTTTAAGAACCATCATCTTAATGCTTCCCTTTATAACTAAATAAATCTCTTATCAGTTAAGATGCTATTGTAGCCAAAACCGGTTTGGCTCAGTGGATAGAGCGTTGGCCTGCGGACTGAAAGGTCCCAGGTTCGATTCCGGTCAAGGGCATGTACCTTGGTTGCGAGCACATCCCCAGTGGGGAGTGTGCAGGAGGCAGCTGATCGATGTTTCTCTCTCATCGATGTTTCTAACTCTCTCTCCCTCTCCCTTCCTCTCTGTAAAAAATCAATAAAATATATTTTAAAAAAAAGATGCTATTGTATGCTCTTGTATGTATTGAACCAAGGAGTGATGTTAACAAAAATAGAGGAGAAAGGAATTCCACATTCCATCCCTCCATTAAAATAATAAAAACATGGGCGTGCCTGGCAGGCGTGGCTCTGTGGTTGAGGGTTGACCTATGAACCAGGAGGTCATGGTTCCATTCCCGGTCAGGGCACATGCCAGGGTTGCGGCTCGATCCCCAGTGTGGGGTGTGCAGGAGACAGTCGATCAATGATTCTCTCTCATCATTGATGTTTCTCTCTCTCTCTCTCTCTCTCTCTCTTCCTCTCTGAAATCAATAAAAATATTAAAAAAAAAAAAAAAACATGGGCAAAAATTGTCAGGATCAACTTCTTTTGAACTCTGGAAATTAACCAAAAGCTTGTAGCAAACTGGGGAAGATATTTATTCAAGAAAAACAGCTGATTCTCAATAAGAAATAAAGGCTGAAATCTTTGCAAATTTTATGAATTTTAGTAATAAAAAAATTTCTAACAACCAAAAAAAAGCCCAGGACCAGATGGTTTCACTAGTGAATTCTACCAATTGTTTATAAAGAATTACCGCCAATCTTACTCTAACTTTCCCCAAAATATAGAAGAGGAGGGAATACTTCCTAACTCATTCTAAGAAGCCAGTTACCTTGCTACCAAAAATAGACAAAGACTTCAAAAGAAAAATACAGATCAAGATCCCTATGAATGTAGCAGTCAAATTCATAGAGACAGAAAGTAGATTGGTGGTTGTCAGGGGTCAGGAGGAACAGGGAGTTTTGTTTAATGAGTACAGAGTTTTAGTTTGGGAAGATGAAGAAGTTCTAGAGATGGATGGTGGTGATGCTTGCACAACAATGTGAATATACCTAATGTTGCTGAAGTGTACACCTGAAAAGGATTAATATGGCAAATTTAAAATTATGTGCAATTTACCACAATTTAAATTTTTTAATTTAATTTTTAAAAGAAGAGAATGCAATAAGAGATATCTTTGAATAGATCTGCTTTTGTGACATCTTTGGAAAGCACAGTCTGCTACGAAATCATGCATAAATACAGTTTGGGGTCTTATACCTCTCACCCAACATTGCATCTATAAAATTAACACAAGTGTGTTGCTCCACTTTGCTCATTTTTACAGCTGCATAATATTCCCCTGTGTGGACATGCCATGATGTATTTATGCATGTGCTGAGGAGGGACAAAGTGGCTGCTAAGGCTCAACTGGAAGCTGCAGCCCTCCTTCTTCCCGGGTCATGGCTCCTCATCTGCACTCAGGGTTCGCATTTACCTCCATCATGGTTTATCTTTCCGTCTCACCCTGTCTCCTTCCTCTCTTCCAAAAACTCTTCAAAGCCTCTTAAAACTTATTAATGGGTTTATTAGCTTTCAACATCTTTACTGTTAGATGCAGTGGGACATTCTAGAGGAAGAAGAGTGCTGTAGGTAGGTTCTGTCCACCATCTTGAACCCCATCTTAGGTCCAGAGTCTCTGACTCACTTCTGCTTCTCTGGCCCTGAGATCCACAGGCCCTCAGAGCCCAGCAGGTGGCTGGGGATGGTCCCTTTCCTCTGAGAATAGAAGGCCCCTTGACTTCTGAGTCTGTGGCCACTCAGCTGAAAGACTACATTTCATCTTTCCTGACACCTAGATGTGGCCATGTGACTACAGTGGAATGGTAGCTTCTGGGAAACGTTAACTTCCTGAAAACCTGGGCTCTTGGCTTTGTTCCTGTGAGATCTCTTCCCAGCATCACATAGCATCTGGGGGTGAGGGTGGGGCTTCAGTTGTTCTATTGTTGTGTCCCACCCCTTCCCCCCACCACACTGCTACTGTTACTGCTCCTGCTCAGGAATGCTTATTTCCACCTTCGCCCTGGTGAACTCCTACTCATTCCTCTAAACCAAGCATGTCAAACTCAAAGGCTAACATGGGCCAAATAAACAATGTTTAAGTTTATGTGGGCCGCAAAAAAAATAAAAGCTTCAATTTTCATAGAAACAGAGGTTTATTTCGGTAGAGACATGCTGAATACAAAGGGCTGAAATAAAAATAAAATTTAAAAAAACCAAAAGGAAAAAAAAGGGGGGGAGGCTGAAATAAATGAGTAATCATTAACAGAAAATAATAGAACATTTTAATAAAAATTAATATTTTTTCTTTAATATTAACTTGCTAGACAATGAATAACTGCCCAAATTAATAAGGGTAATGCAAATAAACCTATTTTTCTTGTTCTCCGAAAGCAAAATATTTCCTGTTGCTCACACCAAACAAGTCAGTCCAAGACTAATGACGTGGCAGTCGGCTGCTAAAATATTCGCTGCTAATATTAGTGGGGAGAAATGGTGCTCCTGCACGTAAGGCACGTAAGGGAAATGAATGCAACACAATTATAGTAATCAGTCATTAGTGAACATTGTAGTTCTTTATTAATAACTAGTAGCCCTGCACACGAATCCATGCACCAGTAGCTCTTTGTGGGGCATGGCCGCTCCATGCCCCCTGCCCAGAGGCTCTCCGCCACCCAGAGACCCATCCACAGCCAGGTGCAGAACGTTTGCCTCGTTGCCACAGCAACGAAGCAAGCATTCCACCAGGCCGCTCATGCTGCCCACCCTCAGCGGCCGCACCCCCGGGACTGGGGGACTCTGGCGGGGCTGAGAGAACTGGGTGTAACCATCTTGTGGCTATGGGCGCCGCCATCTTTGTGACGGAGTGATGGTTAATTTGCATGTTATCCTTTTCTTATATAGGAATTATATCTAACAGGATATTGTAAAAATTAAGTTACAAAATTTTTATTAAAACATTTCTAACATACCATTATATTGGCTGGGCCACAAAAATATTCATGTGGGCATGCTTGCACCCTCTTTAAGGGCAGTCCCTCTCCACAACTTCCCAGTCTCCCAGGTAGGTGGCAGTTTCCTATCTGCCCAGCTCTTCCCCACCCCATCACTCAGTCTATGGAGTCTGGAATGAGAGCAGGAGAAGACACAGTCTGAGGCAGCATCCTTAGTTGTGTGGATGTTCAGTTGGGCAAGCATTTGCTGCAGGAGTCAGACCCAGCCAGGGCCAGTCATAAGGCCAATCACAAGGGCATTCTGGTACTACCTCTTTGATGAAAGTATAAAGAGAAGAGGGTGGTTGCAGGGGTGAACAAGGGCAGTGGAGGAGTGACTTTGCACACTCTAGACCCTGCCAGTCTCCCTGGGCAGGTGGGTGGGTCGGGAGGTACGACATCCTCCTGATTCTGGGAAGAGCTAAGGGCCAGGGCAGTGTCCTCACATCCTTGGCGTGGTCAGCCTGGCCCTGGATGTCCAGCTCTGACTCACTCCTTGTTTGGGCAAAACCTGGCCTGAGTGCCAAGTCCCCAGGGTTTAACAAAGGCAGGTCAAGCAGAGATTGGATCTTAGGACCAGCTCCTGGGAACAGTGTGGGTGCCTGGTCTGTGTTTACAGCTGCTTCCTGCTCCTGGCTCTCCGTCTGGAGAGCTGGGTGTGGCCACCGTCTGAGGAGGGGGTTGGGGGGATCCTCTCCCGTACACCCTGCACACTAGTCCTGAGTGTACAGAGCAACCACAGGGCACTGGGGACAATAGCATGGGAGCTGGCAGCAGGTGACAGGCTTAAAACATTCTGAAGTTGGTGTTTTGGGGAAAGAGGGCAAATATGCTCATCTTAGAGGTTATTACCTTTTAGAAGGTGACCAGTGAAATAGACAGAAGGTATAATTTCCAAACAGGTAAAAGGGTGAAAAGAGAATAAGAAAAATCAAAAATATTAATCTAAAAGAAGACAGAAAGGGTGAGCAGGCAAGGGGCGCTTGGACATAGCTATTACAAATGAGTCCTAATATACCTGTAATCATGGGAAATGTAAAGGGACCAAATGCTCTAGATACAGGAAGATTGTCACATTATAGGGTGGAAGATCCAGCTCTCTGAAATTACAGAAGACCCTCCTACAAAGTAAAAAAAAACAAAACCCACAGTATTGACAGTCATGAGAGAAAGGTATACCATGCAAAGACTAACCAAGAGTGAACTTCTGAGCTGTGTTAATATCAGATGAAATACAATTTAAGGCAGCAAAGCCCAAAATTGACTTGTTGGAAATACAAAGCCAAACTTCTAGTAATATTAACAAGAAAAAGAGGAGGCACAAATGAAAACACTAGGAAAACAAAGGAGATTTAACCATAGATGAGCCAGCAAGTGAATAGAAATGTAAGAGGCTATTAGTCAACTGTATGCCTAACAGATAAACTGTTTTCCAGAATGGAGTCCAAAAGAAATTTAAAAATTTTAATTGTCTTACCATGAAAGAAATGTAATCAGTAATTTAAAATCCACCCCTCTCTCATGTTCAAATAGCTTTGCTAGCACCCTTGCCAGTTTGGCTCAGTGGATAGAGCATCACCTGCAGACTGAAGGGTCCAGGGTTCAGTTCTGGTTAGGGTCACATGGCTGGGTTGTGGGCTCGATCCCCAGTGTGGGGCATGCAGGAGGCGGCTGATCAATGATTCTCTCTCATCATAATGTTTCTCTCTATATATATATCCCTTTCCCTTCTGCTCTGAAATCAATAAAAATATATATTTTAAAAAATAGCTTTGCTTGAAAATTCTACCTTTCAAGAAACAGATCGTTCCAGTCTTGTACACCTTATTTCAGAAAATAGAAAAATAGGAAACACACACCTCATTTTTACAAGGCTAATATAATCTTGATATGCAAACTGAACAAGAACAGGACAAGAAATAAAATTACTAGTCAATCTCACTCATGAACATTTATACAAACTGAATCCGATTATAGAAAGATAAGTTATAATAGCCAAGTTGGTTTATCCCTAGAATGCAAGGTTGGTGTCGCATAAAATCACATGTGACTCATCATATTAACAGAATAAAGAAAGAAAACCACAGTAATATTTCAATAGATGCAAAAAACCCCACACCTACCCAATAAAGTTAAATTCATTTATAATAAAAAATTTCAGAGAACAAAAATAGGAATAAAAGCTAATAGAATAAAGGAACCTATTAAGAAACTACAGCAAACAACACAATGATGAATCATCCCTGCCAGTTGGGGAGACTGCTACACGGTGTGCTCCATTGGACCTCCTACCAGTGGTCGGCAAAGTCATTAGTCAACAGAGCCATATATCAATAGTACAACGATTGAAATTTCTTTTGAGAGCCGAAAACCGACTTCTGTGCATGGGTCACGAAGTTTCAATTGAACTGTACATGCGCGCCCAGTGGAAGAGCCACACTCAAGGGGCCAAAGAGCCTCATGTGGCTTCCGAGCCGCAGTTTGCCGACCACTGTCCTAGACAGTGCAGTAAAACAAGGAAAGGAAATAGAAGGTACAGGGTTTGGGAAGAAAAACACAAAACTCTCATTATTTGCAGATGATATGATTATCTACGTGGAAAACCCAAAGGCATCTACAAATAAATTATTAGCATTAACTAAGGGTGCTGGATTCAAAGTGAAATTCATTTGCATTTTACACATTAGCAAAAATCAGAAGACTTCAATTTTAAAAAGACACAATCTAAAATAGCAACAAAAATATAAAGAATCCTAGAATAAATCTAATAAAAGAAGTGTAACCCTATCATATAGTAAAATAATAGCTGCGACACCTCTTAGTGCCATTATTACTCTAAGGCCTAAGCACTTTAATACATTTTACCCCCTTTGTTTATTAGCTATACTATTCTTTGTTCTGTTTTTTTTCTTAGTGATTGATTTACTGTTTACAGAATCAATTTTTTACTTAATGTACCATTAAATTTCTTTTAAATTTGTTGAGGAATTTTTTTTGCATGATTCAGATAGACATGCTAGTCTACTCTTAATCTTTTTTAAACAGCTTTCTTGAGATATAATTTATATGCCATACAAGTCACTCATTTACCGTGTTTTTTAGCCTATTCACAGTTGTGCCACAGTTTTCTCACCCCAAAAAGAAACTGTCACTTTCATTAGCAGTCACTTTCCAATCACTTCCTATTTCCCCTCCAAGTCCTAGGCTAGCCACTAAACAAATTATCTTTATACAGATTAACTCTTCTGCATATTTCGTATAAAAGGAACCAAATAAGTGTGTCTTTGTACCTAGATTTTCACTTAGAATAATATTTCCTATATTCATCCATGTTGCAGCTTATACCATACAAACATTGTCCCTTCATCAGTTGATGGATATTTGTCTTTTTTCCACTCTGGATATTATGAATAATACTGCTGTGAACATTTGTATACAACTTTTCATGTGGACAGTTGTTATTTTCTGTTTTTTATAATAATCATCCTAATGGGTGTGAAGTTGTATCACATTGTAGTTTTGATTTGTATTTCCCTAACAAATAATGATGTTGAGCATCCTACCTAATAAAATAGTAATATGCAAATTGACCGCACCTTTGCTATACCAAAACCACGCCCACCAGCCAAAGCCACGCCCACCAGCCAATCAGGGCAAGTATGCAAAATATCCAACAAAGATGGTGGCTAATTTGCATATGCTGAGGGAGGGAGGAGTGAAGACTGAAGACAACTTAGAAGGAAGAGGGAGGAAAAGCGGAAAGCAAGGTGGCTGCCAAAGGGAAAGCCCGGGCGGGGCGGAGCGGGGCAGAACGGGGCGGAGCGGGGTGGAGCTGGGCGGGCAGCAGTGGTGAGCAGGTGCAGGCGCGGCAGCGGCAGCGCACGCGGCCCCAATGGCCGCTTGCAGGATTCTTCCTGCAAATGGGCTACTAGTCTTTTCATATGCTTATTGGCCATTTGTATATGTTTGGAGAACTATCTATTTGAATCTTTGACCATTTTTTAAATCTGGTTATCTGTTTTTAATTATTAAACTACAAGGTAAAAATATTCTAGATACATGCTTCTTATCAGATAGGTTGCTTATATTTGTCTTATTATGAGGGTTGTATTTACATTTTCTTGATGCTGTCTTGTTAAGCACAAAAGTTTTAAATTGTGATTAAAGCCAAATTTCTAATTTTTTATTTTATTCTCTTAAGTATCTTATTCTTTTCAATACTTCTGTAAATGTAATTGATTTTTTTATTTTTAAATTTTATTTTCACATTATTCATTGATAGTATATAGAAATATAATTGTTTTTTGAAAAAACTTGTTTATTAATTCTAATAATAAAAAACTTGTTTATTAATTCTAATAATATTTTAGTGGATTGTTTAAATTTCCTATATACAATATTATTTCATCTATAAATAGTGTTAGTTTTACTTCTTCCTTTTCACTCTTGACCTTCTAATTCTTTTCTTACCTAATTGATCTGTTTAAAACCACCAGTACAACTAAATAGAAGTAGTGAGAGCAGACGTCTTTGTTTTGCTCCTGATCTTAGGGAGAAAGTGTTCAGTCTTTCATCATTGTAGATGCCCTTTATTAGATGGAAGAAGAGCCCGTCTATTCCTTGTTTGCTGTGTGTTTTATCAAGAAAGGATGCTGAAAAAAAAAAAAAGAAAGAAAGAAAGAAAGGATGCTGGCCTTAGCTGGTTTGGCTCAGAGGATGGAGCTTCGGCCTGTGGACTAAAGGGTCCCAGGTTTGATTCCGGTCAAAGGCACATGCCTGGGTTGCAGGCTTGATCCCCAGTCGGGGGGCCTGCAGAGGCAGCCAATCGGTGATTCTCTCTCATCATTGATGTTTCTATCTCTCTCTTCCTCTCCTTTTCTCTCTGAAATCAAATAAAAATATATATTTTTAAAAAAGGAAGGATGCTGCATCTGTCCAATGCTTTTTCTGTGTCTATTGAGATAATCATTGTTTTTGTTCTTGATTCTGTCAAATGGTGTACTACATTAGTTAATATTTGGATGTTAAAACAATTTTGCATTCTTGGAATAAATCTCATTTGGTCACGTTAGATCATCTTTCTTATAAGTTGTTGAATTCAATTTGCTAATATATTGTTGAGTCTTTTTGCATCTCTATTTATGAGAATTATTGGTTGTTGTTTTCTTGTGATATCTTTGTCTGACTTTGGATCAGGGCAATTCTGGCCTCGTAGAGTGAGTTAGGAAGTATTCCTGCCCCCGCTATTTTGTGTGTGTGTTTAAAATTGATTGATGTTTGTTATTCTTTTAACATTTGGTAGAACTTATTAGTGAAGACATCTGGTCCTAGACTTTTCTTTGTTAGAAGTTTTTAATATGACTAACTCAATATATCCATTCAGATTTCCTGATTCTTCCTGAGTCAAGTTTGGTAGTTTGTGTTTCTAGGGACTTGTCCATTTCATCTAGGTTATCTATCTACTTTGTTGGTATACAATTGTTCACTTTTATTATTAGCAACATGTCGTTAGTGATATCTCATATTTCCTTCTGATTTCATTAATTTGTCTTCTCCCTTTTTTTAAAGATCCATTTAGCTAAAGGTTTGTTAATTTTGTTGACTTTTCAAAGAACCAGTTTTTGCTTTCATTGATTTTGAGGTTTCTGTGGCCCAGAATATGATTTGTCTTGGCATAGGTTCTCTGGGCACTTAAAAGAATGTCTATTCTGCTGTTGTTGGCTAATGTTATATAAATGTTTATTAGATCCTGTTGTGTAATGGTGTTGATTCTATCTTCTTGCTGATTTTCATCTAGTTCTATCAATTGCTGAGAAAGAAGTGTGGAAGCTTCAACTATAACTGTCAGTTTGTCTCTTTTCCCATTCAGTTTTATCAGTTTTTGCTTCACATGTTTTCCAGCTCTGTTTAGTGTACACACTTTTAGGATTGCTCTGTCTTCTTGGTGGGTTGACCCTTTTATCATTATGTAACGTCTTCTCTGTCCCTGGTAATTTTCTTAATGAAGTCTACTTTATCTGATATTAATATAGCCACTCCTGCATTTATTTGATTAATGTTTGCACAATATATATTTTCCATCCTTTTGCTCTCAACCTACACATGTCATTGTATTTGAAGTGAGTTTCTTTTAAATAGTATATATTTGGGTCTTTTTTGTTTGTTTGTTTACCAATATCTGTTGTTTAATTATTGTATTTAGATCATTTACACGTAATGTAATTATCAATATATTAAGGCTTAAGTCTGCCATTTTATTTTTGTTTTCTGTTTGTTCCCTCTTGTTCCTCTTTTCATTTTTTCCTACCTTCATGTGGTTAACTTGGACATCTTTGAGAATTTCATTTTGAATTATCTATAGTATGTTTAAGTGTATCTCTTTGCATAGCTTTATAGCAGTTGCTCTAAGATTTTTTTTTTTATAAACAAAACTCATCCAAGTCTACTGGTGTTGACATTTTACCATTTGGAATGAAGTATAGAAACCTTACCTCCATTTGTGTCCCATTACTCTCCTTTTTGTTTATTATAATTATCTTAGATATTTCCTCTGCATATACTGAGAACAACTTTCGGCAGTGTAATAACTTTTGCTTTAATCATCAAACATAATTTAGAAAACTCAAAAGGAGAAGAAAAGTCTATTGTACTTACTAAGATTTTGCTTATCATATTCTTTTGATGTTCCAAGATTCCTCCTTTTACCATTTCTTTTCTGTTTAAAGAACATATTTTAGTCATTCTTTTAGAGTACATCTGCTTATGACAAATTTTCTTAGTTTTTCTTCACCTAAGAATATATTTATTTTTCCTTCACTCCTGAAGGATATATTCACTAGATATTGAATTCTGGGTTGACATTTTTTCCTTCCAGTACTTTTAAAAAAAAAGTGCTACTTTCTCTGGGCTCCATGTTCTGATCAGAAATTCTTAGTTGTTTGATTTGTGAAGTGTCCTTTTTCTCTGGCTCCTTTCAATATTTTTCTTTGTCTTTAGTTTTCAGTTTTTAGTTTATGATGTGTCTTGGTGTGAATTTCTTTGTGTTTATCCTGCTTGAGGTTTGGACAAAATCTTGAATCTGTAGGGTGTTGTTGTTTTTTAATTTTCTTTTTGCTAAATTTAGGAAATTTCCAGATACTATTTCTTTAAGTACTTTTTCTTATCCCCATCCTCTTTCTCCTCTACTTTTGGAACTCCAGCGACATGGATGTTAGATCTTCTGTTATGATCCCACATTTCCTGAGGCTCTGTTCTTTTTTTAGTTCACATTCTCTTGTTTATATGTGATAATACTATTATTCTATCTTCAAGTTTACTGATTATTTCCTCTTCCCTTCCCCCATTTTGAGGTTGAGCAAAACTCTAATCTGCTGTTAGTTCCATCCATCTCAGTCAGAATCGGAAGTTCTCCTTGACATGAGGCAACGCAGAAGAAAACTATAAGAAAATATAACTTAATTTATATCTTCTGGATATAGAAGGACTTTTTTATTATTAAAATAAAGATAGAGCCCTGGCCAGTGTGGCTCAGTTGGTTGGAGTGTCATCCCACACACCAACAAGGTAGGGGGTTCAATTCCCAGTCAGAGTATATACCCAAGTTGTGGGTTTAATCTGATCGGGGCACATGCAGGAGGCAACCGATTGATGTCTCTCTCACACACTAATGTCTGTCTATCTGTCTGTCTGTCTCTCTCTCTCTCATTCTCTCTCAAATAAAAATAAAATAAAAGTAAAGATAGAAATCATACAGAAAAAAATCTTAATAGATTTAAGTACTCAAAAATTTAAACATCTATAACATCTTGAAAAAATTAATAGATTGGGTAGCAAATGGCAATAGGATGTGCCACATATATGATAGCAAGTAATGTTTCTAACATAAATAGTGAGAAAAACATCAATATTCTATGTGGGTACGTAGACATTTCATTAAAGAGGAAATAAAAATGAGCCATTTGAATTGGAAAATAAAATTTAACACCTAAAACTAATCCTATATAATAAAAGGCTAATATGAAAATAGACCAAACGTGGAACAACTGAACAACTGGTCATTATGACGTGTGCTGACCACCGGGGGGCATGTGCGGAACATGGTGGGCATTGGCCGCGGCGGGATGGTGGAGCAGGTGAGCGGGGCACTAGACCAAGGCAGGGTGCCAATTGCTGTCATCAGGGCAAGCCTCTGGTGGTTACTGAAAATTCTTTGTTCCTGCACGCCACAGTCTGGTCCCGCCCTGCACAGCGCTTGCACCTGTTGCTGGTGCTGGCCCCCCTCACACCCGCAGCTGACGCCAGAGCCAGTCCCGATCAGCGGGTGCGAGCGGAGGCTGCCAGCCCTGATAGCCCCTGAGGGCTTCTCCACCTCCCCCTGCTCCTGAGGGGTGATCAGGGCAGCAGCCACATGTGCAAGTGGGGCCCGTGTCGCCAGCGCGTGGGAGCGGCAGTGGCGGGAGCAGGGCTGCCAGCAGACAGGGGACCGGGGGCCGCAGTGCTCGGAGGGTCCAGGTGGGGGCGCGGAGGATGGGCCAAGACCCACCCCTGTGCCTACCGCAGCCTTGCAGCCCACAGTTCCTTTCAAGGTGCACGAATTCGTGCACTGGGCTCCTGGTATAAAATAATATTGAATGTCAACTATAATTGAAAAATTAAAAAAATTAATTTAAACTCATTACTATACAAAGAAATGCAAATTAAAGTAAGATACCACTTTCTACCTATCCAATTAGAAACATTTTTAAACTGTGAATACCCATCGCTGGTGATAGGCAGTGAAAATGCATATTCAGATAAGTGGTCTAGGTCCTGGGTGTGAGCCAGAAATTTTACATCAAGGAATTGTTCCTGGGGAAATCATCCAAAAATACCAAAGCTTATGAATAATGACATTCATAGCAGCATTATTTATAATAAAAAATTGTCATTTATAAAACTGTCTTGAGGGACAGTTGCATAACCAAAATCATCATCATCAAAATCAATCCATTGTCTACCTTGAGCCCCAAAGTGATGTCCACTAATCCCCTTGACAATCCTTTGCATCCCCATTTTACAGAACCTCAGAACAGATTGCCCTGGCCATGTCCTGCCCCGCCCCGCCCCAGGAGTGATTGAGATAGGCAGTTGCATCCTGGCTCTGTCCAACTCCCAAGGCCATCTTGCAGGCAGTTAGAAACAATAATCAAGAGGATGTTTTTAACAAAGTAGGAACATGTTTACAATATGATGCAAAATGAAAAAGGAGGATCCAGAATCACTCTATGATTAAGTGCAAAGAGTATAAAATTATTGCAAAATGCAGAGAAGGAAGGAATCTGAGAAGGAAAAGGTTGTGAGAGAGAGGCCACAGAGTCAGGTGCAGGCACAAGGGGTGAGGGGGTGGGGGGCAGTGAGGGCACTGCTGTTATTTCACAGAGCCTTGGCTGGCCTCCTCCAGGCTCTGGGAAGGGGAAGGGGTGCAGTTGTGAAGGCCCAGGGGTCTACAGCACCCTGGAGCTCTGTCAACCAGAGCTCTCTGCCCAACCAGGGAAGGTAAAGCCACAGTGCCCTCCAATCTGACAAACAGCCAGTGGTGCCCACTCTCAGGGAGGGGACTAAAGTCAGATGATTTGTGAAGGTCAAGGGAGCCAGGAAAGACGTCTCAAGAAGCTGGAGGGCGCTCAGGAAAGACCGCAGAGGACCCAGGATCGGTGAAAGCCTCCTCTCCAATCTTGCAGGCTTCACCACGGAGGACTTTGTAACCAGTGGTGAAACTAAGGCCAGGAGAGGCCAACTCACTAGTCTGAACTGTGAATTCACTGGCTGTTTGCCAAAGGGTGTTCTGTGCATGAGTGCAGGTGGTGCCCCTCCCACGCAAGCGCCTCAGGCCCCCCGAGCGGGCAGAGTGACACCTGGAACCAGAGCTGCTTCTGAAGCACTGTCTTGTTCCAAGAAACATCTGCTGCATTGGAGGAAAACATCCTTACCTATTTCAAAGCTGAAAGATAGAAGAAATGTTGGTTTTCACTTCCCCTGAAATGAAATCCCTTAACTAGGAGCTTCCCAAAACTCAACCCCAAGGACTCTGGAGCCTAAGTTTAGATTGTCCTTGCAAGGTCACCGGATAATCCTGGCTCGGGGTCAGCCAGCAGCTGCTCAAGATAATTTTGCTTTTCTGCTGACTCGGGCCTTTCCCTCAGACAATTAATGAGATCCTGCTGCACTTCCCCTGGGAAAGAGAACAATGGCTGTAAATGAGCAGGTGGCCTTGGCTGGTGGGAGCCCCTTGCCACAGATCAGGGATTGACGTCCCTGCCCAGCCCTGCACCCTCTCTGAACTGGGCTTCCAGACCCTCCCCCTTCCATCTGGCCTGAGCAAGCTCCCACTTGGGGTTCCACCCCTTCCTACCTCTGGGCTCTTGCTAGAACTTCTTCCCAGATCTTAGCTCCTCAGAGAGGCCATCACTGCACCACATGCTGTCTCTTTCCCCAGGCAACAGGCACACCTTACCCAGTTACTGGTTGAGGGTGAGAGCTCCCTGGGTTGTGCTCCACTAAAGAATGTGCTCAGCGTGCAATAGGTCAGGAGATCCTCCTGAGTGGAAGGAAGGGTGGGCTGTCCTCCTGCCTCCCCTCCCTAACCCCTCCTCCACCCTGCCCTTGGTATGAGCTGGCCTGGCTGTGGTAGCTCTGGTTCCACTGTGGTATTGAGGTAGAAATCAGATTGTAATAGGTGGAACCTGTCAGTCCCAAGATACTGTGATCCCCAATACACTGTGGGGCTGTCCCAAAGGGTCATGAGATCGCTGGGGGCACCATGGGCTGCCAGGCTGGAGGTGGGCCCAAGGATGGGCCCCAAAGTGGTAGATGGAGGGAGGCAGGTGGGCAGGTGAAGGGGGAGAGCCACATGCAGCTGCACCCCAAGCTGGCTGAAGGAGCAGCAGACAGGCCCCTACCTGGTACAGATGCATGAAGATGGCCACCGTGTTGAGATTCGTTCCTGGATACTGGTGGGGAAAACCAGCAAGCAGATGGACAGTTCCAGCTTGGACCTCTGGGAGCAAAGCTAGGGGACGTGGCAGAAAGGCCTCTGAGTGGAAGTGGCCTCAGCAACACAATGTAGACGATGAGCAGGCCCCACGCCAAGGGACAAGCACGGAAGGCAGAAAAGCCTGTGGATGAGAGACAGACCAGCCTGAGGGCCCAGAGGGAGGCAAGTCTGGGCGGAGCATGGAGTGCGTGCTACAGGCCGACCAGACCCAACACAGCCAGACTCACGTCACCCTAGGCCACTCCCAGTAATCAGCACTTTGTCCTTGGGCAGTGAAGAAAGCCAAGGAGGATTTTAGGCAGAGTGTGAGTCGGGGAGGGGCCTGCTGGGATGGCCCAGCTACCCTGAGAACAGCCCAGTGGGCAAGGGTGGGGCCCAGACAGTCTGAGGACGCAGAGGTCATCCTGGGAAGAAGGCAGTGTGGATGTAGGGGGGGACCTTGGGCAAGGTCCCTGGACTTGGACTGGGGGAAGCAGGACTGAGAGGGTGGGGTGAGTCGTATAGCTGGGCCTCCTGTAGTGGATGGCAGAGGGGATGTCCAGGAGGGTCTGCAGGGTATGGGGGGGGGGTGGACAGTTTGCAGCAGGAGGGTAGCAGCCAGTGAGGTGGTGGCTGGGAAGAGGCTGTGGTTCTTGGTGCTGGGAGGTAAGGTAGGGGTAAGGAAGGAGGTAAAACTTCCCTCCACATCCCACCCCTGCCCGCAGGGCCCAGCAAACTTGCCTTCCTCCCCATGCTGGAGGAACAGGGTATTGGCCTTACCTCAGAGCCACCTGAGGAAGGAGAAGGAACCAGGACCCGGAGCGACAGCTTTGTCAAAGCTCCCAGGCTGTGGTTGACCTCAGAATACCAGCTCTTCTCTGTGGAGGGCCCTGGCTAGCAGAGTCAAGCACCTCAGACCATAGGAAAGCACAGGCAGACTAGGGGCCCCAGTCCAGGACAAAGTAGACTTTACTGGAAACAAGGGGGCTGACAGAGAGTGAGGAGGGGGTTGCCAGAAAGGGCTGGTGCCCCACCTGTGGGGCTCCTGTGTTCATCCTGGTAGGCCTTTCGAGAAACTGCTGGGCCATTGTGCAGAAGAATGCCCGGAAATCCCGAACCTCCCTCCTCTAGTGAGGATGGAGGCTCTTCCTCCTGGCCAGGAAACTCCAAGTTGGCTTCCGGAGGCTGGTCTGGGGGCTGGGGTGCCAGAGTTACCACTGGTGGGAGGGCAGAGCACAGCCCCTCTGTCCCTTTATGTCTCTCCTGTCTGCGGCCAGAGTAGGCCTTGGAGCTGGGCCACCGCAGTACAACCTGGATGCTAGGTCATTGGGGAACACTGGGGACTTTCTGAAGTGGTGTCGCTTGAGCTGGGCCTCCCAGGATGGGGGATGGGCAGCATCTTAGGAAGGGGAGCAGTCTGGGAAGTCTCCAGGGCGGCAGCAGAATGGGAGGAGGAGGGGTTTCACGACAGACCGTGCCTGTGCCTCCCGCTTCGTGCTGGGGCCTCAGGGTCCAGGGAGGCAGTGATTGGGTGGGCAGTGGTGCTGGGAAGTACCTTGGATGAGGCAGGAGGCTAGCCTGACTCGAACAATTCTGCCTGGCCTCTCAGCCTGTGGGAGAGACTGCGCCAAGACTCAGAGGGGCAACGAGCAGTAAGGATGCGGTGAAGGGGTCTGGGTCCGCTTAGACTCCAGGGCGAGCTTGGGAGAAGAAACCACGAGATCCCACACGCAAACCTCTACTCGGTGGTGATGATGGGGACTCCCTCGGACCTTGGCCAGGGAAGAGTGGAGCTGGCCTGGGGGTGGGGACCATCAGGGCTCTTTCCGGGAAGTGGCGGGGGAAGTTGGGGATCATGTAGCTCCTGAAATGGCGAGGCGGGACATGCAAGGGGGTGGCCGAGGAGGAGCGTGCTGGCAGCCGCCCCAGGCCAACCCAGAATGCGCTCGGCCACAATTAGACAACCGACCGCGGTGGGGGCTTGGGGGTGGAGACCGTGCGGGGAGCTGTCCCCGGGCTCTCCGCTATCCTCACTCGCGCTAATTTTACTACCTGCCGGCTACTGGGGGGCGTCGTGATTGGCTGCGGGTCGACAGCTTGAGCGCGGATTGGCTGCTTGGGCCAGGAGGCCGGACCCGAGTCCGCCCCCCGAACTTTCAAAGGGGAGGGACCCCGGGAGGTGCCGGCAGACGTGAAGTTTGTGTTCAGGCTGGTGGAGCAAGCTGAGAGGGCAGTGAGCCGGCGGCGCGGGCGCAAGGGCACCAGAATCCACGCAGGGCGCCGATCTGCTCGGCCAAGGCACCGCCGCGCCCCCCGCGGAGGTCCCGGGGCCATCCGGCGTGCGTCTCACCTCCAGCCATGGGGTCGGCGGTGCTGGAGATCCTCGGCCTGGTGCTGTGCCTGATGGGCTGGGTGGGCCTGATCCTGGCGTGCGGGCTGCCCATGTGGCAGGTGACCGCTTTCCTGGACCACAACATCGTGACGGCGCAGACCACCTGGAAGGGGCTCTGGATGTCGTGCGTAGTGCAGAGCACGGGGCACATGCAGTGCAAGACGTATGACTCGGTGCTGGCGCTGAGCACCGAGGTGCAGGCGGCGCGGGCGCTCACCGTGGGCGCCGCACTGCTGGCGCTCCTCGCGCTCTGCCTGACCCTGGCGGGCGCGCAGTGCACCACCTGCGTGGCCCCGGGTCCCAACAAGGCGCGCGTGGCTCTCACGGGCGGCGCGCTCTACGCATTCTGCGGGCTGCTGGCGCTCGTGCCGCTCTGCTGGTTCGCCAACATCGTGGTCCGCGAATTCTACGACCCGAATGTATCCGTGTCGAACAAGTACGAACTGGGAGCAGCGCTGTACATCGGCTGGGCCGCCTCAGCGCTGCTCATGTGCGGCGGTGGCCTCGTGTGCTGCGGCGCCTGGATCTGCGCGAGCCGCCCGGACCTCAGCTTCCCCGTCAAGTATTCGGCGCCGCGACGGCCCGTGGCCGGCGGTGACTACGACAAGAAAAACTACGTCTGAGGGCGCCAGGCACGGTGGGGGCCCTCGTGTCAGCCACGCTCACAAGCCGGAGTACTGGCCATGGAGCTCCGCAGCCCGTCCACTCCGACCGTTACTCGCTGGGTCCTGGGCGGTGCCCTGCCCTGAACAGGCGACGCGCACTTGGGAGGACTTGCTCGGTTTCTTTTTCTGGGGGCATTGTTGGCTCCGACGTGGGTGGGGCGCAGATTCCTTGGTTGAGTGGGCGCTGGACCAAAGATGCCACTTCTCTCCCCGTCCCTGGTGGTCTTGGGTGCCACTGTACTTTCCAGCAGTTTCTGCTGATTCCAGAGGGGCAGACTGAGGGCCCGGGGCCCCCGGTCTGGGTTGCATGAAGGATGTGTACAGTTGGCCTTTACCCCATCAGCAGTCCCTGAGCCCAGGGGGCCCAAGAGACTTGGTCTGGACCTCCCTCCCTCCCTCAACCCAGCAACTCCTCAGGCCAAGATCCTGAGTGTGGGACTGGGGTGCTGTCCTCCTTGGCCGTTTGGGGGGAGGGTAAGAATTTGTTTAGTAAATGGTTTGAAAATCCTCCCACCTGTGTTCTGTTGTCTGTGCTGTTACCACTTGTGCCCAGCAGCCCCCATTCATCCACCGGCACACCGACTCCTCCCTGAAAGGCTCCTGTGGGGACCTTCCACAGCTAGCTCCGGAGTCCTTAGGTCCCACCCACAGCCTTTCCTTGGGTCCTCTCTGCCACATGATCTCCTTCGTGCAGCGTAGGAAACAGCCAAAGCTCACTGCAACCCAGGAAGACCCTGTAGTCAGAAGAGCCTCTCTGAGCCATGGGACCTGGGGAGGTGGGGGTGGACACCTCCTCCCTCCCTCAAGCCAGTGAGGGTGGGCTCGAGATGTAGGAAGTGCTGAGGGTGGGCTGCCAGGCTGCTGCTGGCTTTGTTTAGAAGAGGCTGCTCCACAGGGTGGATGTTTTCCATCTGCCCTCGCAGGGCTCACCTATCTCTGGTCACATTAAATGGCCACAGACACCTGTTCACCAGCTGGGCCTGTCAACTGGGTGCAGTGGGAACCGGGGTGAATCCAGGGTGTGCTGGGTGGGCTCCAGCAGAGCTAGCTGCAGTCGACAAGCTTGTTGCCATGGAGGAGGCCCCATGGCCAGTTGCCTGGAGGGTGCCAGGCTCAGCTCCAGCCCATCCTGGCCCTTTTGCCCGTCTTGTTCCACTGTGCCCAACCTGATAACCATCCCAGACTTGTGCCATCAGCACCTGCTGGGAGCCCCCTGTATGACCCTCCTCCTGTGGGTGGGACCCCTGGGAGCTATGCTGTCCCTGGTCAGGCACCCTGGTGGGGGTAGACCCCAGAAGAGCAGAGCAAACCAGAGCTATTACAGCAACTGAAAGCTCGTTGCTTCCAGCTCTGTTCTAGGCACTTAAAATTAATGTATTTTTACCTTCTGCCAGACTAGGGCAGAAGAGAGCAGTGGACAGAAGCAAAGGTGTTCTAAGCCTGGCCAGCAGGAAGGTTTGGCATCTGCCCCCAACCCCAGCCTCAGGGGCCAGTGTCATGTCCAGTAGCAAGGAGTCCCCCAGGCTTGGCCAGGCCTCTTAGGGGAAGAGGGGGTCAGTGGATAGGGAGAACCTGAGGACATGGGCTCAGGGTGGCCACAGCAGAGCCAGTGAGTGGGACTTCCCGGGAGGCTGAAACATCTGGTGGCCTGAGCTCCCAACAATGGCTGCAGCAGGATGGGCCGCACAGTACAAAGGACCTCAGCAGCCTGCCATGGCCTGTGCAGCAGGGACCAAAAACAGCTCCTGGCTGCTGGGGCCAGCTAATGCTGGCTACAGGGTATTTGGCCAAGAGCAGCCTGCATCCCACACAAACCCATAGCTCTCCAACTCTTTCAGGTCTCAGCTGGGGTTCTGAAGGCAGCTGCACAGACAGCTTTTGAAAACAGCCAGGGTGGGGAGTTTGAGGGCAAGCCCTGGAGAGCCAGGCTGCTGCCACCTGACCCATGCCGAGCAGGGTGCAAAGTCCACAGCCAGAGGTCAGAAGAGAGAAGCTGGCCCCCATTGCAGCCAACCTCACTGTGCCCACTACCCTTTCCCAAGGGCTGCGTTGAGTCTTGGCCACACCCACCCACATCCTCAATTTCAGGCCACTCTCTAAGCTTTCCCCTCCACCAACTTATAGCCTGCTCAAACTACTCTGCCTCCACCTGCTCACGGCCTCGGGTGCTGCACTCAGGTGGCCATGTCCCTCCAGCCTGCTTGCTTCCCTGGCACCCAAGCTGCAGGTGGTAACCACAGACAAGCTCAGCCACTTGTATGAACTCTCTCCTCCCCTGAAACAGGTGATGTATCTCACAGACCTCCCAAAGAGCAGGAATAGATGGGAGCAGGGAGCATCCTCGCCTCCAGATCATGCTCCAGAGACATCTGGGAGAGTGGGACCAGTGGATCCCATGGCTCCCAGAGAACTCTCGCTGTTCTGAAGACTTAGGTCACCAAGGTCCTATCCAGCTCGGACCTTTTGTGACAAAGACGCAGGTGAAGCTGACCTTGAGGGCATCGTGTCTCTATCAGCAGCCCTTCCTGGCTTGGGCCTCACTGTGTGCCCGTGAGGTTGGTGGTACATGGACACATAGGTGCTGAAGTGTGAGATGACAGTCCTGGGGATGGGGTAGAGTGGCTGATCACGAGAGTGGGACATGATCAAGAGGATGAACTTGAGATGTTGCCAAGGCCAAGAGGAAGTGGTGAGGGAGTGGACACAACCAGATTCTGGCTGGCATTGCTGGGCAGTGATTGGCGCAGTGCTATATAGATACCCAGGTGCTCGGCCTCTGCCCATTGCTGTCCCCATATGCCCCACCCGTGCTGATTTCCTGTAGGGCCTGAGGGTGTCCAGGGCACATGATCAAGGCTCCTATGAATCCACAGAAGGCTCAGGGCACAACTAAGTGCTTGCCCTATGACTGGAGCAAAGGTTGGCACACCGAACCTAAAATAAGCCTTTTATTCCATTAAAAACCACCGTCCGTCCCTGCATTTAAAACTATATCCATAACTTATAATCTAAATAAAAAGCTTATTAATATAAATAAGGAGAAGGAGGTCATTTCTGAAGATATCCAACTCTGAAAAAGAAAAAAAAGAAAGAAATTTCAAACAATTCTATGTCTCCCCCAAAGTAAATAATACATTGCTGGGCCTCCCCTCTGACATGCCAGGCTGCTGCTTCTGAGTAGCCCCCACCACTCATGGGGTGAGGGCCACCCCAGAACTACCAAGGTGCCTGACCCTGCCCTGCTGACTGTACCCCTTGCCCAGGTCCAGGCTGTTATCTGCTCGAGAACCCCTGAAGGCATTATGGACCCCCAGCACCTTCTTACTTGCAGTTCTTACCCAGTGGCTTGTCCAGCCTCAGCCCCATGGTGACCCTCCCGTTGCCTGGAGTGTCCTGCTGCCACCCCCGACACACTGTTCCTCACCCTTCCTGGCTGAGCCACCTTGCACCCTACCCTGTCTTTGTGGAAGGACACATCACTGAGCAGACTGCAGGGAGCCATACTTGTAACCTTTGATTGGATCATCTGCTCTTAGTTTCCACTTATCATGGATGGGGAAACAGGGGGACCCTGGACCGGCATGAGGGCCCCCTCCTATGTCAGAGCCTTGACAGGCCCATCTGCCACAGCAATAGCCCCAGCTCAGGCTCAGGGAGATGCAGGACTAGGTGTGGGCATCCACTGTATGGGGGGCCCTGTGCTGAGAAGTGGTCACTAGACACAGAGCAGCCCCTGACCTGGTCAGCTGTGGCCCGTTTCCCGAGGAGCCCGACATTACAGCCACATGCTGGTGCAGGCCCGCGTACAGCCACCATTTCATAATTCTCAGCTGAGTGGCTGACAACAGCTCTGCTTTCTCAAAAGCACACAAGAGCCTGAATAGAGGCCCTTGTGGGCTCCAGCCCAGGGCCTGAAGCCAGGCTGCAGGGGCAACAAGGCTCCAGGTGGCCTGTGTGTCCCTGGCTATTGCCCAACCCACAGTATGGTTGGGAAGAGGGCAAATGCTGGCTGTTTCTGAAGGGGTCTCAGGAACTTAATGCAATTAGCTCCCCAAAATGCCCCATTGTGGGCACTGCCGCCAGCACAGAGACAGACATTCTTGGGAAAAATGTGTTGGCCCCAGATCTCCTCAGGAGCCCCGCTATGGTCTGAAACCAAGTAGAAGCCCGATGGAGGAGGAAAAGAGCAGGGAAACCACAGCAGGAATCAGGCGGGGCCTTTAGCAGCACTGGCTTTGTGGCAGGGCCCCCCACCCTGCCCCCGCACTCACCCTCAGGACAGGAGGGAAACAAGCGCGTCCAAAAACTTGCTTCGATCCTCCGCTTTCAGTTCAATTACTGCAGTAATGAAAGAAAAACATCTTGTGAAAAGGGAGGAGTAGGGACGGGAGGGAGAAGGGAGAAAAACAAGCCACAGCACATTAACTTCTTTCCAACCATCCAGGGCTGGAACTCTCCAGTACATTCCAAAATGGACGTGGCTCCCTGATGGCCTGGAATATTCTGGACTAAATTATACTTCCTCATCCCACTGTATTTAATCCTCAGAAACCTCCAGCTGCCCTGTTGGTGAGGCTGGGGTTGTAGTCTGTGGATAGGACCCTCCAGGCAGCCAGGGGAACAGCACTGACAGGCAACAGAGGGGACACGGGGATGTGATGACTTTTAACACCATAGTCCTGGGCACAGATAGGCCTTCCACCCTGCTGGACAGAGTGCTGCCCCACAGTGGGTTGTGAGAGGCCCTGAAGCCAGCCTTCCGTCCTGCTCTGGCCAGTCCCTCAGCTTAAGTGTCCTCTTTTGTAGAAGGGGGACATAATGCAAATTGCCTTTACTTCTGGGGGGCCATCAGGCTCAGACAAACACATGGGCCCTCATTAGAGGGCAAACTGTCCTGGCCTGGTCCTGCAGCTGCCTGTGCCATGAGTCATGGCTCCAGGAGCCTCAAGCTCAGCTCACCCAGGCATACTGGCCAAGTGGTGGCTTTAGGACAGTGGTTCTCAACCTTTCTAATGCTGCGACCCTTTAATACAGTTCCTCATGTTGTGGTGACCCCCCCAACTATAAAATTATTTTCGTTGCTACTTCCTAACTGTAATTTTGCTATTGTTAATGAATCGTAATGTAAATATTATGATTAAATTAGATATAGTAACAGTCTATTCCTATCATAAGGATGAATCGGGGAATTAGACAGGCCCAGTTGGTGTACAGGGCTGCCCATGATCTCCACCCACAGGGGAAGCCAAGCACTCCTGGCCCACAAACTCTCCCCAGGTATAGCTAGGGCATCCTGCAGGTCAGCCAGCATCAATCTTTCCCACCTCTCAGACACGATGCAGCAATTAGGGGGCTGCTGCTGGAGGTGAACCCACCCAACTGAGCCAAAGCCTGAGTGGGCCCAGTAGGAAGAAACCAGCTCTAGACACTGAGGCAACTGGAATAAAGACTGGGTCTCTGATCACAGTGATCATTGTCATTAAGAAATCAGGTGGTGAGCCCTGGCAGGTTTGGCTCAGTGGATAGAGCGCCGGCCTGTGGACTGAAGGGTCCCAGTTTTGATTCGTCAAGGGCATATGCCTGGGTTGCAGGCTTAATCCCAAGTAGGGGATGTGTAGGAGGCAGCCGATCAATGATTCTCTCTCGTCACTGATGTTTCTCTCTCTTTCCCTCTCCCTTTCTCTCTGAAATCAATAAAAATATATTTAAAAAATAAATAAAAGAGATGGGTATTAAGGGCTGAAGCATATCCTCCCAGAATTCTTATATTGAAGGCCTAACCCCCAGCACCCAAGAATGTGACTACGTATTTGGAAATGGGGCTTTTTAAAAGGTGATTAGATTAAACAAGGCAGTTATTGTGGGTCCTAATCCAATCTGACTGGTGTTCCTATAAGAGATTTGGACAGGGACACAGAGTGACAACTATGTGAGGTATAGGGAGAAGACAGCAATCTACAAGCCAACGAGAGGGGCCTCAAAAGAAACTGACTCTGTAGATGCCTTGATCTTAGATGTCTAGTCTTCAGAACGGTTGAGAAATACATTTATGTTTTTTAAACCCCCAGTCTGTGGTACTTTGTTACGGCAGCCTGGGCAGACTAATACAGGGGTGAAGTGTCAACACATCTGTTTTAAAATCTGTCAGCAAATATGGCCAAATGTAGGCCATGTTCCATGCTGGTGTCTGGAGAAGTTCAAGGGTAGTGCAGGGGCCACTGGCTGGCCTACAGATATGATTGTCCTAAAGCCACCACTTTGGCAGGGCTCTTCCATTCTCTGGGCTCGTGCAACACATAGGTGGGGCCAGTGCCTGAGCTATCATACAAACCACATTGAAGCCTCAGGTGGGCCCCTCACAACACAGACAAGAGCTGCTGGCCTGCACAATGGTGGAGGTGGTGCCCTCGAGTCACCACAAGCGCAGCTGTTTCTTTTTCTTGACATACAATATTAAATTAGTTTCAGGTGTACAACCCAGTGATTAGGCATTTATATAACTTATGAAGTGATCCCCCCAATAAATCTAGTACCCATCAGGCACAATACATAGTTATTACAATATCATTGACTATTTTCTTTATGCTATACTCAAATCCCAGGACTACTTTATAACAACCAATTTGTGATTCTTAATCCTTTCACCTTTTCATCCAGCCCCCAAACCTCTCATCCCCTCTGGCTGTTTCTGCTGTTTTGTTCTTTAGATTTTGCATATACATGAAATCATATGGCATTTGTCTTTCTTTGTCAGACTTATTTCACTCAGCACAATACCATTTAAGTCCTGAATTTTAACTGCCATAGGTGGGTGTGGGACCAGCATTCTGTGTCTCCACCAGTCTCCATGTGGCTTCTTCTTCATATCTCTAGTTATAGGACTTCTGTTCAGCTAGACTTCAGACAGTTCTCCTTGATGGTTGCTCTGTAGTTTAGTTGGAATTTTGATGTGGTCATGGGAGGGGTACCTACTTCGCCATCTTGGGAGTTGAGAGCTTAGGCGCTAGTGTTTCTACAACCCATAGAAGGGTTGCAGACCATGATGGGTGAGGTTGCAGACCATGATGGGTGAGGCTGGGCCCTGGAGGCTCTGGTGAGTGGCCAGTCCTCTAGGCTCGTTGGTGAAGTGATCTCAAGGGCCAGGCCTATGGGTTCCTGGGCAACACCTGTTTCTTCTCCTGGGAGCCTGTCAGGGTCTGAAGCATTCCAGAGCTCCCTGAGCTGCCTAGAGAAGGCAGGCTCAGGACTGGTTCCAGCAGGATGAAAGGGCTGCTGGCAAGGTATCTCTGGTGATGCCAGCTTCCCTGGTTCCAAGGCCAGTGCTGACCTTGAATGGGCCCCAATACATTGGACTCTTACCTGAGAAGTCAAAATAGTTGTGCAGTGTCCGGGAGTTGGTGCCCTCCGCTGCCTTCTCAAATGCCCGCCCAAAAAAGCTGCAGACACATAACAGGCACATTGGGGGCCCTGCCAATGTGACAGACCCTTCCCATGTCTCTGGACCCACACCAGATTCAGCCCAAACTCCATCCCAGCTGCCAGTTCCTCCCATCAGGACTCATGCCCCTCCTGGGCCACTGCCCTCTGAGGCCTCACCACTCATTAGGCTGGCAACACCTCTAATTGCTGCTTCCCATCTGTACCCAACTGAGCCCTTCTCAGCCCTCAGGGAGTGAATGTCCATTTGTACCCCCCAGGGCTTCATGCCCAGGGCTTTGACTGCAGCCTCCTTCATGCCTGTCATTGTGCTGGCTGCTGGAGCAGGTGAGAGGCAGAGGCTCAATGAAAACTGCTGGGATGGGGGTCTCAAATGAGACCAGGTTACACACAGTAGGATAGGACTGGGAGGAAGCTGCAGAGCTGGTTTCTGGCATGCGGCTAGAACTTGGCCAACAAGGGCAGGAGGCAGGAGTACCGAGCTGCTGAGAGCACAGGGCAGCAGATATCATAGAGCACGGGCCCACCCCCTGGGGGCTCAGGGCTGCGGCAGCTAAGGGCTGGCAGCAGACGAATGAGTTGTGGGGAAGGGGCTCTTGGGCACACCACAGAGTGGAGGCAAAAGGAAGGACGTGTGCTTCAAACTGCCATGGCAACTCTCACAAGGGACTGTGCACACGCAGTCAGAGCTAGCACTAAGCATGGTTACACATATGACGTACAATGACAAACTGACTGGAGGAAGAATGAAGGTGACTGTGATGACACCATGAGGGAGGTGCTTGCTGGTTGCCTCACGAGCCCTGGCCAGCTACAACCTGTGTGATCATGAATTGGAGACCCATGGAGAAGCTTTGGAGAGCAGCTTAGCCACTTAGAAGCACTTGTCTAAAAAAGTTCATTGTCTCACCCAATATCCTACTAAATGGTCTTTGCAAACACAGGAGGTCAAAGCTCACGACAGTGGAGCTATGATTGATCTGTCCTCTACGGCAGAGGCCAACAAAGGCTAGTTGGGAAAAATGAGGGGCACAAAATATTGGTTGGTCCTTGGCCACCCAAGCTGCCCTGCCAGGAAGCTGGGTGGCAGCTTCCTGCTACCTGCTGTCACTCAGCGTCCACCCAAGATCGCCTTTGGGATTTGTTGGGGAGCACTTGACCCGGGGCACTTATTGCACTTAGGAGGCAAAGATACCTAAGGATGGTGACAGGCAGCCCCTGAGATTAGTCACCAAGTTCTCCAGTTTGCACAGCATGGAGGGGCAGCAGGGAGCCAGGGAGCCCCCTTGGCCTTGCCTGCTGGCCAACACCTGGTCTGGAAGGAGTGGCCAGGAGGAAACCTAACACTGATGCAAGAAAAGGGAAAGAACACAGTGCTGAGGCTGAAGATGCAGGGAAGGGCCAGAAATACATTTAGATGTGAGGAAAGCTTTGCAGAAGTGCAAGAAGATGAGCCTGGCTCAAACTCACTGGTTTATTACCTATATAATAAAAGCCTAAGTGACCGTTACAGCAGAACAACTAGATGCTGGGTCACTATGATGCACACTGACCACCAGAGGGCAGATGCTCAATGTAGGAGCTGCCCCTGGTGGTCAGTGGACTCCCAACAGGGGAGCGCCGCTCAGCCAGAAGCCAGGGTCATGGCTAGCAAGTGCAGCGGCAGCCTCTTCCGCCTCCACTGCAGGCAGGCGGTAAGGAGTGAGGGGTCCTGGACTACGAGAGCCCCAGACTGCGAGAGGGATGTGCGGTAGTCAGACATCCCCTGAGGGGTCCTGGACTGCGAGAGGGCACAGGCTGGGCTGAGGGCCCTCCACCCCTCCAGTGCATGAATTTCGTGCACTGGGCCTCTAGTTAATAATAACAAAGAGCTAGCCTCAACTAGTGTGGCTCAGTTGGCTGGGCATCATCCCATGCACTGAAAGGTTGCAGGGTGTGTGCAGGAGGCAGCAATCAATGTTTCTCTCTCTCACCCCTCTCCCTTCCTCTCTCTCTAAAAATCAATTAAAAAAATATTTTTAAAAATAACAACAGAGTTGGAAACAGCATGAATGTCCAACAGGAGAGGGGGTAACCTGCCATCCGTGGAATAAAGTCTGAGTCTTTGCCTCATCAAAGAAAAGGGTCTCCCTGGTGTGGCTTTGAGGACAAACCTCACCCAACTCCAAAGGGCTCATGAGCTAATGACACCCCTGCACCCACCCTAAACCATGCAAGCTCCCAGGACATGTAGAACATGACTCACTTCTTTCTGTCTGAGCTGTCGGTCTCTGGAGGGATGCCCACCACAGTCACTGTGCCTTGTTCCACACTCAGTGGGGCAGCCATCACTAAGGGCAGCAGCTTGCAGCGCCGGTTCTTTGTCTGTGGAGGCAAAACATCCCCAGTCATGGTGTTGAAGTAGAGTGCAGCATTCAGCGCCCAGAACCTGACAGAGCCACTGCTCAACTCCCCAAAAGCCTTCAGGGGCTCCATTTCACCAGAAGAGATGCTCAAGCCTCCATCGGCTGCTTCAGCTTCCTTCTGTGCTGATGGTCAAGGCCCCACTACCCCTTAGCTGCTTCCTCCCTCACCTCCTTTAAGTCTTGACAGTTATCACCTCCTCCAGGAAGCCCTTCCCAATCAAGCCCTCTCCCTCATACTGCTTCATCTTCCCCAGTGTGTGCTACCACCTGGCACTGCATGTATTTATTCCTCGTCTGTCTCTCTCGCTAGCATGTGTGCTTCCTCAACACTGAGACTCGAGTGTTTCCTTCACTGCTATGTCCATGACACCCACATCCCACAACCAAGGTGACCAACTGTCCTGGTCTGTCCAGACATGAGGGCTGTTCTGGGACTTGAACCTTATGGTTGGTCACCCTGTGACATCAGAGCCCAGCAGGCAGTGGATGCTTAATAAACATCTGAAAAATGAATGGACCTCACCCATTCTACAAATAGGGAAACTGAGACTTAGGTCAAATAATAGACTTCACATCACACAACTGGTAAATGAAGAGGCTGAGATTTAAACACAGTCTAGAGAACTTCAGAATTTGTCCCTGGTATACCTTTTGTTATTACTTGACTGTTTCCAAGTAATTTTATTGGTCAGTTGACTGGTATGAGGTCATCTCAACCTTCTATTCAACATTTGTCTAAAGTAGCCCCCAGTGTAAACCCTCATCCTGGAAGAAGACTGATTGCTGAAATGTGAGGGATAATCTTTTCCTTGACCACACCTGGGAAAGTGCTCACATTATCAGGGTAGGGGCCCTGTTCCAATGCCAGCTGAATTATGAGTGATCCCAGGCCAAGGCAAAGAAGGGTGTCAGGTCTTAGGGAAGACAGAACCACACACAACAAAGGGAAAGTAAGCCCAGAAAACAAACTTGTGCTGGGAAGCAAGTTTGCTCCAACCAACTTCATCTTTCCCTGATCTGCAACAGCAGAACAGGAATCCCAGTCCCACATGCTCCCTGAGGCCCTCCCCACTTGTCTGAGTGACCAGAATGGCCAGTGACAAAATTAGAGCTTATGGGAACTGGGAGGTTCCTAGGGGTCAGCTGAGGAAAACACAGCTCGGAAAAACGGAAGGGTTTGCCCAGACCGTGTAGCTGGTGAATAGCCACAGGCACCCAAGGCCAGCTTCTAGTGCCCACCTGAGCACTGCTCCAAGAAGTCTGCCCTCTGGCACCCACCCACCCTCCTCCTCACCGAACACACAAAGGACTTGAGTAGGTGTCTGCTGAGCAGACTCAGGGAGGCTGGCTTGGAGAACAGCGCAACATCTGGAGTGCCCTGCAGGGAGAAGACAGTCAGAGGGGGCCACCAGCAGATGTGGCCGGTGCCCGTCCGTATCCGAGGAAGCCTGACCTCCATGAGGGAGCAGTAGAGGAAAGGTCCCTGTGAGATGACGAGGTTGGTGCAAAGGCAGCTGGCAATGGTCTGCTGGGTAGCTAGCAGCTGCTTCTTGGCAAGCTCCAGGCCGTGGTATAGCTTGTCCAGGTTACCCCTGTAACGTGGCAGACACATGGCTTCAGCAGAGTCAAACAGAATGCTTGGTTCCTGGGTCAGGAGGGAATGTAGGGATGACAGTTGATTTCTCGCCCTCCTGAGTTCCCTTTCACAGGAAAGGAAGGAATAAACACTGTATAAACCCATAGTGATGGACAGGGGAGGTGGGAAGGTGTGCTGGCATCAGAAGGCAGGAAACTAAAAGCCAATAGCGGGGGAAGACCCTGCCCAGCAGGCCTTGGAAGGTGCCTGGAGGGCTCTGATCGAAGAGCCCTGGGCAAGGGCTGCAGGGAGGACCTGACAAATGGATTTTTACCTTTTAGCACAAAAAGGAGGGTTCCCCTCTGAGTACATCAAAATGAACCCTCGTGGAGAAGTGAGGTCCTCAAGCAAAGCGGCTGCACCCAGAAGTTAAGGTTCCCCACGTGTCACACTGACTCCCACCCCTCAAGATGGAGTGATGCCTTCTGGCTAGCAGGCTGTGCCCAGAAACCCAGGGCTCTAGAGCCCCCCTCTTGAATGCGAAGAACCATCAGACATTGAGAAACACCTGGGGCCTGAAAAAAACGACCCAAGAGGAAAATGAGATAATTTGGAGAACAAAAGAAAATGAACTCTAGTATCTTCAGAGAGATTTGGGCAACTATTCATAAACCAAGAACCGCACGCTATAAAAAAGGAACCATGTGATACTAGGAAGTGTTTGTGGAAAGTAAAATAATTGCAAAAAATAAAAAATTCTCTTTCAAAGACAAGAGGATAAAGAAAAGCTTCCTTAACATTAATAACAAAACAAAGACATGGAAATATAAGACAAAAATAAGAGCTAGGGTATTATTCTAGGAAGTCTGGAAAGAAAATAAAAAACATTGACATATATGTGTTGGGGGATAGTAAAGAAATAGCACAAAAGCATTCTCAAGCTTAAAGACACAGAACCTCAGATTGAAAGGGCTCACTGTGAACCCAATATAATACATGAAACAAGATCCACCCTAGACACATCACAAAGAAATTCTGGAACACTGAGAATAAAAGATCCTATAAACTTCTTCAGATGGGCTGGGAACACATTTATAAAAAAAAAGAAAGAAAGAAAGAAAGAAACCAAAATGGCTGAGACTTCTCATTAGCACCACTGGCTACTGGAAGACAGGAGAGCAATGGAATCCAAATTCAACAAGAATTACCTTCCACCTAGAATTCTATATGAGCTAAACCAGCAATCAGAAGGGGGTAGAAGAGATAATGTCAGACGTGCAACTCAGAACGTTTATACTCCTTACGCGCTCTTTCTTTAAAAGTTACTTGAGATTGCGCTTTAGCAAAATGAGGGAGTAAAATAAAACAGACAAAATATGAGGATGCCGAGAAATGTTGGCTCCAAACCAGGGGCGCAGTTAAGGGCCATCCACGATGGCAGCGGACAATAGGCATCGGGAGCTGCAGGTCCAGGTTGGAGTGAAAAGACAGAATCCCAGGCTCTCGCAGACAAAAAGGACTTGGGGAAAACCTGCTGAAAGGAGAGCTAAGAAAAAACTGGATGTGATAAAAGGCAAATAAGAGCCCCAGGAAAAACAAAGCGCTAGACCAGAAAATAATGTAACCACTGCGCACTATTGACTCTGAAATATTTTACTAGCACAGTGAAGTAACACTATTTATTGATTTTCATCGTTTAGAATCAACCTATAGCCAAAAATGAGATGACTCACATTCTCTTCTCTAACTCAAGATTAAGTGTTCTCAACCTTGAAAATGTAAAAGCCTAGATTTATTTTGGGAGCGGGGGGAGAAAGGGAGAGGAGAAAAGTAGGAATGCTGATATCCTTTTCTTACAAAGAAGGGAGACAAGAGACACTGGTGATAGAACAAGATGTAAGGATGTTGAAGTTACAAAGGAGCTAAAAATAGGGGCAGACTGTAACAACAGGAGGGGAAGGAGCACAAAGGTGAGAAAAATGCTCTTTTGTCATAGCAGGAAGCCAGCAGACAATGTCTAAAACTGACCCATCAATCCTGGGACGAGGGCAGTATGTGACCCAACAAGTCCATTCCTAGGCATATACCCAAGAGAAACGAAAACATAAGTACACACAACTTACATGTGATTCTAATTTGCATGTCAGCAGTTTCTGCAGGCCACAGTCACACCCACACCCCAGGGTCCCTGAGACCTGCCTCCCTGGGCAGTGTGAGGCTGAGGGCAGGAGATGGCCTGAGGGGCTAGAGGCCACAGCCCTGTCCACTACCTGGAGAGACTGTCCAGAGCCTGGATGAAGTTATCTGTCCCGGAGCTGTCCTTCTCGGGGCTCTCCATCAGTGACATGGTAGCAAAGACCACGTCACTGGCCAGGAACTTATGCTTGAAGCCAAAATGAATGCTGAAAGTCTGCACACGCATGTCCTTCATCCTGCAACAGGAGGAAGCAACATGGCTGTCACCCCGGGGGCACATGGGAGTGTCAAGTGGGTGAGCTCTTACCACTAGGCCAGGACAGCAAAATGTGCTGCTGTTCCCCCTCTCCAGCCCCCAGCAGCAGCATGGCTATTTTGGTCAGAGAATGAAGGGGGTTAGAAGGCCTGATGTAGAGCCCTGTAACCTGGGCACTGAATGCCTGGAAGCTGCTCAGCGGGTTGGGAGCAGAATAACTAGCTGTCAGGCCGATTGTGCATTGTCCTCTCCCACGCCCCAGGATGCCAGGAGCGGCAGTGCTGGAGAACCTGGTTGGCAGAACTCGCCTGAGTCTGGACCCAGTGGGCTCTTCCCAAGCGTTCCCTGTGTCCAGTGAGGGACACACTGGGTCAACCTCAGCCCCGGGATTTAAGGATCCCGGACCTTTTGGGCACTTCATGAAGCCCTATTTTTAACCCAAAGAGAACTGAAAATTTCAGGAAAGGCTTGGCAGGTCATGCTCATTTGTGCATTCCTGATTTTTCTTTTAACGTTATTTTAGGAAATGTGGTTAAAACTGAAACCTTCACAAAGCTTAGGACAGAAAAACATGTATTTACCCAAATTTATTCGCAGATTCTTCAATTAGCTCCCGCAAATTCTCCTTCAAAGAGATGTCCATAGACTGAAACTTCTGCTTCACCTGTTTCAGGGGGAGACTGGAAAGATGGCAAGCACTAGTCACACACAACCTGACTTCAAATAGAGAACGCTGACGCTGAACACCAAAGGTGGGGGGTCGGACAGAACCCCGCAAGGGCCCCAGGGTTTGTAAACAAGGGACATCCCGGCATGGGCCTTCAGATGATATTCTGGGAACTCAGAGTGAGGAATTTATGGCAGAAACAGGCAACAGCTAAACATTACAACCACGTCAGTCACAGTGAAGGGGAGGGGCTTTTTTCTTGGGGACTTCAGGTCAAGGGGTCACTCACCCCATGTCCGCAAGGAACTCCTGGAGCCGCTTCTGCCCGTGCACAGACCAGAGCTTGAACCTGGCTGCAGTGTAGCACGTGTTGCACAGGCTGTCATGGAGGGACCAGTGCTGGTAGAGCGCCAGGCGGAGGCTGGGCTGCAGTCAAGGAGGCTGCACCGTGACCTGGGCCCCCCCCGCCCCCCGTGAGGGCCACTTTTGATGCTCCAGTAGATGGCCTGCTCCGTTCACCAGGCACAACCAGTCAACACCTGAGTACACTGGAGCTCTTTGACCTTCTTGCTTAATTTAACCCATATATAGAGTTTGTGAGATTGTAGGTGTACTATAGTTTGTGATTGTGGGTGTACACCAATATCTCTGTGTGACAGACAGAGAAACTGAAGTGAAGGGGTCCTGAGAGCCTTACTGTGGTTATAGAGAAACTTGTGACTCCCTGCATCCTCCACCTGACCCTGCCCTCCACCCCACCCATCCCCCCTGCCTAGACTCCCTCAGCTCCGAGGCCTCTCCTCTCACTGGAGGGTCTCAGGCAGGATGCCAGGCTGGCCCTGCCTGCATCGAAGTGCCACTATTCCTGCCAACACACCTGCCTCCCCCAGGCCAGCCTCTGGGCACGTGGCAGGCTGTGTTCTCTCTGCTGCCCCTCCTGAGGGCTAAGATCCACAGCCACCGACCTCTCTGCCCACACCCCAGCACGCCCTGGTCCTGAATGGCACGTCTGGACTCAATTCCCAGTAGGTTCCTGCACCCTCTCTCCCAGGAATTCGGCCACCCCGCACCTAGCACCTCTTCCTAGACTTGTTGTGGACTCTTCCCACATGACCTGTCCAAATCCATGTTTTTACTCATTCCCAGCCAACTCAGCACTGGGAAAGGAAGGCACTTGCCATAATTCTGCCACCTAAGCAGCAACCCCATCATACCTAACGCTCACTCTGTGGTCTGACCCAAGCCACCATCCTGTCTCCTTTCCTCGAATCGGCAGTCCAGGAACCTTTTAAACACTAAAAAGTGAACACAGTCACTGCTCTGGGCTCACAGGGCCACTTACTCCATCAACTGCCCAAATGATCTCATGAAACGCCCACTATGTAATCACATGCTGGTTCACTTTTTTCCTGACTTGACAGGAGTCTGCAAATGTCACTAAACTGCCTCCACCACAGAGACAGTCCCTCATGCCCTTACCTGCATACACCTAGCACCAGGCCTACAATGAGCTCTAAATACATACAGATGCTTCTTAAAACAGCTGTGGTGCCTAGGAGCCAAAGCCACACAGACAAGGTGAGGCAGAACCTGCGTCCCTAGTACCTGGTGCTTTGCCCAGCCCAGGGACACATGGGACCCCTCTTCTCGAAGCCTCTTGTCTGATGCCCATCCTGGGGACATGGCAGCCACAGCTGCACAACCTGAAGCTCTGTGGCCAGCAAGCACGCCAAACACAGGGGACATGGGCTAGGGCAGTGGTCGGCAAACTCATTAGTCAACAGAGCCAAATATCAACAGTACAACGATTGAAATTTCTTTTGAGAGCCAAATTTTTTAAACTTAAACTTCTTCTAACGCCACTTCTTCAAAATAGACTCGCCCAGGCCATGGTATTTTGTGGAAAAGCCACACTCAAGGGGCTAAAGAGCCTCATGTGGCTCGCGAGCCGCAGTTCGCCGACCACGGGGCTAGGTTCTGCAGAGGTGACAACAATGCACAACAGAACAAAGTATCTGAGGGCAGGGGCGCTGCCTGCACCCCGAAGGCCTGAGCCACAAGGATACTCGTACTCGAAGGAGATGCGCATGCAGTCCACAGAGAGGGCATTCTCCTCATCCTCGTCCCGGTGGTTGTGCCGGGACACGTGGCGCTGCAGGATGCCAACGTCGGTCACATACTTCATCCTGGGAAGGAAGCACTGCTGGCCTGGGCGGGCTCCCTCCTCTCCTCACGTGCAGCCTGCCACGGCTTCCCCCTCCCTCTCGGGGCTTCCCCTCACAGGCTCAAGGGCCAGCCCACCACCTCTGCCTAGAAAGCAATCATGGCAAAGGGGGTGGCAGGCCTGGGTGCTGGAGGAGCTGAGCAGACAGAGCTGGCAGGGGGGAGCTCAGGCCCCCACCTCCCCTGCACTCTCTCTGGGCATCAGCTGCTCTGCCATTACTTATTGAGGCCTTCTGAGAGTGGGCACTGCAGGCCACAGCCCTGCCTGCCAGCCACGGTCAAATGGACAGACCCCATAGGTGACAGTGATCCGCAGCAGGGGTGTGGACCAGGCACAGGAAGTGCTTCTGAGCACAGGAGAGGCCGGAGTCCAGGTCCTCCTAAAGGGGCCACTGAACAGGACAGTAATAGTGTGGTCTCACCTAAGGGAAAGCCACAGGCCAGGGATGGCACCTAGCACTGCACACACCCCCATGCTACCCTAACAGGGAAGGGGGAGTGAGGACCAGCAGGGCAGCAGGCTGGGCCCAGATGACAGATCCAGGAAGTGCCCCCGAGCCTGTGAAACTCAGGACTCTCCCACTCCCTCGGCCCCACTACAGACTTAGAAAGGTAGGGGAGGCAGAAAATAGGGGGCACGGGGACCTTTGCAAACTGTACAAGGAGGCTGTGCCTGGGGTAGTGCCAGGTGACAGACTCAGGTCCCCTGGGAAAGGGTTAACGTCTTGGGGCCAAGGTCCCTTTGATTCCCTTCGAGTCCCCACCTGACGGCTACCAGAGTAGGGATGAGAGAGGGCACCAGCACCCTGCCCCTCCTTGGCATCTGCATTCGGCAGCCTTTCAGCTTGTCTGATTCCAATGGCAAACACCAAAGTCTGCCCACTGAGTGGCAAAAAAGGATTCATCCCATGCCAGCCCTCCCTGCAACCGTCACCCACCCTCCCTGGCAGGACTCCTGGGGCCCTCACCTCCTCCTCCTGCCCTGTGTCTGCTGTGCATGAGCCACACCTTTACAGCACAGAGCGAAAACAGCACCCAGCTCGGGGAGACTGGGCTCCCTCCTCTCACCTCTGGCTCCACCTGCTGGGGTCCCCGAGGGTGGACAAAACGTCCACGTAAGGCCACATGCTACTCTGACAGAGTTCCTGTACTAAGCCCTTCCTCCTCGGTGACAAGGACTCAGGCCCAACGCCAGCCCCGCCTCAGTGGGGCTCTCCAGTGATGCTGCCACCCATGTCCCCACTGCAAACTCCGAGCCTGCGGCTGGGCCGTGTACATCCTCCCAGCAAGGCCGACCTTGAACAGCCCGAGGGAGTACATCCTTACTGAGTGATCCTGTCTTGTACCCACTGGTCTGTTAGTCCAACGATGGCCCACCTGGAAAAAGAGGAGAGGGCAATGAGGCCTTGCACAGGGCAGGGCAGGCAGGAGCGTCCTGCCATCATGGCCAGACCCAGGCCCACCCTCAGACAGGTAGTCCCTCTTCGGGGTGGAGAGGTGATGGGGGAGACTCAGGGCTCCTGGTTCAGTGCTACCACTGCAGGAACTTCTGATACACAAGGAGGGAGATCAAGAACAAGGGCGCAGGGCACCACTCTCTGTATCCTGGCTCGCCCGCCACTCTCCGCCCTCGTCCTGCCAGTGCAGGACTGCAGCAGACACCCATGCTCAGGCGCTGGTGCCTCACTCTACCTCTCCGAGCCCCTCACATTGCCCCTCTCTGAGATATGCCCTTGTCACATCCACAGCTCCGTCCTTCCTGTGTAAAATGATGGCACATAAAGTACCAGCATTTAGGCTCCTTAGTAACCTTCCAAGGTTCCTTCTCCAAGCTTATTTTTTGTGGATGAGATCATGGAGATCTAGGCTGGACCGACCTCCCTGGGGTCTCAGCCGGCCCACAGCAGGAGGGACCAAGACCCGAGGTGTGTGCTAACTGCTGGTCCCAGGCAGCATCCTTCAAGACACCCCTCCAGGGCCACAGCTGAAAACAGCTGGTACTGGGCACAAAGTGAGACAGGAGAGGCCCTGCGGGTGGAAGACAGGTCACTGGAGCACCCACCACATCTCAGCGCGGATGCGCCCACCTCACAGGGACCTCTTCATAAAATACCATCTGGGGTGTCATCCCTGGGACCAACCCCACCCACCTCCTCTGACTTTTCCACCCCAGTGTACCACAAGTTCCTGCTTAAAGCAAACTCAGAGGGGTCACATGCAGGGTTGCCAAGATGCCTAGCAGGGCTGCCTTGTTCAAATCCCACGCTCCTTCCGTAAGGCTCAGCGGTAGAGTAGGAAGGGAGGAGCTGCACACAAGCCCCACCGTCAGACCCTCTGCACTGGCCATGCTCCCTCCACACCTGAGAGCTCACGTGCTGCCTGACAGCCTCACGGTTAGAGAGAAAACCAGGGCCATGCACGTTCCCAGGAAGGGGTCTGCATCCAGTGCTCCCAGTGGGAACAAGGGCGGTGCACATGGTGACACCTTCCTCCAGACCCTGCCCTCACTGGGCGGACAGAGCTGCTAGAAGGAAGCCACGAACAGGAGTGACCTTGACTAGAGGCTACATACCACAGCATGTCATTCATATCCTTGGACATCATCCATGCCAGGTCGAACATCACCATGGCCGACTGAAAGGAAGAGGGAAGCCTGAGTCCAGAGGCAGCCATGCTCATCATGGAAGGGGCATACACTGGGGCCAGGCCACAGCTAGCCCAGACCTGAGCTGCTCAGGGCCCAGCTGAACCCCTGCAGCGAGTCTGCCCGACCAGAGTGTGTGTGTGGATTGGGTACAACGGGTAATCCTAACAACTGCCTCTGAAATGAAGATTGTGCTCTTCCTTTAGTGGAGGATTTAAGGCTCAGAGAGACTGTACCACCTCCCCAAGCTCACACAGTAGGAAATTATGGGGCTCAGATTCAAACCAGATTTTTGTGGCTCTATGCGCATTCCTCCTCATATTCCAGGACAATGACCCCCGAGTCAGAACTTTGTGGTGAATTCTACCTATCCATACTCACTGATGTCCCGTGATATTCATACTGCTCATAGTCAAAGAGGATGTCTCTTCTGTAACAAAATAAAGTGCGACATAAAATGCAAGTCTTCAACAGGAGACAGCAAACATTTGGGGAAGGCACTAAAATTTTACAGTACTCAAAGAAATGCAAATAAAGGCATGGTAGTCTCTGTTTTCACTTATTGACCCTTTCTCGGAGTATATAAGCACAAGGCTGGGAAGGGAGTGATATCAATACACACCGCTGTGGCAATGGGAGATGTGCAACGGAACAGTCCCAGAACCCCACTTCTGAGAAATTATCCCAAGATGATTCAAAGGAACAAGCAGGACCAAACTTGCTATGTGCACAAGGTTGTTCGCTGCAGCCTTACTTGTCATGGTAAGATACTGAAGTAAGATACAGTTCAAAAAGGAGAATGGCCAATTAAGTACTATGTAGTACTTCCATTGCTATTGTAAGTTTTACACAATTAGCATCTAAATCAATTGTAAAAGTCTGTAAATAAAAATATCTACATCTGGAAAACAATAAAAATAAAAGAACCAGAGGCCATCATGCTTGGTGATGTATGTGGGAGACCTTTGGGCCTGCTCCTGTCACTCCTGGACCAGGACTACAAAAAGGACGCCACGCTCTCCAATGCAGGGATCACATGCTCACTCGAGGAGCCAAAGGTCCAGAGGTCCTAAACCAAACAAATTACCCTCACATGGAGAAAACTGCATGCGCTCCCAGGGGAAACCAGATGCCACAGACCCAAAGGCAGAGCAAGGTGCCGCTTGAAGTGCACACTCACCTCCGGGCCTCCCACTCTCTTCGCTCCCTCCTTTTCATGGTTTCTGCTACTATCTCCTGATACAGGGACAAAGAAAACAAAAGTAAGCAAATGAGCCAGGAATTGATCGCCACAGCCCGAGAACGTTCTGATTTGACAGAAGCCATTGGACTCAGATCCAAAATAGGAGCCATTCCTGTGCCCTGAGCACAGTCTGCTCCCGCAGAAGGGAAGCGATGAGGCAAGGGATGGCCGGGACTCCTCTGACCCATCAGCCCTGAAGACATTAGGACAAGAGTGATGCTTCCACAATGCCTGCTCAGGGTACACTCTGTCTACCTCAGTTTTCCAACACCCCCACCACCACAGCTGCCTCATACTGGCTTCCCCACCAGATTAATAAGAGCTAATGTTTCTTACATCCTATCATGCGTCAGCTACTATTCTAATTAATCTCTTTTAATCCACACTCGAGGGAATGCGTGTGTTTTTTTTTTCATTCTAGAGAGAGGAAATGAGAGGGAGAAAAACATTGATGTGAGAAACATCGATCGGTTACCTCTTGTACATGCCCACACCTGCTACCTCCCAGGTATGTCTGGGTCCAGCAGGCTCCAGACTCACCTCTGACCTCCTGGAGTGACAGGTTCCCTACGACTGGTGAGAGGCCCAAACCCACCTCTTCTAACCGTGTGCGCTTCTCAGAAGGCTCTGATCCGTCATCCTTATCTTCCGAATGTTCTTCATCCTCCTCTTCATCCCTAAAGATATCATCGTAGGCAGGAACTTCAAGGTCATCGTCTTGTTTAATGAGTAGTTTGATCTAAGATTAAAACAAAGAACCATCAAGTCTCTCCTCTCTCTTGACAGAAAACTATTCACCACATGTTTGTGTCTTGAAGAATCTCATTTTCTAATTGGCTGACTCAACTTTTCTGCACACATAAGTAGTCACGTGATTAAGAATTTCAAACTTCTCAGGCATTTTAAATTTTTCATTTCCATTAAGTGAGGTGCTAGGGTTACACCACACTGTCTGCAGAAATTACAAAAAAACTTGAAAACTATCTACAGTCACTAAGTCTTGGAAAAAGCTCCCTCTTATGCCACACACCAAGCCAACAAAACGAACACTCCACAACTTGGCCTTTGACAGAGGATACGAAGATGTGCAACCCCAAAGTGAGTAAAATTCCTGTCTGTAAAAGCAGTTCCAGGCCGGTGGATTTCACGTGAAAATTCCGGGCCGAAACTTTGTTAATGTGGGTGGGAAAAGATCACCTCAGAGATAGGTTAGGCGGCCGCTCTGCGCCAGGCTCCGTGTTCTGCTCAGGAATTCAAAAAGTGAACGCAGCAGAGCCATTTTAAGTTAACAGTGGCCTTTTGCACCACCACCTTGCTGGTCCTCATGCCACCCCTTGGATGGGCAGGGCAGATGTCTCTGAGGCCCCTTGATAGTTAATGAGGCTAGGCCTGAGCTCTGAGGGCAGACTCGGTGCAGGGTTCTGGTCCCTACACCTTTCAGGTCATGCACGTTCCACAAATGCATTCCGAGCAACTCCAAGGGTTAGGTGTCATATTTCTCATCAAAGATGGACAAAACCAGGTTCTTGTCTTGCTAAGGACACCAGGTGCAATGCTGTTCTTGGCATCAAAAGGAACAGACAGATCGATGGGAGAATGCAGGAGATGCATGGGCCCAAAGGCCAGTTACCTGGGTATCATTGTACACATTCACAACATTGACTGGCCTATGGGTGTCACACACAAAAAATATGGCGTCATCATCAGGCTGAAGGATATCCAATAGGTCTATGTTAGCTCCACAGTTTATGAGGATAAAATAACGGAACTGAAAAAAAGAAGAGACATTGTGAAGTAAGTACATCGACAGGGCACACCAGGCTTCTGAGTCCTTCTGTTGAGATACATTAAGCCCCTAATAGGCCCTGACAGTAAGGGGCTCCCAATAAGCCCACAGCTGGCCTGTGCTAAGTGCTTCCATTACAACACTGTGCGGTAGGCCCTGTGGTTGTCTCTGCTTCACCATGGAGCATGCAGAGGCTCAACATGCCTGAGTCACACATGGAGTCAAGTAGTTGATGAGGGCCCTGGCTGGTTTGGCTCAGTGGATAGAGCATCAGCTGGTAGATTGAAAGGTGCCAGGTTTGATTCTGGTCAAGGGTACGTACCTCGGTTGCAGGCTCGATCCCCAGCCCTGGTCAACGTGCATGTGGGAGGCAACCAATCGATGTATTTCTCTCACATCAATGTTTCTATCTCTCTGTCTCTCCCCCTCCCTTCCACTCTCTCTAAAAGTCAATGGAAAAATATCCTCGGGTGAGGATTAACAAAACAAAACAAAAGCGAAGTTGATGAGGAGCAGACCAAGATTTCAAAGACATAACTGGGCCTCTTCAGATCTCAATCACTCTACTCTGCTTATCTGCCTCTCCATGCTAATAGCATTCTACAGGTTAAAAATTTTAGCAAGTCTTGGGTAGTCGATACTTAATGGACACCTAAATATTAAGTTTTCATTACATCCCGTCACTATAGAAAATCCTTTCCTGCCCTAACTGGTTTGGCTCAGTGGATAGAGCATCGGCCTTCGGACTGAAGGGTCCCAGGTTCGATTCCAGTCAAGGGCATGTACCTTGGTTGCAGGCACATCCCCAGTGGGAGGCGTGCGGGAGGCAGCTGATCGATGTTTCTCTCTCATCATCGATGTTTCTGACTCTCTATCTCTCTCCCTTCCGCTCTGTAAAAAATCAATAAAATATATTTAAAAAAAAAAAAAAGAAAATCCTTTCCTTATAAATATAGAACTGGCAGAGGTCCGTCCCATCATGACAAGAGCCTCAGGTGAGAATGTACCTCTGCCAGACTGTCATATATATGGCCACAGACTCCAGGGACCCTCTTCCATACTCCAGCCCCTCGCAGTGGGGTCTCAGCTGCCCCAACTCTCATTATAGTCCCATGCAGAGGTGGGAGGAATCCTGACTTCCACTGTTTAAATTATGTTCCCGGATTCCAAATTGGAAACTGGGACACATCTTTTTGGAGAGATAATGGGACTAGTAGTCTAATCTAAAATAATTTTGCCTAACCGGTTTGGCTCAGTGGATAGAGCATCTGCCTGTGGACTGAAGGGTCCCGGGTTCGATTCCGGTCAAGGGCATGTACCTTGGTTGCGGGCACATCCCCAGTAGGAGGTGTGTAGGAGGCAGCTGGTCGGTGTTTCTCTCTTATCAGTGTTTCTAACTCTCTATCCCTCTCCCTTCCTCTCTGTAAAAAGTCAATAAAATGTATTAAAAAAATAATAATAAAAAATAATTTTAACTAGGCCATATCTAAAACAAACTGCTAAACTCCAAGCACCTTACAATGGAATGTCTGCAACACAAATTCAGAGTTAAAAGCTGTCCATATTGACTATCTTTTATTTATTGTTGACTTGAAGGTATGTCACCCAGACATAATGCTTGTTTTTCCTTTTCATAGTGTGCAACATATTTGATACTTAAATAAGAAATTACAATTGAGTAAAAAACGCCTAAGTACTCTAAAATACATCTTGCATACCTGTTCTTTATGTTCAAGAAATGCAGTTTCAAGTTCTTGCCACCCAGAAACGGGAACCAGTGTATATTGCACGTGGTCACACTGGAACAGGGCCTAGAGAGAGATTATTTTCAAAGCCTATCATATTTGGAATGTCTTTAATTTACCTTGAAATGCACTTAAAAAAATAAGATGGATTGAGAGACAAATGACATGTGATAAAATAAGGTTAGAAAAATATTAATGGAAAAAACTAGGGGATGGGAATGTGAGCATTTACTACACTATTCTGTAAACTTTGCCGAATTTTTGAAAATTACCAAAGGAAAACATTGGGAGAAAACCTGATCTTATTTATAGTTCTTCTGAGAAGTAGTTCCTGAACCAAGGGCCTGACCAAAGCTCATGTAAACATCCACTGTACCGTATAAAAAACTGAAGCAATGATCCTAGCTAATAGGGACTATGCTAATTGACCCTCACGCCATAGCAAAGATGGCGGCGCCCATAGCCAATGAGGGACTACGCTAATTATGTCCCGCCCTCAAAGATGGTAGTGCCCACAGCCAATGAGGGGGGAATATGCTAATTGACTGTCCTGTCCTCAAAGATGGCGGCACCCACAGCCAATAAGGAGAGAATATGCTAATTGACTGCCCTGACCTCAAAGATGGCAGTGCCCACAGCCACAAGATGGCAGCGCCCAGTCCCCTCAGCCCCCAGCCACCCAGGGCCAGCTGAGGCGCAGGCAAGTCTTGGATGGCGGCTACCCAGCTGCCCAGGGCTGCCTGAGGCTCAGGTAACCAGAGCGGCAGTGACAGCAACAGAGGTGTGATGGGGCACTGCCTTCCCCTGATCACAGGGTCGCCTCCCCCCCTGAGGGCTCCCAGACTGTGAGAGGGGCCAGGCAGGGCTGAGGACCACCCCCTCCAGTGCATGAATTTTCATGCACCGGGCCCCTAGTCTTCCATAATAGACTAAGGAATCCTGTATTTCCAGCATTACTTATGGCATCACTATGTCCTCAGTTGTCACAGATTTCTCTGTCTCAAACCCCACATCTGAAAAGCCAATACAGGTCTCTCTAATGCAACCATATTTTGCCTAGGTTATTGCAAAAATACTAACTCGTCTCCCTGACTTTTGCCTAGAACTTCTCTAACCCACCCAATACCAACCTGCCAGGGAAGAAACTTCAAGAGGCCTCCTCCCCAGCTTTCAGCTGTTGTTGCTTCAGCCCCCTACCCCAACCTGAGCTCTCACCTGAGAAGATGCTTCTCACCGCCCGCCCTGCTCCCTACCCCACCAAGTTCCCTCCGGACTCTACGCCCTCACCTCCGGCCCCGGGCACCCAGCACCCTCCGCTCTCGCCCGGCCCCACCCTCCCAGGGTCCGAAGTCGCACCTGAAGGATCTTGCAAGCGCACAGAGCGTCCACGTCCGAAGCCACGAAGAGAAGGACCCTCTATCGGCGGAAGAGAAAGAGAGCTGAGCGCAGCGCCCCTCACCCGGGCCCCTCCCGTCCTCCCCCAGCCGCTCCCCTTCATCCCTTCCTCGCGAAAGGGCCTCAGGGTCCAAGGAAGGGCGGGGTCACCTGGTTCTGGACCACCTCGTAGAACTCTTTGCGGAAATCGGACACGAACATGACCACGGTAGCCGGACACCCAGAGCTCGCGCAGAGACACTCGGAGCCCCGACTGTGATCAAGGCTCCCGCCAAATTGGGGTTCTCCCAATTGGCCCGCAAGCCAACCAATAGCTACTTAGTTCCCGCCTTTCTTCCTGTTTGATTAGTTCAAACTGCGGCGGCTGCAGCGCTCCGCCATTCACTGCGGGAAAGTTCTGGCCCGCCCCTAAACGCGTCATGGACGAGCTGGATGCAAACACGTTTGCCCAGAAACAATACGGTCGGTGGACATCTTTACTTTGGGCAGAGAAGCCCATTACTCTCCCTCAGGAACCCCAGGAAAAAGAAGCCATCTCACCTTAAATTAAATATGTTTATACATCGAATGAAGCTGTCAGTTTATTATTTCAATATCACCTTAAGTTAAATATACATCGAACGAAGTTGTCAAGTTGATGATTTCAACAGACTCTCGGTCTAATTCGAAGGCGGATGAGTAGCATACTTCCGCCCGAGTCTTCCAAGACTGCTGCATTCTGGGTAGTGTAGTCAGTAAGGAAAAGGGCCCTAGTCAATTCGTCGGGGGAGGAGGGGTACTATCAAACTGTAATTTAAAATACTTTTTAAAATTCCTCTAGAGTGGGAACAAGTTCAAAAAAAGGTACTTTATGTTCATTCCGGGGAAACTTTAGACCCTGGCGCTTTTGCCTGCCTTTTTCTCTTTTGCAACCCAGCCCTGTGTTCGGCACCTCCCCCCCGGGCTGTAGTCCGGAACTTCCGGTGAGCCTTCCGGGACGTCAGAGCCGGGGCGACAGCGGCGGCCGCAGTGAGACGAACAAGTCGGCTGTGAGGAGAGCGAGTCCGAGGGCTTGGGTCGTAACGTTCCCTGGACGGAGCGGTGTCTGCGTGGCAGAGGTGCCATCATGGTGAGCACGGCAGGGTAGGGTCCGGCAGCTGGGGGGTTAGGGAGGAGGGTGTTTAGGACCCGGCAAGGCGGACCTGACGGCTGCGGAGATGCCGAGTCACCCGGCCTAAGTCAGGCCCGTCTGTCCGTCCGTCCGGGGAGCTTCTGGCTAGAGCCGTACCCTTGACTGCAAACGGTCGCGGGTCATCCCCACTAGTTCGGGAGGTGGTTTGCATTTCCTCTCAGTTGAACTCGAGCTCCTTCCGCGTTTGTGTCCACCCATGGTTTTCGCAAGTGGTAGACATTGAACAGGTTCCATGAATACCGAATTAATTGAAAGTTTGTTGTGGGGAGGAACAGAATGAGGGGCTTCTCAGAAAGAATACCCGGGGGCGGGGGGGCATCCCCGCTCTTGTCCCAGTTCCTGGAGCCCAGTACCTCCTGGTCCTGCCTGAGTGGTGACCATGCCTTCGGCTGTGTAAGCGATTCAGTAAACATGACAGTAGTAGCTAATATTTGCTGGTGCTTTTCCCGATACACAGCTTTTATTTAACACCTGCAGTCCCTCCTTACACCTTATCTCATTTAATCCTTACAGTGTCCTTGGAAACAAGAATGATTATTACCGTTTTAACCAAGAGAAAACTTGTTGTTTACAGAGGTCACCAAAGTGGGGAGTGAACATTTGAAACCGAGTCTGGCTAGCTGGCTGCAAAGCTCAGTCTAATTACTACTGAACAGCATTGCCTCGGTGTGGCCCGTTCGTTTTTGTAAAAAAAAACAAACAAGGAATGATGGTTAGATGAGTGTGTTGTTGTCGAATCATACTTCTCAAGTTTATCCGCTTAACAGACCTTGCATACTTGATATGTGGTAGGCAATAGGCTAGGCCTTGGGGTTATAAAGGAAAGTAGGATTTGGGATGGGGAGCAGTAGGAAGGAGCAGAAATTCAGGTTCCTGAGTGGATTGAAGGCACATTGGTATGGGTGTTAAATACTTTGCACATTTTCCTCTTTCATATTGCAAAGAGAAGACATGGCTGAGACGGGGTGGTGTAGTGAGAGGCGCTCAGGGAGGCCCCACTTTACTTCCTTTTATCCCAGAAACACTTTCTTTTGTTAGGTTTCTGGCCAAGATTTTGTTAGACAGATTTCTATTGGTTAAAAGAAGAGTCAAAGGTTTTAAACTCCTGTGCCAGAACACAGGGACTGAAGAATCATTTGAAATTTTAAACAGAATCATTTGAGATTTATATTTGCATTTTAGGAAGATGGCTGATTCAGTTTGCTACCTTTGGTAGCTACATTATCAATAGATGGCTTTCCCTCTACTTAATGTATATTTGGAATCAAGTCAAGAAATATTTGTCTATTTTGAGATTTTTTTTTTTAATTACATCTTTTAGGTTGAAAGTATTACATATGCCCCGTATTTTCCCCCACTGACCCCTTCTAGCCTGCTCCCACCCCCTGCCCCAGGCCCTCACCACCTTATTGTCTGTGTCCATGGGTTGTGCATGTTGCATACAGTTTGGTTGGTCTCTTCCCACCTACCCACCCTCCCCCACCTTCCCTCTGAGATTCCACAGTCTGTTCTGTGCTTCTTTGTCTCTGGAATTTGGAAATTTCTTAAGTACTTGGGGTAAAAAAAAAATCTTCACCATTTTTAAGTGTACAGTTGAATAATGTTCCCATTGTTGTGTAATGGGTCTACAGAACTTTTTTTTTTAATATATATTTTATTGATTTTCTACAGAGAGGAAGGGAGAGGGATAGAGAGCTAGAAACATCAATGAGAGAGTAACACCGATCAGCTGCCTCCTGCACACCCCTCACCGGGGATGCGCCCGCAACCAAGGCACATGCCCTTGACCGGAATCGAACCCGGGACCCTCCAGTCCGCAGGCCGACGCTCCATCCACAGAGCCAAACCGGTTTCAGCTCTACAGAACTTTTTTATCTGGCAAAACTGAATCTATGTTTTAAACAACTATTTCCCCCTCCCCCCCAGCCTCTGGAAACCAACATTCTACTTTTTGTCTCTTATGAATTTGACTATTCTAGGAACTTATATAAGGGGAATCACACAGTTTTTGTCATATTGTGTTCGGCTTACTTGTCCTTAAGGTTTATTTATGTTTTAGCATATGTCAGTATTTCCTTTCTTTTTAGGGCTGAACAATATTCCATTGTGTGTATGTACCACATTTTCTTTATCCATTCATCCATGATGGGCATTTCAATTGTTTTTACCTCTTCGCTCTTGTGACTAGTGCTGCTCTGAACATGGGTACAAATATCTCTCTTCGAGACCCTGCTTTCCATTCTTTTGGATATATACCCGGTTGTGCTATTATATTCTTTTTTTTTTTTTAATGTCATAATAATTGCAGTACTTTGAGAAGACTCCAGGTTGCTGTGTAACAGCCCCCTCGTCAAAAAAAAAAAAAAAAAGGAAAACACCGTGAAAGCAAAAAACAAAAACAAAAAATTATTAATTCAAAATTTAAATATTCTGTGGGGAAAAACTTCTGAACAAAATTAAGAGACAAGTGCCCAGCTGGTGTGGCTCAGTGGTTGAGCGTCGTCCCATGAACCAAGAGGTCACTGGTTCAATTCCCAGTCAGGGCACATGCCTGGGTTTGATCCTCAGTGTGGGGTGTGAAGGAGGCAGCGATCAATGATTCTCTCTCATCATTGATGTTTCTATCTCTCCCTCTCCTTTCCTTTCTGAAATCAATAAAAACATTTTTAAAAATACGTTTTTACTGATTTTTAGAGAGAGAGGAAGGGACCTCTTGGTTCCTGGATCGACATTCAACCGCTGAGCCACACCAGCTGGGCTCAACTCTCAACTCTCTTTTTTTAAAAAAAGAAAGGAAGAAAGGGTGGAAACAGATTTTAGGTTCACTGTAATACCGAGAAGTGCTTCAGGCAGACCGCTGTGGTCCATCAGGATTTTGGTAGTGTATCTTGTTCTTCGACAACATTTAGCAGCATTAACTACCCTGATCTGTTTCGGCTTTTGATGAAAATAAATGTGTCTTTGTTTTAACTCTCGCATCTCTTTTCTCCTTCTAGTTCTCTTTCAACATGTTTGACCACCCGATTCCCCGGGTCTTCCAGAACCGCTTCTCTACACAGTACCGCTGCTTCTCCGTGTCCATGCTTGCAGGGCCTAATGACAGGTCAGATGTGGAGAAAGGCGGGAAGAGTATGTGCTTGTTTTTATTTTGAATAGTAACTTGTATTTTGAATAGTAACTTGTATTTTGAATAGTAACTTTTCCTGCCCTCAGCCTGCAGTGCTTATAGTCTTCAACAGTTCTAATTTTACATGTGTAACAGTAGCTACTTACACTGAAAACATTGCTTGTTCCAGCCGAAATCGGTTTGGCTCAGTGGATAGAGCGTCGTCGGCCTGTGGACTGAAGGGTCCCAGGTTCGATTCCGGTCCAGGGCACATACCTTGGTTGCGGGCACATCCCCAGTGGGGGGTGTGCAGGAGGCAGCTGATCGATGTTTCTCTCTCATCGATGTTTCTAGCTCTCTATCCCTCTCAATTCCTCTCTGTAAAAAATCAATAAAATATATATTAAATATATATATATATTGCTTGTTCCAGATTTGCTGGGGTGGGGGGTCTAAATTATGATTAGATATGTGGCTAGTAGTCATTCAGTTCCCCAAAATAAACTATAGCAAGTAAAATTCATTATGATAGGTCATTATTATTAATTCTGGCTACCATATAAGTATCATTTAGTACTTTTTAAAGATTAACGGCAACTGCATTTTTATTTCTGCCCTTTTTATTTTCTAATGTTTTTAAAATGTTCTTTCCACAGTTATTATGCCACCCTCAGCCCTCGATCAACTCAGTAAGTATTTTCTACATGACTTGAGAACTGAGGTAATATAAAGAAGGAGGCTATGTCTAGCCAGGAATTGTCTCTGGAATATGCACGCTAAGCTGGGAGAACTGAGGCCACAGATGCCCCCGTGAAGTGGCCCTGGGGCCAGTGAGTATTCAGCTCCAGGTCTCCCCTATGAAGGGGCTCTCCCCTGACCCGCCCACTGTTTTGGATCCCATCAGGACTAAAGGAAGGTTGGAGCACCAGTGTTTATCACTGCCTGGACAGTTGATGCTGTTGTTGGATTCACTAGGTTTTCTCCTCTTGGGAGCTGTGTGGCAAGGCTCTCATCTCCAGCCCAAGCATCTTTCCTCGGCTCCAGGCCCTCATTTCTACCCCCTCTGTCCTAGTACATCTGCAGCATGTCAAAAACAGTCTTCTGCCTCAGAAGTTTTTCCTCTCACTGGCTCCTGCCTCTTTCCCTGGCCACCCCCCCACCCCCCTCAACCCATCAGAACAATTTGGAGACTTCATACCACGGCTCCACTCCAAAACCCTGAGCACAGGCACAGTCATTGCCTATTGAGATTCAGTGGTGTTTCTGGTGTGAATTCTTCCCATCTGAAGCAGCTTGGAGGCCACCAGCAGGAGGGTCCATACATAGTGTCCAGTACACTTGGAAAAAGGGTGCCAGCTCTGGTGTCGCTCTGGCTTGGACTTTGCACCTTGCCTAGCCTGACACTTGATTAATGACTTGCCTCTCTGAAATTCAGTGACTTCATTTTTAAATGGGGACACACAGAGCTGCTGTGTGGCAAGAGTACCTCTTAAATAGTGCCCTATGGTGTGTTTGTAAACAGCCTAAACCCAGGGAACACCAGTCAGAGGCGTGAGGTGGTAGCCGTTAGCCAGCAGGGCTTCACCAATGCCAATAGCAGCAATGGCTGTACCCAGTGGGGGCCTTTAATCCTGGCCTCAGCTCAGCCAGTGGGTGGATAGAGCTGAGCGGTTCACATCCCTCAGACAAGTCCCTGTAATAGCAGAGGAGGGGTCAAGGCCCCCAGAGAGCCTACCTTTCCATTTGAGCGGACCCAGGAGCTGAGCACCAGTGTGACCCTTGGCACAAGTGTCTGAGAAGAGACTTAGGGATTGGGACTGTGGTATTTAGATCAGTGCTGTTCAGACCTTTTATGTTGTGGGAGAAACTGTCCAACTGAAATCTATCAGCATTCAAGTCACTCTGTGATGTGCAGGGGGCAACACCCACATCCACCACTACCTCTGCAGTGAGGAGCCTTCCTATCTGTGGTGTCATGCCCCAGCTCATTTCTTGGTCTGCTTTATCAGAATTTTTAGGGAGATCCCAAATGAGTCTGCCATACCTCCTGACTGCTGAATGAAATTTCTGTTGCCATGTTTTCCTAAATGGACAGGGTGAAGTGGGCCTCAATGGTTAAGTCCCCGACCTGGGCCAGTAGCCTAGGTTGAATCCCAGTGTCACTACTACTGGGCCGTGGGTCCCTGGCATGTTGCTGAACCTGCGTTCTTTTGTTCCCCGAAGATAAAATTGGCAAGGACGGTACCTACCTCACTGTTCTGGGAAGACTGAGTGAGGGCCTGGCCTGTGACAAACACTGTCACTGTGTCAGTCTGTCCCAGTCCCCGACTCTCCTGGGTCTGCTTCCCATTGACAGCTCCTCCTTTCTGTGCCCCTGCACTCCTGGGTCAGGCTGACAGCAGTCCTGTTTGCCTGCCTATGGCTCTGTATGTGGCCTCCCCCTCAGAGGGGATGCACTGTGTCAGTCACCCTGCCTGGTGTCCCACCCAGCCTCCTCTCCTGACCGCTCCATACCTTGTACCCGTGCTCCAGTCTCACCTAATGGTCAGCCATTCCTGAACCGGCTGGGCTCCCCTTCCCTCCATGCCTTTGCTCAGGCTGCTTCCTCTGCCTGGAATTCCCTTCCTGGCCCTCCCACCTTGACTCACCTGGAGGACATCCTCCAGGAGCCCTGCTTCCTCCCACCCTACCCCACCCCTCCCGCAGCACCACGCATCAGGGTGCACTTGTTTTCTTTCTTGGTTTGCTCACTAGAAACCTTTGAAGGTGGCAGTTTTGTCCAGCACATGGTTGGCACTTAAATTATCTGCAAATAAATGAATGAACATGCCACTTTTTAAAATTAGAATTTGAGAAAATCACAAGTGTAAGCTGCTGCTGAGAATTTGAGTCACTGAACATTTCCCAGTTCTGGGCCAAGTTTTGTGATCTCACAGGGAACCTGGGGTCTTGTGGATGGGCAGACTCTGAAGGGCGAAGCACCATACAGGTCCGCGGACCTGCTCTGGGGGGCAAGGCTGTGTGGAGCCATAGTGGGTGCCTAGGAGGCCGCTTTTTAGGGGAGCATGTTGGGGGAACAGTGTTTCTGTCCCTTGCAGAAGCTTTGTCTCATAACCTCTCTTGTTTCTAGGCCGACTCAACATTACCTACCCCATGCTGTTCAAGCTGACCAACAAGAACTCGGACCGCATGACGCACTGCGGTGTGCTGGAATTTGTGGCTGATGAGGGTATCTGCTACCTGCCGCACTGGGTGAGTGGGGCTGTCCTGGTCTCTGGAGAGTCTGTGAGCCTCTCGGGTGGGACCTCAGGCAGGGACACCAGCCCGCCCAGCATGTGCAAGTGTCTTGCTCCCCCCCCCGCCCCCCTCCCCACCCCGATACAGAGTGAGGGAGGGCATTCGGAATATCCTTTTCTTTGTTAATTGCTCAACTGGTAGCCTAGATACCACCCCATGCCATTTACCTGTGATCTCCTGGGTAAGGCTTGTTCACCATAATGAAGCAGGAGTATATTTGAAATGGTCTAAGTACAAAATTTTAGGTTTTTAAACATTTTCTCCCCATTTTCAGTAGTTTCTCCCCCAGTTCTATTGCAACGGGTATGCATTTACTCTTTTGCCTATAACTGAGTCTTTTTAAAGCACTCAATTTTGTTGCCATGAAAACAAACCTTCTCTAGAGCTCTTAGGCTTTCCCTTAAGCCTGTGTCCTTCCTGAGGGCTAGGCGGAGCCAGCCTCTCCACCACAGGAGCCCTCCACTTCCTCACACCTGCTGCCTGGCCTCTCTTGTGATGGGAGCTCTTACACCTCAAAGCCCAGACCCAACTTGCTTTCCTGATCACTTGCCCTCCCCGGCACTTGCCTCTCAGTGCCTTGCTCTCCTGTGTATCTGGAGGTCCCTCTTCTTGGTTTGAGGCTTTCCCCTGCTAATCCAGTAGAGCACTGTGGGTGGCTGAAGCTTCCTGAGGCCACTGTGGATCTGCAGAGACCCCTCTATAGAATGAGAGAAGAGGTGGTGATACAGGGATACACTGTACCTCAAAGGTTCTCTGCAACCTATGACTTGGAGTTTGGTGACCCCTTGTCTAGGTTCTTAGGCCACTTTGGATCAGAAAACTAATTGAATCCTTTTTTTTTTTCTGAGAAAAATCACATTCCCTGGGATGCCTCTTTAGGGAGCATGGAGCTGCTGGCCTGTCTCTTCCTGAGCTGGTCTTCTAGCTCCTGGCAAGCTGGCAAGAATAGGTGTTTGCCTGGGGTTTCCCAGGTGTTGCCGCTGAGTCAGCCCCCATGCTCATGCATTTTGTTGGCTTATTGGCTGGCTCCATCTCACCTCAGGCTCCCGGGCTGCTTCAGGGTGAGTCAGCCTGGAACAAGAGGCCATCTGAATGTCAGACTTTAGCCTGCCCAGTGTATGGGTCATTGACGGTCCCTGATTTCCAGAAGCCTCATGTGGCCTTCTTTTGCCTTTAGATGATGCAGAATTTGCTGTTGGAAGAAGGGGGCCTGGTTCAGGTGGAAAGTGTCAACCTTCAAGTGGCCACATACTCCAAATTTCAGCCTCAGAGCCCTGACTTCTTGGACATCACCAACCCAAAAGCAGTGTAAGAAGGGTTCTTCTGGACAAAAGGGGTTTGCTGGCACACGGTCTACAGAGCGCTTTGTTGAACGTGTGCCTACTTTGAGGAGCACATATTTATGGTGATTGGCGTTGTAATTTGAGAATAATGACATTCAGCCAGCACATCTGCCATCAATCCTGGACCTGGGCCTGACCAGTGTGCGCCCCTTCTGTATGCTCTCTGTATACTTCTTCATGGGCAACGTGGGACCTTCCTTCAGGTGAACTATGACACCTAGCCCAAAGCCCAGTATGTTCTGGTGGCAGGGAGCCAGCTGGTCTGCCTCTCAGCTCCTGAGCCACTGGTGCCCGTAAACTTGCCACTCAAGCTCAGGGCTTTTCACTCCAAACCAGTGGGGAGCATTGTCTTAAGCTTTCTTTGTCTTAGTAAGAGGAAAGCAGAGGTTTTAGGCTCTAGTGATTTTTTTTGGTGGGGGAGGGTGTGTGTTCTCTGAACAGTAGCCAGATGTATGTGTTTATAATTTAAGGAGTGACCAGTATGGGTGAGAGATATGCTGTGAGTGGACTACAATAGCTTGGAGGCCCCAGTTTGGCTCATTGAGGTCATGTGAGAGTGGTCACTCTGTCTCCTATTTGTTTTTTTAAATGCATGTTTGAAAAAAATACAGGTAAGTGGACAGTAAAAGAAAAGCTGCCTCCACCTGTCTCCCTGCACACTCTTCCCAAGCAGGAGCTCAGGAGCAAGTTGCTGACAGTCGTGTCCTATGTGGGTGGGCATGTTGAGCCATCCAGTGACTGTGTCTGTGGACTGGCGTGTTGAGCCCCTTGCAGCTGGGTCTTGGACATGCAGGGGTGCTAGGCTCTGCTCATAGCAGTCAATGTCCTGTGGCAAGGTCTGGTCCCTTGTCATTCAAAACTCTGCTTGGAGGTGCTTGTCTGACTGTCAGTGCCTAGGAGTGAGGTCTGTATCTGACCGTAGCCCCTCATGATTTTCTCTGGATTTTTACATTTTTTGCAATGCATACTTACTGGATTGCTTTCAGAAGCAGTTTCTCGCATAGAAAGGGCACTATTTTCATCAGCTAGAGTCATCCCAGTGCTCCCTTGTCTAGCTGATAGTCTGGATAAAGGCAGTCAGCATAGAGCAGAGAATGGGGGCAGGGGGTGCACAGCAGCGATAGGAGAGCCATTTCCATCCTCAGAGGCCGATTGGATTGGGTCTGACAACCCGGGGGTCCTCAGGAGGCGTCAAGGGCAGGGCCCTCCTGAGCATGGCATTTCACACGAGGAATGAAGACAGCATCCCACACAAGGCCCTTTTCACAAAGTTGCTGTCACCCTGGAAGAATTTGTGACCAAGAAAACTGAACCTAGACAGCCTGGCTTTTTTCCCCTCAGACTCTGAGAGCCTCTCTAGGACAGCATTCGCCAAGCGGTGGTCCACAGACCACTGGTAGCCCGTGATATCTGAAAGATTGGCAACCGCTGCTCTAGGATGTACCATGTAACTGTGGTGGATTCTGGAGCTTTAGTTTATGTTTATGCCTTGACATTGTGTGTCTGCAGATTAGAAAACGCATTGAGAAACTTTGCCTGTCTGACCACTGGGGATGTGATTGCCATCAACTACAATGAGAAGGTAAGTGTGTCGGCTAGAAGGCCAGCAGGGCCAGGAGCCCAGCTCAGGGCAGGTCACATCTAAATAGGGCCTGCAGTGCCATTCTGGTATTTGAATGGGGGTTCTTTTTAAGCAGTGTATACCTGACTTTTGTCAACTAATTGCTGCCTACTGTTTACTTTTTAGAGCCCTATACTGATAATTCAGCAGCTAAGTTTTGGTAATTGATTTATTACATTAATAGGTGAATAAGCTTAACATTGTTATCCTTTTGTTTTGTTAATACCCAAGGATATTTTTCCTTGACTTTTTTAGAGAGCACGGAAGGGAGGGTAGAGACCGAGAGAAACACTGGTCTCTACCAGAGATTGGTTGCCTCCCACATGGGCCCTGACCAGGGCTTGAGGTATGTGCCCTTGACCAGAATTGAACCCGGGTCCCTTCAATCCTCAGGCTGACACTATCCACTGAACCAAACTGGCTAGGGTTTGTTATACTTATTAATCACATATCTGTGTATCATGGTGGTGAGCCTGCCAATTATGCCTCAGTTAGAAAGGTCTGCATTGCACCTAAAATCTCAGATAAGCCCTTTGCTAGGCTGTCAGGACAGAGAAATGAGCCAGTCTAGGTCCCTGTCCTTATGATTCCCTCCATTGGAAGCAAACAGGCCCTCCTGGAGCTGGCCAGGCAGTGCGCTCCAAGTGGGGAGGGGGGGGGGGCACCTGGAAGCAGAGCTGGCCACATCCTCTTCCTTATGTTTTCTTTCACTTTGGTTTTCTCTGAGCTCCTCTGGGCTTGTCCATCCTGACACAGTCTTTCAGGTCTGAACACCACTTATGTTCATCCGTGATTCCATGCTTTTTAGGTGTCTGAATCTAGACAATTTAGCTGTAAAGTGAAATAGCGTACTGCATCTTTCATTTCTCATTCTTTCATGCATAATGACAGATGAGTTCCCATGAATTCAAGACAGCATCCACTTACCCATTATTTGTGGAAACGTGTCTGAGGAAAGATAAAATAGTTGCTAACTCTATTGATAGGCCATCCTAACACAGGCGTGGAGCACAGTGATGTGAGTACCTCGTGACCACTGTGACAGTGACCAGGATTGACCCTCACAGAGTTGCTGTCAGGGTTGACCACCTAGTCCTCAGGAGTGACCAGCCCTGGCGTGCCTTTCCCTGAGGCCAGCTTTTAACTCCTTCACACGCTGTCTTGTCCCCTCATGGCCTGGGGCCCTCATGCATGAACAGGAGCCTGTGGCTCAGCCAGTCCCTTCCTGTAGGATCGAGAGGATACTTACTCCCTTGTTGTCAGTATAGGAATCCAGTATTCTCCAGCAATTTCCTTCTGTTTGCAGCATCTGATATTGAGAATCCTTACTTTTCAATTTGTGGATCTTAAATCACAATTTTCTATAAAACTAAGAAATAATCCTATTGCCTTTAGCTTTGTGGGGAACATTTTAAGTATTGTCTACATTAACTGAATACTTTATAAGCTTCCATAATTAATTTCAGATAGCCTTAATGTTGTTCTTTAAATTGATATTTTTTGCACTGAAAGGGAAGGTGAATTACATAGAGTTTGGAAATATAGAAGACTAGGTACTCTAAAGGGCCCTTCTGATAAAACCCAGTTTAATCAGGATAAAACCTAGGTTATAAATGTGTTGGTGGGTTGGCAAGAAATATAAGAAGTTTTCAAGAATCTCTCAGCAGGGAGATCCTGACTATATCAGGTAAATGACTATATCAGTCAGTGATATAGTAGGAGATCTGAATCAGAGACTTCCACATTAAACTGGAACACTTAAAGGGGCCATAATAGATCCAGAGGTGGATGTTATCCTCATCCCACAAGAAGGAACTCAGATTCTGTTTGGGAAAAGCCCCCCAGTTTATGTAAGCCCTCAGGACTGCTAAAGATTGAACAGGCAGGCAGGCACTCAATACAACCACCAGACACAAAGCAGAGACAACAAAAGCAGATTTAGACCCTTAAAGAAATCAGCATTGGGATTTTCAGGTATAAATATGAAATAATTATGTGTAAAATAAAGAAATTAAAAAGTGGAATTATAAAATTTATTAAGCAACAAAAGACTACAAAAGAAAAAAGGAAGTTTTGAAAAACAATAGTTAAACAATAGCTGACAAAGAATTAATGAAATGAAAGTTAAGTCTGGAAAAGTGACTTGGAATTCTGACTGAGAAGCAAGGTAGAACATATGAGAGCTTGAGGTATTGGAGATACTAAGAAAGTCAAACATGCTCTGTAAAAATCCCAGCAGGAAAGAATGGGGGAATGGAAATATTGTAACGAAATAATAAGTGAAATTGTTTTACAAGTGGCCATCAGCCCATAGTTACAGGAAGTAATATGTACATCAAACAGGAGAAGTTACAGATATCAAATACCAGATACAGGGAGGTGAACAGAGAGAAAATACAATACTTCCAGGAAAAGAGCAAATAGCAACTATTTATAGTCCCCAAATAGCAGAATATCTTTAGAGGCTGAGAGAAAGTAACTCACCAAGCCTTCTTTAAAGAATGAGGACAACCCCAAGACTTGAAACCAGGGGGGCAGTGGACAGCAGCTGCTTGTCCCAGGCTCTGAACCAAAAACAATGTTGAAAAAAATAGATTCAGCTACTTTTAATGTATGTTTTTATGTACTTGAGATTATCCTAAACACACAGCAACATTACTGGTTTAATTTCTTATCTCTTGGCTACATTGTATTCTCCTGGTGGCTATACTATATTTATATATGAATAAGTTTTGGCTATATACTATTCTTAGCAACGTTGGAGTGAACATTCTTAGAATTTTCTCTGCATATTTAAGCTAATTAATTCCTAGGAGTGTACAATCTGGGATAAGGTTATGAGTGTCTTTTTCAATTTGATCCATAATTCCCTTGTCTGACTTGAACTACTTTTAGGGAATAGCTTCTGTTGAGTGATGGACAGGCATGAAGGCAGTCCACCCCCATGGCCTCTTTGTTGCAGCAAGATGCTGAGGAGGGTGTAGTGGAGGTGAATGATGTGTCTGCAAGAGCCCAGTAGGGAGTCACAGTAACAGTGACAGTTCCCAGTGCTGCCATGAAACTAACCAACTGATTTCTTGTTCTCACAGATCTATGAACTGCGGGTGATGGAGACCAAGCCTGACAAAGCCGTGTCCATCATCGAGTGTGACATGAATGTGAGTAATTTTGCTGCTTATAGTGCATTCCACCTGGGGAGACGGGCATTTGGTAGCACCTGTAGGCCAGTGCCCCAAGAGGATGTCACTGTCACACAGTCCCCAGGACTGTTTGGGTGAGAGAGGAGGAAAATGCTGCCGGAGCGTCATGAGAAGGCCGCACCTGTAGGCCATGCCCCAAGAGGATGTCACTGTCACACCGTCCCCAGGACTGTCTGGGTGAGGGAGGAGGAAAGTGCTGCCGGAGCGTCATGAGAAGGCCGCTGACCATGTGGTCCTTCTCAGGGCCAGTGGAGGTGGCACAGTTGCCTCCGGTTCTGCGATGGCTAACTCTGCTGGCATCTCAGACCTGCCAAGAAGAACATCTTCTTAAACACTAAGGAAGCTCAATTTTTAAAAATATTTTTATTGATTTTAGAGAAGAAGGGAGAGGGAGTGATAGAAACATCAATGATGAGAGAGAATCATTGATTGGCTGCCTCCTACACGCCCCCTACTGGGGATCGAGCCTGCAACCCGGGCATATGCCCTAGACCAGAATCAAACCCAGGACCCTTCAGTCCACAGGACGATGCTCTATCCACTGAGCCAAACCAGCTAGGGCAGGAAGCTCAATTTTTTACAAAAGCTAAGGAAGGCTACTCAGCTCCTAAGTAGAAAGGAACTACTGGGACACACAATAGTTTGGTGGCTTTCCAGAGAATGATGCTGAGCAAAAAAGGGCAGTCCCAAGTGGTTACAATTGATTCTAGTTTTTGTTTTTTTTTGTGTGTATGTTAACCCTAACCTGAGGATATTTTTCCATTGATTTTTAGAGAGAGTGGAAGGGAGAAAGAGAGAGGGAGAGAGTGAAACATTGATGTAAGAGAGGCACATCAATCAGTTGTCTCCCGCATGCGCCCCAACTGGGCCCAGGGATTGAACCTGCAACCCAGGTATGTGCCCTTGACCAGGAATCGAACCCACGACCCTTTGGTGCACAGGCTTATATTCTAACCACTGAGCAACATTGGCCAGGGCTGATTCTTGAAATAACAATACTTCAGAAAGGAAGGACAAAATAGTGGTTACAAGGCGCCCTGGGTGGTGGAGAAAGTGGTCAGCAGCGGTGTGGATGTGGATGTAGAGGGAAAACATGGAGGGATCCTGTGGTGCTGCAACTGTTCAGCATCTTGACTGTGGGCCTACACTGGTGATAAAATTGTGAAAACTTAGCGCACACACACACACAGTGAATTCTTGTAAAATAGGAATTCTGAATAGTGTAGACGTCGATATCCTGGTAGTGATATTATACTATAGTTTTGTAAAATATCACCATTGGGAAAACTGGGCAAAGTGTACAGGGCATCTTTCTGTGTTAGTTCTTAAAACTGCATGTGAATCTACAGTTGTCTCCGTTACAAACAGAAAAGCTAAGGAATGCTAAGTGCCAGCATGTCTCACAACTTTCCCTTTCACTTTGGGAACGCAGGTGGATTTTGATGCTCCCCTGGGCTACAAAGAACCCGAAAGACAAGCCCAGCACGAGGAGTCAACTGTAAGTTCTTCCCTCCCCAGCCTGGCAGGTTTGGCCTCTTTGGTAATGGTCTTTGGGAGCGTGTCCTGGTCTGTCCTGGCTGCCAGCCTGTATTGGTCTCTACTGGTGCTAGTGTAGCCACATTCCCTGCTTTTCTCCCAGCCCTGCTCCCAGGGGATGGCCCAGCTGTTCCAGTGCAGAGACAGCAATAGAAATGAGGGCCCAAGGGAAAAGTTGGGGTGTCCCTGCTGGGAAGCTTATCTCTCATTTTTCTGTCCCCTGTCAGGAAGGCGAAGCTGACCACAGCGGCTATGCTGGAGAGCTGGGCTTCCGGGTGAGTACCAGGCCACGGGTTTTACTTCCTGTGCTCCTGCCGTGCCATCTGCTCCTCCCAGCCACTCTATAACGCTCCACGGACATCAGTAGGGATTGGGCCTCTGCTATCTGTACGTACATGAATCTGCCACTCTATCAGTTACATAGCACTTGACATCCACTTTCTCATGGAATCTTCCTAACAAATCTATAAGGCAGCCACAACTTTCTTCTTTTTAAAATTCTAACCTACCATAAAGTTAAAATAGTACAGTGGACACACATATGCCTTTCCCTTAGATTCACCAATATGGCCACATTTGCTTTATCTCTAAGAAGGTGTTCTCCTTTTCTTGGCCTACACTGTTTAAAAATAAATTGCAACATGACCCTTCACTGCTGCCAGCCTGGCTCCCTGGGAAAAAAGCGATGACTAGTATCAGGGCACTGGGAGGCAGTGGAGGACCGGAAAGCTGAGCTATCCGGCAGTTGCAGCAGAGGTCTTAGTCCATCCCAAACTGGTCCTATAGAGGCCAAGGCCAGACCTTTTAACCTGTCATTGGCTTTTGGCTACTGGCTACCCCTGGGCGGTGGTCGCTCTTGGGCCAGGAGACTACCTTCATCTCACAGCAGTCCTGAAACGGAGTTCTCAGCTGCCCACACTTCAGCAGCTGGGGAGTGAGGGCTTCATTCCTGAGGGGGACTGGGTGGCACCCCCCAGAACATATCCCTGTAGCAGTCTCAGCAAAGGGCATACATGTGCTCACCCTCCTGCTTGCCTGTGTAGGCCTTCTCCGGCTCCGGGAATAGATTGGACGGGAAGAAGAAAGGTGTAGAGCCCAGCCCCTCCCCAATCAAGCCTGGAGACATCAAAAGGTGGGTGTGCCCTGTCTCTGCTCCAGCCTTATGCTTTATCATCATCTAGGGAGGTCAGCCAGACCTCTGGGGTGGGCAGCCTCACTCCAGTTCTGGAAATAAAGCCCAGCTCAAAGAATCCAGCAGAGTGGATGAATTCCCCACCCCCACCAGCTCTCCTTGGGGGACTGAAACATGACAAGGAGTTGCTGTTTCCCAGTGGAAGTGTGTCAGTATCTTCCCTCCATTCCAGGAACACTGCAGTCCAGCCTCCACCCGCCTCCAGCTGGCCCCTCATCAGATCTCTCTCCTACTTAAAATCTTTCTAGTTCCTGTCTAATCTGTTGTTCTGTTTTATCCATCAAGTCACAGTATCTAACTTCCTTCAAACAGGAGGCAGGAGCTGCCTCACAGATGTGTTTCTATTGTTTGGTCCAGGGACTCAGAGCAGATTCCCTGCTCTGGTGGCTGTCGCAGTGGTGGCAGGGATGAGATGTGTCACCTGTCATATGTCACCTTTCTACTATATGTTGGAGCAGAAGGATAATGGTATAATGTAGTGGTCGGCAAACTCATTAGTCAACAGAGCCAAATATCAACAGTACAACGATTGAAATTTCTTTTGAGAGCCAAATTTTTTAAACTTAAACTATATAGGTAGGTACATTGTTATTAACTTAATTAGGGTACTCCTAAGCTGGCCTTTGCTAAAAACGTATTTTGTGGAAGAGTCAAACTCAAGGGGCCAAAGAGCCGCATGTGGCTCGAGAGCCGCGGTTTGCTGACCACTTGTATAACGGATTTTTTACCCACTCTCTGAGTTTGGTACAAGTGTACCCCTTTAAGGTTGATCCGTGAGGCTGGAGGATGGATTTGATGAGGGCCTCCCAAGCCCCTAGGTGACCTTTCACTGCAGGCTAGGTCCCGTCTGAAGGCCCCTGCCCCGTTTGCCTTCTGATTCTCTCCTGTGGGGATGCTGGGGAACACCAGAGGGCTGGCCCAAGGCCAGGGTGGTTTACAGCCACATACCTCAGAATGAGAATCACCAAGAGGACACTCTTCCTCTCTTTGGCTTGCTTTCCTCTTGTTTGTCAAAAGAGAATTTGAGTCCTTTTCTTCTGGAGCTAACATTTCTCCTCTTCCATCTTTACAGAGGAATTCCCAATTATGAATTTAAACTTGGTAAGATCACTTTCATCAGAAATTCACGTCCACTGATCAAAAAGGTTGAAGAGGTGAGAAGTTTTATTTTCTAATGATGAGTGGGGGAATTCTTTCCACTTTGAATCAGGGTATTTCTGTCATATTTTTCTTCATTCCTGGGGCTCTCCTCCCTCCAGTGGCCTGGTTGTCCTATTGAGGCTGTGTGGAATGTGTGGGGCTGGGTGTAGAGGTGTGTGTTTGGGAGCTCAGAACCTTCATCTTCTATAGATAACACCACTGGCTGACTAACAAAAGAATACATGAACGATACCTGGTTTTGAGGGTTCAGAAAAAACAAGCCCTCTTTCTGCTGGTGGGAGACTAGCTTACTAAGGAATTCAACTTCTAGGAAATATCAAGCTATGTGTAAACACATTAAGCTGGTCACCACAGCAATTTAAAATACTGCAAACCTAGAAGTAATATCCAATGGTAGAGACTGCCTCTCCCACGTGATGGAATTCTCTGTATGTTTTAGAATGTACTAGATAAGAAATCCATTGTCTTGAGACTTGGGAATTAAGTTTTAAAATAGGCCCTAACCGGTTTGGCTCAGTGGATAGAGCGTCGGCCTGCAGACTAAAAGGTCCCCGGTTCGATTCCAGTCAAGGGCATGTACCTTGGTTGCGGGCACATTCCCAGAGGGAGTGTGCAGGAGGCAGCTAATCGATGTTTCTCTCTCATCAATGTTTCTAACTCTATCCTTCTCCCTTCTTCTCTGTAAAAAATCAATAAACTATATATTTTTAAAAAATAGTTTATATAAGCACATACAGAAAAGTGACTAGAAGTGTTATTTTGGGGTGGTGGGGTTACAGGTGACTTGTCTTTTGAGAGGGTGTCTTTTATACTTTATATATCAAAAATGTGATGCTTCTGCAAAAGGATATACATTCACCCTGAGAATAAAGGCAGTAGTAGACACATAGTTGTGATTGTGTGGTCATGTTTTCAATTCAGTTGATTATGATTTGTATTTATATTTCAAAAACACTTCTTATTTTTGGGGAAGTAAGGAAAATGGGTGGATGGTACATGAGTCAGCAGAATAAAGCAATTTCTATAAACCTCCAAGAAATTTCTGAAAATAGTATTTTATCTTCACACAGGATGAAGCTGGAGGCAGATTCGTCGCTTTCTCTGGAGAAGGACAGTCATTGCGTAAAAAGGGAAGAAAGCCATAAGTTAGCTGACTGGAAAATAAAATACTCAATTGCAACATAATGGCTTTTAGTTACTGGTTCTGACAGGGATGAAACTATTGCAAAGATGCTCTGTCACTGTAGGTTTGTTTAGAGTTACCTGAGAATTGTCTAGTTCAGTCTGGAAGTGGGATGCAGGACTGCGTGGTTACGTGCTTGAACTGGGGAGGAGAAAGCTGTCTCTGAGGTCCCATAGGCGGCCTCCTCACCACTTCCTGCTCTCAGCCCTCGGGAGCACTCCCGCTGACCCCGCAGGAGCAGAGTTCCCCCGTTCCTGATAAAAATCAAAGGGAGGGGTGGAATTGCTCTAACTTGTGATGTTCTTTTTATTTTATTTAGCCTTTCTTTTTGTGGGTCTGTAGCTTAGATGTTGCCTTTGGTCTAAAGAAAAGTGGTTTAAATAGATTTGTGCTCTATAAATAGTGGTTATTCCATTACTCTGGCTACAATTAAGAATTTGAGGATGGGTTTTTCTGTTTTTATTTTACTTTTTTTTTCACAAAAGAATTATTCCTCAGAAGGAAAACCTTATCTGAAAACATTTCTACTTTAGTTTTCATTTTGAAATAACTGGCTCCCTGAATCTATTCTATTAGGGGGAGGGAGGGAACAACAAAACTTAATGGAGAAGCACAAATATGAATATTAGAATAAATAAGAGCTAAAGATGGTCCTCTTTCTCCTTCCCTATCTCCCACTCCCAGTTTAATGTATTATCCAATATTCTGGCCTGTATTGGTCTCAGATCCTCACTTTGTATAAAGTGAAATCTTTTGACATGTTAACCCAATTATTTTCATCTCTTTTGTTCCTTGAAAGTAAATCTAAATTAAATTTTTAAATAAAAACAGGGAATGACTAAAACCTGGATTGCCTCTAAATGTTTGATTAGATGTCAACAGGGATCGATGTTTGGGCCACTGGGCAGGAGCTGGAGGAAGGCCTGCTTGCAGGTACCCCTCATTCCATAGTGCTGTTAGAAAAGAACTTGGGGACAGGGGAGTGGCTCAATGTATGGAGAAACGAGGCTTTCTGACCCCTGGGGTGAGGATGGTCAGGCCCAGATCTCCCCTGGTACCAGGTCTCCTGCTTGTAGGCAGAGAGTCCTTCTCTGAACAAGGCTCCTCCCAACACTCAAGAGGAAAGGATGTACCATACCAGGGTCCACCCATGTATCTCAGAGAATGAGCACCGAAGATTATCATGATGACCAGGGCTGTTCATCCATCATGGTGATGGATGTAGTTTCAGAAGGCATAAAGTACCGCTGTGACCTACCTGACTCTTCACTTAAGGTAGAGGTGGGGAACCTTTTTCCTGCCAAGGGCCATTTGGCTATAACATTTGCGGGCCATACAAAATTATCAACTTAAAATATTAGCCTGCTATATTTGGTCTAATATTTAATTAACTCACCCCTAATGCTTTGGCAGGCCAGACCAAATGATTTTTCGGGCCTTATATGGCCCGTGGGCCAGATGTTCCCCACCCCTGACCTAAGGAGTCTCAGTTCCACTACAGAGGTAGAAGCCCTTGGTGGGTAGGCAACCTCCATTGGCAGGATCACATTGTCTGACATTGTCATTTTATGCAGAATAAAGACGCTGGGCCTGGGTTTTTCTCTTCCCTAGGTATCACCTGTATATGTAATGAAATCGGTCCTGTTCTTTTGCTGGAGGCACATTCCTCTGCCTGGGCCAGGATTGGACCCCAATGATGGATCTCCTGGTGACAGTGGGATCACCTGGAGCAAAACTCCTGGTTCTTACTGCTGTACCCTGGCCGGCAACCTTATTGTCACACAGTGTCTTCTCCAAGCTTGGTCTGTGAGCCAATCTGGCAGGACTCCGGATAAAATTGCAACTTTCGGAACCACCTGCAGGGCCTCTGACCCGGTCTCAATCATAGAAGGGGCCCAGCAGCCGCCTTGTAAGGGGCTCCCCTGCACATGATCAGGTTTGCATAGGCTGGGGAACCATTGCATTGCTATTGCAGGGCTTTCTGTCTCAGTAAAGCTTTCACTCCTAATCAGATATGCAAGCGGCCCTGGACTTGAACCCAATGCCACTCGCAGCCTCCATGCCTTGGACCACCCCGTCCCTGTGCTCAGAATGCCCTTCTCGCCTCCACTTCCAGCCTGAGTTCCCTCGGGAGGTTATCCCGCACCTTAGATACCCTACCCCTACACACGTTATGCCCAGCCAACCCCCGTTATTTTGTGAGTGGTCGCTACAGCAGTAGACTCGGCAGCTTCGCGGTGGTTGCTGCACAGGATGTGCTTACGACAGTAAGCCCGATCTTTGAGATTTGTGAAAATAAGAGTCGCTGAAAAGAACTGGCCTGACCCGCGGGGTTTCACAAACAGCCAACTCAACGTGGCGGCGGTGCAGCGCGGGACGCCCACCCACACCGGGGGGACGTCCTTAGTCAGGACTGTGCCGGCGCGGCTCCGCGCGCAGCGTTCTTTCCCCCCGGCCCGCCCCCGGCCCTCTGGGCTCCACCCGCCCGCCTGCGCCCCGCCCGGGCTGCTGTTGGCTGCCCCACCCGAACGTCCTGTCTATTGGGGTGTCTCCAGGAGGTGGCGAGGATTTAAATAGACCTCTGAGTTCCTCGGTGTCTCGCGCGGTGCGGGCCTAGTCCGTCTTCCTTGGTCATTGGCTGCCGGGCTGGGGAAGGCGGGAGTTAGGTGCTCGCCTCGGCATGGCCGACGGCGGCGGCTGGCAGGTAAGTGTGGTGGGCGCCGGGGACCTGGGGGGACCTCGTCCGACCGTGTGGCCGGCTTAAGCGAGGTCTCTCCCGGGAGGATTCGGGTTGGAGCTCCGGAGTGGGCGGCGCAGCGGCTCCCGGCTCAGGCGCCCCTCTCGCCGCAGCCGCCGCGCCCCTGCGAAGCCTACCGCGCCGAGTGGAAGCTCTGCCGCAGCGCCGGGCACTTCCTGCACCACTACTACGTCCACGGAGAGCGGCCGGCGTGCGAGCAATGGCGGCGCGACCTGGACAGCTGTCGCGAGTGGGAGGAGCGCCGGAGCGCGGAGGCTCAGGTGCGCGCGGGAAGCCGGGGGGTGGGTGCGGTGGGGGGCGCTGAGCCGCCGCCAGGGCGTCTGAGTGCACAGGCCGCCCTTGCCCCCGTTCCAGGTGCCGGGATTTTGGAGAGCACTGCTGAGGGCCTTCCTCTTTTTGTGCTTTTTGTGCTTTCGATAAATACCAAAAATTAGTCTATCAACTGGGTTTTCAGACTCTGGAAGACAAAGAGGGGAGTGGAGAGTGGTTTGGGAAGGCAGCGTTAGGGTTGTCAGCTGACCTGCAAAGGAGGGGATACTGCTGAGTCCTGAAAGACCAGGAACCAGCCTTAGCCGCCTTTACCCAGCCCCAGGGGGTTACTTACAGGAGGAACAAGGTTCAGGAGGGTGAGCTGCAGAGGGGTAGGGTATGAGGCTGCAGAGGTACCAGGGACCTCTTGGGCCTTTAAAAGGGGTTTAGATTGTTGTCTAAACATGCGCTAGGACGCATGATTTTTTTGTTATTTTATTTAAATTCAACTTTTTTATATATTTATTTTATTTTTATTGATTTCAGAGAGGACGGGAGAGGGAGAGAGAGTTAGAAACATCAGTGATGACAAAGAATCATTGACCGGCTGCCTCCTGCACGCCCCTAACGGGATGGAGCCCACAACCTGGGCATGTGCCCTTGAACGGAAATCAAACCCCAGACCCTTCAGTCCGCAGTCCTACGCTCCATCCACTGAGCCAAACCAGCTAGGGCAGCATGATTTGTTTTATACCTTTAAAAGATCAGTCTGGCTGCCAAAGTGGGAGGGTCCATTATGGAGGGGCACAGAGACCAGTAAGGAGGTGGTTCTAGTTGTCTGTCCATTTCAGCAGATACTTGTCATGTTGGGTACTCTTGGAATGCAGGAATGATGAGAACACCTGCCCTCTTAGCACCTTCAGTCTAGTCTAGACTACCGTGGTGCCTTGGAGCTACTGTGGGTGGGGAGATGGAGAGAAGCTGTGAGGTGCAGTGCTCATGGGGAAGGGGAGCCTGCGGGACTGACTGGTGGCTGCTTCAACGTTGTTAAATGTATGTTATTATTGAAGCAGACAAACTGATGTGGAAACAAAGCTACCATATAAAAGAAAATGTGACAATTCCATACCTAGTAAGTGAAGTCCAAAAAATGAGAAAGATAACTTACAGCCTATATGACAAGAGATTAGTAATCTTTATATACTATGTCTGAGCGCTTATATCAGTAAGCAAATTGGGGATGATTTCAGAATAGAAAAGTAGACAAAGGACACAAAGAAGGAATTCTTTAAAAAAGAAAACCAAATGGCCTGGTGTAGAAGTTAAAGTGATAATAGGTGGTTTCTGCCTAGCAGTAAGTCAGAAGTGTTGATATGGGTTTGGGGAGTCAGGGGTCCTTGTGCATTGTTGGTGGAGTGTAAGGTGTTCTGATTTCTAAATGTCACATGCATACCCTTTGATCCGTTTTACTTCTGGAAGTTTATCCTAGGGCAGTGGTCGGCAAACTGCGGCTCGCGAGCCACATGCAGCTCTTTGGCCCCTTGAGTTTTTTTTGTTTTTTGTTTGTTTTTTTTTAAATATATTTTATTGATTTTTTACAGAGAGGAAGAGAGAGGGATAGAGAGCTAGAAACATCGATGAGAGAGAAACATCGATCAGCTGCCTCCTGCACACCCCCCACTGGGGATGTGCCCGCAACCAAGGTACATGCCCTTGACCGGAATCGAACCCGGGACCTTTGAGTCCGCAGGCCGACGCTCTATCCACTGAGCCAAACCGGTCTCGGCTGGCCCCTTGAGTTTTTAGCAAAGGCCAGCTTAGGAGTACCCTAATTAAGTTAATAACAATGTACCTACCTATATAGTTTAAGTTTAAAAAATTTGGCTCGCAAAAGAAATTTCAATCGTACTGTTGTTGGCTCTGTTGACTAATGAGTTTGCCGACCACTGTCCTAGGGGAATAATTGGGTAACAGAGCATAGCTTAAAATTTCAAAATAATCCATTTTGTCACTGTGATAGTGCAAAAACTGAGTGTCCTAAATTCCACTAATAGACATTTGACCAAATAACTTCTTCCACACAGTGGAGTATTACATAGCCATTAAAAAGAATAGATAGCCCTAACCAGTTTGGCTCAGTGGATAGAGCGTCGTCGGCCTGCAGACTGAAAGGTCCCAGGTTCAATTCCGGTCAAGAGCATGTACCTTGGTTGCGGGCACATCCCCAGGAAGAGATGTTTCTCTCTCATCGATGTTTCTAACTCTATCCCTCTCCCTTCCTCTCTGTAAAAAAATCAATAAAAAATATTTTAAAAAGAATAAATAACATATTGTGGTTAAAAACAATAGATAGTAACATATCCTGGCATGGAAAGATGCCTCAGTGAAAAAAGCAGGAAGTATATACTAGCCAGTAGAAGATTCCATCTTTAGAGAAACATGTGATAGCTCAAAAATTTAGGCCTAAAATTGTGTTGGGAAAGCTGTTCACTTCACCACAGGGATGGCGGTCTGGGAGTCTTTCATATTCTCCTTTGCATTTCTGATCACTTTTTAAACAAGAACAGAAACATCTATTTGAGACAATAGAGCTTAAGAAGACTGAGAAGGTGAAAGTAATATGTGTAAAGAGGCCAGCATAGCCACTGGCACCTGCCAAGGAGCCCGTGACAGTTGTGGGTTGGCATCTGTAAACCCATATTCAAGGATCAATTGTAATTTTTCACAATAGCTTGGGAGAAAGTATGATCTAGGTATGTGTGCGCTAATATGGAACCACCACTAAGGTGTATTAGATGGAAGTAGAGTTTCAGAGTAGTGTGTACCATACGCTGTTTGTCCATATGTGTTTGGGAGCCTGCTGAAGAGGAGGGAGGTACAAGGGCTGTGTGAGGTGTGAAGTGACCAGGGTCTCCCTTGCACAGCGATCCCTCTGTGAGAGCGAGCGTGGGAGAGTCCAGGCTGCAAGAAAGCACACCCTAGTGTGGACCCCGAGACAGAGCCCCCCTGCAGACTGGCATCTCCCCCTGGAGGAGAAAGACGAGTGACAAGCACCCCTGCACGGCTTCCTGCAGTCTTCTTCAAGTGAAGCTATTGCTCGGCCCTAAGGACTCTGATTGGCCCAAATATCCCAGTAGGTACCTGGGAGCTTCTGCCTGGCTTGGAACACGGAGCTCGACGTCTCCAGCGCTACTTGCCCAACCTCACCTGCGTGCAGGATGCCCCACCGCTGCCACGCTCCGGGAGACAGTTTTGTCCACTGCACAGCTTCCGGGAAGCCAAGCACCACTGCATATTGCTGTGAACAGCCACGGTGGGCTGTCTCATGCTCCCCTACCAGGGACATTAGCACAAGAGGTGGCCATCCAAAGGTCTAGAATTCTCAGGTAAACTTTTGAGGAGTAGCCCTGACCCGTGTGGACATGTAGAGGTAACTAAATGGTTGTGCAGTCATGAACACCTTGTGGGGTCATTTTGTGCCACCCTGGTTTGGTGATGCCCATGCATTGCCACCCTTTGCTCACACTTGGCTATGGCTGACTCGCTCAGTTCCTCTGCAGACACAGGTGGGACGTGACCTCTGGACCAGCAAGCTGCACCTTCTAGGCTCAGGAGGTGAGATTTCCGTTTTTCTGAAATGCACACAGCTACAGAATATACCACCTTGCATAAAAAGGGTTCAAGGACTCGTGGCTGAAGAAACCCCAACCCAGGACAAATGGAATTTTGGTCTGCTTCCCTCAAAATTTTTAGAAAATGTGGAATATGTCAAAAGCCATTTTACACATTAGATTCCAAATAGAAGCTGAAAATTAATTCAACAGTTTAGTTGTTGAGATTGTTAAATTTCACATCTGACGTTGTACTCTTGACTGCTGAAATGAGGTCATAATCCAACACGACCTTGTGAGGATATAGCCAATAGGTCAAGGAGAGGAAAAACCGACCCTGCTGGTAACTCAGTCTTAGGAGTTAAAGCTTCCAGAACTGTGCAAAATGTCTGTTTCAGCCATGCAGTCTAAATGGCATTTAGACCCCACAAGGTGTTCATGACCGCACAACCATTTAGTGGCATTTAGTTCTGGCAGCCCCAGCACACTAATACAGTCACCATCCCAGCGTGAGAGTGCTCAGCCCCACTTGTCCCACCCTCCTGTGGGACACGGCAATTTTGTTAATTAGTGTGTCCCTGGCTTGCTCCACTCTCGTTAGCCTCCCTCCCCAGCTTAAAATGCTAAGCTGGTCCTGCTGATGATGTGAGGAAGTTCATGTGTTCTGTCTGTCCCACCCGTGCAGACGACACAGACCATACAGCCTGAACATCCTTCATCTTTGTTTCTTGCCTCGTGCTGGGGGGAAATGGTCTCGATCATCCTATCCCCAGTACCTGGCATGGGGGAGCGGGGGGGTGTTGGAGACATTTGTAATCGTGTAAACAATCAAAATAAAGTGAAAATAAATTTTTTTTAAAAGAAGGGCAGCCTATCTCACCCCTGTCCGTCCTTGGGTGAATTAATTTTGACTCTTACATAAGACAAAGAGACACTTGATTAAACTTACATTTATTCTCAGCATGCCTAATTCTGTGACAAGGAGGCTTGAGCTCTGGTCATTCTGGCTTTCAAGGGCAGCGTGTTCAGACAGCTGCCTGCAGCTCTACCTCTTGAACTCCACCTGTGTGTACACCTTGGTGATGTCATGGTACCTGCCTTCAGGGGGCTGGTAGTTGGAGATTGGTGGTGTGTAAGCTGGCCCTTCTCTCTCAAAGGGAAACAGACTGTAGTCCCGCTTAATGGCCTCCGCATAGAGTTCCTGGGAAGTGAGTTGTAGCTCCTGCAGAGCTTCCTGCTGGGCCTCGAGCATGGACTTGATGGCTTCCCTCTCCATCTCGTGCTCTCGCTGCTTGTACAGGGACCACTTCTTCAGGAGCAAAGCTCTCCGTTCTGCCTCCTCAAAGGAGAGCTCTACCTGAGGCCGCTGTCTGGGAACACACAAATCCAAAGGTGTGAAGCTGGGAAGCACCGACCTCACTGACCAAGGGGTCATATGGCCCAAGCACCCTCCCTGCCAGACACAGATGGAACTCAGAAAAGAAAGGGGCACATTAAGGAATGCAATGTTGAATGTGGTGGCAGCTCCAATTGACACTAGGAACCAGGCCCATTTGCTTTATGTGGAAATAGGAGACAGTGATCCTCTGAGGAGATTATAGTAGCACTTCCTCTTTCCCAGGCAGAGACGACCTTGGGTGAGAGGTGACTTTGGAGAAAAGTGAAATGGTATAATGAAAACAAATACCCAAATCCCAGGGAGTCAAGAGCCTCTTATCAGCCCTGGAATACCAAGACACCTGCCATGTCCCACTTGTAAGGCAAGGTGCAACTTTATAAATAGTATACGCTTTTATAAGACAGCAACCCTGCACGTGACACATCCCAATCACAAGCAGTTTGCATCACAAAGCAAGAGGCTAAGGGTTTTCTACCATCAGGATGGGCAAGGCCCAAGATGTCATAACTACAACTTGCAAAAGAAGCAACAATATGAACTTTTGGGCAGTGCTGATACGAACTAACTCGAGCATCTGGCCTGGCTTATCAAACAGTTACTCTGAGTTTCTTTCCCACATTCAGCCACTCAAGAGCACCACCCAGAAATGTTTTTCAACTCCCATGAGACATGATCAAGAAGAGGACTCAGCCCAGGGCCCAGTCAGCCGAGGCCTACTGACCCCCTTCCCATTACCTGCATAAACTGCAAATAGAACTACCGTTAGGTGATGGAACTCCTTTGCCCTGAGGCCCTCAACCCTAGAGGTCTCTTACCTCATTTTATCCATGAACTTCACAGGTATAATAAAGTCTTCAATGGGAATTAGCTCCTGGCTAGCCTTTTCTAGTTTTCGGATCCTCTTTTTCAAACGGTCCTTTACAGCTTGGTCTTTTTTAGGATCTATCTTCTTCTTCTTTTTCAGAGGTTCTGCTCTAATGGATAAAGCAAACATAAAAATGTTTCCTCTTCGGTTTCACAAACATGCTGAGAGGCATGGCACCAGGTAAAGTACCCCAAACCTGTACTGAACTCTCCACTGGGGAATGCACTGCACGGTCCTAACCTCCTAAGCTGAGAGTGGCAGGGAGAGGGATGGCTTCCAGCCCAGGGTCCTTGTGAGAACTGTTTGGGCACTGTCAACCCAGGAAGGGGTGGAAAAGCTTCATGGGGCATCCGGGTATCAATTAAAGGGAAGGGCTCATCTTTAGTGCCCGAGTCCAGGTGTGCCTTGGGATTGCACTGAAAAGTGAAAATACCAAATTGATGAATTAGAAGTCAATGACATTTCAAATGGATTTGTGATTTATAAAAATTATTTCAAATGGGGAGATATGGACACATGTAATACCTTAATCAATAAAAACAATGAAAAAAAAAATTTCAGTAAGACTAAGAGAAAGCATAATAAAAGTGACTGGCCTGTCCCTACTTTTGGGGGTTTCTTAACAAATCCCCATCCTAGAGCATTAACAAAAGTCTTATTTACTCTCAGGAGCACATCTCCTATGGTGACAATTTAGTATTAAGAATAATCTAATCCTCTAGCATCAAAACCAAATTTTGTGAATCAAGTCCCTAGAAAGCATCCAGAGTTCCAGATGGAAAAACTAGTCCTCACACCTTCCCGCTACTTCTCCAGGGAGTCAGAAATGGAAGGCCCGTGAAGAACAGACGTTTATGCATTGCCCTGTAAAAAGCACGAGAATCCATTCAAAGTAGTTAAACTACTTTTACATTTAATTTTTGTTTTCTGATTACAGACACGCCAGTATTCCATACAGAGACAGAAAAACATCTAGCTAAATTTAACTGAGAATTTTTGTTAAGCTGTTAAATTTGCATACCAAAGAGTAGTCTTGATTTGTGCTGTTCAAGTGCATATCTGTCTCCCGCTGACACCCCCAAAGAGGTCAGGCCCACATCTGAGCTTACCTCATGGGAATGAGTTCCCAGAAAGACAACAATGAAGCTCGCTGGTGGGTGTCTCTAACCTGTGTCTGCCAAATTCCCAGACGCCTGAAAGAGATGAGTATGTATAAATATCTGATTCTCCCCACTAAACAGAAGAAAAAAAAATTATAATGCCCTCGAAATCTAAGGCACTTTGTAACTACTAGATGTGACAGCAAGGTCAATGTGCGAGATTTTTCAAAATCCCCCGTTCACAACAGAGCAGTTGGGCAGGGTCCCTGCTCGCTGGGGGCTTCGAATGTTCATCCACAGGTAGAGGCGGACCAGCCCGTTTGTAACCGAGATGTCCGTGGACAAGGGCGGTCAGGAAGGAAGCACAGGCGAGGCCCTGGCCAGCCGGCGCGAAATGCCCCGCGCGCGCCCCGCACACCCCGCGAACGGTGATGATGTCCGCACTCACCAGCACGGCGAACGCAGAGCACGCGCGGTAGCTCCCAAAACCAGGGTGGCCATGGCTTCAAAGGCGGCCACCGGCTGCTTCCGGGCGCGCACCTCGGCGGTCCGGCCCACGGTGCCTCGCGCTACGGTCCGGCAGCCCCGTCGATTCACGCGATCGCGTTCCGGCCTGGGGTGCAAGCCGCGGAGGACGGGATCACGCCTGGCCCCGCCCGGCCGTAGCGACGGCGCGCGGGCACGCCCCCAACGGAGGGCTGGGTCACGCCGGGCCCTGCCCCAGGCGGCGGTGCGGGTCCTTTCTTCCGCCTCCGCCGGGCGCCGCGACCGCACACGTCATCTCCCCCCCCACACACACACACACTTAGTTGGCCTGCACCCTTGGGAGCGCCAAGACTCCGCAGTGCAGCCGGAGTGGCCAAGCGATGTCCCTTTACTCCAGGTCTTAAGTGTCCACATCAGTGAAAACGGCCCCCAATCTTCCAGTAAACGCGCCGCCTCGGCTTCCCCTGTGGCCCTCAATGAGGCTGGGTTGTCCCCCTGCATTCGTTCAAACTCGGGACCGCGGCCGCCCGCCTGCCGGTGGCTGTACCTGGGCGCCGGCACGTGGCCTGGCGCTCACGAGATGCCCAATAAACGCGTGTTGATGAATGACGGAAGCTAGCTAATTAGTCGGACTGGTAACCAGCGATGTAGAGCTGCGGAGGCGGTCCACGCTACTCCGACCCTGAGTGGCACCGCCGGCCTGGGCTGCATGCAACTCGAGGCCCCCCGCTTGCCCGCCGCGGTCCCAGCAGACCCTCCCGTTCACCCATCGCTGCGACCGGGCTGAACCCAAAGCGGAGCCTCCCTACGCTGCCTCTACCCGCAGAGGAGCCAGGGCGGGCCCGTCCGCGCAGGGAGCGGTTTCCCGCCGGGGCGATTTGGCAGGTGCGCGCCGTGACTTCCGGCGTTGCCCGGGAGCTGCCGGAGGAGGAGCGGCGCAGGGGATGCGGCTGTGGCGGCAGCGGTGGCGGCCGAGCGCGGGGGGCGGCTGTGGCGGCGGCCTGGGGCGCGAGCCGGCGATGGCGTGGCGGCACTGAGGGCGCGGGGCGGGCGGCGGCTGGAGGGCGGGCGGCGTGGGAGAAAGCGGCGGCGGTGGCCCCATGGCCCGCGCGCGTTGAAGGACGCGGCTCTCGCCTCAGCCCGGCGGCGGCCGAACAATGAAGCTCCTGAAGCCGACCTGGGTCAACCACAATGGTGAGTGAACACTGAGGTCGCCGGAGGCCACGCCTGGCGTCAGATCGGGGTCTGGAGCCGGGTCGGAGCCGCGCGCGGGGCCGTGCCCGCCTCGCTCCCGACGCCTGGTGCCCGGTGCCAGAGTCGCGGAGCGGGAGGTAACGGACTTTGTCCTCGGAGCGGGAGACCGGCGAGCCCCGGCACGTGCTCCCGCCCGGCTGCGGCGAAGTCCGCCTCCGCCCCCAGCTCTTGCGCTGAGCCCTCAGCCACCCACCCGTGGTCCGTGAAGGCGCCGCGGCCTGGCTTTGGGGAGCGGCCCTTGGGCGCTAGCCAGTTCCTGCCACTCGTCTGCATCAGCCAGGATGTGCTCAGAGGGTTCGATGTGTGTGAAACCTGGGCGCAACCCCTCTTGTAGCTTTTGATTGGCGGGGTGAAGACCTGAAATCTGCACGTCTCTGCCCCGCTGGAGGAGCTGTTCCTGCTCCGGCTGAGGCCTGGATCTGGTGACTGTGCCCCCAGTTGGGGGGCTATGGCTGAGCGCTGAGGTCCCCCAGCGGAAGGAACCCCGTTTATTCTGAGCTGGGGCATCATGGTGACTTGGGTTGGAGTCCATCCGACACAGGTGTGTTCTAGGAGAGGGGCTTCCTTAGTTCTGTGGCAGTGGCCCCAAAGCACACCCCGGGGAAACTGACTCTTCCAGTCCTCTGGTTGAGAACAGGCTGTGGGCGGCACGGAGAAGCCCTTAGTAACCAGCAGTTTTGTCATAGTTCTACCTTGTGGGCGCAACTGCAGGAGTTGGTGCTCCTCACCACCCCTGTCTCCAGGCCCCAGGGAGGTGAGGGAAGAGAGTCCCCCATCCCCTTGCTGACAGCACGGAAGCCCAGGGAGCACTCCTCCAGTCTAAGGCCTGCAGCCCTGATCCCAGCCTGCCTCTGACTACTGGTAGGCAAAGGGTCACCCCTTGTTCCTCATTTCTACTTTGCATGCAGCTAGAATGAGTTATCGTTTTCTCTTAGAGCGAGTAGAGTAGATGCTTTTGCCTTTTTTGTACATGGAGCTTTTCGGTTTTGAACCTGATCTGCGGATTGCTCTCTGCTACTGCAGCTGAACTGAACATCTATGTTCTTTCAGGCAGAAGTGCTCTCCCTTTCTCTCCTTGTGTGGTATCGTTGTCATTTTCCAGGGCCCGGGTGGGTCACCTTTTCCTTTTACCATTCCTCCTGAGTTAGTCCACTAGATGTGCTGTGTCCCTGTGTCCTTTCCTTATGCCCCCAGGACAGAGACTGCCTCGTTCCCCTCCTTATCCCTGCCACACTCGGCAGTGTCTCCCACATAAAGGATGCATGATAAATATTGGCTGAAACAGGTAAGAAAGATGAGGTTTCTGTAATTTATGAAGACACACTAGGTTTATGTGCATAAAACCAAAAGCTGTGAACTAGAGTTTCATTTCTCCTAAGTTGATTTTCTGATGTGTAGTATGCAGATCTTTCCCTGGAGACCTGGGGAAATGTTCAGTAATTATAAGTTATGGGGTTTGTGAATTAGGAAAGGAAATATTTCATTATGAACTAGTTTGTTGTGTAAGTGAAGATCTGAAGGAATTTTTTTATTTTAAAATAAAAATTTTGCCTAGATCAGTTTGTGTGTATAGTCAGCCTACCCTTCTCCAGTCTCTCTCTGACTTTCTGCCATATAATTTCTAACTTTGTGATAAAGCTCCTTTGTAGGACACAAGTTCTGTGCTGTGTAAGAATAAGTCAAGGTGCTTAAGTGATTATCTAGGTACAAACAAGTGAGAGTCTACAATCAGGCCAATAGCCAAACATCCCACCCTGGCAGAGTGGGCGGGGCCTCTTGTTGCTGTGGCCTCTCCATAGTCTTAGGATGGCACTTGATGATATCTGCTCCACCTTATTCACAGTACAATTATGATGTTTGGTTGGGAAGGAAGACACAAAAGTGCACACCAGATTATAAAATGCTTTAGAAACCTAAGACATAATTTAAAAAATTGAGACTCTGGAGGGATGGAATTTAACTTATTTTAAACTTGTTCTTTGTTAAATTTCCTTTCTTTTAAAATCTCCTGAAATCAACCTTTGTCTTATCAAGTGTTCAGAAGAACTGTCAGGGTAAATTACCACTATCCGGAAGGAAATAATCATTGTCTGGATTACTGACCAGTCCTACTGATCAGTCCTTTAAAAACTGGTGAATAGTGAGAGCTGGTGGGGGGCAGGAGCTGCTTAGCCAGAAGCCAGAGTGGTGGGTGGTGCTTGCTTTGGATTAACAAAAAAAAAAAAGACCATGGTGCTTTGGAGAGGGCATCATTTCACTTTCTGGCTTTCTTCCTCTGCATTTATGTCTCCTGACTTGTTATGTGGCTTGAACATCCTTTTTCTGGTGTCTGAGAGTCCAAAGAGGGATGGAGCAGGAGAGCCCAGCAATTTCTTTGTAGTGGTAGGATCCATTCAGACAAGTGGAAAAGGCAGCTACAGTGGGGCTGGTTTAAGGCACAATGAGACGTATATGTTGGGGTAGAGGCATACTTTCAGTCTTCGTTTTCCTGGCTGATAATAGTGGTAAGACCTTTCTTCTAAGATAAGGTTCCTCAGCCTCAGCACAGTTGACATTTCGGGCCATATAATTGTTCTGTTGTGGGATTTTAGCATCCCTGGCCTCTACCCAGATGTCAGAGGCACACATCTCCCCGTACACACCCAGTTGTGACAATCAAAAATGTCTCCACACATTGCCATTGACCCCTGGTGGCCAGAATCACCCCCAGTTGAGAATCTCTGCTCTGTGGTAAGTTAATAAATTTTGAAGTTGTCATATCCCAGTGAAATGAGTCTTGAAAATGGAATCAGACTGAGTTCAAGATGCCATTATTTATTAGGAAATTCTTGGGATTGTGATTTCACTCCTGGACCTTGGTAAAGTTGAGTAAATATAAAAACTCACCCCTATCATTTCATCCCATACCCAAAGAGTGCCTTAAGGTAAATAATAGCCAATAATATTTATAACTTATATAGAAGTTAGGTGCCAGGCATTGTTCATACATGTTTTACTCTCTGTTCTTAGATTTAGTATTCTTTATATTTCATTTTATTTTAGGCTTGGCCAAAGGTTCATTTCTTAGTTAGGTTATGACCATATATTGGTCAGAACGTGAAAGCGATTGGGATTTTGGTTGTAAGAAAACGTAGTCTATATTTGTGTGTTTAGGAAGTTTCATTGAGATGGGTTCTTCCCATCCCTTGGCCTTTGTTCCTAAGAGTTTTCTGGAATTCTCACTCCTGGGCAGTGTTCATGCTCAGCTCTTCAGAAGGACCAGGACTGGAAGAACTCTCATCCTCCTTTGGCCTCTGGCTCACACTTTGATGTCAGTGTTGTAAAAGGTGTTTGGCAAATTTTCAGAAATGGAATAATTTGTCAGTTAATCACATTGCTTTGTGGTGTGTTTTCTCGCCTGTCCTGTGATTGCATTATTTTCCCCCCTACCCTGTCTCATCCCAGAAAGGATTTTGAGACATCCTATTGAGACATCTTCTGCATCTGGGTGAAAATAAATAAGTCAGCTTGAAGGGGAAATGCGGGGAGGATGGTGCGGTAATGAAGTCAGGACTGGGTGTGGAAAGGCCCTGCACAGCTACTGGAGGGCCCTGCAGACCTGTCTCTCAGAACAGGCTGGGAGGGATCCTCATAGCGATATTTTATGATTGCAGTGGTTGTTAAGGTACACTTTAGAGTTGCTCTAGATTGGGGGTTCTCAAACAGGCTGATGTCTGGAGACATTTTTGGTTCTCACAACTGAGGGGGGTGGAGAGCTACTGGTATCTGGTGGATAAGCACAGGACTGCTGCTGAATACCCTCCAGCGTATAGGACATGCATCCACAACAAAGGATCCTCTGGCCCAAAATGTCAGTAGTGCCTGGGTTGAGAAACCCTGCTCTAGATAAGAATATCTTCATTGTGTTTTTTGTTGTTGTTTTTTGTTGTTGTTGTTGTTTTGCCTTTTCTTGTATTTGTCTCATCATTCCAATTAAATTGATTCTTGAGGACAAGAGTTTTGCCTTTTATTTTGAAGTCGGTCTTGTTCTTGAGTCTCTGTGCTGTACTGCTCACCAGATGTGTCAGGGAAAGTCCTTTTGATCTCTTTTCCTGATCTGTTAAATGAAGCCAGTAACACCTGCCTCCCCTCTACCTGTGAAGGCTCAGGAAATGTGAGCTTTCTTTACATTGTCTCTCACTGACTTATACCTGATGACAATAGGTCAATTTAAGAAAACAACCAGAATACATTGCAAGAGGGTTCAGAAGAAAACTAGGTGGGATTTTGCCTTGGATAATACACATGTGGATTTTTCACTGATTTATACACCAAACATTGAACGCTTTTGGAGAGAAGTTCATGGTACATAAGGTTATCCCTATGTATGGAAAGCTGTGCAGTAGGTGGGAGAGGGACCTATACCACATTCTAGAATGCAGGGCAGAGGGAAACCAGCGCTAAATGAGTGAGCAGCCATGGCCCCAGGTTGGGGGGCCTGGCTTGTGGTGTGCCCTTGGGCTGAACCTTGACCCTAGGAGGACTGTGATGGGGGAAAAGGCCCCACTGCTGTGAGGGCATCAGGAGGAAAGGCCCGGGGAGGGCTGAGAGCACTAAAGAGGAGACAGCATGTTAGGGCATGACTGAGCAGGTGAATGGGGAGAATGGGGCTGGTAGGCGGAGCCTTAAGCACCTTGATGGAAGCTTAGACTTCCTTCCAGGGGCTGGGGGAGGGGCACATTGAGGTTTCTCCCATCCAAGTACTAACCAGGCCCGACCCTGCTTAGCTTCCGAGATCAGACGAGATCGGGCGCGTTCAGGGTGGTATGGCCGTAGTGAGGTTTCTGAGGAGGCTGTCTCCAGAAGGCCCCAGAGGAGTTCAGAGGCTATTCCCGCCATCTTGGTGAGAGATGATGAGGGAGGTCAGGAGTGGTGGAGGTAAGGAATGGATAGGCACTGAAAACAGGGCAAAGGCAGGTGACTGTAGATTTGGGTCACTCTCTGAGTATTTCTTTAGTATGCTAGAGAAAGCAAGAATGAGGACTAAAAAATGGGGTTTTCTTAAACATTTGTTTTTATCTAAAAGTTGTTGAAAAGATGTTTTCACTTCATGAACAGAATTGTAATTTACAGCTTGGAGGGACCTCTGGGAAGCACCTGGCTTTGGCCACTGAGGGGACCTGCTGCCATTGCACTGATCGTGGGTCCTGTCAATGACCGTGGAGAGAGGGCTGTCTCCTTTGACCTCTCCTTTGCCCCAGAGGTTACTAGGTTCTCCGTTTATCAGGGTGTTTGCCTATAGGCTGCAGAGGTGTCTAGCACATGAAACAGGTCTGGAATGAGCCCTGGGACCAAAAATCGATGCAAGCATATTTTATTATCCTACCAAGATGAGCAGCAACTCCTAGAGAGGAGAGTGGGTCCATCTGTAGTGTCCACATTATTAAATAGCAAAAAGGGAGTGATGCGGGTTGTCTGCCCCTATTTCTGTCCAGCAGAATCCCAGTGTTTTTCGGGTGTCTGCCCTCTTCTGCAGACCAAGCTGCTGGGGCAAGTTTTCATAGGCCTAAGCTGGTATGTGGATGAGTGCCAGAGATTTTTTGAGGAACAGCCATTTGATGCCATTCTAGCCAATAAGACTGGGCAAGGATGTGTGCTGGGGGCTCCTCTGGAATCAGGTAAGAAGAGCTGTGTGAGAGGCCTTGTTTCTGCTGGACTTCACTAGGTTTGCACGTGGCAGTCAGCCTGTAACCATGAGGATGACAGGACGGGTAGGTGGAAGGCCATGGCTTCTTAAGATGCTAAATTAACACACCCAAAGCTGACCCGTTTCAGGATTTGTTATATCAGTTACCCTTGAAATTCTCTCTGACTTGCAGCAGAATTTGCAGGTGGAAACAGGCTGCATAAAATGAGGTGACCTACTAAATGTAAAGGGGGTGAGTTAGGGGTCACACCCAGATTCCAGTCAGAGCCCAGGCTTACTCTTTCTAATTACCAAGTGTTGGTCTCTGTGCTGGGCACCTCTGTCCCAGGGAGATAGAGTACCCATTTCCTCCTTGCAAAGAGCTTCCAGAAACCATGTGGTTCAGCTTGGTACCAGGAGTCCTCTTGTGCTTGGATATTTTTCTATGGCTGCTTCTGTAGCCACGCACAGGGCCTTGAGGCTTCTAACCTGGCAGATTGCTCTTGAGGTGTGCTTGGTGACTCTTCTGGCATTTGGTTTTTAAGAGCTCTTTGGTCATGGAGTATCAACAGAATGCTTTCAGGGAGAGACCTGTGCCCCAATCATGGACTTTGAGTCTTCCTCTTGCCTTCTCTTTCTTTTTCTTTATATATATATTTCAGAGAGGAAGGGAGAGAGAGAAACATCAGTGATGAGAGAGAATCATTGATCAGCTGCCTCCTGCATGCCCCCTACTGGGGATTGAGCCTGCAACCAGGGCATGTGCCCTTGACTGGAATCGAACCTGAGACCCTATCCACTGAACCAAACTAGCTAGGGCTCTCTTGCCTTTTCTTACACTAGTCACCATTGCCTGCTGGCTTACATAGGGGAGGGTGAGATACTTGACTAAAGTTGGGGTTAGAGACCTTCCCACCAAAAGTAAGCTCTTGAAGGGTAGAGGCTTTGTGTTTGCTAAGGCTCTATTCCCAGGGCCTTGGACAGTGTGTGGCACACACCAGAGTAGGCACTCAGTAAATGTCAGGTGAGTGTTGAATACTGGAGAAAGGTTGATGGAAGGTGGCTGGTGGACGGGCAGCCTCCAGTGTCTGCTACCCTTGGCTGGTAGAGTTGATTTGCTTCAACAAACTCCTTGCTCATTCTGGCTGGCTTTTCTAAAGATCACACTTTGTGGTAGAATTTGCTGGCTATTCCAACAATGAGAGGGAAGCATTCTTTTTTTATAATCCTCACCTACATTGATTTTTTTTTTTTTCAGAGAGTGGAAGGGAGGGAGAGAGACAGAAACACCAATGTGAGAGAGACATCAGTTGGTTGCCTTCCGGGGCCGGGAGCCTGCAATCAAGGGACATGCCTTTGATCGGAATCAAACCCAGGACCCTTCAGTCCACTGAGCCAAACCGGCCTGGACGAGGGGGAAGCATTCAAGTCCTTATCCAAGGAGCCTATTTATATAATTGTGTCTTAGAGCTTCCCATTTTAGGAAGGGGAGTAGATGAAACAATAGATAGCAAGTGGTGTAGGGGTGGGTGGGGGAAACACACTTTGCAGCTGTGGAAATGTGCTTCATTCCTGGAGGGAGGGACCTGAACAGGGTACCATGGCATCCACTCAGAAGAGACCTCATGCAGGTGAGGAAGGCAGCCATCTGAGGGAGGAGCATCCCAGGCAGAGAGAACAGCAAGGTGGGTTTGAGGAACAGCAAGGATGTCTTGTGATTTGAGTGAGACTAAAGCACCACAAGGGCAAGAGCACAGACCTAAGGTATACAATTTGATGAATTTTTGACAAACAATACACTTTGTAACCTATTCCCCACTCAAAATATGGAATATTTACACCTCCCCAGAAAGTTTGAGTTACAGATGTATTGCTAAGGTAGAGTTGCCAGGGTAGAATATGGGGTATGAGATAAGGGAGGGCTGAAGGGTGGGTAACTCCCTTGCTGTCCACTGAGATCAGTAAGACTGGGAAAGCAGATGGAGAGAGAGCCCAGATTCAATTAGACCCCCCGGGGGCTGGGTGAGGCCACTACACAGGACCTTCCCCAAGCATCTGTTTGATGAGTAGCCTCTCTGCCTTCTCCCTTTCGAAAAACCCTAGAGCTCCATTCTAGAGCTATTAAGGAACAGGACAAATACCTTTATTTTTGGCGTGACAATTGCCATGTATTATTATACTAGGATATTTCTTATGGTATATGTGTGGATGTGGATAACGAAGCATTTTATGATTTGATATTTTTAATTTGTAAAATGTAAAATCATTTTTATTATTATAAAAGTAATACCTGTTTAATTTAGAAAAATTTTGAAAATGCAAAAAAGGAAATACATTGTTAAAATTGTCTTTCAGACTATTTAGAAAAAGTAACTGGTGGCTTGGTGCTTTTTTTAAAAAAAACACATTTAGTTTACATACCACATTATAAGAGTGTCTCTATTTTTTTAAAATATATTTTTATTGATTTTTTTACAGAGAGGAAGGGAGAGGGATAGAGAGTTAGGAATATCAATGAGAGAGAAACATCCATCAGCTGCCTCCTGCACACCTCCTACTGTTTGTGGGCATATCCCCTTGACCGGAATCGAACCTGGGACCTTTCAGTCTGCAGGCCGATGCTCTATCCACTGATCCAAACTGGTTAGGGCCATTTTTTGTTTGTTTAAAAAGTATCTAAATTTTTAAGACCTTAGCCAAATCCCTGATACCATAGAAAATCCAATTTTTTAATTGTGTAGCCTCCCTTCAGACCTTGCATTGCACATATAACTGTGAATAGCTAACATGTTGCTGTGCAGTTTCCATTTAATATGGTAGGTTTGTTATTTTCTTTTTCTTTTTAATTGAAGTATAATTGAAATACATTATATCAGTGTCAGATGTACAACATAATGATTCAATATATCTATATATTGCAAAATGATCACCAAATATCTAGTTAACATTCCTCACCGAACATAGTTACAGAATTTTTTTTTGCACTGATGAAAATGTTTGAGATTTACTCTCTAAGCTTCTTTCAAATATGCAACACAGTATTATAAATTACAGTGTTATTTTCTTAACTATGGTTGTCAAGCTAACATATATCTCTGCCCTCCAGTGGGAATGTGGTTCTTATGCTCTTAATTTTCTAATAGAACTGGAAGAGATTATTATATTTATAGAAATCCATGTTGCAGATAACTTTTAAGGAATATCTATGTTCTGCAAAATTAGAGGAGAAAAGAGTATGAAGAAACAAGTAGTGAATGTTACCAAAACTTGATTATGTGTTGGCAAATGCTTCAGGAGAAGTGATTAAGGTCTATAAATGATATACCTGTCACTTTCTCCTACCTTAGTCAGGGCGAGGGGGAGGGGTAACGGTTGCATGATTGCTGCAGCTTCCTTCCTGTGCTGTGTTTTGAGTCTCTCGGCCACCTGATACCGATTGGATGTCATTGTGGTACTGCTTACTTAAGGCTGGAGAAGTTTTTGTGGTTGAAAGCAGTAGAGATAATAGCAGCAGGTGGCTCTGTGAAGTGGTTGGTGATATCTGTGTCCCTTCTTCAAGAGAGGAGAAGCCTACCTTCCAAAGACTGGGATGCTAGTGACACTGTGAAGGTGTGTTTGAATTTTGGGCCTTTGCTGTGGACTTTCTCCAGCAATTAACTACAGCAGATATTTATTGAGTGCTTGCTAAGTACCAAGCCATAGCTGGGAATGACTCCATGACTGAAACAGACAAAAATGGCTGAGCTCTTGGAGTTTACATTCTGGTGGGCAGGGTGAGCAGAGATACAATAAAGGAAATTATATACTATGTAATAAATTAGTTAAGGAAAAAATAGATCAGTATTAGTGGGATGGGTTGTGCCCGTTTGAGGAAGTAACACTTTCAAGTAGGATAGCTAGGGTAGGTTTGAGGAAGTAACACTTTCAAGTAGGATAGCTAGGGTAGGCCTCAGTGAGAAGGCAACATTGAGTAAATGCTAGGAAGAGGCAAGGAAGGAGCCGTGGTCTGTACTATTTGGGAGAAGAGCTTCCGGCTCAGGATAGAGCCAGTGCAGGGCGCTGGGTGGGAGGGCACCTGGTGCAGTCTAGGAACAGAAAGGAGGCCAGGGCACTGGACCAGTGATTAGAGGGAAGGGGACCAGGAGATGAGGCCAGAAAAAAAGTCATAGGCAGTATGGCTGTTGTGCCCAGCCTGTTGGCTTCTTCTGTCTAAGGCATGGCCTTGACTGTGATGGGCAGACAGCCAGTAGAGCAGGTATAGGTGTGAAGATCAGTTCTGTCTTGGAGAAGTTAAGGATGAGATGTCGGGAAGGCAGCTGGCTAGAGGTGTTAACTGCACATTAAGAGTGCTTAGAAAGAAAGAAAAAAAAAAGAGTGCTTAGGTGCAAGGGTTTCTCCAGAGAGACTGCTGGTTGTCGAGTATGTACATTATCACCTGCACAAGAAAAATAATTTGTTTCGTTATGACAATCACAGGTGGTTTGCTGTTTACCTTGATTACCTTCATGTTATTACACACAAAAATATATATATTTGGTTTTTAAAAAACAGACCATATGTATATGTTTGTTTCTCATTGAGATAATTGTAGAATTACATGCAATTGAATGAAATAATGAGAAATAGATCTTTTGTACACTTTGCCCATTTTCTCCCAGTGATAACATTTTGCAAAACTATAGTATAATACCACATTGACACACTCCACCTATCTTATTCAGATTTCCCCACTTTTATTTGTACTAATTTGTGTGTAGATGGGTATTTAGTTCTATACAATATTTTACCTGTCTAGGTTCGTGTATTCACCACGACAGTCAAAACACTGAGCAGTTCCAACACCTTCTATAACCACACCTATCACCTTTCCATACCCCTCTACCTTATAGATATATGTTTGGTTTGGTTTTGATTAGCATTTTTTAAGTTGTAGTAAAATACATATAACATTTATCATCTTAATCTTTTGAGTGTATAATTCAGTAATGTTATGTATATTCACATTGTTGTGTAAAATATCTACAGAACTTGCTCATCTTCCAAAACTGAAACTATATGCCTGGTAAGCAACAACTCTCCATATCCCCTTTCCCTAGCTCCTGGCAACCACTATTCTTCTTCTTTTTATTTATTTTTTATTTTTTATATTTTTTACCCCCTCCTTCCCTCCTCCCTCCTCCCCTTTCCACTATTCTTCTTTCTGTCTCTATGAATTTAACTACTCTAGAGACCTCATATAAGTGGATTCATACAGTATTTGTGCTTTTGTGGCTGGCTTATGTCAATTAGCATAATGTCTTTAAGGTTTATCCATGTTGTAGCATGTCTGAATTTCCCTGATTAATATTCCATTTTACGGATATACTACAACTTGCTTATCCATTTATCCATCAAAGGACACTGATTGCTTTCCCTTGGTTATTTGAATAATGCTGCTGTGGCCCTAACCGGTTTGGCTCAATGGATAAAGCATTGGCCTGTGGACTGAAAGGTCCCAGGTTCGATTCCGGTCAAGGGCATGTACCTTGGTTGCGGGCAACATCCCCAGCAGAAGGTGTGCAGGAGGCAGCTGATCGATGTTTCTCTCACATCGATGTTTCTAACTCTCTATCCTCTCCCTTCCTTTCTGTAAAAAATCAATAAGATATATTTTTTAAAATATGTTAAAAAATAACAATAATGCTGCTGTGAAGATGGGTGTGCAAATATGTCTTCAAGACTCTGCTTTTAATTCTTTTGAATATATACCCAGAAGTGGAATTGCTGGATCCTAGGTAATTCTGTTTTTAATTTTTTGAGGAACCACCACACTGTTTTCCATAGTGGCTGCGCCATTTTACATTTCTACTAGCAATGGATAAGTGTTCCAATTTCTCTATATCCCACCAGTACTGTTATTTTCTTTTTTCTTCTTTTGATAGTATCCATCCTCATAAATGTGAAATGATATCTCATTCTGGTTTTGCCTTACATTTCCTTGATAGTTTAATGATATTGAGCATTTTTTCATATGCTTGTTGGCCATTTTGTATGTCTTCTTTGGAGAAATGTCTGTTGAAGTCCTTTGCCCATTTTTTAATGGAGTTTTTTCCTATTTTTGCCATTGAATTTTAGGAGTTCTCTATATGTTCTGGACATTAATCCCCTAGAGAGGCAGCAAACTACCGTATTTAATGCCTTGGGCTCTGGAGCCAGATACCTAGACTCTTCCAGGCAGCTGTATGGTTTGGGGCAACTTTTTTTAACCTCTCTGTATGCCTTAGTTTCCCTCTCATGGTAAAATGAGGATGTCAGAAGTATTTACCTCAGAGGGCCAGGTGAGATTTATAGAATGGCCTGGCCTGGCCTGGACTGCCTGCAGGATTTTTTAAAAAATATATTTTATTGATTTTTTACAGAGAGGAAGGGAGAGGGATAGAGAGTTAGAAACATCGATGAGAGAGAAACATCCATCAGCTGCCTCCTGCACACCCCCTACTGGGGATGTGCCCGCAGCCAAGGTACATGTCCTTGACCGGAATCGAACCTGGGACCCTTGAGTCCACAGGCCAATGCTCTATCCACTGAGCCAAACCGGTTTTGGCGCCTGCAGGTTTTGAGATACTCGAGAGCATGTCATGAGCAGGAGAGGTGAGGGTCTGGCCTTGGAAAGGCAGAGCTCCATATAACATCCCCCAGCATGGCTCTGGCTCTCCTAGGAGTGGCTGGCTGGCACCTCTAAGGGCTGGCCTGCCCAGATGCCCCAGGAGGCTCCAAGTGGAGATGGCAGCACTGATGAGGTCTAGGCTGCCGCTGCTGTTCTCATTATACTTACAGATATCTGCTCTTTTGAAGTTCCCAAGGCTCCTATGGTGCTAATTGGTCACTGTCGTCTGGTGTCTGGCCGTACTCCAAGCCTCAGTCTTAGCACTAGCCATGGTCTCAGCATTTCTTACCGCCTTTGGAGCAGTGGCATCTGCACCACTCAAGGTTGGGCCCACAGCCCCAATTGTCCTTCCTGTCTTGTTTCTTGAGGCTCACCTGTGAGGCATATCTCACAGCCAGATGGGCAAGAAACCCACCTTTTCGCAACTGCTTCCCTCCCAGGCCCTCAGTCTATGGGAAAAGCTGGCACATTCTCAGCAGCAGAGTGTGGGACTCTGGCTTATCACACATGGCAGCCACCAAGCCCAGGAAGGGTGTGGGTGTGCCAGCATGGGCCTGAGTGCACACGCATGGAAGGACCAGTTGGAGCACTTTCAGTCCTTACCTGTGTTCTCAGCACCTGCCCTTTTTAGCCCGCCCTGTATAATAGTTTCTGGAGTCCTTTATTGAAGATGAAGGTGGGAGTGATCAGGTCTGCCCTGTCCAGGCTATTGGAGAATAATAACTGGCAGGCTTCCTCTTCAGGCCTCTGGGAGTGCACTCCACGGCTGGGGCTGGCTCCTTCAGAGATTATGCAGTACCAAGCTGTGTCAGGGCTTGTCTTGTGAACTCTTGGGATGAAAGCTCAGAGCAGACCAGGGCTGAAATTTCATGTGTTTGGAACTGCTTTGAGCACCCTGCCGTGCTCCCGCAGTGCAGGCCGCAGCTCCTTGGCTGTCACTATAGAACTCTGGCTCTTGGGTGTGGGCCTGGAAGTGACCAAGGGGCTCAGAGACCAGGCCAGAGCTGCTAGCGTGCCCTGTTGTGGTAGCCTTTGTTGTTTTGGAATTCAGTAAATACTAGAGATGAAATAGCATGTGGTGTGATTTTCAAATTTTCCTAGGTTTCTACTTGCTCCCTGAGACAAAATAGAGAGTTTGTACCTGCTTGCTGGCGGCCTTGCACAGCTGTGTCTCCCACTACCATGTAATGACCAGTGAGAAGGGAGCACATTTCCCCGGCCTGTGGCAGCTCCTGCATGATGGGACTGTGAGACCTGGCTCCAGAAGTGAGGGAAGCGGGTGCCACCGGGGCCAGTGCTGGCATTGCCTTTTGATTTCCACACATGGATGTGAGCCCTGGCAAGACTTTCAGCTCTTAAGCAGCCACTGCCCACACTTGCTACCTTGTAATTCTATAGCCAGTAACTCTTGTCCTAGTGCCCATACCACCTTTCCTTGGGTGACAGCAATAGAGCATGCTTGACTAAGAGACTCTTTGGCAACAGCAATTGCTCGTGCTCAGTCCATTGTCATGCCATCTAAATTTGTCACTGGACAAATATTACTGAGCTACCACTCACCAGTCAACATCTATTTGGACATCGGGCATGTACCGTGGAAGGAGGATCAGCAAAAGGAGATGCCGAGAAGGCCGACTCTCCGTGGACATTGATGCAGCACAAATGTATGGGGGCGAAGCTTTTTGGAAGCAGAAGCATGATGAGGGAAGCAGTGTGTTGCAGACAACCACTGGCCCTACCCAGCTCTCAGTCAGCAGAAAAGCCGGGGCATGCATCCCGTGTCCAGGCTGATCCATGGGACGGGGAGATGGCTGGATGTACTAGTATATTCTAGTAGCCCCTGTGACTCAGAGCTGTTGTCATGAATAGCCTTTACAAACATGCATCCCCGGAGGTGTCAAGCTCTTATCCATAGACCCCTGTGTAAATGCCCAGGTGACCTATGCGCTCAGTCATTCTAGGGACAGATTGCTTTGTCCCACTTTTATACTTTCATCTAGTTAATGTCACTTGGAGAGTGTTCCAGCAGTTTATACTTTAAAACTTAGATCATTCCGCCCTCACTCTCAGGTAAGTGTACATTGATAATATATTATTTTTCCTAGGATCAGTGATTAGGGATATTGTTTGAATAACCAATATTTTAAAAGTTTGAGTCTGTTGCTATTCTTCAATGAATAGAAGCCAAGGCGATGTTGTGTGTGTTTTTTCTTTGTTTCCAGGCAAGCCAATATTTTCAGTTGATATTCACCCTGACGGGACCAAGTTCGCAACTGGAGGACAAGGTATGTTCATGGAATAACAGGAATGCTCACAGCCCTGCACCTAGCTCTGCTTCTCCTGGTCACCATTGAGCTATAGAAAGAATATTTGCTGTTTTCAGTATAGATGTGACTCAGTTTAAGTCTGAACAAGTCACATCAAAATCCCTTTTTGGCACTAGAGTATGCTCTGTATAGATATTTCGATAACAGGTTTATCTTCCTAATTTCTGTTCATTGGGTTGATATTAAAATCAATTTGCATGTCTGAGCCCAAGCTTATTGAGCGTGAAAAATGGCAGGTAGTCTCATGGACAAAGCTCCAGCCCCAGAGGCAAGGGCTCTTGGTCCTCATCTTGGTTCTGGCAGTGTTTTCTCATCTGTAAAGGGGGAGGAGATGGTTAACCTCTGGAGTCAGTCATGTAGTTATCAGGCCCATTCTCCAGGCTCAAAGCAGTTGAGCAATTCAACTGGCGATAGAGGGCAAGTACAAATGTGCAGCACACCATTTGAAAAGATGATCCATGGTATTGTTGGTGTGTTTCACCCAGTGTCTGCTGCAATATTGCAGTAACAACTCTGGAAAGGCAAAGTCACTTTTGAGGCCAAGACACCAAGATCACACAAAGTAGCATTCCCGCAGAGCCCAGTCCCCCAGCAGCTTCACTACAGAGCAGGGTCTCCCTCTGGCTGAGGCCTCCCTGACAGGACTGGAGAGTGCCCCTGTGAGTCCCAGGTCTGCAGGTGCTGCAGAGCAGTTTGCCTGAAGACTTCCTGCTGCAGGGCTTACAGGGAAGCCTTGATCTCCTTCCAGCGTGCTGCCGGCTGCACCCGAGAGGTGCCCACAGGCGTCACCTAGGACCAGTGGACTTAGCTGGGGTAACAGATTTCTCCTCATCCACGAGAAGAGGCACACCTTCCTGACCTACTCGGCATAGTACACTCTAGAAGAGCTGATTGAAAAATGAGTTTACACCCTAGCTGGTTTGGCTCGGTGGATAGAGCATCAGCCCCTCTATAACAGAAAGTTAAAGGAGGGGCTGGACTTTTGTTAGTTATCAGTAGTGGAAATCTTAGAAAGAGAAATCATTACTGAAATGCATACATGTATTTTTTAGCCCAATACTACATCAGCCTATGACCACAGGCCTCGAAATGCCCTCTTTTGGTTGATCTCTCATCTGTAGATGGCAAAGAACCGGTGAGATAATGAGGACCTTTTCCAGTGTTTAAGGCACATTTCAGACTGGGGTCTTAAAGCACCATGTGAGAACACCATGGACTGCAGACAGCACCTGAAAGGGAGAGAAGCTCAGGCAGGGACCTGAAAGGGTGTGGGGCCTAGGCTTTTCCAGCCTCTTCATTTACAGATGGGGCCAGCGACCTGGAAGCAGTAGGGTTTGGGGAATTGTGTGTAAAAGACAACTTATGAAATGTCTGATGGCCCCTGTGTCACTTGGAGGCCCTCTCCTAGGACCCTCTTGGTTACTGGGCAGGAATGAGGACGTTCTAGGGACCTCTGGTGGACCTGTGTTAGAGGCCAGACCAGAACTTGGTCCTCATTTGATTCTGGTCTAGAATTCTTTTCATAAAGTCAGGTTGGCCTCAGCACAGTACTAAATCCACACTTTTGAGTCCCCATCACACTTGTTTTTCCTCATCTTTGCTGTAACTTATATTAGTAATTCAAATTCAGTCTCCCCCAGTCTAGTTAGTTGTGATTTATGAAAGCTAAGTGAGGACTGTGTCTCATAGTTAATAGTCTACTCCTTGTGCATTGAGTTATTTCTGCCCCTTCGTTCCAGGACAGGATTCTGGGAAGGTTGTGATCTGGAATATGTCTCCAGTCCTCCAGGAGGATGACGAGAAGGATGAAAATATTCCCAAGATGCTTTGCCAGATGGACAATCACTTAGGTATTACAGAGTGGCCCTTTGCAGGCTTTTCGTGTTGGCAGAGTGCCCAAGGTTAGCACATGTGTTTGTAATTAGAAAGATAAGGCCCCGTGCGGCGGTAACTCCCCTCGGCCTGCTGTCTGAAGGCACAGATGTTGGCTGCACACCTGGGTGAGTTATTCGGCAGAAGACTCGGCCCGCCCACAGAACCATCTTTGGACAGTCTGCAGGTACCTCTGGTGATTTCCTGCTCATGAGTCGTTACTGCCTGATTCCATGGGGCTTTGGGGCCAGCAACCTGGAAGTAGTAGGGTTCTGGGAAGGGAGTGTAAAAGACAACTTACAAGATGTCTCCGATTGCCACTGTGTCACTCAGAGACCCTCTATCAGGACCCATTTGGTTGCTGGACAGTATCTGGTTTTCTTTCCTGTATTAGTGCCTTAGTTTCCCGCCCCTGAGCATCAGGGTGACTGTACTTGGCTCTGGTTTCCTACCTGGCTGCTTCCCCTGAAATGCTCCATTAACAGTTACATCCCCTGCCTTTGCTCTGTATGTTCTTGCTCTCCCAACATGTCTCTTGGCGTTCTCCAGTTTGGAGCGCAAGTCACTCACAGGCCTTGTGTGGGCCACAGCTTGGATAGTGTCCCTCACATTGCTGGGCTCCCGAAGGTTGAGCTGTGAGTGCTCCCAGAGGCTGCAGCACAACAGGATCCAAGAGGGATTCCTGTTGGTCTCAGTTTATGAGCGCAGGATCAATCGACCTGCAGTCCTGATGAGTTTGGAAAATCCGAATTTAATTGCTGACAGGTGGAATGAAGTCAGAGTTTTATGTTTTACCCAAGCTGCTTCCTGAAAGCTCTGGAGAAGGCATTTGGCCTCTTTAGCACGTGTCTTCCTGTCAAGAATTATCCCTCTTCAGAAATACATCTCATCATAATGAGATTTAGGTATTTACCAGTTTTCAAGGCAGTGAGCCTCCTCCTACTGACTACTTCATCCAGCACTAACACTTCTCAGGTTAAGTAGCCTTTCAACCTCCAGGCTCTATTCTGGTCATTTGTTATTATAGCACAAGTAGATTAGTGCTTGAACTGAAATGTTTTTCTAGGGCTCTCACCTAGTAGATGCCTTGAATAGATTAGATAGATTAGACTTTATAAACCCTTTGCATCTTGCCAAACTCTGCTTAAACAAATGACTATTGGATTTTCATCACCCTATTTTTTTTTCTTCCCAGCATGTGTGAACTGTGTGCGGTGGTCAAACAGTGGGATGTATTTAGCTTCTGGGGGAGATGACAAACTGATTATGGTGTGGAAGCGGGCTACGTAAGCATCATTTTCCTTTCTTCACATTTTATTTTTAGAAGCTTCTTTGCTGGTCTTTATCACAGTCACTTTCTTTACCCTGGCACTGAAGTCCCCAGAGTCCCAACTTCATAAGAGACAGGAAGCACACGTAGGCCAGGAGCAGCTGGGGCCTGACCCGGGAGTCAGAAGGCCACCAGCCTCCCTACTGACCTGATCAGCTGTCCCATGCCAGGCAACAAGGTTTCCACCTAAAAAGAAAGGGCGAATCCCTTCCAATGCTGATACTGGTGGCTTCCTTTGTTTTGTTCTTTAAATGAGATTTCCCAACATGCAACGTGGTGAAAAGTCAAGGTGCTCTGATGGAATCTGGGGAGGGGTCCAGAGCCTGCCCTCTTAGCCATTCACCTCATTTTCTGTCTGCCTCAACCCTGACCTCTAAAGAGTCCTCACTTGAAAGCCCTTTCTCTGCACCAACAGTGAGCTAACCATCACCTAGAAAACTCTTCTTCTTTACACCTAGGCAGCTTCTCTCAGGGTGGGTCCTGGGACTCTTCCATAACCAGCTCCCCAGGTGACTCGGACCAGTCAAGCTGGGGACTCAGACCTACCCCACTGCTCAGCCAGAGTGGCCCTATGGCCGTGGCTTTGAGAGCAGAGGCACACTGTCCCACCCAGCTGCCCCAGCAAGGTCTTTCTGTGAGTTTGTGAAGAAGTCTACAGGAGTGAAGGCTGTCAACAGAGGCATGTCAGTGGTGTAGGCACCACCTCCATGGGAGCCCACGTGACTGCTTGAGTGCCAGGACCTAGTACCCATGATTCGAGTGCTTTCTCTGCCTCAGGTGTTAAGGCCGAGGCCTTCAATTCTTTATAAGAGGGCTTAAAAACTGTTGATTCTGCTGCTTTAGCCAACATAAATAATATTAAGTATATAATTTGGAAAACTAAATATAAAAGAAAAATATGATAATCCCACCACCTAAAGAAAGCTATGGTTAATATTTTGGTGTTATTTACTTGTGTCCTGATCCATTTTCCATGCGTACATGTAATTTTTTTGTTACATAGTGACATATTGTGTATGCTGTCCTGTGGCCTCCTTCTTTCACTTAGTTATATATTGTGAACATTTTCCCATGCAGTGGCTAGTCTTTTACCACACACTTTGTGATAACTGTGTAGTATTTCTTCAAGTGCAAATAATTTACCAGTCAGCTCCTACTGTTCAGCAATTCAGTGCTTTCCAGCCATTGTCTGTTTTTGCTTTGTTCTGTCTGCCATGATAAGCCATGCTGCAGTGAGCATCTCTGTGCAGTGCCGGAGCCTCCCTGGAGTGCCTTTCTGATTCCTCTTTCACACAGGTACATCGGCCCCAGCACTGTCTTCGGCTCCAGTGGTAAGCTTGCCAACGTGGAGCAGTGGCGATGTGTCTCCATCCTCCGGAGTCACTCAGGCGGTGAGTGGGGCTGCCTGTTGGGTTGGGCGGCCCCAGCAGCTGTCTGAGACCAGCAGCAGTACCTTCAGCAGCTCTGTGTCTGGGTCACCCCTCCCCATCACCATCGGTCATACCCTGCCTGTCCCTCAAGGTCTGTGCAGTCATCGTCCCCACTGCCTGCCTCCAGCTGCATTCAGTGCCCCCACTCCTGCCCTCATGGGGTATATGTTTATATTTTTAATGTAGAACTCCCCACGTTCTGCTGTTTATCCTGGTGAACTGAGTCACTACCTTCATCAGTGGATCACTAAGTCCGTAAGCGCACTTTATTTATTCCACAGAAACTAGAATACAGGGGCCCAGTGAAGTTTTTTATTTGACCCTGAGTTATGTTTGCAAAGTGTTGTAAATAGACTTAGAATGGAAAGACACGTTTTGCCAATTTGGACTGAAGAGGAGGAATGTCAGTCAGTCAGCAGCAGTCTAAAACCATGTGATGCACTTCGTTAGGCACGAGGGATGCCAGAGCAAATATCACTTAGTCTTACCTCAGAAAGCCTGTGGTCTAGCCCTGGAATATCCTGGAGGGTTTCCCAGGCAGGGTGGATAGCAGAAGAGAGAGGTTTGCTGTGAATGAGTAGGCAGCACTTCACCACTGTTGGATCTTTATATACAAGGCAGGAAACAGCACGGAGTGGGGCCAGCTGAGTGCGCAGGGACCAGGTCATGGAAGGCTCATGCTCCCTTTTAAAGAGTGTGTCCTTTATTGTGGAAGAGGCAGGGAGTCATTAAAAGCTTTGAAGCCAAGAGGGAAATGGTTCTGACAGCTGTGGGGAAAAGAATGCTGTGTCAGTGGTTCAGATGAAAACTTTTAAGGGCCTGACATAGGCCTATGATAATTTAAATAGAGAGGAAGAGACTATTTGGGAAATTCTTAGGATAGAGCAAGGGGAGTGATGGAGAGTCCTAGCTGGTGCGTGAATAGCCAGTGGTTGTCATCTACTGAAATCATAAGAACAATAGGCTTATGGGGATGGACACCAGTTCATTGTTGGGTAGGCTACGTTTGAGGGAGTTGGGGAGAGAATGTCAAGAGACTGTTGGAATTGAGCCTGGAGCTCTGGGGGAAACATGGGGCAGGAGTGAGAGGTTTGGAAAGCGTCAGCTATAAACCATTGGCAGTGTGTGCTCGGCAAATACTCTGCAGACACTTTGAAGGTGAACAAACCCACCTCTTGGTGACCAGATTGATTCTAAATTTTAAAGCACTGGGTCTTTAAAAGCAAAGTGTGAAAAACATACACTTGGCATATTTAATCAGGAGTAGGAAAGAAAAGCTAGGTGAAATTAGAAGTAAAAGGTCTAGAAAAACATTTAATCTAGCCCTGGCTGGGTGACTCAATTAGTTGAAGCGTCAATCCCATACACCAAAAGGTTGCGGTTTTGATTCCTGGTCAGGACACATGCCTACATTGCAGGTTCGATCCCTCGTTGGGGTGTGTACAGGAGACAGCTGATCGATGTTTCTCTCTCTCTCTCTCCCTCTCTCTCTCTCTCTCTCTCCCTCTCTCTCTCTCTCTCTCTCTCTCTCACAAAAAGTTATAGAACATATCCTTGGGTAAGGTTTAAAAAAACAAAAACCAGTTAACCTAGAGAAAGAATATCATCAAAGAGTGCAAAATGTAATGTTTATATAGTATTAAATTTAAAAAACAAAACAAAATACTAAAATAAATATAATTTTCTAGAAAATAAACGTTTTCAAAATTGATAACATAAGGTTAGGAAAAACTGAACAAAGTAGTAACCAATGAAGAAGTTGGAAGCTACCTTCAGAAATGATTCCTGGTCCTAAGTTATTTTTTGATGCATTGTTTTAAGCTTTTAAGAATAATGCCTCTGGAACATAGAAATAGTTATTCTTTAAAGGAAGCCCTAACCCTGTTCCCAAATGTAATAAAAATAACAGTGAAACAAAAGCATAGACAAGCCCTGGCCGGTTTGGCTTGGTGGATGGAGCGTCGGCCTGTGGACTGAAGGGTCCTGGGTTCGATTCTGATCAAGGGCACATGCCCAGGTTGCGGGTTCGGTCCCCAGTGGGGGGCGTGCAGGAGGCGGCCGGTCAATGATTCTCTCTCGTCATGCATGTTTCTATCTCTCTCTCCCTCTTCCTTCCTCTCTGAAATCAATAGGAATATTTAAAAAAAAAAAAAAAGCATAGACAAATATGAATGAAGATAGAAAAGTCAGAAAGGAAATATTCACAAGTTCATAACATTTGAAAACTAATTCATTTTGACTAAATATGATTTATATTGGAAAACTTGTGTAAAGGAAATCTGTTAATATAACTCAGCATACTAGGAGGTTAAATGAGAAAAAGCACAGAGTCATCTGATGAGGTATTCTGAAAGACATATTAGATAACTCAGTATCATTTCCTAATAAAAATGCTTTTTAAAAAATGGCCACAGAAAGTTATTTCCTTAACATGATAGAGTCATCTTTTTCCAACCAATAACAAATACTACACTTCACAATTGAGCCTTGTTCCCATTTATATTGAGAAAAGACAAGGATGGGTGCTATCATTTAATTTGTTACTTTGGAATTTTTGCAACACAATGAAGCAAATCAGAAGGAGATACACACACTGGAAATAAGACAAAAATGAAATGATATGAGCATGGTATTGTATATCAAGAAAACCCTAAGGAAGAAAGCTCTTAGAACTCATAAAGCCTTGAAAAACACTTGGAGCTAATAAAATGAGTTATTGAATTGGCCTCATATAAAAAAAAAACTTGTAATTATTTATCTTGCACTAGTAATAGCCTATTAGAATATATATATATATATATATATATATATATATATATATATATATTATGCAAATTGATCCTAAAGGCTGAACAACCAGGAATGACCGGTCGCTATGACACTCACTGACCACGAGGGGGAAGACACTCAATGCAGGAGTTGCCCCCTGGTGGTCAGTGCGCTCCCACTGGGGGAGCTCGGCTCAGCCACAAGCTGGGCTCACGGCTATGAGCACAGCAGTGGTGGTGGGAGCCTCTCCCACCTCCGTAGCAGCGCTAGGGATGTCCGACTGATGGCTTAGGCCCGCTCCCCACCAGACATCCTCTAAGGGCTCCTGGACTGTGAGGGCACAGGCCAGGATGAGGGACACACACACACACACACACACACAGTGCACAAATTTTCATGCACCAGGCCTCTAGTCTATATATATAAAAGCCTAAGTGACCTGCCGATCATTCGGCCATCTGACTGGTAGCTATGATGTGCACTGACCACCAGGGTGCAGACACTCAATGCAGGAGCAGAAACCACAAACATGGAACAGACTGATGAATCTCAGAGGGAAGGAGGGGGGAGAGTGGGAAGAGATTAACCAAAGATCTTATATGCATACTAGAGGCCTGGTGCATGGGTCCCTCAGCCTGGCCTGAGCCCTCTCACAATTACAGACCCCTCAGGGGATGTTGGAGAGCTGGTTTCAACCCAATTCCTGCAGGCCAGGCCGAGGGACCCCACTGGTGCACGAATCCATGCACCAGGCCTCTAGTCTAATGATAAAAGGAGAAATCTTATACAGTAGAATAAAAAATTGTAACTCAGGAATAATCTTACCAAGAAATGTATGAGATCTCTAAGACTTAAACCAAAAACCTTTTTTGAGAAATAAAAAATGACTACTTCATAAATGGAAAGACTAAAATAAATACTTAATTTTTCCCAAGTTAGTATTATTTATTTAACAAACATTTATTGAACACCTTATATGTTCCAGGTGCTATTCTGTCTATCTCAGGAAGTTTACATTCTTGTCAGAGAGACAGATAATAAACTAGTCATGCAGGAAACTGGAAGATAAGTGCCAGGGGGTAAAATGAGGTTGGGTGCCATTTCACCCAGAGTTCACAGGGAGGGCCTTGCTGAAAAGGTGACATCGAAGGAGAGATCAAATGGAGGTGAAGGGACAACTATGTAGTCTTCCAAAGAGCTTTCCAGGCAAAGGGAACAGCCAGGGCAACAGCCCTGGAATGTAGATGTGTGGTTGGTGTGTCCAGGGAAGCACAGAGCTAGTGTAGAGAGAGTGAAAGGGTGGGGAGCATGGGTTATGATGAAGGCTCTTTCCTTAGTGAGACAGGGGGGCTGAGCAGGGTTTTGAGCAGAGGAGTGGGGAGGCCTTGGCAGCTGTATGGAGTTCATATTGTGGAAACTAAAGGGCAGCACTGGGGAGATCATTGAGGAGGCTGCTGACAATCTAGGTGAGAGACAATGGCAGTTTGGGCCTACGTCATAATGGTGGAAGTCAGGAGAAGTGGTCAGATGCAGATTTCTTGGTGGATGGGATATGGGGTGTGAGATAAACGGAGGAATTGGGATGAGATCAGAATGTGGCCTGAACAGTGGAAAAGATGCAGTTGCCATTACTTGAGATGGGAGTTGTGTGGGTGGGTGGGATAGAAATGTTTGCTGGATTTTGGGCATGTTGTTTGCATTGCCTAGCAGCAGTGTAAGTGGACCTGCTGTGTAGGCATCTATATAGATAAAAGTCTAAGCGACGGTTCGACCGGTAGCTATGACGCACACTGACCACCAGGCGGCAGACACTCAACGCACAGGCATGGAAACATGGAACAGACTGATGAATCTCAGGGGGAAGAAGAGAGAGGGGAGGCAGGAAGAGATTAACCAAAGATCTTATATGCATACTAGAGGCCCGGTGCACAGATTTGTGCACCAGTGGGGTCCCTCGGCCTGGCCTGCAGGGTTTGGGCCGAAACCAGCTCTCCGACATCCCCCGAGAGGTCCTGGATTGCAAACCTCAGCAGTGACTCCAAAGGGCATCTGAAAGAATAAGTAAAGTTGTGGAAGCTACAGTGTTTGTCACAGAGTGACAAACTAACAACATTGGGTAAAACTAACAAAATTGAAGTAGGCTACAGTGTACCTAAATAGAAAGAATTATTCCCCATTGGGATAGAGTAACCATTAGCAGTTCGTGGTGAGGGGAAAGTAATTTAGAGCTCACTAAATACAGCATACACCAAAATAAACTTCAGATATTAAAGAGAGGAACATTCTAAATAATTAAAACAGAAGAAAAACAATTGAATATGTATCAAACCTCTAGCAGAAGGAATGTTTTTTAAGGTTAATAGGCAGTAAAGGATGTCACAGAGAAGAATAAGAGTTTGCTACATAAATCTACAATATAGGAAGGCAAACTGATGGAATTTGCAGCTAATGCCTGTAGTACCAATAGTCCATGGAGCCCAGCTGGTGTGGCTCAGTGGTTGAGTGTCGTCCTATGAATCAGGAGGTCAAGGTTCCATGCCTGAGTTGCAGGCTCAATCCCCAGTAGGTGGCATACAGGCGGGATCAGTTAGATCCTTCAAAATCAGTGATTCTCATCATTGATGTTTCTATCTCTCCTTCTCCCTTCCTCTCTGAAATCACTAAAAATATATTTTTTAGAAATAGTCCATGGAAATGGCAAAGAAAATCACATCTCCTTTCTGGATTCCCAGCTAACCACTTCTCTGCTCTAGGACTTGGGCACCACAGTGAAGTCCTGGGGTTCACATGTCTGGACTCAGCTCCTAGAGGAGGTTCTGGGTCCTTGTATTTGTTAGACCACTGCACAGGAGAGCTCATCAAAAACAGGAGCAGTGTCGTCTAAGGACAAGACAACTCTAGACAAACAGATGTGAAAAGCCTTCACTTTCACTACTAATCAAAGTAAATTTAAAATATAACAAGTTATAAGGAAAAAGATCATAATCCTCAAGTTATTAGGGGAGTCTTGAAATGGACCTTCTGCTTATAGAAGTGTGAAGTCATAGAGGTCTTTGAAAAGCAGTCTGCAGTGTTAAGAGACTCCAGACTTAGGAAAATGTTCAGTTTTCTTCCCAGATTCCCACTTTGGGGTAATGGGCTCAAAGAAACGATCCAGGATGTGGAGAGTGACACATACCCACGTGCTCATTAGTATGAAAAATGGGAACCCAGTCAAAGTTCATTGTTAAATTAGGTCTGTTTATGGTAGCAAATGCTCTCAACGACATAGAATGCAGAACAAATCGAAATAAGCCCTGAAGATCACATATACTGTTAGAATGTTACAGCAGCATACCAGTGCATGCAGCATGAAATGTAAATGCTAGTACAGTGTGGAAAAATTCATCCAGCTGTCACTGAAGATTTTTTTAACTAGAAAAAAAATACAATAGAAATTTTAAATATTTTGCTTACACCTCTTTTTTAAAATCCTATGAGGAAAGGACTCGAAAGCTAATAACTTGCTGCTGTGTTTCTCTTCATCTCACCAGCTATTCTTCTGTGCGCCTAGCACTGCATCAGGCAATGAGAGTAGCTCAATCAGTAAGACCGTGCCCGTCACACCTGCATGTGAGATGGGCATTGTCACCATCACGTTGACTTTTATAGATGCTTTGGAGTGTGCCTGATGCCTTCCTACAGCAATTTCTCACATTTAATCCTCACAGCAACCCTCTGAGGATAGTTGCTTGCTTATGTATTTATGTATGTATTTAGGATAGGTGCTATTTTAAATCCTCATTCTACAGATGTGAAAACTGAGTCACAAAAAAATGAGCATGATTAATTGTGTTTGGCGGCTCCATAGGGAAGGGGTACTCCTGTCAGCATCTTGGAGATGAGAGCTAATTAATGAGGAGAAGGGTCTGAAGATGGCTTTGCTCTCATTCAGTCAGTAGCTATTAAGCTCTGACTGTGTGTCAAGCACTTTACTGAGTGTAGAACCTGCAATGCTCAAAGGGCTGTGTGAGGTAGGCCCCGTTAGAATGGGGGAAGCAAGCTTAGCGGGGTTGAGGAGCGAGCCCCAGGCCACAGGCCCGATAGGTATCAGAGCCGTGGTTTTAATACGTGGGTCCAGTGCCACAAGACACCAAGCTTTCAGCCGTGCCCCTAGTTGCCTCATGTATGAAAGGGGTAGGGCAGGATCAGTTAGATCCTTCAAAATTTATGACCAATTGAAAATCATTAGTGGGGAAGTTTTTCAGATTGGTTACAAAAAGAGTCTACTTATGATGGTCCTAGGTCAAGTCTCTTCAAACATGACACCAGCTGGCAGATGGGTGGTACTGCTTGCCCCCCTTGCCGACTCTGCACTCCAGGTAAGAGACTCAACGCCAGCCCTCTTTCTTCCAGATGTGATGGACGTAGCATGGTCTCCTCATGACGCCTGGCTGGCTTCGTGCAGCGTGGATAACACTGTCGTCATCTGGAATGCAGTGAAGTTCCCAGGTCTGGGCCTCCTCTGGCTGGGGGGCGGCAGGAATGGGTTGCTCATCATCCTGCTGCCTGTTGGTGTCTGGAGCAGGATGGCTCTCTCTTTGGCTGGTGGCAGCATGTGTCTCACAGTAGACAGGGATCCATGTGTCTTATCAGTAATCCAGTTATCTTTCTTCATCAGTTATATTTGTTTAAGGTTTTAAAAGAGTTTTATGTTAAAGAAAAATAGTAACCGAGTGCTAACATGGGTGTGCCACAAATCATGAGGGTGGTACATTGACAACTGGCATTGGGGACCTCGCCCAGCTGGGGCTCAGCTTGCCCTGACACCCTGACCCATGCTGTGCTTTCACATGCACCCCAGCATCTCCACACATATGCCTTCAAGGGTCGCCGTTCCACCACTGGGCTCTGGCCTCAACTCACTTGCCACCTCCTCTGTGACACCCTCGAGCAGATGCAGGCTAGCAATCCAGTTTTGCAAAATATTAATTTTTCATATTAATGTGTTTGAAGTCATGGCAGATGGCATAACCTGGCATAGCACTGCAGTTTATACCTAGTAAGATACTTCTTATGTTCCTGCTTCATATCTGGATATGTTTTCCTCATGGGCTGAAAAGCATTGTCCATGGACTTAATCCAAGTCCTTTTCTCCCTATAAACCACCAGTATGTGTGGTGACACTCAACCTGGCCACCAAGTGGCAGATTTAGAGGCTGGGGTAACATTCAGGTGAGGATTTCTAGGAGGTACTGTCCCACACACTTTGTCCTCGGTGATGACTCACAGGGGACTCAGTGCAGTGCCCAGTCCCCTGTGCTGCCAGGGAGGTTCACATCAGAAATGCCAATGTGACGACCCAGGTGAGCATGGGCTTCTGTCAGAAAGGCAAACCACAGGCAATACCGCCAACTGCAGACAAGATAAGGGGCAGAATTTGGCTCTGGCCCAAGCCGAGGCCCCTGATTGCCTGCCCCTCCAGGGGCATATGCAGCCTCAACCCACAAGTGTTAGCTGGGAATGAAGGGCGATCGTGATGCCCGCCTCTTTGGTGCAGTCTTCAGGTGGGTTTTGCCTTCGTGGAAATTAGATTAGGGGGCTCTTATGCTTGTGCACAGGAGCAGTGCTAGCCAAGTGCACTCCTGAAGTTCCTTCTCTTGGTTGGCCATCCCATAGCCCATGGATTGTAGTTCATGTTTCTATATAGAGTCATCGTTTTCCTCTAGGTAACACCTTTCCAATCTCTTATTTTTCTTCACAGAAATTCTAGCTACTCTGAGAGGTCATTCTGGCTTGGTAAAGGGGTTGACTTGGGACCCTGTTGGTAAATATATTGCCTCTCAAGCTGATGACCGCAGCCTGAAGGTGTGGAGGACGCTGGACTGGCAGTTGGAGACCAGCATCACCAAGCCTTTTGATGAGGTAATGAGACAGCCTAGAGAGCTCAGCCCAGCACCCTTCCTGGCCTCCGTGCACAGAGGAGCTGGCTGGGTGGGGCTTGGTGGGTGAATCAGAGTCCGGTGGCCTGAGCAGACTGTCAAAGTTCTCTGGGGTGGGCACTTTGGCCCTAAGAGTCAGGTGATGAAAATCTTTCATTTCTCAGATGTTATCAAAAGTCCACCTTTGGAATGAAAATAATTTAAAAGTTTTAAAGCTGAGGAGATACCCCACAACCTTGTGCCACACAGCTGGCTGCCACAGACATGGATGAAAGTATTTCTTACCATGTGACATTTATATTGCACTGCCCATGGTGGTACTGGAGGACGGGATGGAGGTAGTCCTCCCCTGTATTTTTCCTGACTGCTGTGGCCTTGCTCACTGACTTCCACTGCAGGCCAGCTGACTTTCTTGAGTAGAGTTACCAGTACAGTTTGCAAAATATCTGGAGGTCAGACTGCAGTGGCTTGTCTATAGTGTTTTACTGTCTCTTCTATTTGAGTTCTCATTTTATATGGGGTCAGCACTCAAACTCACCATTATTCATTACACATTTCTTAAGTGCCTACTATGTACAAGGCAGTACTGTGTACAGGAAATAAGTGGTTTATTCAGACTTTACAAACCTCTTCTCCTTTGCTGGTAGCATAACCAGGCTTTGGGTGAGGAGATAGGCTTTGAGAGAACAGGTGATGTGGCTCAAGGTCACAGAGACAGGTTTCTGAGGGTCAACAGGGCTCTTTCTCCACTGCAGTGAATGCTCTACAGACCTCATGGAGTGGAATTAAAAGGTGCTGGCAGGAAAAAGGGGGTAAGTGGCCAGATAGATGTGGCCCATACAGAGTTGATGGTTAAAAGAGTTGTCCATACAAGCGGAATCTCAGAGGGTGGGTGGGTGGGAGGTAATCAAGCAAAGACCTTGTAAGCATATATGCATAACCCATGGACACAGACAATAGGGTACTGAAGGCCTGGGGCGGGGCGGGGGGGGGGGGGGGCTGCGCGAGAGGCGGTCATTGGGGGAAATTACATATGTGATACAATAAAGAATTACTAAATTTTTTTAAAAAGAGAGTTGTCCGTCCTACAGATCCCCTCAGGGCCTACCCCACTGTGCTGTGCTCAGCTCCTGTGGGAGTGGAGTATGCCATGGCTCCAACTCTCATCTGACAGAGCCTTTTAGTTGTGTCATGTGGAGAGGCTGGAGTTACAGCTGTCTGTGTAGCCAGAAGCTTGGGTACAGGCTCCACCATCACACATTTATAAATTAGAGTTCAAGTTTATTATTATTATTATTATTATTATTATTATTAGGTATTAATATCTTTTATTTATGAACTGGATTTGGTATCTTAGAATGGGTTTTTTTGAAACTATGGTTCCCATTCTGGCTTCCTTGCTTCTTCATAGTCCAATCTTGGTCAACAGGAGAAAGTAAGACCATTGTTCCACATCTTACTTAAAAAAAGAACATTACTTCAAAGAGAAGAACATTGCCACCTGGTCGCCTTTTGGGGTGGGGTCTGCCGGATGGGGGTGATGCAGCCAGGTGGGCAAGTGGGCGCGAGGGAGTGTGCATGTCCCCAGTAACCTGGGTCTCACTTGTCCTGTAACCGATGCTCAAATTTATTCTTTTTTTTTTAATATATTTTTATTGATTTCAGAGAGGAAGGAAGAGGGAGAGAGAGAAACATCCATGATGAGAGAGAATCATGGATCGGTTGTCTCCTGCAAGTCCCCCACTGGGGGTCGAGCCCACAACCTGGGCATGTGCCCTTGACGGGAATCAAACCTGGGATCCTACAGTTCGCAGGCCGACGCTCTATCGGCTGAGCCAAACCGGCTAGGGCTCAAGTTTATTCTTGAGTCCCTTTTTGGTCACAAGGTTGGCCTTGATTTCCTTTTAAGCACAGATGTTTCTTTCAGTGTGGAGGGACAACCCATGTATTGCGGCTCAGCTGGTCACCTGATGGACATTATCTGGTGTCTGCCCATGCCATGAACAACTCCGGCCCCACCGCCCAGATCATCGAGCGGGAGGGCTGGAAGACCAACATGGACTTTGTCGGACACCGAAAAGCTGTGACTGTCGTGGTGAGTGTGCTCAGAGTGGTCCCCTCAGAGCCAGGGCAGTGCTGTGCTCAGCAAGGCTGGGTCACCAAGGCTGAGATTCAGCACATGTCATATTCTTGTTTCATTTTAAATACTTATGTTTCAGCGTTTAAAAATTAAACTTAAAAAATAGAATACGTACTCATGTGTTTATTGGCAAACTTTACATAATGAATATCACCAAAATCAGCCTTTGATTAATAACACTAGCTCTGCACTAGTCTCTTTACACATTCGGGTCTGCTGGTGGGTACTCATGCATGGTGGTCCTGACAGGTGGCCCACCCACCAGGCTCTGGAGGACAAGGTGCAGTTTGTGTGTCCATGGAGCTCGTGCACTTGTCCCGGAGCTCCGCCAGTGGCCGGTGTAGCTTCAGGGCTGTGCTTTGGGTCACTGGAGTGCTTGTCTGATTCTGGAGCTGTCGGCCCCGTTTTGATGTGGAAGAGGGAGAGTGCCAGAAGACGTGAGCTACTGTTACTCTCTCAGGCTTCAGAGAATAACACTCTTTATGCTTTTGGGTGACTTTCATTGAAGAGTGTCTTGAGAGTGCCCAAGGCGAACACTGTGAGGACCAGAATTTCCTCAACACTGGGTACCACAACTAAGTCAATAGATTGATGGGCTAAGGCCGATAGAAGTGAAGGATCATCCAGGGCCCTGACCTCAGTTTTATTATTTATCAAAATGGGCTTCTTCCCATTGTTTAAAGTGATAATATATACCATATAGTATGACTTAAATTTATGCAAATAAAATATCACTTCTTTAATATTTTTGTGTTGGAGTCCATGTAAGATCTTGTTTGAAACTAGGACCATGTTGCTAAAATATTTGAAAGTCACTGCTTCGTAGTTAGCATAGTGCTTCCACATGACTCTCTCAAGTGAACCTCATGGAGCAACTGTGTGAGATGGTTGTGAAGACTCAAGTCCAGAATACGTGCCTCTGGGTTCTATGTTCTCCAGTCTCTGTGCACCCCTGGCCATTCTTGCCTGCCCTCTGGAATTAGAACCCTTCTGGACCACCTAGCATACCCTTGCCTTTCAGTTTTCCTAGCTTAGTAGATTTCAGCTCTGAGTCTAGAGCTCCCAACCCTTTTCAATTCAGGAAAGCAACAAGGACCTCCATGTGTGCTTCCAACCTTTCCAAAAATGATGCCCTGGTTACCCTTAGCCTGACGTAGCCCTCATCCCGTTTGTGAGGTCAAAGCAGGGCTGATCAGTCTTTGTAAGACAGTATTGACTGAGCAAGAAGTAAAGTGAAAGGAAAGGAACACTGGAACAGCTCCCCTCAGGACCTTGTCCGTAAAGCTCAGGTCCTAGAGCTGGTCCTGCCCAGGCCGGGAGGGATTCAGTAGATCCCTTGCCATGGACCTGACTGTGGGCCCAGCCTGGAGAGTTGGTAGAGCCTGTTTCAAATCCTCCTCTCACCACTTACTCATTTGGTGACTCAGCACATGTGTTTTGGCCTCTCTGAATCTCACTTCAGCCTCAGCAAAACGCCTCCTGGGTAGTTGTAAAGATCAAATAACATATACTGAGTGCTGGGCCAGGAAGATGTCTGTGTGGACTGCCCATCGGTGGACTGCAATGGTGGTATATTTGTAATACTTGGCATGCGGTACATGCTTGATGCTTGATCAATTATTTTAGCATTTGTTATTTGGCTTTAGAAATTCAACCCAAAAATCTTCAAAAAGAAGCAGAAGAATGGGAGTTCTGCGAAGCCCAGCTGCCCGTACTGCTGCTGTGCTGTTGGCAGCAAGGACCGTTCTCTCTCTGTCTGGGTGAGCCCCCCATCATGAGCTTTTGCTGCTCCTGCAAGGTGACAGGATACAGGGCTGGTGAAGGTTTGGAAGCCTCCCAGAGAGGGACCCTGCTTCCACCCTGTACCTGGAGTCAGGCCCACCTATTACCCCTAAAGGAAGCACTGAAGACTGGGCCTCAGCCCAGCCAGAGCAGCTCTTGTGTCCAGACTCAGGGAACACTTTAGTTGGCATGTTGTGTTTGCTTCATTTAAAAACCCTATATCGACATACAACCTAGATGAAGTATACAGCTCAGAGCATTGTCATAGCATGTTTACACATGTAACCACCACCCCAGAACCCTCTGCCAGAGCAACCATTCTAATGACATCTGTCACATCGATGAGTTTTGCCTGTTTTTAAGCTTTATTTAAATGGAGTTGTGCAGTGATTACTTTTTCTTGTGTTGCTCTCACTCAGCACAGTGTTGTTGGGATTCATGTATGCTATTACATTTAACGATAGTTTATTCCTTATTAATTTCCCCATAGGCGGAAGGTTTGAAGGTTATCCTCTGACTGCATTTATTATGGTCATTTGTCACAGAAATTGATTGCTGTGTACACTGTGATTTTTTCAGGCCCAGTATTCATGTTACATCCATTCCAGAACCTGAACCCTAGTGCCATCATAGGCAGTTCCAGGCATGTTCTTCCTGGCCTGGGGCCCCATTCATGGTGCTTTGACCAAAACATCACTGATCGTGTGCTCATGTTTCTTATAAAATTGAGGTCAGTTGCTCACACAGGTCCAGATTTCTGAGGGGTCTGTAGACACATTTTTGGGATGAGGGGCAGAGCTCTTTTTTCTGGAAGTACAGTTAGGGTAGGGGCAAGATTTTTCTGGTGAATCCAAGTGGCTCAGATTCCAGCCCTCTCCTCAGGATTAGGATGGTTGAAGCAACTCCTTTTCCACAAAAACAGTCCCAGCCTCCTGGGAGCTGCCACAGTACTTGGTGGGAGCCCTGCAGAAGGGTGTTCCCACCCAGCCTACCGCTCTGTGGCCCCAGGACCTGTCAACAGGAAGTCAAGACACTAGTGTTAGAGAGGTGAATCTCACTGTAACCGTGGGAGCATGCAGACAGTGCAGGGCCCAACGTTACAATCACTAGATCATGAGTATGCACGTGTGAATGTTCTGCAGTCATCTAAAACAGACGTTTACAGGATATTTAATGACATGCTCAGTGGGTATTAAATGAAAAGGCAGGCACAACCATGTGCCTTATTTTGTAGACCAGAAGAAAATAACTCACCCAACATTAATAGTGGTTAACTTTGGGTCTGGATTAGGGCAACATAAACTGTTTTTGTGTGTTTCTGAACTATCCACACACAGTGTAGAATGAGCCTGTGTGACATATGTAGCCGCTTACACCAAGCCTTGTACAAATGTGTACCACAATTCCTTGGGCCCAGAGAAGATATGCTGCGTTTTCTCTGGAACTGTTTTCCTGCCTCATTCCTGGCATGCCTTCCCCTGCTTGGCAGCCCTTCTCTGCTCAGGTCCTGGCCCTTCCAGAGTCCCCTCCTCCATCATTGGTTGTCTGTGTATGAAGTCATCTCCCCCGCCAGATCCCTTCAGACAGGGAACATTCTAGTTTGCATATTTCGGCAAGCTTTGGTTTCTACAGTTTGGAATCTTGGTCGTTGCGGTTTGAAATTCTGACCAAGTCTTCTAGGACTGATAATGTTAACTGAGCTGAGTGAACAAAAAATGGTTTTCATTCATTTTATTAATCTTTGCTGCTGCTTTCTTTCCAGCTCACGTGTCTAAAACGACCTTTGGTTGTCATCCATGAGCTGTTTGACAAATCCATCATGGATATTTCCTGGTAAGGTGGATTCCTGTAATGATGTACATTAGGCTAGGAAAGGAGAAGCCACACATTGGAACACGAGACCCCTGGATGTGATTAGTGTCAGGTAGCCAGGGACCCACCCCAGGTTTTGACACTGGAGCAGACCCCAGGGTGCTGTTTGTACACGATTCAAGAAAGGGCAGCGTGGTCCTGCTTGTGGGAGAGTGTATGCTGCTGTGCTCTTTGCTCTGTTGGGATTTGCCCTGGAAAATGCTGTGATCTTGGTTCCACTTCACTCTGTCCTTGCATGAACCAGATTAGCATAGGTGTGGAGGCACAGTCTGCCTCTCAGTGACCTCATTTAGATTTGTACTCCCCCACATGGTGTTTTTTTTAATGGTTTCAAAAATAAGATTAAAAAAAATAAAATTCTTTCAAAGTACATGATGAAAGATACTTTGTGCATGTGCTTAGAACTAAAGGATGCCAGAACCTTCTGGGACTCTATTGTCTGCCCTATCTGCATCCCCATACCCACAAGGCCACAAAAGGGAATCAGAGATTCTCACTGTCTACCTAGAGCTCTGCCCTGCTGTCCTCTCGCACCAACCACTGAGGCATGCGTAAGCACCACAAGGCTTGCTCCCAGGCTGCTAATGGTCATCTCTTTCAGGACTCTGAACGGGCTGGGCATCCTGGTGTGTTCCATGGATGGCTCTGTGGCATTCCTAGATTTCTCCCAGGATGAGCTCGGAGACCCCCTGAGCGAGGAGGAGAAGGTAGGAGAATAACATATTGTGGGGTAGTGACCTATGTGCTGCGCATGCTCTGAGGCCACAGAAATGGCCATGATAGCTCTGAGAGGCCCCTTCAATTGGACCCTCATCTTGTGACACACACAGATACATTGTTTCTTTTCTTTTTTTAAAATAATTCTTTATTGTTGAATATGTACTTTGTTTCTTAATGTATTATTGGGTGTTCGTCTTTTATAGGTCATAATCCTTGTCTTCTTTAGAAAGTAGATTAATTTAAAAATGAATCTCGGTTCATGTCAGAAATCAGTTCTGGAATGAAGAATAAAACAATTTTGGGCATCTCTTCCTGAACTGATAATTAGCCACACACTGGGAGGTTTCACCCTGGGAGAAGAGCCCGAGAGAGAGCTCACAAGGGTCCCACTCACCTCACTTTCTCCATTGTCTTGTACTAACAAGGTTACCATGGAGCAGCAACTAAATAGTAATATTGACCATTTTTCAGCACTTACTATGTACCAGACTCTGGACCATATGTTTGCATATATTTTATTTAAAATACACAAAACCCTTTAAGGCAGAACTTACTCGTTTCATCAATGAGGTAACTAAGCCACGGAAAATAGCATGGCCTTTGCCAAGACCATACGGGACCTTTTGGTACAAGAACAGAAGCTTGACCCAGGCCCACCGATTTGGGCCAGGCCTCCCTGTGCTCTGCCCAGGACAGTGTGGCCATGGGCCCTTCCTCAAGGGCTTCAGGAACGGCTCTGCTCTCACTACCCTAGACTTAGAACCAGTGTTTCTACAAATGGCCTTTGTCTGAAAGGAGCCCTGTGAAAGCTCCGAGTAGGTGGGCAGCTCTCCCTGCAGTGATTCAATTACTAGTAGAAGCTTCCTTCCTCTTAAGCTACTGTGTGGACCCCCCCACTATGAGGTAAATCTTTTGAAGGTAAGAGTCTGAGTTGTTGACAGCACCTAGAATAGGGCCTGGCACCCTGGCAGTCTCTTGTCAGTGAGAGGATGAGTATCTTGGCCTCAGGTCTTTCCACCTTTTCACAGTCCTCAGGTAACCTGGGATCCACTGTGCACGCCCCTCCCGCTTGTAGAGTCGCAGTGGGAGACTACGTAATAACCTGTCTAACTACCATTTCCCAGACGACAGGCAGGGACCCCGTGTATGAAGAACACTAGGGAAATATTGGCCAAACTCTGAATTCTGCCTCGAGATTCCAGGGGAAGGATTTAGGGGAAAGGGGACAGGAGCCAGGGTGGTAAGGGAGGGAAGTTCCTGGCCACATACAGGGACAGCAGGCCCTGCAGGAGTGAGTCCAAAACTGCCACTTCCCCCACCCAACATCTTCTGCTGTGAGGCAGATGTCCTACTGACCTCCACATTGGTCAGTGCACATCCTTATGTGAATCTTTTCTTTATCACACCAGTCACTCCAGTGTTCTGGGGACATTGTCCCTGCCCTTGTGGGGTCTGATCTGACTTGTTTTGGCATGCGACCAATGAGACTTGGGAAGATGGAGAGAGGGGTCCTGCTCAGGAGGATCGATACAGCAGGGACAGAGAAGGATTTCCCTACGTCAGCTGTGCTAGGCCTCCCCTTGTTCTTAGAAACAGTTAGCAGTCCCATGGCGACCTACAACCAAATGGGGCTGATGGCTGTAGATAAGAGCAATGAAAGCAGACTCTGGTTTCAGTATCTGATTCCCAAACAGTGTTTGGGGTCCTTGGTGATTTAAGAGCCTTAAGTTAGGAATTTGAGTTTCTTAACTTCAGTTCAACAAACATTTGCCATTTGTTCTGCATCAGACATGTAGTAGGTTTTTTCTGCTTGGTTACTCATTCACTTTTGTCCCCAGGTATAGATACACAGGAGACTATAAACATCTAGGAAACATACAAGACTGCTCCAGAGTCATCTAATTGGCAACAGGCAGAATAGGGTGGGAGGCAATGGAGACTTGGCATCTGGCACTCGGGGACCCCTGCCCAGGGCCCTTTCTGCTCCCAGAGCCAGGAGAGCTAGCACACAGTTCTCCCATGGGGGAGCAGTATCTGTCACTTGGCTGCTCACAGCTGGTTTGTTTTACTTTTCTTTGCTTTCTCTAGAGTCACATTCACCAATCCACCTATGGGAAAAGCTTGGCTATCATGACCGAGGCCCAGCTGTCTACAGCTGTCATCGAGAACCCTGAGATGCTCAAGTACCAGCGGAGGCAGCAACAGCAGCAGCTGGACCAGAAGAGTGCCGTGGCCAGAGAGACGGGCTCAGCTGCCTCAGTCGCTGGTGTCGTCAATGGGGAGAGTCTGGAAGACATCAGAAAGGTGAGGGCTTGGCCCGATGGCACTGAGAACATAGCACATGCCCAGGGACAGGACAAGGGGAACAGGCAGTCTGGACAGGGTACAGACATGAGTGGTGGAAGGTGTGTGTGTGCTGGGTCTGGTGTAGGACCCATGAATGAGCCAGTTTGGGCCCACTTGGCCCGTTACCCTCAATTGCATGAGGAAGTAGTGCTGCTTAATCTACCTTTATCAAAGGCCTTTTTGCCCCAAAGAGCTCTAGAAGGGGTCATTTCTTATAGGAATTTGGCCTTTCTAGGGAATTCTATATACTGTTAGTCCATGAATAACATCCTTTTGTCATTACAGCCTTGATGAGAAAATTAAAAATTGAGTCTTGTGTGGAGTTTGCATGTTCTCCCCCTGTGTTCTCCCACATCCCAAAGATGTGCATGATAGGTTTACTGTCCAAGGTATGCCCGAGCTGCCGAGATAGTGCTCCAGCCACCCATGAAATAAGTGGGTTGGAAAATAATCACCTTACTTGTTTTTATTAATCTTCCGTCAATATATGTATAGCTCACATATATTTCAGCATTTAGTATTAGAAGTATTTTAGGTCTTTACTTAGAAGTTTGATGGTGCTTTTGTGACCAGAAATATGCACTTAACTCTTGTTTATATCAATTAGCCTCTGGTAAAATTGTTCCCTTATATGTTGTTTCACTTTAAGTCATAGTTTCCAAGAACCTATCGATGATGACCTATTAAGTGAGGATTTACTGTGCTGAGAACATTAGGTTTCAGTCTCTGCCCTTAGGAAACATCTGTGGGCTCCTCTTTCTTCTTCTCTCTGAGAGGTGGAAGGTAGAGATGGGGCAGGAAGGTTAGAATTTCTTAGGGTGCTTAAACCATCTTTAGGAGTTTGTGAAAGGTGATGAACTTCCACAGTGATTCAGACACAATGTGTGACCCTTGGTTATGAGCCCTTAGTGGAAGAAAGTTTGCAAACCACAGCTTAGAGACAAAAGTGTGGCTCATGGGTGCAAGTCTCATCTGTTAGTTCCCTTGTTGACTCCCATGGCCACTCACTTTCTCCTGGAACCTGGCCAGGCCTGCATACTGGTGATGGAGAGCAAGGGGCTGAACTGGTTCAGCTGGGAGCTTTCTGTCCTTTCTGTGCCGGAAGTGGAGCATGTACCTTGATAAAAAACATTTATTCTTTGATTGAGTGGCTTAGTTTAGTTGGACCAGAAGTCTATAGAATGGAAAGTTAGAATACATTTCCTTAGAAACCTTATTTTTTGGTAACTGGAGATGGTTCACATAAACGTTTCCATTCATTTATATCACTCTACTTTGCCAGAATCTTTTGAAGAAACAAGTTGAGACTCGGACAGCAGATGGTCGGAGAAGAATCACACCTCTCTGCATAGCACAGCTGGACACCGGGTACTCGTTCATTCACCGAGCTTTCTGTGGCCTTGTGTGGGAGTCTTCCTCTCGCCTTTCACCACTTAGCACTTTCATAATTAGGGTCTTCACAGGCTCTTGGGCAGATCTGACCCATAGAATCTGGAAGTGAGAGAGTTGAGCCCAGCTTCTGACCAGCCTCAAAGTCCAGTGCTCCTCACAGAGCCCTTATGCAAACTTATGCTGAAGGTGGGCTGGGAAGAGCCTGTGACAGGCCAGCAGCCAAGGGCACCTTCACAGGGTCAGCGTGTTTACACAGCCAACCCTGCTTCATCTTGCCAGGGCATTGAAAGACTCGAGGTAGAGAAGTTGGACTGATTTCCCGCCCCCGTTTCTTTTTTCCCTTGTATAGCCTTCTTTTTTAAATTTTATTGTGACTTAATACATATATTTATTATTGAAAATAGTAAAGGCCCAAAGAAGGGCATAAACCTTACCCTTAATTCAGTCTCTCAGATATAATCAATGTTAATATTTTGGTATCTGTATCTCCAGTCTTTTCCCGACTTGTTCCTATATCTTGACCTTGCATCCATTTTAATAAATAGTCCTCTGAAGCATTAGCTTGCTGATTGTCCAGGTTTTCAGCCTGTGAATGCACCATGATTTACTTAACCAGCCCCTTAACTGTGGACTTGTAGTTTTTTTATTATAAATGAGTAACAGCACACCTGTGACTGTGACTTCAGGCTACTTCCCAGAAGTGGAACTGTTGGGTGGAGAGTGGGGCTCTGAAGCACATTTCCCTGAGGAGGCGGGGGGGGGGGGGGGGGGGGGGAAGTGGACTCAGTCACCATGTGCTGTGTCTTAGCATCTATTGTTAGGCTTGCTTTTATATGGGCCATTCTCCCCAAAATTATGTATGTTGATTCAAAGAATGATAAAGCCCAGTATGAAAGAAATAGATCTCTCCCCCCCCCGCCCCCCCATAAAGGTGATTCACTCTGGGTTATATTCAGGCAGTCAACCTACTCAGGGCAACCACACACTGTAGTCCTCTGCACCTTGCAACTGTTCATCCATGAGCCTGTTCCAAATCTTCTTAGAAGTCTAAGGAGACCTTCAGTCATACGATGTGCTGATTGACCTCCTCATGTTAGGTGTTTGGGCGCTGAGACCCAATGGAGCCAGTACCAATTTCCTGGCTCCTCCCAGAGAGTGGTTTTCCTTTGATCAAGCCTTTTCCCCGTGCCACCTGCTGCCACCTTTTATTAGGACCAAGTCAGACCAAGTATGTGACACTGCAAGACTTGTGGGAGTGAGGGTTGTGGAAGTGGTGGAGGTGACAGTGGTGGTGGCATTTTTGTTCTGTAGATCCCTCCAGGCCTCACCTTGTGAGGGGGCAGAGGGAGTAGATGGCTTCCTGCCTGGACTTGAGCCAGCTTTCTGCTATAGAACTCATTTTCTGGCACCAGAATTTGATTATTTTGGTCTCCAAGGCTTCTTTGCCCTCCTGATACCCTTATTAAAACAAGTAGTAACAGAATAGCTAATTATTAGCTTAGCTAATCAAGAAAGAAAAAAAGCACAAACATTTAAAGTAGAAATAAGTGGGAAATAACTACAAATAAAGAATAAATTAAAAAGATGAAAACTTTGTTGAACTCTGCAAATAAATTTGAAAATGAATGACTTTTGAGGAAAATAAAATTAGCAAACTGAAGAAAATCTGTACAGATGAATTATTATAGAAGAAATAGAGGACACTGTCAAAGAGTTAATCTGCCAAAAGCCACCAGGACTAAGAAGGGAAATTCTAACACTTTGAAGGAACAAATCATTCTAATACTATTGAAAACATTCTAGTGCATAGAAAAGGAAGGAAAGCTTACAAAATCTTTACTTTGAAGTGAACACAATATTTACATCAAAACTTGACAGACATAGAACATAAGTTACTGATCAATCTCATTTCTGAATGTCAATGCAGAATCCTAAATAAATAGTAACAAACAGAACCTTACAGTGTGTTAAAATGTTAATGCCCTATGACCAAGTAAAGTTTATTTTGGGAAAGCAAAGTAGTTCAAATTTTGGAAAACTTAATTTACTTCTACATGTTAATATATCCCCAAAAATGATATGATCATTTCTAGAGATGCTTAAAAGGCATTTTTATTTAATTCAACATCATTCTTATTTAAAACTCATTTAAACAGGAATAGATGGATGCTTCATAAACTATCTTATTCAAATTAAAGAACTAAAATGTCTACTCTTGTGACTATAATTTAACATCATTCTAGAGATCCTTGCTCAGTCAAGAGAAACAATAAATTGGATAGGAAATGGTAAATGTGTTATTATCTAAATATGATATGATCTTTATAAGAGAATCAACTGGAAAAACTGCCATAGTCAATAAAAGAAGAAAATAAGGTGACTATCCACAACCTACATGATGAGATCAAGTACCACCAACTACTTTTAGAAGATAAGAAGAAAGAAATGCCCTAGCCGGTTTGGCTCAGAGGATAGAGTGTCAGCCTGCGGACTGAAAGGTCCCGGGCACATGCCTGGGTTGTGGGCTTGATCCCCAGTAGGGGATGAGCAGGAGGCAGACAATCAATGATTCTCTCTCATCATTGATGTTTCTATCTCTTTCCCTCTCCCTTTCTTGCTGAAATCAATAAAAATATATTTTAAAAAAAGAAGAAATTACTTTCACAAATGCAATACCTCAATGTAAGAAGAAATGTAGATCTTTATGAAGAAAAAAATTTAAACCCTACTGAGAGACCTAAAAGGAAATTCAAAGAAATTACACAAAATGCATACCATGTATTTGCTAAGATGATTCAACATCATAAAGATGGCAGATTTCTCTCAATCTATAAATATAAAATAAGTCAATACCAATAACCGCAGGAGTTTTCTGAATCAGACAATCTGATTCTGAATTTAAGTGGAAAAAGAAATAGGAATAGCTGAAATATTTTTGAAGAAGAAAATCAGGGAAGACTAGCCCTACCAGAAATTAAAGCAGTGAAGTACTAAAGTACTGACCCATGAAAAAAAAGAACATTGGGCCCTGCCCAGTGTTCCCAGTGGTTAGAGCATAGGCCTGAGGAACGAAGTATCTCAAGTTTGGTACCTGGTCAAGGGCATGTACCTGGGTTGGAGATTCAAGCCCTGGCCCAAGTCAGGGTATGTGTGTGTGTGGGAGGCAACCAATCAATGGCGCTCTCTCTCTCTCTCTCTCTCTCTCTCTCAATCTCTCTCTCTCTCTCTCCCCCCTCCCCCTCTCTTCCTTTCCCTCTCCCCCCCTCTCCCCTTCAATCCCTTCCTTCCTCCCACTCTCAAAATCAATGGAGCCCGGCCAGTGTTGCTCAGTGGTTGAGCATTGACCTATGAACCAGGAGGTCACAGTTCAATTCCTGGTCAGGACACATGCCCGGGTTGTTGGCTCGACCCCCAGTGTGTGGCGTGCAGGAGGCATCCAATCAATTATTCTTTCTCATCATTGATGTTTCTAGCTCTTCTTCCTTTCTCTCTAAATCAATTTTTTTTTAAAATCAATGGAAAAAATATCCTCAGATGAGGATTAACAAAACAAACAAACAAATAGAACAACCCTGGCCAGTTTCACTCAGTGGTTAGAGTGTTGATTTACACGCCGAAGGATTGCAAGTTCAATTATGATCAAAGGCATGTACCTGGCTTGTGGGTTCGCTCCCCACCCCCGGTCTAGGCGCACGCGAGAGGCAACCAGTCTCTCTCTCTCTCTCTCTCTCTCTCTCTCTCTCTCTCTCTCTCTCTCATTTCCTTCTCCCTCCCTCTCTCCCCCCTCTTCCACTCTCTCTGAAAAGCAATGGAAAAAATATCCTCAAGTGAAGGCGGGCAGGAATAGACAGAACATTGGTATGCAATAAAAAAAAAACAGAAATCGGCTCAAGTATTTATGAAAATTTTAAAGGTAATATTTTGCATCCATGGTGAATCAGTTTCTTCAATAAATGGGAGTCAGGACTATTTGATACTCTAAAAACAGAATTGGAGCCCTGCCTCACTTAAAATTCTGAACAGCTGAGAGATTTTCAGAGAACATCTGAACAGCTAAGAGATTTTTTTTTAATGTTTAACTTTTTTGTTTAAAATTTTAGAAGACGCCATAGAAGAATATTTTCATAATCTCTGAGGTAAAAAAGTATTTTCTATAAATGACACAAAATTTATACCACACAAAAATAACTTTTTTGGCAAAGAAAATTACACAGTAAAGAATTAAAACACGATATTCTGGGGGAAAATATTTTCTGCTCATATAAGGAATTATTTTATATGTTTGTAGCCTTAAAATCAATAATAAAGACCAATAACCAAGTGAAACAGTAGATGAAGGATATAAACAAACATTTCACACAAAAAGAAATCAGATGTTTCTATATGAAAAAATTTCAATCTTATAAAATAATTGCATCAAAATAATTGCAAATTAAAACTATAGTAAGATACTATTTTTCATCTATCTGCTATCAAGAAATTTGATAAGCCCTAGCCGGTTTGGCTCAGTGGATAGAGTGTCAGCCTGCGTCCAGTCAAGGGCACATGCCTGGATTGTGGGCTCAATCCCAGTAGGGGGTATGCAGGAGGCAGCCGATCAATGATTCTCTCTCATCATCATTGATGTTTCTATCTCTCTCTTCCTCTCCCTTCCTCTCTGAAATCAATAAAAATATATTTTTTTTAAAAAGAAATTTGATAAAATTGTCAGTGAGGGTGTGGGGTTATAGACACTCATAGACAGGTTGTAATTTAAACCTCTAAGGAGGGCACTTTAGTGCTATTTGTCAAAAATCATTAATGAACATTTCATTGACTGCTGCAATTCCACCTCTAGGAATTTATCTCATGTAACAAGTGAAACAGCAGGCGTGATGACAATTATGCCAGTGGACATCTTTGAGCAGCTACTATGTGTTCTAAGTGTTTGCTACACTAACAACTTTAGTCCTGACAGCAGCCTCATGGGGAAGGTCCTGTCATTTTCTGTTTTGCAGATAGGAACCCGAAGCACAGAGTGGTTGAAGCACCCAAGGTCCCAGAGCTGGTGCCTGGCAGAGGCGTGAAACCTGGCTGGTTTGGCCCAGGGCCCTCAGTCTTAACACTGCAGTATCTCGCCTCCTGTTGCAGCAGTGTCTGTTACTGCACAGGCTGGGAGACAGCCCAGCCCAGTTGGCCCTCAGTAAAGACTGGTTAGGTAAATGGTGGCACATGCGTATAGCCCATAATAAAAGGGAGGTCCACTCTATGCTATATTCCATTAGTTCTCAGACACAGGTTTTTACATTTTAACACCTCTAAGATCAGGATGCATCTGACAATTATATTTGGTAGCAATTTTTTCTTAGTGGTACAAAAAGTATCAGTTCACCTTAGAGTTCGTTAAACAGAGTGATTTTAGTTTTGTAATTTTGCACATTTTCTTCTATGAAAATAACTTACCTTTGGATCCAGAAACAAAGTTACTTATTATATAAAGTACTTGATGTGGTATCTGATTTCTGAGGCTGGCTTTGTTCTTCCTGACCACAGGGACTTCTCCACGGCGTTCTTTAACAGCATCCCACTCTCAGGCTCCCTGGCAGGCAGCATGCTATCCTCTCATAGCAGTCCACAGCTACTGCCACTGGACGCCAGCACCCCCAACTCCTTCGGCACCTCAAAGCCTTCCACGGAACCTGCGGCAGCAGCCGGCACCAGGCCTGCGGGCAATTCTGTCAATAAGGACAGGTGAGTGGGCACCAAGGCTTCCTCCTGTCCCTGGGGAAAGTTTGGGTTTGGCCACAGTGCCAGGGACACTTCATGGCCCCTTCAATAAAAAGAAAGAAAAGAGATGCTGGATTTCAGATGAGGGCCTGCTCGGAAGGGAGGCCTTCATTCAGCTGAGTCTGATGCACAGGGCTGTGAGGACTCCACACCCTGGGGGAAGAGCAGTCCCAGGATTGGGCTCCTAAGGGTGGGAACCAGCCAAGGACACCTCACCTGCCACAGTATCAACCCCACCTTCTGGCAGGTCTACGCTGGAGGTGGCTGAGCCTCCGCTGCATTATTGGTAGCATCACCGCACCAGCCATCTCAGGCAGAGTGCTAGTGTGCTGGGGCAGAGTCATCTTTCACTCTCAGAATTGTGTTTGCTCCTGGAGCCCGTGTCTTCACCAACCATTACCTGGACACCAAATTAGAAGTCAGTAAGAACCAGAGGAGCATGAATAAGAGCCAGGAGCCATTCACTCAGTGAACATTTGCCCAGTACCTGCTCTTGGTTACACACTGCTAGTGCCCAGGCATCCTCATGGGGTTGATTGGTGGGTCCTTGTCCCCAGAGAGTGTGTAGGCTGGTGGAGAAAGGGGCAAACACAGAGGCATAGGGATGGCTCCTCAGGTCTCCTATGTAGAAATGGCTAGCCATCCAAAGGTGGGGAGGGGTTGTTGAGCAGGTCTCAGGAAGATTTATTGGAGGATGCCTACCCAGGGCCCATATAGGCCACCCAGGGGAAGGGTTAGGGGACAGCAGCAAGAGCAGAACCCCAAGTCCCTGAGGAGTGTCAGTAAAAGGGGGAAAAGCTGGGCTTCAGTGCTGAATCAGATATCCTGGGCTTCTCCTTAGAATGGAGACACAGAAGGCTCTGGACTTCCACCTTAGACAGATCACTCCAGGAGGCACTGGTGCCCAAATATAGCTGCCACCTAGCACACGAAACTATTACTGTTAGAGTGATTCTCCATCGGTGGGGACAGAGTCTTGTGTTATTATAGCCTCCTCCTTCCTGGGCTCTGATGTCATGGTCATGGAGGCATGCACCAAGTGTCAAGTGTCCCGTGGCTGAGGGAAGTGTGAGGGTAGATGGGAAGAGGAGATGGAGCAGCTTGACCAGTTAGAAAGCAAAGCATCTGGGGAGGAAGGGTGTCTGGGGAAGGACAGAAAGCTCCAGATTTGCAAGATGTTTCAATAGTTGGTCCTAGAGTTCCCTGGAGAGGAGGAGAGGCTGTCTAGGATACCTGCCAGGCATCTGGTGTCGGGCCCAGTCCAGTGGATTTGGTCATTAGGAGGCCCAGTGGTTTGGGGACCCAGTGTGAGGGATGCAGATGACCACAGGGTAGCTGGCAGGCTCATGCTTGGGCTCTCCTTTCTTGGAGGAGAAGGCAAGGGCTGTGGGATGGACACTGGGAGGAGAGTGTGAAGAATGTGAAATTGTCACATTGAGGGGCTACCGGGGCAGGAGGTTGAAGGTCAGGAATAGACAGTGGCTTCAGGACCCCAGATGGGACTTTTCTCATCAGACCCATTGTCAAAGTGGGAAAAGCTGCTGGTTGGAGTGGTTTGGGTGGCTGTATTGAAGTCATGGAGATGGGGCCGTGTGGTGAGGAGAAAAGCGTTGCAAGAACCACTTTCTAGGCCTCGTGCTAACCCCCAAAGCTCTCAGAACAATGCAGTGGGGCAAATGTGAGTGTACTCGCTGATAGCCAAACTTCGAGAATTTTTTTTGTAAACGTTTACTTTTTTCATATTTACCATTTTTATTTATTGATTTGGTTCAGAGAGAGAGAAACATTGATTGGTTGTTCCACTTCTTTATGCATTCATTGGTTGCTTATGGTATGTGCCCTGACTGGGGATCAAACCCACAACCTTGGAGCATTGGGACAACGCTCTAGCCACCTGGCCATGGCAAACTTCCAGAATTTTAACGTGAAAATATTTTTAAATAGTCAGGAATAGTACATTATACCTCGACATTTTTGTGTTTTTAGAAGTTTTATATTTGTGCCCCTTTCACTTGGCTCCAGGTAATGTAAATCCCAGACTCCCAAATCCCTGACGAATTGTGCTTGTCATGCTCTCACATCTTGTTCCCCACCCCAGCGTGAACGCTACCTCGGCTCCTGCTGCATCATCCCCCTCTGTGTTAACAACCCCATCCAAGATTGAACCCATGAAAGCGTTTGACTCCCGGTTCACGGAGCGGTCCAAAGCCACGCCTGGTGCTCCTGTCCTGACAAGTGTGACACCGACGGCCGTAGAAAGGTAGGTGGTGACTGTGGGGCTCAGAGAGACCAGGTGAATACAGCCTCAGGCCAGCAGTGCAGCGTCCTCTCTCCTACCAAGCAGCTTGCTCTCCCTGCGGGAGCAGACTACAGTCTCTCTGTATTCAGGTGCCCCTGTTTCAAGGAGAAAGGAGCAGCTGCTTCAAGTGGGAAGGTTGTTGGAAGGAGCGTGGGGTGGACAGAGCAGCTCTGCACAAGGACATGAGGGCAACAGCATGGCAGCTGGGCAGTGTGGGAGATGTGCTCAGAATAACTGTGTGTGAATGGAGCCCAGAGTTTGTGTGAATGTTCGAACAGAAACCAGAAGTCCTCACCTACTTTTTTAATGTTTCAGCTTTGGGAAATTTTATTGATAATTATAATTATAAGTTAATAATCATATGGAAAAAGCCATGGGTATCTGTGTTTGTGCAGGTTGAAAGAGCAGAATCTTGTGAAAGAGGTGAGGCCCCGGGACCTCCTGGAGAGCAGCAGTGACAGTGATGAGAAGGTTCCTGTGGCCAAGTCCTCCTCCCTCTCCAAGCGAAAACTGGAGCTTGAGGTGGAAACAGTGGAGAAAAAGAAGAAAGGGCGACCTCGGAAGGACTCACGGCTCATGCCCATGTCTCTGTCTGTCCAGGTGAGGCCAGCAGATCCGTGCTAGCTTCCCCAGCCCACTTGTTGAGTTCAGTGCTGGAGCTTGCATGTGCCCACGGCGTAGCATGGAGGCACACTCCCCCTCAGACCTGCTCTGGACCCACCCAGAGGCCTTGAGCAGCTCCTTGGCATCGGCTACCTCATCTGTCAAGTGGGACCACTGGAACATTCATCTGTACTGTCCTCCCAGAGTGGGTGGAATACCTGGGGAACTGGCCTAGCCTTACCTCTAGGTGACTCCCCTTTACCTGACACTGCCCTCCAGTGCTGGGAGGGGCTCAGGGACATTTCTGCTCTTGCAGTCCCCAGCTGCTCTGACCGCAGAAAAGGACACTGTGTGTTTGTCTGTACCAGCGCCTACACTGAAGCTGCCCATGCCGAGCCCCCAGAGAGCATTCACCCTCCAGGTGAGCCGGCCCCCTGCCTCTCCCTCACAAGCGTGTTCTCTCTCTCTCTCTCTCTCCCCAGCCCCACTCCTTCCCCAACCCCCAGTGTAAACCCTGATTTGTCAAAAACAGGGCTGTTTCCCGGTGGCTCTCCATCATCCTCTGAGGGAAGTTGTAGTTGATCATGGCAACCACCAGTCTTTTTTTTTTTTTTTTTTTTTAATATATTTTATTAATTTTTCACAGAGAGGAAGTGAGAGGGATAGAGAGTTAGAAACATGGATGAGAGAGAAACATCAATCAGCTGCCTCCTGCACACCCCCCACTGGGGATGTGCCCGCAACCAAGGTACATGCCCTTGACCGGAACCAAACCCGGGACCCCCCAGTCCGCAGGCCAACACTCTATCCACTGAGCCAAACCGGTCCCGGCGCAACCACCAGTCTTATTAGCAAGATTACTAGTCTGTTCTCCAGGAGCCCTTCAGCCCCTGCCCCTCCCCCCCGCCCCACCATCACCACCACCACGCTTCTTTCTCTGTGGCTTTGCCCTCACAGTCCCTGCTGCCATCTTCTGGATGGCCAGCTCCTTCCAGAATTGTCTCAGGAGTCCCTTCTGGAAGCCTCCTTCATTCCATACTTGGTCCCAAGCAGCCTCGGACTCAGTGCCCATTGGACTGTGTGGTAATGGTCTCCCTCCCGACCAGCCCACTGGCCCTGTTCACTTTCCAGGGCCCAGCACAGAGTTTTCATCAGGGCTATTTTAACCATGTGCTTGTTCAAAACAGTTTTTTAAATATTATTGTAAAAAATCCTTTATATGCAGAGGCCCTGTAATCACTCAGTCTAGCACCCAGGCCAGACCTTTGCACACCCTGTCACCTCATGCCCTTTGTACCTCAGGTGCATGTCGATAGGAAACCCTTTAAAACTCCATATGCAGGTCACTTCTCACTGTCTGCACACTGCCCCAACCCAGGCTGGTCCTCATGGGGTGTCGGCCCTTTCCTGCCACAGGTCCTTCTGAGCCTAAGAATAGGGACCCACATGCTTTGTTCTTGTTGCTGATATGAGCAGAGGCAAGGAGCACAACCCCTCTCCCAAATTCCTCCAGCTTCCTCTGGGAGTTTCACCACTGAGTGCTGCTTGGAGCCCTTCTTGGTTTCTATATGGCCCTCTGCCCCAGGTAACCCACTTATGTGGCCACACAAGTGCAAACTGTTCAGCCATTCTGCCCGGTTTTTCATATGGACTATCAGTCATCTCCCCATACACAAAAGACAAAGTTGAGCCCATTGTGGAGCCAGGCACTGACCTAAGCGCTTCCATGCATATGCATGCTCTTCTAGGGACACTCCGTGAGGTTGGTTTCAGATGAGCAGACAGGGGCTCACTACAAAAGGAACTAGAGAGGACTTTGGGTTTTCTAGACTTTTCCTCGGTTCTTGCCAAGCACTGTGATCTCTGAAGACCTTCAACTAGGAGCCACGTCTCACCCCCAGCTGTGTCCAGCTGGCTATGGGCCTCATTTGCGGTGTGCTCTTAGATAAGCCACATGCCTTCTCTGCATGTTCCCTGTGAGAGGAGATGGTGGGCTTAGGAGGCTCTGGAGTCTCTAGCTCTGACACCAGTTCTCTGCTCTGCTACATGAAAGAACATTGTGTTTGCTTTCCTCCATTCAGGTGAGCTCCGACCCCTCCATGTACATTGAGGTGGAGAATGAAGTGACAGCCGTTGGGGGAGTGAAGCTGAGCCGCTTGAAGTGTAACCGGGAAGGGAAGGAGTGGGAGACGGTACTCACTAGCCGGATCCTCACTGCTGCCGGTAGCTGGTAAGGATGAGGGTCTTCACCTGGCCCAGCATTTCATGTAAAGCAAGCACCATGTGTGGTGTGGTGTGGTGCTGATGCTGTTTGAGGGCATGCACTGCCCCCAGGTGCCAGCTCCCATGGAGACTGCAGGTCTTGCTCTGGGCAAAGTGTATGCCGCTACCATCTCGGTCCCTGCAACACCCATTGAAGTTGGCGTCATTATCTCCATGGTACAGCTGGGAAAACTGAGTCCTGGAGACTCACCCATGCCAGGATTTTTCTTTTCTTTTTTTTAAATATATATATATTTTATTGATTTTTTACAGAGAGGAAGGGAGAGGGATAGAGAGCTAGAAACATCGATCTGCTGCCTCCTGCACACCCCCCACTGGGGATGTGCCCGCAACCAAGGTACATGCCCTTGACCGGAATCGAACCTGGGACCCTTGAGTCCGCAGGCCGACGCTCTATCCACTGAGCCAAACCGGCCAGGGCATGCCAGGATTTTTCACCCAGGTGTTCTGATTCCCTTGTCTGGCCAGACTCCTGAAGTCTCAGGTCCCAGGCTGAGCTCTGCCTGGCTCTAACTTGGGCTGTTTCTTTTTCTGGATCCCAGGTTTTAACCCAAGGAAGTCAAGATAGATTTCTGACTGCCCCCCTGAGTTCCCAGACCAGCCCTTTTGAGATTCTGCACTTTGAGGGGAGACCCTAATTCAGTGTTAGTCACACGTGTCTCACAATGGGCTTCTGGGCCTCTATCCTTTGAAGCTGTCCCTGTATTCACCTCCACCCTAGCCAGAAAGGCTTTCCGAGGACACAGTTGGTGTCCCTTATGGAGACACGCTCCTTCGTTTCCACACGTCTGGCCTTTCTCGGCAGAGATCTCAGGACTAGTCCAGCTAGTTGTAGCCAGCAGACTGTTGAGTGGGCGCTGTGTGGCCTCATATGACAAGTGAGGTGTGTTTTCTGGGTCACCATCAGTGGTCCTCTGAAGCACCCCCCGCCGCAAGTTAGCATTAGGGTGAATTCGGAAAAGCTTGAGCAGCCTAGTGGGGGAGGAGAACATAGTCTCTAATGAGAGATCGCAGTTCTGTCAGCCCTACTGTCCCGCCCTCCCCCAGTCCTTCTGGCCGGCCCTCTCCCTGCCTCTCCTTCTGCTGCACCCACTCAGGCTCAGGCCCAGGTAGAGGGAAGGCTTTGTGCCTTGGGGCTCCTACCTCTGCCACGGCACCTGATCATCATGACACCTATCCCCTCTCTGCCTTCTCAGTGACGTGGTATGTGTCGCCTGTGAAAAGAGGATGCTGTCAGTGTTCTCCACCTGTGGTCGCCGCCTCCTCCCTCCCATCCTCCTGTCATCCCCAATCTCCACGTTGCATTGCACAGGCTCCTACGTCATGGCGCTCACTGCTGCAGCCACATTATCTGTCTGGTGAGAGACAGGCCTGGGGTGAGGTGGGCTCCAGGCAGGGCAGGATAGGTCTGCACAGGTTCCTCTTCACTGCAGGAACAGGGGAGGCAGTGGAGGAAGCCGCCTGGCAGACATGCCCTTGGGCCCTGCTAGCATGGGGGTCTGAACAGCCAAAGAGACCCAAGCAGTTGGACACTGCTTGTGATGGCCACCACACGTGTGTGTACGTGTCGGGGAGGGGGCAGGTATGCAAGTGGCAGTGGGGCAGGCTGCCTACCCCTGCTACCACTTTTATAGGAGCAAACCACATGACAAAACACAATGTGCCAGGGTCCTTAACGGGGGTTCATCAGAATGGGATCTCAGCTGTGGCCATGCTTCTCCCAAAGTTGGTATGGCATTAGCGACAAGCCCCATAGCTCTGTGGCCTGAGCCGTCTCCTATAGCCTCGTGTGGAAAAAGTAAAGTGGCTCATGGGGAGCAGAAGCCACTTGTGGCCAGAGCTCCTCCCAGGGGATGCCAGGGCAAGGTGCGCATAGAGACCACAGAGGAGGGGTCTGAGCACCGCGGCACACTTTCAGGCATTTACTCAGATTGGAGAGTAAACTGCTTCCTATCTCCCTCCTAGGGATGTTCACAGACAGGTGGTTGTGGTAAAAGAAGAATCTCTACACTCCATCCTGGCAGGTAATCGGCGGTGGGCTGCCCCTGGTGCCCTGATGAGGGAGGGGGACAGGGCAGCTCAAGTCCCAGGCTCCACTCAGCCTAGACAGAGAGCCAGAGCCAGTCTCTTGGCTCAGCCCAAGGTACTCAGTGTGACAAGGGGTCACAGTTATTTTGCAGGGAAGTGCACCCTCTCTGGGGCACATTTCATTGGCTCCCTGTGTGGTGACAAAGAACCTGTGGGTGGTGGTGAAAACAGCACTCTCAGGGAAGAGACTCCTAGTTGCTGAGTCAGCATTAAGGCACCTGTTTCTGGGACTGGGCGCCATGTTCAGATTCTCCTCGGTGCATGTGTAAGCACTTGCTGATCAGAACACACTCAGAATCCATTCTTATGGTGTCTCCCTAGGAAGTGATATGACGGTGTCGCAGATCTTGCTTACACAGCATGGAATCCCAGTGATGAACCTGTCCGATGGAAAGGCCTACTGCTTTAATCCGTCACTTTCTGCATGGTAAGCAAGCCACCCTTCCCTGGCCCAGCCCCAGAGGAGAGTGTCCGTCTCAGCTGGTAACAGGTCATGTGGTGCTTGCTCCTCAGACCTGCCTGGCTTGGCTTCTCCTGAGAGTTGGGCCCTGGAGTAGAGGTCACATGACAGCTTGGTGTGCTCTCTGCTGGAGGAGACAGAACTCAAACGCACCTGTATAGGCCCTACTGTCCCTGTGAGAGGCTGGAGGCCCACAGCCGCTCTGCTCTCAGAGCCCGTGTGTAGGGGTGCTTTGCTTTGTCTGCATTGTTCTCTGAGGTCACTTTGTTTGGAATAGGCATTTGAAAATTTTTATGGTTGCAAATATACACTGAGTGGCCAGATTATTATGATCTCTGAACTCATAATAATCTGGCCACTCAGTGTACTTCTCTTGAGTACCTTATTTATTTGATATCAAAGATACTATAAATTTTGCACCTGATCAGTTTTTCCCTTTGCACTGGCTGATAGAAAGCTCAGGGCAAATAGGTGGTTGATCTCCAGCCAAAGTCTAGAATACTTTTGGTACCCATTTGAGATACAAATACACTGAGTGGCCAGATTATTATGCATTCAGAGATAATAATAATCTGGCCACTCAGTGTATATTTCCAGCCTGGCTTCCTTAGCCATCATCAGCATCGGTGAGTCAGCTTCACAATACCTTCACCCAGCACATAGCGGTTTTTGAAGTCCAGTAGCAATTTTGACTTTGTAAATTAGTACGGTTGCACCGTCAGCACATGTGATGGTCTGTACCTTTCCTCCACCCATTTGGAATTGGGAGCCCATTTTTATATTTGTAAAATCCCTTTCTACATCAGAGATCTCAACCCCAACATGTAAACTGTGTGCATTGTATACCAGCCACTCTGAGAACTTCTTCTGCCGGCACTTTTTGGTCCCTCAGACCCAAGTTCTTCTGGCACTTTGCTGTTCAGAGTTGCCAGGCACAAATTTATCCCATACTGAGATCTCTTTCCTGAGTTAAAAAAAAAAAAAAAAAACTCCACGCTGCCTGCTCTTCCACATTGCAAGATGTTGTGTATTACATGAGATTACTGTTATAATGGAAACAAGCCAGGTATTTAAGAAGGAAAATGTTGACCCTTTGTATTTTGGGCATGTTTACAAAGGCACCTGGCTGTTTTTAAAGTGCGTAAAGAAGGTTTTCACAAAGATGTGAAGGGTGTGGAGAAGGTAAAGAGCTGACTGCCTCGGATGCTGTGGAAGCACACGAAGGCTGGATGCTGGCATTCCTCGAAGCTTCGAAGGTCTAGACCACTTCACACATAGGCCTCCTGGCCCCAGAAGCCTTGTCAGTGACCTTCACTGTCTTTAATGTTCCCTTGTAATGAAAGCTGTCTGTGAGAGACCTGTGGTGAGAATGCAATGACCCTCAGCCTTCGCTGGTGTTCTGGTCATGTGGTGCTTGCTCCTCGGCAGCCTCACTACCAGCCTACCCTTCTGGACCTCCTGGTTTTTCTGAGCTCAGCTCCTGCCTTTGCCTCCCCAGGAACCTGGTTTCTGACAAGCAAGACTCCCTGGCCCAGTGTGCGGACTTCAGGAGCAGCCTGCCTCCCCAGGACGCCATGCTGTGCTCGGGACCCTTAGCCATAGTCCAGGGCCGTGCCTCCACGTAGGTGACGGAGTGCCAGGAGAGGTGACTGGGTTGTGCAAGTACAGTCCCACCCAGGCCAGCTCTCTGATTGCTGTCCCCTGTGCTCAGCTGCTGCTCAGCACAGGCAGACTGTAGGCGCCAAGAGTTTGGGGCCCACATCAGATGATTTCTCAGGGTGCTGGATGCAAACCCTGTTATTTCAGGGCCCAGATGCAGCTTGAGGTGCCACGGGTCATGGGCACTCATGTATTTTGGTTGGGGGTCTGTCACCTCAGGGATCTAAATGAGAGGTACAGAGTGGGGTACACCTGGGGTGCCAGAGCATCCAGGAAGTCTGCAGCTGGGACATGGGGATGGGTGGGCCAGTGTGGAGACTGACATCTGCCCCCCTGCTGGCTTCTTGCTGGTGCCCTGGGGTGCATGGTGGCAGCCTCCTGCCCACACAGTACTCACTACCTCATGATGTGTTTCTGCAGTTCAGGGAGGCAGGCGGCCCGCCTCTTCTCCGTGCCTCACGTGGTGCAGCAGGAGACTACCCTGGCCTACCTAGAAAACCAGGTGGCAGCAGCCCTCACCCTGCAGTCCAGCCATGAGTATCGCCATTGGCTCCTCCTCTACGCGCGGTACCTTGTGAACGAAGGTGAGGTCCCTGGTGGTTCCTCCATTCCCCTGGGCCCAGCTCAATCCCTGTCCCAACACAACCCTTCTAAAAGCCTGTGAGTTAGGGCAGAGGTACAGTGGCCTAGGGCTCCCTACATTCTTTTCTCTCAGTCTGCCATGGTCATCCAAGAGGCCCTAGCCTTCAGTTCCCTGTCAACATGATGGACCCTCAGCCTCCCCACCCCCACCTCCTAGCCTGAGCTATGATCAGGCTAGCTCAGCAGGCATCCATCCCATTACAGGCTCCCAGCCCCTGAATGGAGTGTTCCCTGAGGGCCAGCAAGATTGGCAGCAGGCGAGGGTGAGGGCAGAGGATATGTAGAAAGACATGCAAATGTGATGCTCAGACTTCTGTTCTTCCCTCACACCCTTGGAGCATCAGTGGTCAGTGACCCCAGGGAGGGTGTCTTGTAGCATCCAATGAGCTTGCGCTCCTCTTCCTTTTCTGAGCCCCCACATGCCCTGGAAGGGCTGTCCTGCTGTCCAACACCTCCCCTTGTCCCTCCAGCCTAGCTTTCCCTGCCAGGGCTCTCAGCACCTGCATCTCCTTCCCAGCATACGCCCACCCACACTTGCCCTGTTGTTCGGCAGAAAGCAAGGTGTGTTACAGGAAGTGACCGTCCTGTTCTTAGGGTGACCTCCCAAAGCCTCTCATCCTCTCTGCTAGGCAAGCATGGAGTCTGCCTCACCAGTCTTCCTTCTGCTTGAGCATGGCCTCCAGAGATGTGGCCTGGGAACGCCCTCCCTAAGTTCTCCCTGTGTCACCATGCAGGTTACTGAGCAGCCTCCCCCACAGCCTCTCCTGGCCTTGCTTTGCTTTTGACATCACCCTCTCCATTTTGTGTATGATTTAGAGGTTAAAGTGAAGTATAGAAAAGACAGGGGAAATAAGGTCAAACCCCTACAAATGTTACTCCCAGAACTTGTATGTTATGTTTCCTCTGATGCAACTACATGTTCTATACACCTTGCAATCCTATATAATAAAAGGGTAATATGCAAACTGACCAAACAACAGAACGACCGGTCGCTATGATGTGCACTGACCACAAGGGGGCAGACGCTCAATGCAGGAGCTGCCCCTGGTGATCAGTGCACTCCCACAAGGGGAGCACCACTCGGCCACAAGCTGGCTGATGGCTGGCTAGTGAGCACAGCGGCAGTGGTTGGAGCCTCTCCCAACTCCGCGACAGCACTAAGGATGTCCCTGAGGGCCCCCGGACTGCTAAAAGGCACAGGCTGGGCTGAGGGGACCCCCCCCCCTCAGTGCACAAATGTCATGCACCAGGCCTCTAGTGTGTGTGTATATATGTATATATATATATATATATATCTGAGGACAAGCATGACTGACCAACTCGAAGCCCCTCTCCCTTCCCCAGCAGACTCCAGTAATGAGTTTGATCTTTATTCTCCAGTCTGTGTAGTCACTGGCATTTCTAAATATTCAGTCGCAAGCCCCTCCCCCCTTTTCTGGGATGCTCCTCACACCCCATTCTGCTGAGGAAACACCTCCTCTGGCTCCTCCGGTTTCCTTCATCCTGGCTGTTGATCAGGACTCGCCCTGATGCCCTGAAGAAAGCCACTGCCTCCTCTGGGGCCTGCACCCATTTGTGAAATCACTTCTGCCGCTTGCTCCTCTTTATCTTTCACGTGTCTGTTCCAGTGTCCATACATAAGTCACCTCCTCTCTTTATCCCTTGCTTCCTAACTGTAAAAGGAGAACTCAGGTTTTAACAGGAGACCCCTTTCCTTGAAATTCCTCAGATTCCAGCTTCATCCTCTTATTTCCACTCTCATCTTTGGGTGATTTCATCCGTTTCCTGTGGCTTCAGCTGCCCCCAGTGCCTACAGACTCCAGACCTGCCTCTAGCATTTCTGGCATACCACTTGGCTGTGCCCATAACCCTTGACTTGATAGGCCCATGCCTGCTTCTCCTGTCTCTGCTTAGTCACCACCTCCTCAATCTAAACTCATCCCCTCGCCATCTCTTACCTCCTGACCCTGCTGATCTCCTCTCACACTGGCTGCCAAGATGTCTTCTCTCAAACAAATCTGACTAACCCTCTCCCCTCCTTCTACAGTTTCCCATAACCTTGGGGGTTTCATCCCAAAACTGGCCACATCTCATTTTTTCTCATTGGCCCAGCACACAGAGGGGCCACTGCATGCATTGTCAAGGGAGTAGGTGAGTGAGTGAGAATCTGTCATTATGAGTCTCAGTGCCCCAAACTGAGAGGCATGCAGGAGGCATTTTGCCCATCATAGGCAACACAATAAGCCTTTGTTCAGTCTGTTTTGATATACCCAACAACTTAGCATATTCTTGATTTTTTATTTCTTTTTGTAATGTGTTCCTATTTCTGTTTTGTTTTGTTTTGTTTTTGTTCTTTTCTTTTTTTTTTCTGTAATTAGGGTTTGAATACCGACTCCGAGAAATATGCAAGGACTTACTGGGTCCGGTTCACTACTCCACTGGAAGCCAGTGGGAGTCAACGGTAGTGGTAGGTGCTTCTTTCATTCTTGCCACAAGAATTCTCTTGAAAAGTGAAGGTGGAAATTTAAAAAGTAAGCCAAAGTGCTTTGAAATTCTTCCTCATTAGATGTCTATAGCACAATGCCTTGGGTCCCAGCGTAAGTGAGCAGGTGAGATGCCTGCACTGCACAATCTAGCAAGAGCTGGGCCCTCAGCATGAGGCCTCAGTGGGGATTCAGCCATGCACTTGTGCTGAGGAAAGCTGCCTGCACAGGGCTGTGGGTTTGTTCAGTAATGAAGATGAAAGATCCTTCCCTGCCCTCATGGAGATTGCAGTCTGGTAGGGAGGCAGATATAAGCCAGTAAGCAATTTAGTCAACAAGATAGCTTTAGACTATGGATTATGCTTAGAAGGAAATAGCAAATCAGTAAGACAAGCATGCCTGGGAAAGAGTGACCAAGGAAGACCTCAGAAGAGGACTTTGAGGATGAACCAGCTCTGCAGAGCCCTAGGGAGAGTTTCCTGGTGGAGGTGGTAGTACATGCAAAGAGGGCTTGGTACATCGAGGCCACTGTGACTGGGACATAATAGGCAGAAGAGAGGGTTATATGAGATTAGGCAAAAGAGGTGAGGAGGAAGTAGATCATGGAAAGCTTATAAAGATCCAGAATTTCAGTCTAGGCAGTGGAAGTTATTGAAGGATTTCACACAGATGTGATATAAACTGACATAGAAGACCAGTCAGCAGAGGTGATATGACCTGACATAGACCAATCAGCAGAGATGATGTGACCTGATATAGAAGACCAGTCAGCAGAGGTGATGTGAACTAACATAGAAAACTGGTCAGGCCAGACAGCGTGGCTCAGTGGTTGAGCATTGACCTATGAACCAGGAGGTCACAGTTCACACATGCCCGGGTTGTAGGCTTCATCCCCAATGTGGGGTGTGCAGGAGGCAGCCAATCAGTGGTTCTCTCTCATCATTGATGTTTCTCTCTCCCTCCGTCCCTCTCCCTCTCCCTCTCCCTCTCCCTCTCCCTCTCCTCCTCCATCTCCCTCCCCCTTCTTCTCTGAAATCAATAAAAATGTGTTTTTTAAAAAAAGAAAATTGGTCAGGGTTTGTTGGGTTTTTTCCCAAAAAAGTTCCGGCAATAGATGCAGGTGACTTGGATCAATGTGATGGCTATCGAGAGGGGAAAGAAAACAGATTCAATATGTATTTTGGAGGCAGAACAAAAAAAGACTTGGTGTTTTTGGGTGGTTCGATATGGAGTAGGTGAGGAAAAGAGAATAATGAACGTGTGGTCAGCTCAAGGTTCTTTTGGCTAGTGTATTGATTGAATTGGAAAAGGAGCAGGTTGGTGAGGAATGGGAGAAGTTGTGGGTCCAAAATTTAGCTTCAGTGCTTCATTCAGTCACTGAGCAAAGACTGATGGAGCACCTTCTCTGGCCAGGCATAGTCTAGGCACAGGGCAGGCAGCAGTGACTAAGGCTGACCCGGGCCCCGCCTTTATGGATCTTCATTCTTGTGGAGAGAGGCACATTCAAAACAAGTGACAAGTACATATAAAGTGTTGGGTGGGGATGGGTGCCATGGAAAAAATATATATAGGACAGGGGGTAGGGAATACTGGCAGGATGCAATTTTATATTGGGTGATCAAGGAAGACCTAATTGACTGAGCAGAGACCAGAAAAGGTGAGAGAGGAAGCCCCAACAGATATTTGGAGAAAGAATATCCAGACAGGGAACAGCAAGTATAAAGGCCCTGAGGTTGGGGTTGGGCATCTTGCAGCATAAAAGGAACAGCTGAGCAGAGTGGCCGTGGGAGAGTCAGTCTTACAAGGTTCTGAAGACCTTGGTGTATACTTGGCCTCCTCTACTTTTTATTCCCTTTTTTAAAAAATATGTTTTTTATTGATTTCAGAGAGGAGGGGAGAGGGAGAGATAAAAAACCAATAATAAGAAAGAACCATCAATCGGCTGCCTCCTGCATGCCCCCCACTGGGGATTGAGCCCACAACCCGGGCATGTGCCCTTGATTGGATTTGAACCTGGGACCTTTCAGTCCACAGGCCAACACTCTACTCACTGAGCCAAACCAGCTAGGGCTCCCTTTTTATTTTGTTACAATAGATCTTAATTTGGTTGGCTAATAAAATCTTAGAGCTTTGAATGTATTATGCTGTGCCACAGACTTTTAGTATCCACTGTTGTTGCTAAAAACTACCAGGAATCTGATTTCCATTGTTTTGTAAATTCTTTTGGGATTGACCCTTTCTTGGTGTTTTGAAGTTTCACAAAGCTCTAAGTCTATGTCTTTCATTCATTCTGTGTCTTTTCCTAGGTTCTCTTTGATTATATTCCATTTTCCCCATCATGAGAAATATAATATCCTCTTTTTGGAATCTGTTATATTATTTTTGTAGTTTCAGTTCTCCCCATATTTTCAATTTAGTCTTATCTACTTGAGCATAGTTCTACTTTGAGGAGCCCTTGTAGATCTGTTTCTATTTCCTATAAATATTTCTGCTAGTCCTCATTTATATTGTCTTATCTCCTTAAATGCCTGGTTGGTTTTGACTGTCTGCTAGACATGGTATTTGAATAATTATTTATAGAAATGTTTTGAAGCCTCAGGAATGTTACCTTCTTCAACAGACCACTTTTATTTCTGCTACCAGCTTTTGGCCCTAGCCCTACAAGGCTCCCTCAACCAATTCAGGGATTGAAGTCTTCTGGGCTACCTGGGGACTCAAAGCTGGGTACTAACTAGTGCATGGACTGGTTCACTACCAGTCTACCCTTATTCTAGAGTGCATTTCTTTGGAGACTAGCACAAAGGAAAGGGACCCCACTTTTCATGAGTCCTATGCCCCTGCTTTGGTCCCCCTAAACCCTCAAGTCTAGTAGACGCTCTGTTCAGCCTCTTCCTCATCAATAAGTGTTCCCAAGCCCTAGCCAGTTTGGCTCAGTGGATAGAATGTTGGCCTGCAGACTGAAGGGTCCCAGGTTTGATTCCCGCTCGGTGCACATGCCCGGGTTGTGGGCTCGATCCCCAATGTGGGGCATGCAGTCAATCAATGATTCTTTCTCATCATTGATGTTTCTCTCTCTATCTCCCGCTCCCTTCCTCTCTGAAATCAAGAAAAATAAAATAAAATAAAATAAGTGTTCCCAAGGCAAAGGTGTTTCTCTCTGGATTTCTACCTTCTCCACACTCCAGCTCAATCCTTCCTCGCTAGCACTTGAGCTCTCTGAGGTCTGTTTCCCTTTGTCCAGCTTTGTCCCCTTTCTCAGTTGGAAGGGCTTTTCTGAATTCCCTATAAGAACACCTCACCTCTAGGCAGCCTGATGGGCCATCTGCAGAGGTGGGAGACGGGTAGGCCAGTGCCCAACCAACCACTCCTGTAGGGCTTCACTCTGGGAGCCTTAGGGTGAAATGTCAGCAAGAGCTCTACGTAACAGTTCTTTGTCTCAGCCCGAAGGTAAGCATTCTAGGCTAGTGTGGTGCAGGCAGAAGGGAGCACAGACAGGCCACTAATTCATGGCCATGCACTCTCCCTGCCTCCTCCTCCCTGCTGGTTGTTTTTGCTATCTCTAAGTAGGATACCTTATTAGGGATTTGCCCAGGAGAGTCTGTGGCTTCCTTCCTAGGAAGCACTTGTCAGTGTGGTCCCACTTGCTTTTCCTGTAAACTGCTTAAAATAGCTGGTCTGCTCATAGTGCGTGAGCAAATCCATGACAAAATTTCTAGAAATTGCTTTGTAGGAATTCTTATATATTAGGGAAATGACTCTGTGATATGAGCTGCTAGTATGCCTCCAAAGATCCAGGCTTCTTTCCCTCAAGGATCATGACTCAGTGTGCATAGGAGGGAGGTGGAAACAGAGGGTTGAGGCACTAAGCAGCCATCCTTCAGGTACCTGAGCTCTGTGCTCAGCACTGTCTCTTCAGCCAGGGCCTACTATTGGAAGCCTCCCTCTGCAAAGGTCTTTATTGTAGGACCTGTGTCATTGGCCAGAGGGAGGGTGATGAGCTGTTTCCAGGCTGCTGCCTGAAACAGGGAGGAGCATCACCTATTACTGAGCCCAAGGAAGGAGATGATACTTGATAGCTGTTGGTATTGAAACTAGCCTTCGGGCCAGAAGGTAGATCCTCTTGTAGCTTGCCCCTGGTGCCATAGACCAGCTGAAATTTTTACTTTGCTAATAACAGTTTGCTTGATACCCTTTCATGTTTTTTTTTAATAGAGTTTTTCGTTAAAAACATTTTTTTGGTGTTTTTTTCGTGTGTGTGTAGTTTTTTTAATTTCTTGGTAATTTTTTTTTTAATTGATTTCAGAGAGGAAGAGATAGAAACATTAATGATGAGAGAGAATCGTCAATCAGCTGCCTCCTGAACAACCCACACTGGGGATCGAGCCCTCAACCCAGACATGTGCCCTGACCAGGAATCGAACCTTGACTTCCTGGTTCATAGGTTGAAGCTCAACCACAAAGCCACACCAGCCGAGCCCATACTTGTTTGTTAGAGACCAGAGAATAAAATTTCAGGCTTTGCAAATCCATATGATAGCTTACAACTACTCAACCCTGCCGTTGTAACATAATAGGTAAACAAATAGGTAGGTATGTCTGCATTTTAATAAAATTATTCACTAAATAGGTAGGATGGATTTGGCCCAAGCCAACTCACAATCTACATGAGACTTATTCTGTTGAGGTTAGCTTTTAGAGCAATTGTTCATATTTCCGTGTGTGCCAAAGAAGAATTTGTGTTCTCTAGTTCTGAGTGCCTTGATGTCCTAATGGTCATGTTTACTAAATGTTTGGTTTGAATTACCTGAATCTGCAGGTTTTTGCCTTTCTGACACATCCCTAATGGAATGTGTATTAAAAGCTCCTTGTAAGCTTGGTTTTGTCCCTCTCTCCTGACTTTCTCTTTCTCCAATGATGTTTTTGTTTCAAAGTCTACGTACTTTGATCATTGTGAAACACACACTTTTTTTTATTTACTAATATAATCTTTCTCCATCTTTAACTTTTAACATTTCTATCCATGTTTTATGTGGTTTTTGCCAACATCATGTGTCTGGCTTCTGTTTAATCTGACAGGCTGAGGTTTTCTTAATCACAAATTGAAATCATTTACATTTGTTGTTTACTTTTTTTTTTGAAGACCAACATAAACTTCAGCAAGAGGTTGATCACATTACTTTTCATATCTCTTTTAGCATCATCTCTATTTATTTCTTCTTTTTTTTAGTACTTTCTAGAACATTTTCAGGGTGGATCTTTATTGTGGTAAACATTCTGAGATCTTACAAGCCTAAGAATATTTTTTATTACATCCTCTTATGTGAATAACAGTTTGGCTGGATGAAAAAGTAGATTATGAGTTTTTTCCCAGTATATTTAAAATACTACTTTATTGTGCCTCTTGGTATCTCTTCCTTTGTAGGTGATATGCTCTTGTTTTTTAGAACTTTTCAGAATTTTTTTGTGTTTGATATCCATAGATTCTGTATATTTCATTCTAATGTATCTAAAATACCTTTTTTTTTTTCATATCTTCATCAGCACTCAATGAAGCCTTTCAACCTAAGGCAGTTCCTTTTTCTTTAATTATGTGAAATCTATCCATATTATTTCTTCAAATATTTCCTTCTCTCTTTTGTGTCTCTCTCCTGTGGGTCTCATGTAGATGTTGGGACCATTTCCTACTTCATCTGCCCTTACTTTATCGTCCAGCCTCTTCTCTTACATTTCCCCTCGGCATGCCTCCCTGCTCGAGCACTGCTGCTCCTCCATCTGACCCACTTGACTCGGTCTTCAGCCGGGTCCATTCTGCTAATTCCATCTCCTTTACCCACTGTATTGCTCAAACTGAATGCCTACACTTTGTCCTTTTCTGTAATTCTGTGTGTTGTTACCATGCTGGTTTAACATTTGGACCTTCTCTTCTAATGGTCAGTATTGTTGGTTAGTGGTTTCCCCTTTGCAGTGGAGACCCTGCCTGGCAGTGCATGTTGCAAAGGGGTCCAGGCAGATCTTGGTGCCAGTGCACCCAGGCATGGAGGAGGTGTGGGCAAGAGCCAAGGGCAGACCTCCCCCCAGGACTGTAAAACTCCCAGGTGCCACCTCACCCCTGGGCTTGACCTCAGACCCCTGGAGAGCATTGCATGAGGGGGCAGCCCCCCTCAGGTGGCCATCTACCTGTCCCTCTACCCTGATATTCTACTTTCATCCTACTCTGGAAGGCCAAGCTACTGTGGTCACTGAACAGTTGAAGGCTAGTGGTGACTGTGCCAGCAGACTTAGGGGGCACAGACCTACCCTGGTTTTCTCTGCAGTATCCTTGCCCTGTGTCCTTCCCCTGCACCCTGCCACCCACCCCACACGCCCCAGGTCAGCCTTTCAGCTCTCCCAGGGCTTCTTAGCGTGCAGAGAACTTTTTCTCATCCATCTCTGGTTTCTCCAAGGGGTGCCTAGGGGTCAGATGGGCAGGCACAAGGGTCTCTGTTAGGCCAGGAAACCACCCACAGTCTAGTTCTCCCCACTGACACTTGTACTGAGCCGTCATTTCTGTGCCCACAGGGTCTGCGGAAGAGGGAGCTACTGAAGGAACTGCTGCCGGTCATCGGGCAGAACCTCCGCTTCCAGCGTCTCTTCACCGAATGTCAGGAACAGCTCGACATCCTAAGGGACAAGTAGCCTGCCCACATCTGCCCCAGCTACAGCCAGGGCAGGGCCAGCTCTCACCTTGTCGGGCTATCGTAGGACAAGGAGACACTGGCAGGAGGTGGGCTGTCCTGCACCAGCACCAGCCCAGGTCCCTGGGTAGACTTCCCCTGTGTCCGGGGTCTGTTGCTGCTCCTGTGGAAGGGGGCGGCTCTGCTGGCAACTCGCCCCTCTCTCCAGGACCCCCACGCGGAGCAGGGGCTGGGGCTCTGCCCTGCTGCCCTGGGATCAGCGAGGCACGCCCAGACCGACCGTCTGCAGCACGGTCCAGAGGTGGACACTAGCCCTGCCACTGCAGGTGCCGTGCTGCGTCAGCTATGACGAATGAGCCATTTGTGAAGAGAGCCCTGAAATGTATTAGTCTATTATGCAGTCAGGAGACTGACCCGAGACCTATGTAAAAGGAAAGACTATTCCAACACAAAGACTATTTTTGTACTAGAATTTGCTAACTTGTAATACAGAATTTTCCTTTTGGCCAATAATCAGGATTTCCCTATAAGTCACTTGGACATTGGTTACTTGTAGGAAAAAATTTAAACTCTAATTATGACAGCTACATTGAAAAATAATTGTACTGAAATTAACTTGTCTATCTTCATTTGGTTTTAATTTTTCAATGTTTGTAAAAAGAGACTGTTTGGGGGGGATAGGGCAGAGGGTGGGTGATTTCTTTTGTAAGTGTAAAATAAATGAACACACATTGGATACCAAATCATCCTGATTCCCCCTGCCTCTCCTTCAACTTCCACCTTTCTCCCACAACTGTGGATCCCTCCTGAAATGGAGAATGACAACATCATAGCCAGAAGGGATCTTCGGTGTCATCTGATACCACCACTCCCACCCCAGCCCCTCCTTGTGGAAATTCATTTCTCAAGGGGAGGTCACTTCCCTGGTCATGCAGCGTCTTAGGCAGAGCTGGGGCTCTCAGGAGGTCCACCTCGCATGGTTCTTCTTCCAAACCAGCCACTGAGGAGGTCCTTGGTTCTGGCTGGGCTGTGCCCCAGGTCCCTGATCATGCTGGGCACCGAGGACTGTGGCAGACTTGCTGATTTCATGGAAGGATATCAGTAAGTAGACTCGTGTTTTCTGAAGTATTATCTGGAAGCTGACAGTTTCTTAGAAAGTGGTCTAAGATGCTGACCCACAGGAGAGAAGATAGCTAGAATCACAGAATCTTCAAATATGGTGAGGGCTGAGCACCTTCACCCCTGGCTCATGGACCTCATTGTCACCTCCCTGCCAGCTGTGTGTGATCCTGAATCCGAGCAAGGAGGCCTGGACTTGGGATGAGAAAGCCTAGGTGACTGGCCACTGGCACCTCTCTGACAGCTTCCCTGCCTAGAGGCCATCTCACTGCCTGTCTCACTCATATGTCTGGTGGCTGGATGAGACCCAGACACATATGCATGCCTGACATGGCCAGCACACAGGCGGATATGGGCAGAGACACCTCAAAAGCCAGGCTGCAAGTGTGAACTTTTCTTTAAGGAGTAAGGAACCAAAAGGTGCTCTGTGGTCAGGCACCTCCCTCAACAACTCTGCAGTGAGACGTTGAGAACTTCGGGCCGACAAATTATATACATGGCTGAAGAACCGACAGGCCTGTCCGGGGTCTGAACCAGCAAAAATCTGGGCCTTACTTTTCAGCTGTTAAATGGAGCTGAGGTTAAGAAAACATGGTTGTGAGAACTAAATGGGATCATGTAGGCAATGTCCTGGCACTTGGCAATGCTCTGTTGAGGAAAACTTGGGCAGTCAGTGTTTTACTACACTGCTATTTGGAGAGGAAGACAAGAAACAAAGTTGGAGACTTCCGCTTTCAGCCAAGATGAGTAAGGGGCCCAATTGACCCTCCCGTCTGAAACAACCAAAGGAACAAAATAACATGGAACAAATTGCATGGAACAATGGTCTTAAGACACTGGTTATCAGAAAACAAAGGACAGTGATCCCTGGGAGATGGAAAGCAAACAAGATGAGCCCTACGACGGCAAAAATCGACTCTATCGTTAGGTGATGGGGCTACACGGATGCTGAAAGGGCAGTCTGCAGAGGTACTACAGGGGAAACCATTTTAATGTGAAAGTGGACAGTCTATTCTCTTTAACATTTTTGGCCACTAGACTGTAAAGCTGTTGTGCAAATAATCACATCATCGCTGTGTTATTCGTGGTAGAAAATAACCAGTGAGCAGCCTGAAGCATTCAAGACGGAGAGCGATTACTCTGTGGGAGTGCCACCGCAGAATGCCAAAGGCTTCCCCTTCCCTGACAAACATCTTGTATGCAGCTGAGCCATCTGCATTCAAAACGCATGTGCAAGTGTCCCTCTGAGAACAGCTGGCCGCTGGGCAAAGGTGTGGCTTCTAGCTATGGACCTGCTGCTGTTATGTATTCTTGTGCAACCACAAGCAAGCCAGGTGACTCTCAGTTGGCCATCTGCCGCTAGATGCGATTTTGCAGACTCTTCACACTGATATTCTGACGCAGTATTCTCTAGAAATCGTATGTATCAGCCATCAAGGATGTTTCCTAAAGGAGCAGGTGCTCAGCCTGGGGCAGGAACACTTCGGTCACACTCACACTTGGAAGCCTCCTTTTAGTTTTGGGCATATACTTGACTGAATTTTAGAAACTGTCCGTGAACCCGCCGGCCGGTGTGGCTCAGTGGTTGAGCATCGACCTGGGAACCAGGAGGTCACGGTTAGATTCCGGTTAGATTCTTCTGGTCGGGGCACACGCCGGGTTGCGGGCTTGATCTCCAGTGTGCAGCATGCAGGAGGCAGCCCAACGATGACTCTCTCTTCATTGATGTTTATGTTTCTATTTCCCTCTCCCTTCCTCTCTGAAATTAACCAAAATATATATTTTTTTAATATATATATTTTATTGATTTTTTTAGAGAGAGGAAGGGAGAGGGATAGAGAGTTAGAAACATCGATGAGAGAGAAACATTGATCAGCTGCCTCCTGCACACCCCCTACTGGGGATGTGCCTGCAACCAAGGTACATGCCCTTGACCGGAATCGAACCTGGGACCCTTCAGTCCGCAGGCCAATGCTCTATCCACTGAGCCAAACCAGCTAGGGCCAAAATATATTATTTTTAAAACGCGTCCCTGAACCCAACTGTCCAGAAGTTGAGGTAGAATTTCTGTAGAGATGCAAGGCTCTGGGCAAGGGCAGCCGGTGACTCAGTTTACCTCTCCTGAAAACCCCATCCCTCACAGAACTTGCTGCGGGCAGCCCACACCTAGTCTGGCGTCCAGGCTCACCCGCAGCAAGAGCACGGCCCGCCCTCCGGCGCGCACCTGCCCTGGGCACTGCCTAGTCTCAGGGGCCTGGGAAGGGCGACTGCCCGCGGACTACTTTGCGCGGACCCTCAGGCGGAGGACGAAGGGGTTCCGCTACCGCCCGCGGAGGGAGCGTGTGTGGCGCCCCGAGTCAGTGCGCCTGCGCCGCCGCCCCCGCGCGCACACCCCCCGCTGGTCTGCGCGTCTGCCCGTACACGGGGCCGCTCGCGCGACAGGGGCCGCCGCCGCCTCAGCCCCGCGCCCGCCTTCGCGCAGGTCCTCCCCCTTCGCTTCCAGGAGCACTTCCAGGTGAGAACCCGGGTTCTGTGGAGACCCGGCGGGCTCCAGGGCAGGTCGCCACCCCCACCCCCACCTCCCACCCCCGTCTCCCTGAGGACCTGGGGGCGCCGCTGACCACCCCCCGGCTCGACCTGACCCCGATAGAGACGGCGCCGACTCCGGTTGGCTGGGGCGGGCGGTTCGGTATCGGGACGCGACGGCCAGGGACGCGGACCGCCAGGGGTTCTGGTCGCGGAAACTGGGGTCCCCCCGCGACGGTGGGCGGGGACGGGGCGTCTGGGCGGCCGCCCTCGAGGCTCCAGGGATGGGACCCGAGAACTGCGGGAATGCCTCGTGTCAGTGCCTTTGAGAAGCTGTACCGAGACCAGCGAATGCCAGCCCTTTCCATCGCTTGGCTCCCATTAATTAATTACTAAAGTTCTGCGGTACATCCTATATATATATATATATATTTTTTTTTTTTTATTTTTTTGCCGATCTGACAACAGAGTAAGTATCACTTTGATTCATTCACACGGGACGGCTGTGTTGGCTGTTATTTTATTTTATTTTTTTACAATCTAAGGGGGAAAAGAGGTCAGTGCCCCTGGCTAGTCGGGGATTGCATGTTTTAAAAATTCCTGTGGCACACCGGTTGAAAATCGCTGAACTAGACTGACTAGAGATGCACGTACATTTCTGTCCCAAGCTTCATAACTCCGAAATCTGCATCCAGTCTTAAATGTCCCCTTTTGTATCTTGTGATCCTTACACTAAGGTGACTTCACGGGGGAAGGATCTTCAAATTGTGTGACCAAACAGGAAAATCATTACTTTTTAATTATAGAATAATTGCATGCCCTAGCTAGCCGGTTTGGCTCGGTGGATAGAGCATCAGCCTGCGGGCTGAAGGGTCCCAGGTTCAATTCCGGTCAAGGGCACATGCCCGGGTTGCAGGCTCAATCCCCATTGGGAGGCGTGCAGGAGGCAGCTGATCAAGGATTCTCTCATCATTGATGTTTTCAATGATTTTCTCTCATCATTGATGTTTCTCTCTCTCTCTCCCTCTTCCTTCCTCTCTGAAATCAATGAAATCAATAAAAATATATTTTTAAAAAAGAATAATTGCATATTCTTTTGCAATTATTCAACAATAAAAAAATTATTATTTTTTTTTTTGGTTAATCCTCACCCAAAGAAATATTTCCATTGACTTTTAGAGAGAGTGGAAGGGAGGGGAAGAGACAGAAACATCAATTGGTTGCCTCCCACAGGTGCCCTGACAGGGTGGGACCCTGCAACCCAGGTACATGCCCTTGACCTAAATCAAACCCTGGACCCTTCAGTCCAAGGGCCAAACCGGTTAGGGCAAAATTATGATGGTTTGTTGTCATAAGATCCTTTCAATACAACAGCACTCCCAAAGTTTAGCTTTTTTTTTTTTTTTTTAAGGTTTTTTTTTTCTTCTTCAGAGAGGAAGGTTGTGGGCTCCATCCCAGTGTGGGGCATGCAGGGAGCAGCCGATCCCGTCATTGATGTTTCTTTCTCTCCCTCTCCCTTCCTCTCTGAAATCTGCCTCCAGGCTTGCCTGCCCCTCTCCAGTCCATTCTCTAGCACACAGGCAAAGAGATCTCAAAAGATAAACAGCTGCTTAGTCCCTCAGTGAAAGGCTCTGAAAAGCTCTCGCTGTGTTTAGCTCCCACTGCCCCACTTCTTGTCCTCCAGGATCTTCTCTGGACTCCGACACCCTTGCTCATGGGCTTTTCAATATGCTATTGCCTCTTTCCAGAACCCAGTCATCCCCTCACCCCTCTCATTACCCAACCGAGTCCTACTTAGCCTTCTGGTACCTGCTTAAATGACACTCTCTCCAGGAGCTGTCCCTGACTTGTCAGAGCCCTTCCTCTGTGTCCCTGTGGCCTTTGGGACTTCCATTTTGATGGCCCTCCTTTTCCCTTCTGGATTGTGAGCTCAGAGAGGTCAGGATCTCCTCTTGTTTGCAATTGTATTCCCACTGCCTGTATGTAATAGGCCCTCCAATCTCTGAAGCCAATTTCATAATAAAATGTTTGTGAGTGATTAGTTATAATGTAGACAGTCTGTTGACAAGATTTGTAGGCTTTTCCAGGCTCTCTAGACTGCTCACTTGGGACCATCACTGACTTTGCTTTGTTTCTGCCTCTCCTCTGTCCACCTGATCAGTCCCCCAAACCAAAAATTCCTTGAGAAAAGTAGAAATCATTTCTTCAGTTGTACACTATTAGGAAGGGGGAAATATACTAGTAAACTAGTGACTGATAAAACATCCGTACTCTTCATTTAAACTTGTTTTTTCTCTAGATCTTCGTTCCCATGCCATGCATAGAAAAATAATTCTAGACACTTTACATTTGTGAATCGCATTCCAAGAATATTAATATTTTTCTGTTTTCAATTTCAGTTTGTTGCATGTGAAAATTCTCAGGCCAGATTTCTCCCAGAGGAAAAACAGTAATTTTATAATGGCCAGTGGGAAAATAGAAACCAGTGTATGGACATTTTTAGTCTACAATCACCTTTTTAGGGTTGCACCTAGAGCAGAAACTGCACTTTTACAGATAGTGCCTTGTAATACAGCATTCCTTCCACTTCAGTTTAAGATGGGAGCAGTTTATTAGCTTTATTTATTCCTGTCATGCTGGTTTTGAGAGGAGGGCTGGTTCTGCAGAAATACTTTTCTTACATTATTTGTACTTTTTGAACTTTTAAAAAAATTCTGATATCTGAGTTGGAAGGTGGTTGCTGTGTGTGATATCTGAGAATGGAAAAATGCTCAAGGGCTAAGAACTGATGACACCTTGATTCAGAAGAGGAATGGCTAAACCATTCAGTGGCCTAGAAATTCATTTATGAGCCCTAGGAAATTTTCTCCCAGGTATATCAAAAAGCAGCTGCTAGTTGGTAAGAGTTTTGAAATATGGCACAGCGCAATTCACAGAGAACTTATAAACATGTTCCCTTAAGGTTTAATTATGTAGCATATCTCTTAGATGATGTTCTTAATAGATGCAGAGTCTTCCAAGGCAATCTATGCAAATTATAGGAGCAAGGTGGTCACTAGTCTTAATCAGTGCTTCTCAGGCCAGACTGGACTTTAAAAACACCTACGCAGGCACCTACCTCATGTTAAATGAGAATCTCTAAGAGGTGAGGGTGGGACTTTGGCATTTCTTGCCAGATGAGTTTCACACGCAGCTGGGTTGAGCCAATCATCTAGATGTTGGTCCTTATTTATCATTAAAGAAAGAGGTTGATGTTTGAAGCTTTTACATGTGAGTGGGGAAGGCAGAACTCGAAGGAGTAGCTTGAGCTTGAACTGAAAACAGTTCGGGAGCACCTGTGTCTGCTGTAGAGGCCCCTGGGAAGTCGCTCTGAAAGGTGACACTGTGCCCACAGCCCAGTGTGTGTTTGTAGCCATCTCATTTTGTCAAATGGCTTTGGATATACTGAGACAAACAGTAGTTTCATTGTGTCCTAAAACCGTTGTACATCTATGAAAACTTTCTAAGGTCTTGTGTAATCTATGAAATTTTGCCTATTGCCAGACTTATGATCCTTGTTCTGGAAATAGATACTGGGCCAATCATTTACCTTCTGACTTTCTTATTTATAAACTAGAGGCCCAATGCGCAAAATTCGTGCAAGGGACTTGGCTCTGGCAGCCCCAACTTTGTCTGGAAGTCGTCCGGAAGGACGTCTGGAAGGTTGTTCGGCTGTTTGGTCTAATTAGCATATAAGCTCTTTATTGTATAGGATTGAGGAAAGTAACCACCTATTCACCGTGCATGTGTGGGAGGGTGAGCCTTTGTGAGAGCGCCCACAACAGTGGCATGGTAAGTGACCAAATGATAAATGAATTTGAATAGGGCTTCCTTGGAAAAACAAGTCATCACTATATAACATGTTTAAATGTTCAAAACCCCTAACCTGCACAAGATTCCCAGTATTTTTTTAGTTAATTGGGTTGAAAGAGTTATCAAGTCCTAGGAAGATCTTTAGCAATGTTCTTCTCCGCCAGTTCTTGAGCATTCTGTAGCTGAGGCAAAAGTCTATCTGGAACAGACTTTCAAGTAATACATATACACGGGAGAATGGCCCCATACAGAAAGTATAAATTCTGTTCTGCTGGGTCTCTCTCTCCAGTAGACACCACTATATTTTTCAAAAAATGATTAAAAGAATCCTACTATAAATATTCTCCTGCCCTTTGCTTTTGTAACTTATTATAGTTTGAAAGATCTTTCTTTTAGGATCACATACAGATCACAGCATCAATTTGACAGTATTGTTTATTAATATCCTCCTGGGGCGATAGTTGTCACCCTGTCCCACATCCTGTAAGTATTTCTTTGCTTCCCCTGGTCCTCCTGTATTTTCCCCCCTTGCTGCTTCACCTTATGTGCTGCATTCAGTCTCTTCTATATTTTCTTCTGCTGCTTCTCTTGCTTGAGGCCTGCTGGTGGCCTCCATGCCAGGGAGAGATTTCCATCACTCTTGGCTGCTTACATAAGGATGCCACAGAGCTGGGATAGCACAGTTCATTGACAAAATTAGAATCCGAACAGATCTTCACAGGCCGGAATCCAACTAGTTGACATTTAACAGGGATAAATATAGGGTCTTATGTATTGGTTTTAAAATACAGAAAACTTACAGTAGTGTAATTTGAGAGAGGTTCTGTAAAGCACTATAAAAGTGTAGTTTTTAAACTATCCTAAACCAACCTAGTCCTAGAATTTGTTTTTGTTTTTTGTTTTTAATTCTTTATTGCTGTAAGTATTACATATGTCTCCTTTTCCCCCCATTGACCTCTAGTCCTAGAATTTTAAGTAAGTTCTATAAAAACCTTGGTGTCATCATTCTTCATAGGCCCTCGTTTACAAAGCTCTCTCTTTGAGCTAGTAAAGCTTGCTGGTAAGTTTAAAATATATTTTCTTAAATATATCTTCAGATGAACTAAATCTGACTTCCTAAAACAAGTAACTTCTTTCCTAGTAAATTATTTAACATGCTAGGCACCGGGATAAGGTTGTGAATGAGCCTGAGAAGAAGACAGATACAAAAGGAAAAATGACCATCTTCAAAGGCACAGAGGCATGAAAACATGGGGGATGTTCAGCGCACCTAATGTGTTCTAGCTCTTCAATACAGTCAATTGGTGTTTTCACCAAGAGTCTTGTGTAAACACAGCTGTAACTCTCTCAGACAGACTACTTACTGTCCCTAAGCCCCTTTTTAAATTTTTTATTTTATATTTATTTTTTTATTTGGATAATCTTCACCCAAGGATATTTTTCCCATTGATTTTTTAAAATATATTTTTGTTGATTTCAGAGAGGAAGGGACAGGGAGAGATAGAAAAACATCAGTGATAAGAAAGAATCATTGTTTGGCTGCCTCCTGCACACCCCCTACTGGGGATCGAGCCCGCAACCCAGGCATGTGCTTTCGACTGGAATTGAACCCAGGACCCTTCAGTGCACAGGCCGACGCTGTATCCACTGAACCAAACAAGTTAGGGCATTCCCATTAATTTTAGAGAGAATGGAAGGGAAGGGAAGACACAGAGAGAGAAACATCAGTGTGACAGAGCCACATCGATTGGTTGCCTCCCGCACATAACCTGACCAGGGATCAAGCCTGCAACAGAGGTACACGCCCTTGACCGGAATCAAACCCATGACTTTTCAGTCTGTGGGCCAATGCTCTAACCACTGAGCACAGGGAACCCTGTGGGGATGAGGGGAGGGCCTTCCTGGAGCTTGGCACTGCTCCTGTACCCTGTCAGCCCAGAAAGGCAGGGTGGCCAAGCTGTGCATCTGCCTCGGTTGCAGGACGCCATGCAGCACACTGCAGAGTCAACACCAAGATGGCTGAGAAGTAGCTGCAGTGGTTCCCGGAGGAGGGCGAGCAGGAGTGCTTCGCAGCCTCTCCCTTCACCTGCTACAACCGGCTTCCCCGAATGTGATGTTGGAGCTGGCCTGGAGGCACAACCTGGTAGGCCTGGCCATGACCTGCGTCACCCAGGTGATGAGGGAGCACCTTAGCAAAGTAAGTGCCTGCCCTTCTGTGGCTCCTTGGCCCCTGGTTGTGACTCTGGCTCTGATCTGCAGAGGCCCTGCCGCGGCTGGTTGGAGGCCAGCCCAGGCTGCTGTTGGGAGAAGCCTCTTTCTTGCCTTTGCACTTGTTTTTCTGCCCAGTGTTATTATTTTTAGAAAATCACCGTGGGGTGGTGGGGAGCTGGATAGAACTGAGCACTTGCCCTCGCAGCAGTTCCACACAGTGGAGGCGGGGCCTGAGGGGGATGCAGTCATTTCACCCACCACCAGAGGGCCCAGGGACAACTGGTGTGGGCCAGCTACCTCTCAGCACCAGCTATTGGCAATGGGAGGAGCAGTTAATAGGAATGTTAACATGGATTTAAGCCTTTAATGAAGGAAACAGTCATCCCCTCTACAGCTGCAGACACTGGGGTTCAGGTCCAAAGCTGACAGCTGAAGAAGGGGTTGGGGGGTTTAGACACAAGTCTTCCTGGCCCAGAGGCCATAATTATGTCTTGGCACATCACTTCTGCCACTCCGATATCACCTGGTGTCCCTAGTGTCCCATTCTGGCTTTCTTTGCAGGTTTATGAGCTGTTTAATGAGGTGACAGTGTCTAATTTCAACTCCCTGTGAGTCGAAGCCCTAGGAGTCACTAGGGCCTAGCTGTAGCCACTCTCCAGAGACCCATGTCATCCGGTCCGGTTTGTTTCTAAGTCTGCAGAAAAGCAGTTGCTCAGCAGTGCCTACTTGCCCTTCGAGCCACATTCCTAACCTCCTTCCAGCCAGACGGAGGCCCCACAATGCCAACGAGCCACGGGCCAAGGCTTCTTTCCGTGTGCATGGGAGGAGCCTCCCAGGGTTAGTATGGGGGTTAGGGAAAAACGGAGGGTGTGGGGTCTGGTGCTACCAGCTTTGGCCTGCAAGGGCTTCCTCAGGGCCGTTCAAGGCCATGGCCCTGCTGCAGGAGGAGGGACCCATAAAGTGTGCCTTCTTGCTGGAAGGACCCTGGTCCCTGGCCCAGGGTCCCCAGACACCTTCCCTAGTCCTGGAAGGCAGGAGCTGCCATGGTGCCTGCCCTCAGTCCTGCCCCACATGCCTCTGCTAGTCCCCAGCCAGATGCCTGTCACCTGGCGGGGAGAGGAGGGTGCTCACGAGGGATTTCTCTGGCAGTGGTAGAGCATAGCTGGTTCTTGGGGGCTGGGGCCCAGCAGACTGGACACTGTTGTGAGGCAGAGGGGTCCAGACAAGAATGCCACAGCCCCTTCCTGACTAGAGATCCTGGTCCCAGGCCTCTTGACTCATCTGAGCAGCTCAGTGGCCATCCCTCGCTGAGAACCGTCTGCTCCCCAGCGCTCTCCCAGTGCAGCCAGCTGAAGGCAGAGAGGACAGGTTGTGAGAGGACAGCTTTCTTGCTCCTTCCTTAGCGCAGGTCCCATGGAGGGAAGAGGAAAGGGAGCGCACAGGGCTGGCATCAGAGCTGTCTCTGCTAGGTTTCTGGTGCCTTGCCTGAGCTCTCCCAGACCTGAGTGCACACAGGGCACATGTTGTTTCTTCTTTCTTACCCATGTGCTTGTTTGGGGGGGTCCCAGACACACAGTTGCTGTCACTCCTTCTCGCACAGTACATCCCCCATGGCACCACCTCATTCTATTCCCTCTCCATCTGTCTGTCTGTTCCAGCCTGTGGGCACTGCACCTGGTGAAGCCTCAAAGAAAGGCAAAGTGCAGTTTGTCTTCAGATGGCCATCACAGCCCCTGGCTCTCAGATGGAGCATCCTCTTCGCCAGGTGGAGGGTCCCAGGTGTGAGGTGACCAGTATCCTTAGAAGGGGTGAGCAGCCTGGACTCTAGAAGCAGGAGCTACTGCATTGTCTCAGCAGTGTCGCTGTGTCCAAAGGAGGACTCAGCCCTGTGAGTCATGGCCCACCCACAGCTCACTGCTCCAGTGCACCTGGTGATCAAGTGTCCACTTGGGAAGTACATGGATGGAATAGCACCTGGGTTCATCGGGGCCCCAGTGGGCACTCGTAACTCCACCTGGTTAGAGAGGCTTCGCTTTGAGGAATGAAGTGGTGGTCACTGTCAGTGCAGCAGAGTTCATCAGCTCTGACTCTCCTGGAGGCTATGTGCTTGCCTCCCAAGTTCACCTCCAGGCCAGGACTGCATGAGGCCTGTAAGGCAGGCACTCACATGCTCTTGCCTCTTGCTCTGCTTTGCAGGGACAGACTAGACACCTCAGAGAGTCTGCACACGTGAAAGAAGCATGTGGTAGAGCCCACCCCTCCCCTGTTTAGTAGGTGGCATCCCATAGCTCCTGTCCCCTGTCCCTGGCTGGGATTCCGATTGGGGTGGGAATGGACAGGGTGGGGGATGAGGACCACAGTGGCTACCAGATGTAGAGAAGACAGAAGGTCAGTGACCCAGGAATGCTGAAGAGACACCACCACTGTCCTCCCTTCTCTGAGGACAAATACCTTCTGGTGGGGGTGCCCTTGCCTATTCCTTGTGCCTGGCAACTGCCCTGTCTCAAGGTACTGCTGTGTGCACCTGTCTGGCCCCTGACAGGCTATTGTTGCCTTTGCACTTGAGAACCTGCCTAGATGGCCTGGCCATTCAGTAGACAGGTTATTTGGTATCCACTGCACAGAGAGGCTAATGGTTCCTAGAATGCATTTGCTGGACTAACATAGGCCTGAGGGTGTAATGTGAGCACGCAACACGTGAGTCTTCCACCAACTGTGTGCTCCTTGGGGGTCATGGTGCCCACCTACCATTAATGTCAAACTGTTTTGTTTTTTTGCTTTTTTTTTAATCTGTTTTTTTTAGATATCGATGGGCATTGGTGAGACCCAACCAGTTTAGCTAAGTAAGTGCCCTACTTGGGGATGAGCTCACCCTCTAGAGTTGGCCCTACAACAGCAGCTCCCACAGTCCCTGCCTCCGGCATCTGCTTTTGGAGCCTCAGCCTCTGGATCAAGCATGTCAAACTCAAAGGCTAACACGGGCCAAATAAACAAGGTTTAAGTTTATGTGGGCCACAGAAAAACAAAAGCTTTAATTTTCATAGAAACAGGTTTATTTCGATAGAGACATGCTGAATACAAAGGGCTGAAATAAATGAGTAATTGTTAACATGAAATAATAGAACATTTTAATAAAAATTAATATTTTTTCTTGAACATTAACTTACCAGACACTGAATAACTGCATAAAGTAAGCATAACGCAAGTAAACCTATTTTCTTGTTCTCCAAAAGCGAAATATTTCCTGTTGCACACACCAAACAAGTCAATCCAAGACTAATGACATAGCAATCGGCTGCTAAAATATTTGCTGCTAGTATTAGTGGAGGGAAATGGTGCGCCTGCGCGTAAGGAAAATGAATGCAACACGATTATAGTAATCAGTCATTAGCAAACATTGTAGTTATTAATTACGTATAACAGAAAGTTGTAAAATTAAGTTATGAAATTTTTATTCAAACGTTTCTTACAGCCCTAGCCCAGTGGTCAGCAAACTGCGGCTCGCGAGCCACATGCGGCTCTTTGGCCCCTTGAGTGTGGCTCTCCCACAAAATACCACGTGTGGGTGCGCACACACAGTGCGATTGAAACTTCGTGGCCCATGCGCAGAAGTCGGTTTTCGGCTCTCAAAAGAAATTTCAATCGTTGTACTGTTGATATTTGCCTCTGTTGACTAATGAGTTTGCCGACCAATGCCCTAGACGATTTGGCTCAGTGGATAAAGCGTCAGCCTGTGGACTGAAAGGTCCCAGGTTCGATTCCAGTCAAGGGCACATGCCCTGGTTGTGGGCTCTATCCCCAGAGGGGGGCATGCAGAAGGCAGCCTATCAATGATTCTCTCTCATCATTGATGTTTCTATCTCTCTCTCCCTCTCTGAAATCAATAAAAATATATTAAAAAGAAAAACGTTTCTTACATACCGTTAAATCGGCTGGGCCGCAAAAATATTCGTTGTGGGCCTTGAGTTTGACATGCTTGTTCTGGATCCTTAGGACTAGGCTGCAACCCTGCTCCTTGAGGCCCTGGCCACTTGGGGGCAGCAGGAGGCCTGCTCATCCTTGGCTTCTCCCTCTGCAAGCCTGCAGCTGATGCTGACAGCAGGCCCTCCTCCTGGACCAGCGCCCATGACTCCCCCTGTGGCTGTTCCTGCCGTTGCCCAGCCTCCTGTGTATGGCTGCAGTCTGTAGTGGCCACTCAGTGGCAACACTCCGTCTACCGATTTAGTAACTCCCTCAAGGAGCACAGAGGACCCGGTTACAAGGTGGAGACACCTGGATGTTATTTATTTTTGCTGAGACCCATTGATTGCAGCCACTGAGCCATCCCAGAATCTGGGGGTGTCAAGGTAACCCTTGACTACCGAAGAAGACCAGCTCCCGGTGCCAGGCAGGGAGGTCAGCTCAAGTCTCCAGACCCGCCAGCATCCTGAGGAGTTCTTGTCTGCAATGAGTCCCCAGCACTTGGGGGAGGGGCGCCTTCTCTTCATTGGCGCTGGCACTTGCGAGCTGCCCTCTCCTGGTCACTTTGCAGACACAGCTGACGCGAACCCCTAGTCTGATCTGGCCTTGAGCTCCTGCTGGTCGTGAATATTAAAGTCGGTTTATCAAGGCAAAGCTTCCCTGCTTGGTGATGGTGTAGGTAGGAGGGGGCAAGAAATCTGCTGGGTCCTCTGGGGTTGGGGGACCTGCATCCACACAGGGAAGCTGCCCGGGAGGTACAGCCAGGTGTGTTTGGGTCTTTTATGGACCGTGTGCACTGCTTGGAGTTGTAAATCCCGGAAGGGGCGTGGTAACCGCCGAGCCCGCAGGTGTGGAAAGGCCAGACCCTCAAACAGTAAGGATGGGGCTCGCCCGCGTGTCTCTCCACCGCCATCCCCGGGGTCCTGCCGCTCGTGTCGGGAATGCAGACCCCGAGCCCGCTCCTTTCCGCGCCCAGCTATGCTCAAGGCCCAGACCGCTTGGGAGACTGCACTTTGACCCACGGCTCCGGTCCGGCGCGGCGCCGCCTACCAAGGACCCCGGCCCCGCCGAGCGAGGTGGTCCAGGGGTCGGGCTCGTCCATTGGCTGGGTTGCCGTCCCCGCCCCGGCCTCAGTTTCCCGGCCCACACGGGGCGGGCCGGGGGCGGGGCCCGGCTCGAACCACGCGGGGCGGAGTCCTGGAGCTGACGCGGCCGCCCCGCCCCCGGACTTAACCAGCCGCCGCCACCTCCGCAGGCTCCGCGGAGCAACGGAGGCTCGGACCCGCGGCCAGCGCCGGGCGCCCCGCCTCTCGCCTACTGCCTCCCTGCAATGGCGGCGCCTCGCGATCTGGCGGCCGCTGCGCCCGCGCCCGGAAAGGCCAAACTGACGCATCCGGGGAAGGCTATCCTGGCAGGTGGGCTCCTCAGGGGCGCGAACCCCTAGTCCGCCGGTCCCACCGCGCTTCCGGGCGTCCTGGGACGCCAAGGCCCCTCCCCACTTCCGGGTTGGGCGGGGGGCGCGGTGCTGGTCGCCAGCTCACCCTGCGTGTCACCCCTCGGAGCCTCGCTAGGGGGACGGGGTGGGGTATGGGACCTGGACGGACAAAGTCCGGGGCGGGGGCGGGGCGTCCGGGCGGGGGGTCTCAGACCACGAGTCCGGGTTCCCGCAGGCGGCTTGGCCGGAGGCATCGAAATTTGCATCACCTTCCCCACCGAGTACGTGAAGACGCAGCTGCAGCTGGACGAGCGCTCCCACCCGCCGCGCTACAGGGGCATCGGTGAGCAGGGGGCAGCAGCGGGGAGCCCCGAGGGGCGGGCCCCGGGGGGGCTGGAGTCGCTGACCACCCCCTTCCCCAGGGGACTGTGTGCGGCAGACAGTGCGCAGCCATGGCGTCCTGGGCCTGTACCGAGGCCTCAGCTCCCTGCTCTACGGCTCCATCCCCAAGGCGGCCGTTAGGTGAGGCGGGCCCGGGGTGGGGGCGGTCTCTGGAAGGTGGCAATGGTGGTGGCGGCCCCTCTCACCCCACTGCCTTCCGCCCCAAGGTTCGGGATGTTTGAGTTCCTCAGCAACCACATGCGGGACGCCCAGGGACGGCTGGACAGCACTCGAGGGCTGCTGTGTGGCCTGGGCGCAGGAGTGGCTGAGGCCGTGGTGGTCGTGTGTCCAATGGAGACCGTGAAGGTGGGGAGGTTCCCTGTGGGAACAAAGCATGCAGAGGGGAGGAGGTGGTGGAGCCCGGGGTGATGCTGTGTCCCTGTGTCCAATGGAGATGTTGAGGTGGGAGGGTCCAGCAGGAGGGGCAAGGGGTGAATGGGGAGCTGAGTGCCGGAGGCCTGCAGGATGGGCCTCCTGTGGAGGCTGGACTCTGTTCTGAACGCAGTAGAAAGATGGTAAATTTTTTAAAAACACTTTTATAAACAAAACAATGCCTGTTTGCTGCCTGAGATACAGGCAACACCACAAACACAAACTAGCGAGGCGGGCCCTCTTGTCTCTTTGGCCTCAAGTCGCACAGTGGCCTTATGGGCCCTGTTTCCAGATGAAGGTCTGGCCTGACTTTGGGGGGCTCTGGACCTGCAAGCCAAGGGGCCAAGTGTGCCCTTCCCATGGCACCCTGGGAGCCAGCTCCTTTGCTTCCCTCTCTCTCAGGTGAAGTTCATCCATGACCAGACGTCTCCCAACCCCAAGTACAGAGGATTCTTCCACGGGGTCAGGGAGATTGTGCGGGAACAAGGTGAGCCACTGGGCCTTCCTCCTCAGGGACCTCGGCCAGAATGGAAGGGCCTTCCTCCTTCTGCCTCGCACTCCTGTGTGCAGCTTCCCCCAGTCCCCACTGGGCCTGTGTGCAAGTTAACCTCCACTCCTGCCTGCCCCCAGGGCTGAAGGGGACGTACCAGGGCCTCACGGCCACCGTGCTAAAGCAGGGCTCCAACCAGGCCATCCGCTTCTTCGTCATGACCTCCCTGCGCAACTGGTATCGAGGTATGTGTGCTGCCCCAAGACCCCGCCTCATGAGCCCTCGTTCATACTCCTCCCCAGCCATCAGAGCTGACCCCTTTCCTTCCCATCACTTTCTGATTGCAACCCCCACCCACATCCAGGGGACAACCCCAACAAGCCCATGAACCCACTGATCACCGGGGTTTTCGGAGCTATTGCGGGTGCAGCCAGTGTCTTCGGGAACACTCCTCTGGACGTGATCAAAACCCGGATGCAGGTGGGATAGAGCTGAGGAGGGGAGGGGAGTGTGGGACAGGGGCTGGCTGCTGAGTCCTGTGGGGTGCTGGTGTCTTGCAGGGCCTAGAGGCACACAAATACCGGAACACGTGGGACTGCGGCATGCAGATCCTGAGGAATGAGGGGCTCAAGGCGTGAGTGACAGACAGGGTTGTTTTCCCCACCCCAGGCCCTCCCTGGCCTCCCTAGGCCTCACCCCAAAACCCCTGCCTGCCCCAGGCCATCCCCTAGGAAGTCCTTACCTTTGGGTCCCTGTTCTTGCCCCTCCGATGTCTGGACCCACCCGCCCTGTCTAGGGGCAGTGTCCTTCATCTACCGCCTCACCTGGGTTTTTCTCCCAATCAACCCCAGATTCTACAAGGGCACTGTCCCCCGATTGGGCCGGGTCTGTGCGGACGTGGCTATCGTGTTCATCATCTACGACGAAGTGGTGAAGCTGCTCAACAAAGTGTGGCAGACAGACTGAGCCCCAAGGGTCTGCATTGGGGTGCCCCCAGGCACCTCCAGACCAACCCCCTCCACCCTCTTCTCATGATTCCAGTGCAGTCGTGCCAAAAGGCCCCCTCTCTTGTCCCTTGCATTCCATGGCCTGGGCCTCTTCCCCAAGCCATTGAGTCTGTATGTCCCATAGTACCGTGTCCCTTGTGGTCCAAATGACACCACCATTGTGCTCATGTGTTCAGCAGAGGCTGGTGTCCTCTGGCCTGTAACTCTGTGCCCCCTTGCCCATATTCTTACTCGCGCGCCCTGTGCCTGTGTTTCATGTTTTGTGTTCTGTGACCCTGTGTCCCACTTCCCAGGGTGCCCGTGTTGCCTGGGCCCACAGCCCTGTCACCATGGCTTGGTCCCAGCCCGGTGCCTTCCACCCTGGGCAGCAGGTGCACCCACCCCTGCATACCACAGCTGCCTCCGGGCCTCAGCCTGGCCTCACTGCATTCCAGGGGCTGCATGCCCCCCGCTTTTCCTGCCACTGGCCTTAACTGGCCCTTGGGCCCTCCCTCCGCCTGGGACAGGGTGGCACCCAACGCTCTCAGGACCACCCTCCCAAGGCAGAATAAACCGGATACTGTCACAGCCTCCTGTCCCTGTGTGGACCCATTTGTGGGTGGGCAGTGATGGCCAAGCCTCTGTGAAGGTCAAGCCCTTCGGACGATATTGGCAGGGGGCCAGGGCAGCCAGGCAACTGGCAGGCAGGTGGGCAAGCCAGCTGTAGCCAGTGTCAACCCTCAGACCTGACACCAGGCCAGGGAACATCTGGGCTTCATCCAGGCCTTGCCTGTGGCCTGTGGCCAAGATCCTGTAGGGTCACTTGGAAGAAAGCACTGCGTGGGCAGAATGGAGAGCTGCCCCATGCTGCTGGTTGGGCCTGGGGAGACGGTGCTCCTGGGCTCTTATCCTTCAACCTGTGATTAGGCCCCGCCCTCCCTCCTGGCCTCTCTGAAATGGTCTGAGGTAAAGGGCTTTGTGGGGCATGTAGTCCCCGGAGGCTCTGAGCACGGGGCCTTTTCTCACTCCACCCGGCCTGGGAGGCCTGGAGCAGGAATAGGTGCAGCTCCCTGACCAGGGCCCTAGGGGTACCTCACCCCTCAAAGGAAGGTGTGCCTCTTGCTGGAATCCCAGGATCCAGTCACAGATTGGGGGATACAGAGCTCTGAACTGAAGGATCCCAAGGCCTCTTCCCACCCCCCTCATATCAGGAGCTGGAACCACCACCCATTAGCCAAGTGGAGGAGCCCCAGAGCAGAATGGGGTGAACCAGTACCCCTGGCTGTGTGGAGGCAGAGGTGCCTTCCTGTCCAGGTGACTTCATGGGTACAAGCCATGAAAAGGGTTGGCTCAGGCTGGGGCTGGACAATAACTTGCCAGCAGAAGCCTCCCAGTAGGACGGTCCCCTCCCTGGAACTGCTGCTGCTGGGGGGGAGTGCCCCACGGGTAACCTCCCACAACACCTGGATCTGAACATTCTGGGGTAGAATTGAGGGCCACGTGTGGGCTTGGAGAGCAAGGAGCACAGATTTTAGACGGGTTGGGCCACGTGCTCCTGATATTCACAGGAGACTTGCCAATCTTTGCCACGACGGAGAAGGTGCAAGCAGCAAAGCTTACCTACCCACAGGGGTCAAGGGCTGTCCCCCCACACCAGGGTGCAGGAACTCGGGGAGCACTAGGAGCACTGTGGGCAGCAGACACTCGCTGGGACCTCAGGCTACCAGCTCAGCCTCAGAAGCTTTACTGTGGGGATGAAAGCAGGTGATGGGCAGCACTGACCCACAGCACAGACTACTGAGGCTAGGGGGGCACATAGCCCCTTGGCATCTGCTGTCCAGGACACAGCATGTGACCCATGAGGGGGCAGGACCCTGGCTCCTCATCTGCTCACTGTGTAACTTTAGGCAAGTCACCTAACTTCAATTTCCTAATCTGTAACATAGGGTGACACAGGAACCCACTCCAGTGGGCTATGAGAATGAAATTACATCCGTGTAAGGTGCTTAGAACAATGCTTAATACAGTAAGCCCACACGTGGTAGCTTTTTCATTGGGTTGCAAGAGGTAGTTTGTAGTCTCTCTGGTTCTAATGCCCTTGAACACTGATCTCCTGGGATGGTAGCCACTTACTCATTGCTCACCAGCACCCCAGAGTCCTGTCCCTCTCCCCCTTCACAGAGACGAAGGGACCAAGACTACCCTTGGCTAAGAGCAGGGCATGGGGACCTGTACTCAGGAGGGGCAGGAACTCTGCCATAGCTTCAGGGTCCCCTGCTGTGCCTCACAGCACAATGTGGACAGAAAGTAGGTAGCCCAGCTAGAAAAGTTGATCGAGCTGGGTCTGAGTCCCCTGGGGGCTGTGAGCAGAGTTGCCACCTGCCCTGTTGGAACTCCCTGTTAGGCACTGCCTGAGGAGTTAGGCAACCTCAGTTCTTGTTCTTGGGGCTGAGACCTGAGGGAAGTGGCGGGGGAGGGGCAGGAGAAACCTTGTGTCTGGGCTGAGGGCCATAAAGGCTGGAGGGAAGTAGCAGAGCGAGAGCAGCTGGAAAGGCCAGTGAGGACCTGGAGAAAACCTAGCTGCATTTAGCCAAGACCCCAAAGGCTGCAGAGAGGAGGCCAAGGGCAGGGACCGTGTAGACATGGGACCACCGGGACTAGAATCATTGCCTGCCCTTGTGACTATAGGGGCAAAGGAGCAGAGATGTGGGCAGACCTTCAAGTTATCAGGAAACAGAACAAACTAGACTTCCAGCCTGATCACAGGCCAGTGTCAGGGAGGAGACGGCTGTGTCTGACTCTCAGGAGAGATGTGAGCTGAGTGTGAAGACCATATTCCTTCCACAACAGACCCTCTGTGCCCATCTGGAAGCCTCAGCCAGCCTCCGGCAACCTTCACCATCTGGCAGAGTCTCGCCTGGGATCACAGAATGTGCCCAGGAAGGACAATGGCCTCAGAGACAGGGCAAAGGAATAGAGGGTGGTGGCGGCCGCTTCTGGGGCAGGGCTTGGCCAGCCTCCAGCCCTGTCCTCACTATGTGGCTAGCCTCTCTAGGCAAAGGCCTTCAGGCAGCTGCCCTCTAGTTCCCCACCCCACCTTCCTTGAACCCTTCCTTCACTGGGTGACACTCCTGCACCGGTGTTCCTGGGTTTCCCCATATCCTTGTGTAGGTGATGAATGGCAATCAGAGCTTAGAATACACACACACACAGTCACTCCTGACAAATGGTCTGTCTGTTTCTGTCAACAGAGAAGTCTGTTTTTCAGGTTGTGCCCTCAGCCTTCACAGCAGACATGATCTCAATTGATGCCAGAGTATTTTCTCTGGACTTTCTCCGTGTTCTCACAGATTCCCTGGTAGGGGTGGGGGAGGGGGGGGTTAAGAGGCACAAAATTAGGGGGCCTAAGGAATTCCTGCCTCCTCCAGATCTGGAAGAGGGGCTGGGCACACCAGGACAAGCATGGAGATGCAGGCACAGTGGAGAACTGGCTGCAAAGGACCATGGGAGGACCAACTACGTAGGTGATTTATAGAAAACAAGGTGGTCCCTGGTGTGGCCTTATAGCTTCCCTCTTCCCACACCCACCTGGCAAATATCCCAGAGAGCAACCTCCCCTCTGCTCACATAGGCCCAAGCCCTGACCTCTGACCCTCTCTGTTGTCACCTTAGTCTCCGTTGCCAGCCACGCCCACCTCTCACTTAACCCTCCATTGGCCCGAGCCTGACCTGCAAGGCCCCACTGGGCCACAGGAGTGTCCCCTCCTCAAGTGACCTCAGGGGATAACCATGCCACTCCCTCCGCCACTCCGATGCCTGCTGCCCCACCCCCACCCCCACCCCGGGCTGGAAAGCGCGGCCTCGGGAAGCTGCTGAGCCTGGGCAGCTTCGCAGGCTGAGCGGGTCGGAGCCGCCGAGGCGCTCACCAGCCTGCTGTTGGCTCCTGGGGCCCGCGCCGCCGGCCCCCCTCCTCCCGCTGCCGGGACCTGGCGAGGCGCCCCTGCTCGGTGCCTAGGAGACCCCTCAGGGCTGTGATGCGGGGAAGGTAAACCCACTGCCCGCGATCGTGGCCTGAGGCTTGGGATCAGGTGGCGGGCAAGGGGTTGTGCCTGTCGGGGCTGAGGGGAGGGTCGCCATCCCCCGGCCGGCTGCGAAAGGCCGCAGACCATCAGAGCCTCTCTCAGCCCCCGGTTTGGGGTCCGGAAACCGGGGTCCGTGGGCGCGGGAGGTCCCCAGGAGGCTTCCCGGGGCCATTTCTGAAGAAGGAGCCAGCTTTCCACGGCCTTTTCCCTGGCCGGTGGCACTCGGGAGGAGCCCGGGGAGCCAAGGCTCGCCCGGAAGTCGGAGCGGCGCGCGCTGATGACGTCACGTCGCGGCCGCGCGCTCGGACCCTGGACTGAGTTGCCGGGTGGCCGGGTTACGGTCACTGCCTCCAGCCCCTGGTCCTCGTTTTTCACCAACAGGGCCCCCCACCTCGCCTGCAATCCCCCAACACCCAGCCGCTCTCCGAGTCACCGATGGCGCCTGCCCCGACGACCGCCTGCCCGCCTGGCGCTGCCAAGGGCCCCTCCCGACGCGCCAGCCCGAAGGGACACCCCTCCGCCCCCGCCCCCGCCTGGAGATGCCGGTCTCCCAAGGCCGGCCTGCCCGCTCTTCCCTAGACCGCTCCGCACCGCCGTCCCTTCTCCCTCACCATTTCCCTCACCCTCGTCCTTTAACCTGTAATTAATGCCCGTCAGGCCCCGCCGCCCCTTCCTGTTTGCTCAGACCTCAGCTCCCGGAGGGCAGAGGCTGGTCTGTGGCTCAGCCTCGTCCCTCCACAGGCCGGGGCTAGGGGTTCGCCGGCCACGGCTCAGGACGGGAAGGAAGGACTTCCAGCTGTGTCTTTTCCTCCCCCTGTAGCTTCTGCTCCCGTGTCCCCAGTCTCAGCCATGGGGAAGGAGATCGGGCCAGGGGCCACGAGGGCTCCCTCAGCCTCTCTCCACTGCGGACCCCTCCCCACGCTGCCGGACTGGCCAGCTCCAGTCCAGCCACCTGTTGCCATCCATGGGCTTATGTAAGGCACAGTGGCCTTGCCACATCCCCATGGAGGAGGAGGTGCAGGGTCACCCCTTGGAGTCCCCCACTGTGGGAGTCTGTCATTTCCACCCAAGAGGAGGGGGGGGCTGGGGGAGGTCCCTACCGGAGGCAGCAGTGAGCACAGGCTGCACCCCTGGACAGTGGTACCGCCTGGATAGACCTTTCCTCCTCTCCGCAGCCCCCTTTCTCAGATGGGCAAACCCAGGCACACACAGAGGACCCACCTGGGAGCTCTGGGAGCCCAGGCTTGCACAGCCCCACCCCGTCCCACCTGGTGAGAGGTGGATGGAGATAAGTGGGGGGGTGGGGGAGCAGGAAGCATTAATCAGCTGTCAGCTAGTGGATCAAAGAATCTGGCCCTTCACGTCCTCAACAAACATGTCCCTTAGGGAAAGATGGAGAGTCTGCAAGCGGTGGCTCTGTGTTGGTGTCTGTATCATCCCGCACCCCCAGTCTGAGACCTGCTTCCCGGCCGTGTGTGACGGGGAGGGGTGTACGCCTTGCTGAGAAACCACGCTCCGTGGGTGGGCTGACACCGAGTCACAACGGTGGAGTGGGGAGAGGGAGGTGTCCTTCCTCCTGCTGGCCGGGAGAAGGGAGGGGTGACTGGGCAGAGGGGCAAAGGTATCCCTGACTTCCTGGGAAGGCTGGCAGGGTTTGCAAAGATTGGAGCCAAGAGCCAGGATTCCCTCACACCTGCTGGGCTGGGTCCACATGTCAGCCTTGGCCTGGCTGACCGTGGTGTTCATCCCTCCCTCCGGTCCTCAGGACAGGGCTTAGCCTGGTGACAGTGGGGGAAACCGAGACCAGCCCCAGGGCCTGGACTGCAGAGGTCCCGCGGTTGCTCCGCTGAGGTGTCTACCTCCCATTCCCTGCGGACAATTGAGCGGCCAAAGTAGATTAACCCGGGTGCTAATCCCCTCTAATGGCTTCAGAATCCCCAGCGCCGAGCAGCTAAGCCGGCCTTTCTCAGGCCTTTCTCCGAGGCCCCGGCCAGCCTCCCTGGCGGCTTCAGCCCCAAGGCTGGGCGATGCTATCTCGCCCTGCGGGCCTGGCCGCTGGTCTGCGCTAATCTCCAGCGCTCGCTCGCTTTCTTTCCAGTCCCGCTGGAGATCGGGCTGATTGGCGTTTGATTAGGGCCGCTATCGAGGGCCTCTTTGTGAAATAGGTCCTAAATCCCCTAATTCCGTGATAAAGGAGGCATTAGCGGGCCGTTTGCTTCAGAGAAAGGCACCGGGATGAAAGAAAGCAATCGGGAATCCTGATGGCATCGCCTGCTGCAGGCTGCAGAGGAAGGTGGGAGAGGGGGCCCAAGGGGGGGTGGGAGAAGAAGGAGGGAGGAGGTCTCCAAGAACAGAGGGCATCCCTAGCTCCCCACCTCCATCCCATGTCTGTCCTTCCACAGCCCTGAGCTGCACCCAGGACCCCCTCCCCACCTCCATCCTGGCTGCCATCTCAGCTGGATGCTGAGGGACCACACGCACCCCACTCCCCTCTAGCCTCACTCCTGCATTTGCTGGGACTTAACCCCAAACCCACCCTGGACCTTGCTGGGCCTGCCTTTCTGTCCTGGCCTCTGTCCAAAGCCAGTGGTCTCTCAGGACTAATCTGCACATGCATTCCTCCATGGCCCCTGATGGTCCCCCAGCCCCCCACAGGCCCTGCCCCTCCCTTTTGGCACTGACCCGCTTTGACCAGTCCTGGAAGCAGCTGGGCCTGCTCTTCAGTCTGGGAAACAGAAGTGATGGCAGCTAGCATTGTCGGTGAGGGTGTGCAGACGGAGGCAGCCTGGGATTTCCGGTGGAAGGCAGGTGGAGTAAGATGGGGGGGCCCCTCTTTGGAGGCTACACTGAGCCCCAGGGTGGTTGAGAGGAGCCAAGCTGGCTGCAAGCTGTGCGAATTGGGGAAGCTGACTTGGAGCCTGGACAGCTGGAGGGAGGAGGCGGAGGCCCAATGGGGCAGATGGACAGAGGTGGCAGAGTGCAAGGACTGAGGGACCACGGAGATGGACAGCTGATCCTCTTATCCTGAGAGTTTGAAGCAGGGAAGCATCATGATTGGATGTGTTTGCAGAGATCACTGCCTCTGTAGCAGGCTCACTTGGAAGAGGGTGTCAGGAGGGGAAAGTGGCCAGGAGTGGGTTGGACGGCCATGGTGGGGGCATAGGTGGCAGGCCTCGGTGGCTGGCACTGAGAAGGGGGCAGTGCAGAGGTCCAGATGTGGACAAGAGAACCAATGAGACTTGGGGGTGGGACACAAGGGAAACACCAAGCACTGTTGGAGGTTTGGAGGCTTAAGCAGCTCTGGGGCAGGGGAAGGCTTACCAAGGTGCACGGGTGAGTGGGTGGACCACTTTCCTGGGTAGACAGCTATGCATTTACCAAGGCGAACAGGAGTCTAGGTGTGTGTTTACCCAGGCAGGTAGGTGGAAAGGCGGCCTTTCACTGAAGGGGAGAAGTAGGCACTGGTGGGTGTTGTCTTGGGGACTTTGTCTAGACCCCTTCAGTGGTCAGTGCATCCATCTGCTTCTCTGGGTGTTGGTAGCTACTGGCACACAGCAGCTTCCATCTTGGAGCATTGTCCTGGCTGATGGAGCCGCTCACACAGGAACCCTGCAAAGCTGAAGGCAGAGCTCAGACAAGGACAGTGGAGCATGGGGCATAAAAGGCTGGTTCCACTCTAGCAGGTTTGGCTCAGTGGATAGAGCATTGGCCCAAGGACCGAAGGGTCCCAGGTTCAATTCCCGGTCAGAGCACATGCCCAGGTTGAGGGCTTGATCCCCATTTGGGGGTGTGCAGGAGGCAGCTGATCAGATTCTCATCATTGATGTTTCTATCTCTCCCTCTCCCTTTCTCTCTGAAATCAATAAACATATATTTAAAAATTCATATGGAAATTCAAGAGAACAAGAACAGTAAAACCAATGTTGAAAAATAACAAAGTTGGAGAGCTCACACTTCCCTGTCTCAAAACTGACTGCAAGGCTATAGTGATCAAAACAGTGTAGTACTGCCATAGGGGAAGTATATAGATCAATAATTCAGAATAAAGAAGTCCCTCTCATTTATGGTCAATTGACTTGCAATTCATTTATGGAGTGCAAAAACAATACAACAGGGAAAAGAATAATCTTTTTTTTTAACTAGAGGCCCTGCGCACAAATCAGTGCACCAGTGGAGACCCTTGGCCTGGCCTGCGGGATGAGGCTGAAACCAGTTCTCCAGCATCCCCTGAGGGGTCTCAGATTGCGAGAGGGCACAGGCCAGGCCGAGGGACCCCACCAATGCATGGATTGGGGCTGGAGAGGAACATGGGAGGTTGGCCAGCCTGGGAGGGACTGTGGGAGGGCTCCAGGGCATGTCCAGCCCATCTAGCTCAGTCCTGATCAGTGGACCCCAGCAGCAAGCTCACCTACCAGTCGGAGCATCTTCCCCCTGGTGGTCAGTGCACAACATAGTGAGCAGTTGAGCGGCCTTAGCATTTTATTAGCATTTACGCTTTGATTGGTTGAATGGCCGACTGGACGACCGGACACTTAGCATATTAGGCTTTTATTATATAGGATATATTTTATTGATTTTACAGAGAGGAGGGGAGAGGGATAGAGAGTTAGAAACATTGATGAGAGAGAAACATTGATCAGCCGCCTCCTGCACACCTCCTACTGGGGATTGAGCCCTCAACCAAGGTACATGCCCTTGACCAGAATCAAACCTGGGACCCTTCAGTCTGAGGGCTGATGCTCTATCCACTGAGCCAAACCAGTTAGAGCAAGAATAATATATTATTTAATTTATCTTTATTGCCCTGGCCGGTTTGGCCCAGTGGATAGAGCGTCAGCCCTATCCAGGTTTCTCTGGATTTTGGAGGCAGCGTGCTCGGAACTTAGGAATACTGCCCCGGCCATTTGTTGCATGAGACAGAGCACGCCTGATCTGAGCAGAGCCCAGAGCAGAAAAGGAGTTTGCGGCAGGCCCAGGCTTCAGCACAAGCAGCTCTGTGACCTGGCAGAACCCCTGGCGAAGAGTTACAGTGTAAACTCCTAGGGTTCTGGAGCAAGGCTGTACCACACGCCATTCACAAACCTGCTCCTGGCATGTTACTGGCCCCAGGCAGAAACGGAGCATCTGACCTCGGGCTATCAAGTGACCAGTGTGGCCAAAATGGCTCATCAGAGCTGGAGACTGTCTGAACCACCGAGGCTTAAGGTACTGTCACACAATGGAACCCAGACACAAGTAAGCTGCCTGAGCAAGTGACTGCCACGCCCACGTGGCCTCCTTGGCTGACACCTCGGGTGGCCCTGGACAGTAGCGATGAGGGGAAAGTCCCCAAAGGGCAGGCTTCTGTGGAGCAGCACGTCACCCACATGGTGTGGAAGGGACAGTGCTGAGGAAAAGAAGACGGGGACCCAGGGGCCACAGGAAACAGTTGAGTCGGTTGGTTCTGGGGCCGGGACAGCCAGAACAGAATTTCGGAGACAAGGAAGTAGAGGGACGAGGCACGTAGAGAACTGGTGTGACATGGTGCTGGGTTTCCAATTCCTGGAAAACATGGGTCTGGACCTGGCGGTGGAGATGGGGAGCCCCACTCCCCAGTATTCACAGGGACCCAGCTGGGGAATCTGTATTCACATCCTTGTGACTTTAGGTTCTGGGTCTTGGAGGGGCCGCTTTCACCAGGAACACAGCAAAAGTGGCACGAAACAGAAACCATGGTAGCTGCCGGGCCACTCAGCTCTCAAGACAGCAGAGGGGTCCCCGCCCCGGCAGGGGTACCAAGCTCAGGTCCGGGGAGCGGGATGTTAGATCTCCCCGTCCACTGGATGACCTCAAAGATGAGAATCGGGATCAACCCATCTGGTGAGCCACCTGCACCTTCAGAGGCACTTGTCACTCCTGGGAGAAGGGGAGCCAGGTTCGGCCTCACAACCAACTCACACATCAGAGGCCGACGCCTCTCCGTCATCCTTCCTCTCCTACCGCTGCCCAGAAATTGTGCCCAACCAGAATCCCGGGGAGTCTGAATGCGGCGAACCTACTTTGAGAAGCAGCGGGCTGGGCACACCCAGAACCCCTCCACTCCCAAGATGTGAGCTGGTGACCCACTGGAGTGTCGGCCAGATGGGAGGCACCCTGACGGGGTAAGCTGTGCACCCTGGGCCTCACTCAAGGTGACCCCAGACACCCCAAGCCAAAGTGGAGCTGGCCTCCCTCTCAGCATCTTCCTCTCTCCTCTTCCGTCTCCCTTGGGTGCTCCCTCACCCTAAACAACTCGCTCTGGTCCTCCTCCACCCCAACCAATGAGCTGTTCTCTGTCACTCGGACGTTCCCTTTTCCAGCGTGTCACATAAATAGAATCACAAGGATGCAGCCTTTTGCGACGGGCTTTCACTCAGCACATGTCTCTAAGATCCACTGTGTTGTGTGTCAACGGTCACTCTGGGTTCCTCCCTGGCATGGTGGACCTCAGTGCATGCGTCCCCTCACCAGCTGATGGGCTTCTGGGTTTGTACGCTTTGGCGATGATGAATGAAGTTGCTCTAAACACTCGTAGGCAGCATGTGTATGAACAGAAGTTTTCACTTCTCTAGGGTGAATCCCCAGGAAGGGAACTCCTGGTTCGTGCGGTACGTAGACTGTGTTTAACTCAGTAGCTGGCTTCTTTGTATTTAACATTTCCCTCTGCCGCTCAGGTCTCTCCTTTCCATTCATTGAGGGCAACTAGAAGCCAGGCAGCTCCTTCAACATCCCCTCTGGGCATCTCCTCAGCTAGATCATCTCATTCATTAGGGACATTTTCTATTTCCTATTTCCTGCTCTCCTGCAGGTCACAATGTTGCTCAGTTCTTGCCTCTCAGACAAGGGTCTCCTTCCCTCCATGTTCCAATAGCATTTTCCTCACTTTCCTCTAGGACACCCTGTCAGTCTCAGCGGGTTCTTCCAGCTCCCACTCACTGCCCAGCCACCAAACCAATGCCATGTGATTTAGGGCTTGTCTAGGCTCCCCTGACCCAGGAGAGAAGGCAGGCAATTGGGGGGCATAGCTCCTGCCCTCACCCCTATTTCCTCCAGGAGGCTAAGACTGGGCTCCGAAGCGGGTGGGAAGTTTGGGGCCCAAGAGTTTGGTTGGGATCGTGGCTTTGCCGACGGTGCCAGGTCCCATTTGAGGTCGGGGCCCAGTAGCGATGGGGCTAGGAGGCTGCGCAGTTGGGGTGGGTTTCTTCTGACCAGTTCATCCGCCTCGGAAGGGTCCCGATGGGGACTAGGGGGAGCCCCTGCCTCCTTAGCGACAGGAGGAGGGGACCCAGCGTCTGGCCCCGAGGCGCCGCTAGGCTTTGAGGGCTGCCAGGGCGAGGGCGTCCTCGGGGCGCTACCCTAGCAGCAAGGCGAGGTGGGCAGGCTCCGGGGCGGTGGGGGGCTCCCAGGACTTCCTGCGGGTCCCATCCCCGAGGCTCGCCAGCCCCCGCGCGCCGTGGCGGGACAGCATTTCCCGCCGCCGCTGTCGGGGATTAGCGAGCTCCGGGCCACGCGGCGGGATTAGCCCGCGTGGACGAGGCGCCCGGCCCGGGGATTATCGCGCTCCCCCCACCCCCGACGTGTATATATCCCGGAGGCGGCGGCGGCCGGGCCGAGATGGCGGCGGCGGGGGGCGCGACGAGCCGCAGGGGCCCCGGGCGGCCCTGCCCCTTCTCCATCGAGCACATCCTCTCCAGTTTGCCCGAGAGAAGCCCCCCGGCCCGGGCCGCCCGCCCGCCGCAGCCAGCCGCCCGCCCAAGCCCTGCGGAGCCCGGGGAGCCCGGGGCGCCCGGGGCTGCGCCCTGCGCCTGCTGCTGCTGCTGCGGCCCCCGGAGGCCCCCGGAGCCGGCCGCCAGGCTGGGTGAGTGGCCGCGGGGCGCGGGCGGGGGAGGTCCGGGGTCACGGCGAGGTCGGTGCCGAGCGCGACCCCCGCCCCGCGCCTCACCACGCCCTCGCCCCGCAGGCGCGCGGCTGCCGTGGCCGCTGAGGCTGGGGCCCTCGGCGCCCTTGCCCTTGGCCGTGCCGCCCGGAAGCTCCGGGGCACTGCCCGGCGCGGGCGGCCCCGGCCCGCAGCGGCGCACGCGACGCCACCGCACCATCTTCAGCGAGGAGCAGCTGCAGGCGCTGGAGGCGCTCTTCCTGCAGAACCAGTACCCCGACGTGGGCACGCGGGAGCGCCTGGCCGGCCGCATCCGCCTGCGCGAGGAGCGCGTGGAGGTGGGGCCCGCCCGCTGGGCTCGGGAGGGTCCCCGGGTCCGGGCGGGTCCCCGGGTCCGGGCGGCCGTCTCCCTCCTCCTCTTCCCGGAGAGTCCGCCCGGGTGCAGGGGCGGGGGCCGGCGGGGACAGGCGCGTGTGGGGAGATGTTCTTGGAACTAGAGGAGCGGGGAGGCTAGCTTTCCCTCCCTTTGTTTTCAACTTCATGTTCCCCTGATGGTAAGTGCGGCGCGCGTTCCAGTCCCAGAGTTTGGGAAGCTCCGAAGACCGCAGAGCGGCAGGAGGGGCGCCCTGGGCGCCGCGGGGCGGAGGTGGGGGGGTGGGGAAGGGATTGGGGCGGGATGGCTGGTCCGAGTGGGAAAGGGGTGCCCGTGCCGCGACCCGGACCGTGGCCGCAGCTGCTACCCCACGCCGGCTCCGCAGCGCTGGTCCGCCCACACGCCGGTCGGGACCCCCACCTATGGGAGCCCGGCGGGACCCCCCACCTATGGGAGCCCGGCGGGACCCCCCACCTATGGGAGCCCGGCGGGACCCCCCCCACCTATGGGAGCCCGGCGGGACCCCCCCACCTATGGGAGCCCGGCGGGACCCCCCACCTATGGGAGCCCGGCGGGACCCCCCCACCTATGGGAGCCCGGCGGGACCCCCCACCTATGGGAGCCCGGAGGGACCCCCCCCACCTATGGGAGCCCGGCGGGACCCCCCACCTATGGGAGCCCGGCGGGACCCCCACCTATGGGAGCCCGGCGGGACCCCCCACCTATGGGAGCCCGGCGGGACCCCCCACCTATGGGAGCCCGGCGGGACCCCCCACCTATGGGAGCCCGGCGGGACCCCCCACCTATGGGAGCCCGGCGGGACCCCCACCTATGGGAGCCCGGCGGGACCCCCCCACCTATGGGAGCCCGGCGGGACCCCCCCACCTATGGGAGCCCGGCGGGACCCCCACCTATGGGAGCCCGGCGGGACCCCCCCCACCTATGGGAGCCCGGCGGGACCCCCCACCTATGGGAGCCCGGCGGGACCCCCCCCACCTATGGGAGCCCGGCGGGACCCCCCACCTATGGGAGCCCGGCGGGACCCCCACCTATGGGAGCCCGGCGGGACCCCCCCACCTATGGGAGCCCGGCGGGACCCCCCCCACCTATGGGAGCCCGGCGGGACCCCCCACCTATGGGAGCCCGGCGGGACCCCCACCTATGGGAGCCCGGCGGGACCCCCCCACCTATGGGAGCCCGGCGGGACCCCCACCTATGGGAGCCCGGCGGGACGCGGGTCCTGCCTGAGCAGTTCCTCCTCCTCAGGTTTGGTTCAAGAACCGCCGGGCCAAATGGCGACACCAGAAGCGGGCGTCCGCGGCTGCGAGGCTCCTGCCCGGAGCCAAGAAGCCTCCCAAGGAGCGATGCTGATCCTCCGCGCGCGGCTCCTCGGCTTGGCCCGGGGCGGCTCGGAGAGACGGCGGTCCCGCCCGAAAAGCAGTTGCGGGAGGACCCCTGCCTCTTGCCGTCGGCACAGAGTCCCGTGTCCTGGAGCTGGTGCTGGCGGCGGGAGGATCGTGTGGTCCCTGCGCCGCCGGCAGAGAACGCCGAGGACCCAGGTGCGCTCGGCTGCCCCACGGCCCGCGGGCTGGAGGCCTGGGGGCAGGGGGCACAGCAGGTCGGCTCCCTCACCCCTCCTCCCCGGCAGGAACCCCGCCCAGAGGACAGGAACCGCCCGCTGTGGATAGGGGACCTAGAATCCTCCTTTCTTTCCTGGGCATGCTGGCCCCCCTCCTCTCCGCACCCTGGATGTGACCCCCGGACCTGGAGGCAGGGTGGGTGGTGTCTGTGCATCCTGGGGTTGCTGCCAGCTCGAAGATACTGCACTGGGTTCCACGTTCAGACCTTTCCTGTGAGCCTATTGCAACAACGAAAAACAAACAAGCAACCACAACACCACAAAAAACACCCTGGCTAGTGTGGCTCAGTAGATAGAGTGTTAGCCCTTGGACTGAAGAGGTTTGATGCCCGTCAAGGGCAGTAACCTCGGTTGCAGGCTCCAGACCTCGCCCTGGACGGGAGGCAACCAATTGATGTGTCTCTCACACCGATACTTCTCTCTCTCTCTCTTTCTCTCTCTCTCTCTCTCTCTCTCTCTCTCTCTCTCTCTCTCTCTCTCTCTCTCTCCCCTTCCACTCTCTAAAAATCCTCCAGTGAGGATAACAAAACAAACAAACAAAAACCAGTTGAGTCCGAAGTCTGCCCTGGCTCCACTCCCACACCCAGCCGGAACCTGTCCCTTCTCTCTCCTTCCCAGGGAGGGGGAGGCATCTTGTCTTGGGGAGCACAGTCCAGTAAGGACTCAATCCCTGCACCAGGGTGCCCCTCAGCAGAGCAGACTGCCCTACCAGTTCTGGTCTGGCACCCTGGAGGCCTGCACTGGCCTCTATGTGCTGCTTCATGGGGGGGGGGGGGGGCGGTGGTCCTTCGCTTCCTCCCTGGGGGGCAGATTTCCATGTTGTGGTGTCTGCCTCCTTCACAGCCGTCAATCTCTGCCACCCTGTAGGACAAGAGGAGGCTCAGTTGGGGAGACCTACCCACACACACATTGCCTTGAAAATGTCTGCTTTCTCTTCCATCATCCTGCCCCCTGGCTGAAGGATAGTGTGGAAATACGACTTCAGCTCCCCAAGTAGACCCAACAGTGGGCCCAAGGAACCTAACACCCCCCTCCTCTGGCTTGAGGACCTTGCTCTGCCACCTCACAGGTCCTGGGGGGAGTTTGGGAGGAGTATCTGGCAGGAGACACCGTTTACTTTCCATAAAAGTCACAGAAGTCAGGGCTGCAGCTCTTGGGACTGTCCAAGGCTGGCCAGCTCAGATAGCACCCAGCAGGCATGGTGCTCCCAGCCAGGGCTGCCTTCAAACTGCCGGGTGCCGCCAAGACAGCAGCTGTTGCCTCACCCCCCAGGATGCACACTCTGGCTGTCACCAAGCTCTTTCCCCTGAATCCTGCCGTATCCTTGGCCCCTGCACAGCCGGCCTGTGGAGCTCCCCTGCAGGCTGGGACACTCTCGTCTCGCTGGGTTACTGGACCTTTGCCCTCCTTGGCTGAGTGGTTATTTGCCTTTGTGCGGGGCAGCCAGGGTTAGAGTTCCATCTTCAAGGGACGGGTGGCTGTGTTGCCCTTTCGATTTTTCTCCTTTCTTTCTAGCTGCTCTTGGGCAGGCTCACCTCCACAGCTGGCTGCTAACATACGAGTAGGTGTCCTTGAGGCTGCGTCTCAGGCACCCCCCTCTCATCTCCATTCTCGCCCTGGTCTCTCTCTTCCATTCTCAGCTGCCTCATTTACATACCCAGCCCAGGCCTCTCCCCAGAACTAGATATTTATGGCCAAGTGTCCCTTTGACTCCTTTACCTGGAAGCCCACAGGCCCACCTTGTCCTCGGAAGGCGAGCTCCTCCCCCGTACAAACCAGGTGCATGAACCAAAGGCAGGCAATTACCCTGCCCCCGCCTCTCCCTCACCAACCAGACACAAGCCAACAGCAAGTTGATCTCAACTTCCAAAAACAATCCCAGAACCTACCTTCTCCTCAGCATCAGTTGCACCAACCTCATGAACACCTCCATCATCTCTCACCTTGACCGTTGCAGCCACCTTCAGTCTTGCCACCTCTGTCCACTCTGGTTCCTTTTTAATTTATTCTGCATAACGTCTGCAAGTCTGAACCTGCGTCTCCCCTGACTACAGCACTCCAAGGGCTTCCCATTGCCCCATGACCCACAAGGTGCCATCGATTGCAGCCTGGCCTGCCTCTCTGGCATCATCTCACACCTCACTGCTCCTGTACTCTGCAGATCCAAAGGTCTTCTCCCTCCTGCTGCTCTTTGCCCATGCTTTTCCCTCTCCACCTGATCAATGTCATTTGGATCTGCAATCACCCCCTGCCCGGGAAGACTTGCCATGACTGGCGATTCCTCAACTACAAACTCTTTTCTTGCTCCTGTCGACTGCAGTTCTAAGCTTGTTCGTGGGGTGACCTAACCAGAGTCTGTCTTCCTCATTGGACTGTTAGCTCTGTGAGGGCAGGAACCATCACCATGGAATCCCCAGTGAATAAAGGAATGACTGCCTATTGTACTAAATCATTTTGGGATAACACTTACTTTTTTTTTGACATTAATTCTCAACCTCCTTTTGAGGAGAAATGATCAGTTCTGAAAAATGCTTAGGCAATTTTCTGGTCCACTTCAATGAGAATTAACCCTCTTCTGGGAGCCCACTCTGGCATTTAGGGACCTGAAATTTTTTTTAAAATATATTTTATTGATTTTTTACAGAGAGGAAGGGAGAGGGATAGAGAGCTAGAAACATCGATGAGAGAGAATCATCGACCAGCTGCCTCCTGCACACCCCTTACCAGGGATGTGCCCGCAGCCAATGTACATGCCCTTGACCGGAATCGAACCTGGGACCTTTCAGTCCGCAGACCGACGCTCTATCCATTGAGCCAAACCGGTTTCGGCTGAAAAATTTTTTTTAATTTTCTTTTTTTCTTCCCCCATTGCCCTCCCCCCCCCCCCCAGGGACCTGAAAAATTTTAACCAGATATTTATTTTTTTTCTCTTAATTTTTATTGATTTTTTTACAGAGAAGAAGGGAGAGGGATAGAGAGTTAGAAACATCGACGAGAGAGAAACATCTATCAGCTGCCTCCTGCACACCCCCTACTGGGGATGTGCCTGCAACCAAGGTACATGCCCTTGACCGGAATGGAACCTGGGACCTTTCAGTCCGCAGGCCGACGCTCTATCCACTGAGCCAAACCGGTTTTGGCAACCAGATATTTCTTTATTGAACCATCATATTTTGCTTTCTTTTTTCTTTTGTTAGATAACTATCAAGAAAGAATTGTCTTAGAGTTCTTTTCTTGCATAAAATTTTAATAAAAGCTTTGAAACGTGTATATAACCAAAATTCTTGAAGTGTGTATTTTTGTTGATAATATGGAAGCATATGCAGTGATTATTTGCCAAAAATTGGGAAGCCAAGGCCTTACTTAATGCAGGAACGTTTCACGGGTAGAGTGAATGACACACAGAAAATAAAACTAAAAAAAATAGAGTGAATGACACGCCCCTTAACCCCACCACCACCACAGCGCCACCTAGTGCCCACCGCTCGGGTACATAAGAATATAGCGAGGGTTGGGGAGAAGACTACAATTCCCATAAGGCGAGGGCTTGTAGTGACGTCATTGCGGAGCGCGGTCGGCCTCCGAAACGCGCGGTTCTCCCATTGGCCAACTGTTGGAAGCGCTTGTGCAGCCAGCACAGTCCCGCCCCTCTGACGCTGTGACGCGCCTTCTGAGCAGTCCTGGGATAGCGATGGAGACGCCCAGTGCGTCTCCCCGGGCCCTGTTGCTTTCCACCGCGTCCGGGCCCGGGAGAAAGCGGGCGGCTGCGGAGGCCGGGGCTGTGGCGAGGAAGCAAAAGGTCTTGGACGAGGAAGAGTACATCGAGGTAAGACCTCGGTGCGGACGCCAGCGATTTCTGGGTTCTCCTGGGTCCTCCCCTCCCACCCCCACCCCCCTCGCGCTCCTCTGGGCTACCTCCTCACTGGTTGAGGCACTCTCCTCCTCTCGCCGAGGTGAAGCAGCCCGAGTCCCTGCCGCCCTTGGGGTTTGGACAGTACGAGAGCCAAATAAACACAGTGCAGAAGGGGCTGGGTGTCCTTGATGGAGGAAGCAGTGTTGTAGGTGAGAGAGGAGGCAGTTCTGCTTGTATGTGTGGGGGATTAGGGAAACAAGGTTTTCTGTTAAAGCCTGAGTGAGAGTTTGGAAGGCTAGTGGCAAAGAGGACTTTCTAGAGAGCGGTCATGGCAAGTGCAAAGGCTGGGAGTCCTGCGATTGTGGCAGCATCTCGAAATCCTGCCGCAAACAGGCAGGAGGAGGAGATTGGGGGGTGTCAGTTTGGTGTGGGACCGGTTAAGTTTGGGAGGCTTCTAGTCTATACCGACAGGGGGCGTTAGTGGACAGCTGGGTGCACAAATGTACAGCTGAGGAGCAAGGTTTGGCTGGAGGTGCAGAGTTGGGGATCACAATTCGTGCTGGTGATGCGGGGGGGGGGGGGGGGGGGGGGGAGTGGCTGAAGTCATCCAGGTAAAGGAAGACCCAGAAGTCACTGGCGTCTGCACCGAGGTCTTACGTTGGAAGTAGGAGTGAAGGTGGCAATCTACCTTCTCCCCAGCTTCACTTGCACCAACTGATGAAAACCTTGGTCCAGCAGGTGTGGAAGTGGGGCCAGCAAATGGGAATGAGAATGAGAATGACCAGTTAGTAAGGGGGAGAGAACGGCTTCATGAAAATCAGAGGAGCATTTAGTAATGTTAGATGTTACAGCAAGGCCACATGGGATGTTGTTTAGAATGCTTTTTAAAAAACTTTTTTATGTGTTGAGAGAGAGAGAGAGAAGAAAACATGGACTTATTGTTCCACCCATTTATACATTCATTGGTTGACTCCCTAACCGGGGATCAAACCCACAACCCTGGCACATTGGGAGGATGCTCCAACCAACTGAGCTACCCAACCATGGCAGGGATGTTGTCCTCATCAGAAAATGCCCCTAAACTTGGGAGCATTGGGCTGGACAGAGGTTGGGGGGCGGATGGTCAGCAGTGGCCTTAGCATGTGCATCAGTTGACAGAGGCAGGGGGGCCTAGATGGCAGCTCTGACTCTTGTTCTGGTCTCTCCTGACAGGGCCTCCAGACAGTCATCCAGAGGGACTTCTTTCCTGACGTGGAAAAGCTGCAGGCACAGAAGGAATATCTGGAGGCTGAGGAGAATGGGGACCTGGAACGGATGCGCCAGATTGCCATCAAGTTTGGCTCTGCTCTGGGCAAGATGTCCCGAGAGCCCCCGCCGCCCTGTAAGAGGACTCCTGTGGGTGGCACAAACGGGAACAATCTCTGACTGTTGCTTCAGGTTCACTCTGAACCCCATTTCCTTCCTTTCCCCAGATGTGACTCCAGCCACATTTGAAACCCCTGAGGTGCACACAGGGCCTGGAGTGGTGGGCCACAAGCCCCAGGGCCGGGGCCAGGGCCTGGAGGATGGTGATGGTGAGTGCCCTCTTTCTGTCACATGGTCAGCGACCCCTAGGAGACTACCCTGGCCCTGCGCTAGGAAGGGGACCTCGCTGACCCAGCCTAGCTCCTCTAGGGAGCGCCCCTCCTCCAAGCTAAGCCCCGTGGCTGTAGGGGCCTGGGCCTGCCTTGGGCGCATAGTGGCCTGGTTTCCCTCCCAGAGGTCAGAGATTCCAGGGTTCCAGAATCCTGGGGAAGGATGGAGGGCCAGCTGCCAGCCTTGGTGTTTGTTAGCTGGAATGGACACTGGTTTGGAGGGATGGCTGCGGTGGGTGGGAGGGCCTGGGCTCACCCCCACCTGGGTCGCTGATGGCACCCCACCCCAAGCGAAGGGACACTCGGGGGCTCCCAGAGCTGCCGTATCTCCCAGGACCCTGGGCAAACCTGTTCTTTCTCTAACGTGTGGGTGCTCCCTTCCAGTCTGAGTCAGATCGCACACTTCGCTTGGCATCCAGCAGATGAGGAGAGCCACTGAAGGCTCCCTGGGCACTTGGGGTGGTTGATTCTGCCCCCGGGTGGGGAGTTGTCCGGCAGTGTGGGCTCTCACAACCAGACCCAGGATCAGGTGTGAGAGTTCTAGCCCTGCTTGTAGGTAAGTGCGGTTCCCAGGACCCACAGTCTGCAAGGGGGTATTGGTGCCATTTATGGCTCTGTGTCACCCCTCCTCCCCCCACTTTACCCCTGAGCAGGAGAGGCTGGAGAGGAGGAGGAGAAGGAGCCCCTGCCCAGCCTGGATGTCTTCCTGAGCCGGTACACAAGCGAGGACAACGCCTCTTTCCAGGAGATCATGGAGGTGGCCAAGGAGAAGAGCCGGGCACGCCATGCCTGGCTCTACCAGGCCGAGGAGGAGTTTGAGAAGGTATGCCTGGGTGCAGGGGCAGAAGCACCCTCTGTGGGGGTGGGGAAGTCCCAGGGCCAGGGCACTCTAGGGCGCTCTGACCCTCACTTTTCCTCATGTGATGCAGAGGCAGAAAGATAATCTTGCACTCCCATCGGCAGAGCACCAAGCCATTGAGAGCAGCCAGGCCGGCGTAGAGACCTGGAAATACAAGGCCAAGAACTCCCTCATGTACTACCCAGAGGGTGAGCAGGCGGCGTGGGCAGGGCTGGGTGTTTGGATTGCATCTGGCCTTCAAGGCGTGTGTCTCTGTTCCCTAGTATTCTGGGCCTCCGAGGGGTCCTGGTCTGTTTGGGGGCAGGTGGGTCTGTGTGGGAAGTCAGTGAGGGAGTGAGGCTCTCCCCAGCTTTGTTCGGGTTTTGTGATGTGGGGACTGAAGTCGGCTCCATGTGTCTGTTCAGTGGGGAATGACATGGCCTCTCTCAGGCCCTGAGCACCCCTCTGACACCTGCTGCCATCTCTCCTCGGTCTGCCAGGCGTCCCTGATGAGGAGCAGCTGTTTAAGAAGCCCCGGCAGGTGGTGCATAAGAATACTCGCTTCCTCAGGGACCCCTTCAGCCAGGCCCTGAGCAGGTCTCAGCTGCAGCAGGCTGCTGCCCTCAATGCCCAGGTGAGTGGCGGGAGCCAACAGCGGGCTGGCTGTGGGCAGAAATGACTTCTTTGATCTTGACTCTTCCTCTTAAATGAGTTCTTGGGCTCGGCAGAGCTCAGCTGTGCAGAAGTATTTGGGGCCCCTGTGTGGCAGGGTCCTGTGTGTTCTCGACCCATGTGGTCTCCCATTGGGGCTCTGTTTTGTCAGACACGTTCTGTGGGTCCAGATCGGTGCCAGCTCCCTTGGGGGGGCGAGGGCATGAGACAAAGTCAGCTTTGTGGGTCTAGCCTTCAAGGCATGTGTCTCTGGAAGCAGTCTGGCCAGACCTGCTTCCCTGCACCAGGCAGGGCTGGGGCGTGGGAGGGGGTAAGTAGGGAGTGGGTAGGCTGTGGTGGGGGGCTTGGTGTAGCAAACAGCACAGATTTCCAAGCGTGGGAGTCCCATGTGATGGCGGTTCTGGTGGTCATGGGGCTGAAGGGTGGGAGACAGGAGGTGGGGAGACTGCTCTGGAGGCTCTTATAGGGGCCTTATGGGAAGAAATCTGAGCACAGGCACCCATAGTTAGTGTAGCCCCTGAAAATATCCCAGGTGGGGTGTGGCCGAGCCCCACCCTGCATGGAGGGGGAGACAGAGGGGAGCTTCCTTCTTTGGATGCCTGCTCTGACAGGTCCTCAAGGTCTTTGCAGGGGCCAGAGGCCTCCTACTTTTCCCCAATGGGGCTACCCACCACAGAGACCCGGCTCTGCTCTTCGGGGGTTGGGAAGTGTTTCTGTGTTCCTGTGCACCTGCCCATCTGCCAGTGGGAGAGAGTGGTTTTGGGCCCCCTGACACGAGTCTCTCTGCTTGTTCCAGCACAAACAGGGCAAGGTGGGCCCCGATGGCAAGGAGCTGATCCCCCAGGAATCCCCTCGAGTGGGCGGATTTGGATTTGTTGCCACCCCTTCTCCTGCCCCTGGTGAGAAATGCGCCTGCTGCCACGCCGGCCCACCTGTGGACGGCCCGGGGTGGGGGTGGGGGGGAGGTGGGCTGCTCGGTTGGTCCTGGCCACTCTCGGCACTCCCCTAGGGTCTGCCCCTCACCTTGTGTGACTCAGGGACCCAGTGTCCCATCCACAAGGACAGGGCTGGACTGTAAGGCAGACCCGACCTGAGATGTGTGGGACCTGGTTTCTTTAGCCAGGTGGTCTGTCCCTCACCCAGAGCTGGGCAGGACAGACTGAGTTCGTCAGAACCAGGGGTGTTGAGGCTCTGCTGGACAGACTGGTGTGGTGAGCATGCTGGGGGGTGCAAGGGATGCCTGGGGCCTGGTTTGCAGGGAGGGCAGTGTAGTCCAGTGGGCTGCCAGGCAGACATCCTCGTATGTAGATGTGCATGGAAGGCAAGTTGTTGTCTGCAGGAGGCTGGTTACACCTGGGGCTGAAGGGGCCGTGCCTGGCCTGTGCGGGGTGGGCAAGATAGGCCTTGGGGAGCTTCTGGAGCCTGTGTCCCTCTCTCAGGCCGCCTACCTCCTGCCACTGGCCTGGGCTGGGGCTGGCTGTCCCCTCAGTCCTGGGGTAATGTTTCTGGGTCTCATGTTAGCACTGTAAGGAGGGGTCACTGGGCCCCAGCCCTGCATCTCCTCACACAGAAGGTGTGTGAGCCGTGGGGACAGTCTCACAGTACACACACTGTCCCTCTGCCCTCCCGTGCACTGGCCCTTGTGCTCTGGGGAGCTGGTTGCCATGACATAGGCAAGGGCATGTGGGGGTTTGCCCAGGGTCCTGGGATAAACGGCATCTCAGGAAGCCCCTGAGTGTCTCTTCTGTTGGGGTGGCCCTGTGCTAGGAAGGGGACCTCACTGACCCAGCCCAGCTTCTCTAGGGAGCTCCCCTCCTCCAAGCTAAGCCTGGCTGTAGGGGCTTGGGTCTGCCTTGGGCCCACAGTGGCCTTGTTTCCCTCTCAGAGGGCAGAGAGGCCAGGGTTCCAGAGTCCTGGGGAAGGATAGAGGGTCAGCTGCCAGCCTTGGTGTTTGTTAGCTGGAATGTGCACTGGGGGTAGGTGAGGGGGCTACATTGGGGGGGGAGGGCCCGGGCTCTGCTCCCACCTGGGCCCCCTAGCCTGAGGTGTCTGTGGGTTCTCCATCTGCAGGTGTGAACGAGTCTCCGCTGATGACCTGGGGAGAGGTTGAGAACACACCAGTGAGAGTTGAAGGATCAGAAACCCCCTACGTGGACAGGACACCAGGGCCAGCCTTCAAGGTGAGTTGTGGTGAGGGGAGCACAGGTGGGACCCCAAGTGGATGTGTGGTCTTCTGAGCACCCGTAGCTCAGTGCACAGAGGATGGCCCAGCTGCCACTGTCAAAGCAGAACTGACCAGTGGGCCGAGCCACATGCCAGGCCACACACCTGCTCAGGCGCTGCACTTCTAAATGGTGCCCGGGCAGTGAAGACAGGTGTGGGTGGATGGATGGTTTTGCCAAGGAGGAACTGGTGGGGTGAGGCCGAGGCAGTGAGGCAGGGAATGGCTGTGGCTCCTCTGAGCCTGCGGTCCCAGAGGATGGGGCTGCCCAGAGATGACCGGGGGTCTCAGAGGCAGACCCAGAGCTCGGGCTCGGCTGCAGGCCTGAGGGCTGGGAAGGGTCTCAGAACCCCAGCATTCTGTGGGGTGCGGTGTATGTCCTCAGAAGGGCTGTGTACTTCCACAGAGAGGCCTCTTGCAGAGATGGGGGTGGCCCAGAGATGGGGGTGGCCCAGCGGAGACTCGTTCACACCTGCAAATGGGCAAGCAGGTGGGGTCCCAGAGAAGTATTGGGAAGATGAGGTTCTCTGGTCTACACGCAGTTTGTTGGGGGAACTGAGTGACTGGCAGGGTGTGAAAGGAGGAAGCATACAGTTCTGCTATCTGGGTGCTGGGCAGTTGCAACTGTGGGGTGCTGGGAGGTTGAGGGAGACAGAGGTTGGTGTTGTCACAGACAAAGAGTGCAGGATTACCCCATCTGCTCTGACACCCCAAAGAATTGGGCTTGGAGTCTGGGATTGATGCAGAAGGCCTACCTGAAAGGCTGGGTCAGTCATCTTGAACCCGTCCCTTAAATGCTGCCAGTGATCAGTTTGAAATGCAACAAACAAACAAAAAATGGATATCACTCACTGTAGCAGCAGAAATTTAGAATAACCAGGAGTAACTTAGCTTTCAGAGAAACCACGGGAGAACACCACTAACTTCCCGTGCTCCCTGAGGGTGTGGGCTCTGCCGTGTGGCCTCCTCAGTGTAGTAGAGTTCATGTTGCCTTGATAGTTCAGAGAGGTAGCATATATAGATAGTATGTACGCAGAGGTTTTTCGTACCTCGGTTCTGAAATTTTTCTGGGTTGCAAGGAAAACTTGAGAAAGGAAAGACAGAGAGGAGCCTTTGCTGTCCGATACGAAAGCAATAGATATGTCAGAAGAGTGTCACTGGTCCTAGAACCTACAGGTCAATAGAAAAGAAGAAACATTTTGAAACAAACCTCAGTTCAAGTCAGAATTTAGGGTGTGTTGGAGATGCTAACTCAAATTGTGCTGAGTAGTAACTTGGAAAGGAAGTAAACTAGGTCCTTAATCTGTATAGCAGAATGTATTCCAGAAACTCGGAAAAGTTAAGTAGGGAGAGAATAAGTATAAAACAATGAGAAGAAAATAGTGCTCAATATTTAATATGATTTTAAGGTACAAAGGACTTTGTACACATAAAAGCAAAGGAAGAAATCACAAAGGAGTGATGTCTAGCTTACATTCTATGGAAATGACAAACTGAAGTACAGCCAAAAATGTCACACGTAAAACTAAAATCAAATAACTGGAAAGATATTTGTATGGCATAGCCTAATATAACCAACATAGATAAAGCTCCTATCTATATATATAAAAGCCTAAGTGATTGTTCAACTGGTTGACTGAACAACTGGTCGCTATGACGGTGCACTGACCACCAGGGGGCAGATGCTCAACACAGGAGCTGCCTCCTGGTGTTCAGTGCGCTCCCACAGCCAACCTGTTGCCGGCCAACTTCCCGTGGTCCCTCCCCACTGCTGGCCAGCTGACCCAGATGGGCCAGATTGGGACTGGGCAAAATGGCCCCGATTGGCCCTGATCACTGGCCAGGCCAAGGGACCCTACCCATGCATGAATTTTGTGCACCAGGCCTCTAGTAAGTAAATAAAGCTAAACAAACAAACAAACAAACAAAAAACCAAGGTAAGCACCTTGTTAGAAAAATAGGCCAAGGACACATTTTGGGAAGTTCTCAAAAGAAAAACAGAAAGTTGGTAAGACAGATAATCAGAGGGAAGCAGATTAAAACAAGATGCTCTGTTCTAAAAGATTGTGAGGTTCCTAACTCAGCAGTGCTGGCTTTGAGAGCACCGTGATGGCAGGTGGGCAGCTCGGCCTAGCTGGTTGGAGGCCTTCAGGGGCTTTTAGGAGAGGTGATGTTGGGTTGTTGAGATGGTGGGGGCCATGGGAAGAGTCAGCCCTTCCAGCAGTGAGGGACTGTCCGGCTCAGTGAGCACCCACACACCTACTTTGTAGATCTTGGAGCCAGGCCGCAGGGAGCGGCTGGGGCTGAAGATGGCCAACGAGGCTGCTGCCAAGAACCGGGCCAAGAAGCAGGAGGCCTTGCGGAGAGTGACGGAGAACCTGGCCAGGTGAGGGCTGTCTGACCCTCGTGGGGTTTCTCCCTGCTCCCACTCGGCCCCACCCCCAACAGTGTGGACGTTCGGTCTTCAGGGCAGTCCCAGGTGTTCTTCGATGGGTCCTGGGGCAGCTCCCCGGGTCCGGAGTGAGGCCCTGTGTGAACCAGGATGTGGGGGGCCCCTTCGTTTTTTTCTTCAACCTCTGAGGCACATCCCTAAAAGGTACCTTAAGGCCTGTTGTCCCACTGTGAGCTCTTGTCAGACCTGTGATTATGGAGGTCATCCTTCCCCTTAGAGAAAATTGGGGTCCACCCCAGCCCCGTGGCCAAGGGCAGCACCAGCACTCCACCTCAGGTCTGGCCACACTGCTGTATGCCAGGGCACTGGTGTCCTCAGCCCAGAGTGACCAGGAGTCTCCCGTGCGTCTTCCTGTGGAGCTGTGGCAGGCCCTATAGCTGGCGGTGCCCATCAGGCCTAATCTCCCTCTCTTGCTCACCCCCTCTATTCCAGCCTCACCCCCAAAGGCCTGAGCCCAGCCATGTCCCCAGCCCTGCAGCGCCTTGTGAGCAGGACAGCCAGCAAGTACACAGACCGGGCCCTGCGGGCCAGCTACACACCATCCCCAGCACGCTCAGCCCACCTCAAGACCCCGGCCGGCGGGCCCCAGACCCCGACGAGCACACCAGCTCCTGGCTCAGCCACACGCACCCCCCTCAGCCAGGACCCGGCCTCCATCACAGACAACCTGCTGCAGCTCCCTGCCCGGCGCAAAGCCTCAGACTTCTTCTAGGGCCAGGCCCGGGCTGGGCTCATGGGATATTTGTGGAGCCTGCAGGGCAGTTGTCCATTCAGCAGAGGACTCCGGCCTTTTGGGGACCCAGGCCCGGGCCAAAAGCAGTGACTGTCCCAGGAGCCGCCGAAGAAAGGTGCCATGTCACAGCCAGGCTGGCACAGGACCCACCCCATGGCCCTTGGATGCATCCCAGGGCTTTGCTGGTACTTTTTTCTATGGAGCCCCTGCCCATTTCTATTTAACAGGAATTAAAGAACACCTAGCACAGTCTGCAGGGCCGTCCCTTTGCTTGCATGGAGATCTCAGGATTATGGGAGAAGATGCTGTGTGGGGTGATCCTTGGAGGGCGAGGTGTCTTACCTTTCCTGTCACCACCTGCATTGCTTTCTGTGGCCCTCCTGGCCTTAAAACCTGCGCTGAGCTCACAGCATATTGGTCCCCTGTGACTCCCACCTCAAATTCTGTTCCTCTGAGGGAAGGACGGAGCCCTTGGGAACTGAGCCTCTAGGGTTCACCTGGGGCTCTGGGTCCTGGGCTTCATGGGTCCTACATAGGTGTCAGGCCACACCGCTGTGTGAGGTTCCTTCCCAGTGGCTTCACCATGACTTCTAAGCCCCTGGTTTCTAGCTCAGGTGGGGCAGGGCTGTCTCCATCTTCCTGCTCCCTCCACCCCCCCGTGCTCCAGGCACTGCCAGTCTTAGGATGCTGAGTCACCAATCTCACCTGTCACTCCCACCAGCAGTAGCCCCAGGTAACAGTGACCTGGGCCACAGTGTCAAGCAGTGGGGCCTGGCTCATGCAGCACCATTTATACCACCAGCCAGCGCTTGCTTGGCAGCCTGAGTGTATTGGTGCCCAACCCCCAGAAGGCCTAGGGCCAGCTGCTTCACATGGAGTTGGGGGGCCCCAGACCATGGCTGCTTGCCAAATGGGTCTCTTCTGCCTCAAGTGGGATCAGATTGTGCCCTTGGGGGCTCGCTGCTCAGGGAGGCGACCTGGAATCCCTCAGACCGGAGTCCTGCTTCGAGCACCCCAGCCCTCGCACCAGGCCGTCTTCCCGAGGACTCCTGCACTGGTCCGCTTCTGCCCTCCTGAGTGCCAGTAGCCTCCGGAGGCTGGTGCAGGGCCTGCTGCCTTCTGGACACCGCTAGCCTGCACTCCTCGGCGGTGAGTTCCTGCAAACTCCAGGGGCCAAGTCCTGGCTGTGCCCGGTGACCCACCAAGGGGGCTGGGGTGGGCTTAGCAGGTGAGCTTGGACCAAGGTCTGGGACACAAAGTGTGGGTTTTGATACTTTTCCCGCCTGGGGGAGAGTGGCCCTGGGCTTGAGGGTGCCCCCAGGAAGTGGGAAAGCAGAGGTCGGAGCGGGCATGAGTGAGATGCAGAGAGATGCTGTCCAGTCAGGGCCACCTAAGGCCAGGAGCTGACCACTTCCAGTACGTGGCTGGCCTGTTGGGAGTGTGCCCTGGGTGACAAAATAGGGCTGCTGTGTGGGGTGACCAGGATGCAGTGGAGAGGGTGCAGGTCAGAGGTCTAGGCTGGGGCTGCCTGCCTGGAGGATGAAGGGGATCCTCCAGGGGCGAGGGGAGGGAGGGGGAGGAGAACTTTGAGGAAGAGCTGTCAGGAAGTGGGATGGGGTCAGAGAGTGCTGTGCTGCACCTGAGGTGGGGGACACATCCGCCTGGCGAGCCCTGGAGGCTCTGGGCACCGGCAAGTCCGGGAGACCGGCGGGAGCCTGGCAAGATGGCCCATGGCTGCGATCGCCTTGTCCACAGGCCTCTCCTGAGAACTTGTGCCTGAGCCCCAGTCCCTGGACCCCTGTGCTGGAGACGCTGCGCCGCAAGGAGGGTGGTTGGCTGAGTCCTGGAGAGAAAGACTCCTCAGGGGGCACTCTCGATGCTTGTTTACACTTTGTGGTTTATTTGCTGGTTAGTAATTAACGTCTTTGCTACTAAGTAGAAGAAAGCTAATAGAACGTAATCAAAATAGTGGTTTAATTGACAGATTTTACTTGTTCCTTGCACCTGTGCCTTCTTCAGCTCCTACCTGCCTACTTAGTTTACGTGGGCGCCACCGTGCACCACGCCCCCCAGCCATCGGCACCCTAGGTACCTGCCTTCCCCACCTCGGCTCCGGAGACGTGGTGGTCTTTTGCCCTGGAGGTCTCTGCCAGCCTGTCCTCCATTTTGTCCTCGTTCTCGGGCACCACATGCAGCCGGTGCTGGGTTTTGGCCCCCAGCTTGTGATCGGGCCGGTGCTCGGGCCGGTGCTCAGGCCGGTGCTCGGGGCATGAGCCTGGCCGTGTGTCCAGTTTGCAGTCGGCCCGATACTTGCCCTCACCATCCTTCTTGAAGGAGGCGGAAGACATGGCTTTGGGCTTGGGGGGCTGCAGCCACGAGTGGCTGAGGATCTCGTCGATGTGCAGCCGCCGGTTGACGTCCGGCTGCAGGATGCGGTAGATGAGGTCCTTGCACTCACCGGTCAGGTTCTTGGAGCGTGGGAAGTCCACGCGGTGCTCCTTCTGGATGCGCAGCATCTTCTTGATGTCGGAGTCGTCGTAGGGCATGGAGCCGCAGACCATGATGTAGAGGATCACGCCCAGGCTCCAGATGTCGTAGACCTTGGGCTGGTAGGGGATGCCCTGCAGGACCTCGGGGGCCGCGTATGCCGCCGACCCACAGAAGGTCTTGCTGAGGATGATGCGCCCGCTGCAGTCTCTCAGGCAGCGCTTGGAGAAGCCAAAGTCGGACAGCTTGATGTTGAAGTCCTTGTCGAGGAGAAGGTTCTCGCACTTGAGGTCTCGGTGGACAACGTCCAGGTCGTGGCAGTACTTGACGGCGGAGGAGAGCTGGCGGAACATCTTGCGTGCCACATCCTCATGCAGGGCTCCCCGGCACTTGATGAACTCGAGGAGGTCGCCCTGGACCCCAAGCTCCATGACAATGTAGATTCGCCCATCCGAGGTCTCGAAGATCTCGTAGGTCTTGATGATGGAGCGATGATTGACAGTTGCCAGGATGTCCATCTCCCGAGGAAGGAATCTCTCCACAAAGTCGGAGGGCGTTTTCTTGCGGTCAATGATCTTGACCGCCACATTGAACTTGAGGCGCTCAGAGTAGGCTGATTTGACTTTGGCGTAGGAGCCCTTGCCAAGGTTGATACCCACGATGTAACCCTTTTTCCTTAGGACCGCAGCATCATCCATGGTGCCAGGAGTGGCTGGCGCCACTGCCCTCTACATCCCCTCCCCACGTGGGCCAGCAGGCATTGTCCTCATTTACAGTGTGGGGAGCCGTCTGGCTGGGCCTCCCTGGACTTGTGGAATGCTCAGCATTATCTCCACGTGACTTCAGCATGTGAAGTCATAAAGCCAGGCAGCCGGGAGTGGGACCTGGGCTGGGGGGAACAGGGCCCCTGGAACCCTGGAAGCCAGGCTGGCGTGGCAGGAGTGCCTATTCCCCACCCGCTGTAAGGAAGCCAGCACCTAGGACTGTGGTAACCGTCCCTGCGCCTCCTTGCCGCGGCTTCCCTGTCAGACGAGTCAGGCCGAAGGTGGGGGCTGCCCAGGAGTGCCAGCCCCATGCTGGCTTTCCTTTCTCGGCTGTGGGGACTGACCCTGGGTTAGCTCCTGTCTCGTTAGGCTTAGTTTCCTGCAGCTTCTTGGGTGTGTGAAGAAAACTCCATTGAGGGCTTGTGTCCTCAGAACTGGCGGTGTCTGGGAGGGTCTGCTCTGGTCTGGCCGGGCTGGCAGTGGTTCCAAGCTTCGTGGACAAGAGCAGCTTCTGTGTGGGGTAGAAGGGCTGGGTAGATGAGTGCTGTAGTGAGCAGGACGTGTCGGGGTGGAAGGCCAGGCAGGCTCTGGGGTGCTGCAGGCCCCAGGCTGGCAGATGTGCTCTGAGGACTGGGGCAGGCCTGGGGGATGGGGTGAGAGTCAGGTAGAGGAGGTGGTAGGCATCCAGGTAGGGAAGAGTCAGAGAGGAGAGGGTCTTGTTCTGAGAATGGCGGAGTCCCACAGACAGGAGGGAGGTGGGGGAAAAGGTAAGCGGGGGCTCTCCCCTGAGGGATGGGCAGCCACTGCAGGGCACAGGGAAGAAGAGCTGTGGCCCAAGTCACATTTTGCGACAGCCGCATCGAGAATGGGCTTTGGGGCGAGTGGAGGCCAGTACCTTTGACCAGGCAACAGGAGGCTGGACTAGGGTGGGCCTGGGGGTTCTGGGCGACAGAGAGAGACAACGGGCTGGTGTGCTGGTCAGTGATTGGGCAGGGCCCGGGCGGAGCCTGGGTGCTGGCGGTCCTGGGGATGCTGAGGGCCAGCGTCCTGTTAGGAGCAAGCACCTGGGTGGATACGTCAGTGAGGGCCTTTGTGAGGAGTGGCACGTCGCAGCTGTGGGAACCCTGGAAAGCATCGTTTGCGTCACTGAAACCGTCTTTTGCGCCTGGAAACAATGTGAAAACCTTCCTTCAGGGCGTGTGTGGAGTGCTGCTTTGGAAAATGTGGCCTCCTGTACACACCTTAGGTAGTGCAACGCCCTGCTGTTCACTTGTTTTCTGTCACGGGCATCCCATGGCCACCCGTAGCAAGTTGTCAGGACAGGTGTGCCATGTGCTCTGTGACCTGCTCCTGTGTGGGTGGTCAGGGGCTGACAGAGGAGCTGGCATGCAGAGGATCAACACCGCTCCATCCACCAGGTGACAAGGGGCAGGGCATGGCAGGCAGATGTAACGTGTTGCCCAGAGCACAGCTCTGTGGATGTACTTGGAGCATGTGTCCGGAGGTCCATGCTGAAGATGGCAGTGGCTGGACAGCCAGAGCCCAGGTGCCAGGCGGGAGTGACTGGTCCCAGCAGGGTGAGCCCTCCAGCAGCCAGTCCTCCCTGGGGCCCGCTTACCCTCTGAGGCCCGCTTTCTCCTGGGGGGTCTTTTAGGCTTAACTGACCAGTACTCACTCCTTTGTGTCCCAGAAGGGGCTGGTTGTGAGGATTTGCAGGCCAGGACCCAGTGCTGTCCTCACAGCTGAGTGACACTTTCACAAAGGCTTTAGGATCAAGACCCTCAACAGGGACGCTGTGGCTCAGTGCTCGCTCCCGCCCCTGCACACACTCGTCACATCATGTGCACTAGCAGTCCTTGTCCTCCTCCTCCTCCACGGGGCTAACTCCTTTCCCACTTTCTACTGTGCACCCAATGTTCTAGCTGGAGTGCTCCTGGATGTCTTCATTCTTGACGGATCCACTGACCCACTTGGTGGGTTCTCTGCCCCTTACCCTGCTCTTTTCCCGGGCAGTGTGGCTTCTTTGGTTCTTGGAAGACATGGCGGAGGAGGCAGGTCTCAGCATCGTGCAGGGATATGGAACAGGCAGCTCTGCCCAGGATGCGCACGCGGAGGCAGGGACTCCTGGTGTGTTGGAGGCGGAGTGTTAGATTGGACAGGGGACCTCCAGCGGAAGTCTCAACCGGCGGTCCTGTGGGTCAGAGGCCTGTAGACTCGGGGAAGGCCACTTTTGAGCTTGGGTTTTCTCCATAAATTTGGGTACCCATTTGTCCATTCACCCCGTAGGCATTTGAGGGTCCGTTCCAGGTGCTGGGCTACACTGGTGAACTAGAAAGGACTTAGGCCTTCCTGGAGCCTAGGAGGTTCAGTGTCCCACCAATGAGTGGGAATGCCCAGTAGTGACTGAGCTTTGACACTGGGAACATGAGCTGTGAGGACAGAATTGGGAATGGGATTTGAGGAGGCTGGGAAGGCTGAGGTCTTAGGAGTTAGCCACATGGAGGAGGAGGAGGAGGACAAGGACTGCTAGTGCACATGATGTGGTGAGAGTGTGCAGGGGCGGGAGCGAGCTCTGTGGGCCACAGCGTCCGTGTTGAGGGTCTTGATCCTAAAGCCTTTGTAAAAGGGTCACTGAGGAGGTCTATGCCAGGGTCGAGCCCAGTGAGGCCACTTGGGGAGGTGTGGCTTCAGTCAAGAAGTCTTCCCCTCTCTCGGCTGTTTCCCCACTTGCAAAGCATACAGTGGGTGCTCCTTCCTGCAGCCCCTCCTACCCAGGCTCACCTCCTCGCCGGGCTGCAGTGAGACTCCAGGCCCTCTTGTCGCGCACTGCCCGCTGCCTCGAGGACTGCAGCAGGCTGCAGAGGTGACCGAGAGGAGGATGCTCAGGAGCCTCTCCTCAGGATGTCCCTGTCTCAGTGCCACTCAACTGTCCCCTGTAATTCCACCCCACCATCAGCCAGGCTGCATGACTGGGCTCCTGGAGCCTTCAGTCTTCACTAAAAAACTGGGGGACAGCTCCAGTGTTACTCTAGGCCTGTTCTGTGCCTGGACCCTGGGCACTCACTGGCCTGCCTGGTGGAGCTCAGTGGCTGGCTGCTGAGTGCTGTAGGGGCCCCCAGGAGGCCGTGTGGAGGCCATGGCCCCTCAGCTGAGCCCGGAGAGAGAGGCCAGGTCTGAAGGGATGATTATAACATGTATGTGGGGTGGGGGTGGGGGTGAGGGAAGAGGCTGGGCGGCCAGGAAGAGGTCAGACCTGGGAGGACCTCAAAGGCCAGACACTGGGATCCTTCCCCTCAGCAGAGGGAGCCAGACTGGGTGCGGTGGGAGGCAATCGCAGGGCATACGAGAACGCCGTGGGAAAGGGGGCTGTGGGGAGGGAGGAGCCAGGCAGAGCAGTGGACTAACTATGGGGAGGGTTGCAGAGGGCAGGTCTGGGACACTCACTGGGGCTCACTTCTCCCAGTGGGCCGGGGTTCAGCTTTTCCTAAAACAGAGGTGTTGGGGTGGGGTGAGTCTGAAGGCTCTTGCCCTCTTGGTGTGTTAACCCTGCAGGTCCACAAGAAGTTGTCAGTGAGTGCAGAGCGGGAAGAGAAAGGGCCGCCACAGCAGAGGTGAGGACTGCATAGAAAAGGCCAAGCAGGGCCCCGCAGAGCACGTGGTTGGTGATGTTACGTGCGAGCCTGCTCCCTTGTGGGACGTAGACGCCCCAGTGGTCAGGCATGCATTGTGAGGACCCCTGTCTTGTCTCTTACCAGTATCAGCTTATCTACTCTGGCAGGGAGCATCCCCCCTGGGGACAGACGGGGACCAGAGGGGAACCGGGTGAGGTCAAGGCCACACAGCTGTGGGACATGTGGGCTGGAGTGTGGCTGGGCTGTCCAGCAGAGCCTCCTGCTTCACCTGAGCCGGGAGAATGACCACAGAGTGGGGTGACTCGGCACCATTGAGAAGTGGGAGCCTGCCGGACATAAGAGAACCCCTGGCGGATCAAGCAGAAAAACTAAGCTGCCCTTTAAGGTGGGGAGATCAAGAGAGTCTGAGAAGCTGGTGCATCTGGCTCTGCAGATCCCTCCTCACCAGCAGGCTTGTAGATCGTCCTCCCCACCCCTCCCTTACAGGCAGCCCTCCTTGGTCCTGTCCTCTCCATGTCCCGTCTCCCCCAGCACCACACTCATAGCCTCCCTCTTGAAGCAGCATCTTCCTCACTCAGCTCTCTGCTGTGGCCGAAGGCCTCAGGTCATGGTCATGGCTGGGTTCACTGGGATATATTTTCCAAACTTGGGGTGTGGTGGGGTGGATCCTCTCCTTAGACGACCGCAGTCAGCTGGGGCAAAGACATTCACCTTACAATCTGCACTAATATAGTTATTTATTGCTTTTTTTTACCAAGTTCTAAGGGAGGGAAAAGAAACTGACGAAAATAATGGCTCATCCCGGATTGTCTTCCTTCAATGGCTTGTCCCTGGGCCTTTTTGGAGCTCGGGCTCGAAGCTCTGAGCTCTGCCTCATTCCCTGCCAGCCCCTGGGCCATGGGAGAGGCTCACTAGGTGTGTGTGTCTGGAGGCTTCGGGGAGCCCTCTTCCGCTGCGTCCCTGCTTGGCTGCCCCTCTGTAGGGGCTGCGCTTCTGGTATCCAGCGGCCTCGACACCTCTTGCAGAATCTCCTCCTTGGGTTGTGACTCTGGGTTCACCTCAGGCTGTGCCTCCTGGGGCTCCAGCTTGGTGACAGACTTCTTGTCAGAGCCAGGCTCAGGGGTCCATGGGGGTTCCTGGGCCCCTGAGGGCTCATGGGCCCCTGAGGTCTCCCCCTCCTTGTCGGTGGCTGCAGAGAACAGGCCCCGGGCCTTGGGCTGCACCCAGCCATGGCTGAGGATCTCGTCGATGTGCAGCCGCCGGTTGACGTCCGGCTGCAGGATGCGGTAGATGAGGTCCTTGCACTCACCGGTCAGGTTCTTGAAGCGCGGGAAGTTAATGCGGTGCTCCTTCTGGATGCGCAGCATCTTCTTGATATTGGAGTCGTCGTAGGGCATGGAGCCGCAGACCATGATGTAGAGGATCACGCCCAGGCTCCAGATGTCGTAGACCTTGGGCTGGTAGGGGATGCCCTGCAGGACCTCGGGGGCCGCGTATGCCGCCGACCCACAGAAGGTCTTGCTCAGTGTCAATCGGCCACTGTCGTCCCGCAGGCAGCGCTTGGAGAAGCCAAAGTCGGACAGCTTGATGTTGAAGTCCTTGTCGAGGAGAAGGTTCTCGCACTTGAGGTCTCGGTGGACAATGTCCAGGTCGTGGCAGTACTTGACGGCGGAGGAGAGCTGGTGGAACTTCTTGCGAGCATCCTCTTCGTGCAGGGCTCCCCGGGTTTTGATGAATTCAAGGAGGTCGCCCTGGACCCCAAGCTCCATGATAATATAGACCTTGCCGTCTGATGTCTCAAAGATCTCATAGGTCTTGACGATGGAGCGGTGGTTTAGCATGGTTAGAATCTCAATTTCCCGGGGAAGGAATTTCTCCAAGAAGTCTGCGGGGGCTTTCTTGCGGTCGATGATCTTGACCGCCACGTTGAACTTTAGGCGCTCAGAGTAAGCAGATTTGACTTTTGCGTATGAGCCCTCTCCCAAATTTATCCCCATGATATAGCCTCGTCGCTTGAGGATGGCAGCATCATCCATGGTGCCAGGAGCACCCAGTGCCTCTGAGGCTGCCCTCTACATCCCTGCAAGACATGGGCCAGCAGTGTCCTCATTTACACTGTGGACGGATAGTCCTCTAGGCTGGCCTGGCCTGCTGTCCCTGCCTCCCAGAGGCCCAGACTCTGGGGTGGAACGTTCAGCATTGTCTCCCAGACGACTTCAGTGGGTGAAGTCATAAAGGAGGAGTATCTGGGGTAATGAGGTTCTGACTTGACCCCTTGGAATCAGAATCCTGGAAGGCTGGCCAGTAGGCTGCAGACTAAATGCCTACAGAGAGTGACCTCACACTTGGCTGGGACTCGAGGTAGCAGGGGGCTTGGGGGGGGGGGACACTTTCGTGTACCCATGCCTCCAAACGTGGAGCTAGGGCTGCTTGACCAGTGGTGGGGCTGATGACTGCCATCCTGGAAATTCAGGGCGGGTGGTTGTATCAGTCCAGGTCCCAGCAGAAACCAGGACATACTCCAGTTGGGGCAGTCTGAGGGTATAACAAGGGCATAATTTACAAAGGTGGGAGCAGAGTGCAGGAAACCCCAACAGTAGTCACACACTCCTGGAGAAAGGGAGGGATGGTCATTGGAACCTGGGAAGGATGGGATAGAGAGGGTGACCTTGAGAGAGGCAGTGACCTTAGGTAGAGGCAAGGAGCTGGGGACAAACGTCCCTGGTTTTTTCCCCCTTCAGTCTTGGAAGTCCTTGCCTTTGTCTACACAGGTGGCCTGCGGGCCATGCAGCAGGGTGAAGAATGGAGGTGAATCAGGTGGGGCAAAGACTCCAGGCCCAGGGTCACTGATTTTAGGAAGCCAAGGCTCTGCCCTCTCCTGAATGGGTTAGCCGGACTCTTCACCTCCCTGTACTTAACCTTTCCTCATCCAAAACTTGGCCAGCCTGCTTCTCTGATAGTGGCTTTGGCGGGGACAACCGGCAGGGATTTCTGCGCTTGGCTGTGTGTTCCTTCTTGGGGGTCTGCCCAGACCATAGCCTGGGCTGGGCTCCTAGGGCAGATCTGGGGCTGGGACAGAAGCTGGACCTTGACCCTGCTTTGAGTGCCATCAGCTGCTCCTGGAGTGCTCCCTGAGGATGGCACAAGTGGAGAGGTCAGCATTGGGCAGGGACCAGTTTCTGCCAGCAGTGGAGCGCCTCTGCTGTGACAGCCCCTTAGACTCGAGCACCTGCTCGGGGCCGCACCCAGAGGAGCAGGAGCAGGAGCAGGAGCAGGAGCAGGAGCAGGAGCAGGCAGGTCTGGCCTAGTCTTGGGTTTAACCTTGGCTACATCCACCCTGAGGAAGTGGGTGCCTCTCTCAGATGATCCTGAGTGTCCCCAAGATTAAGGGACACTCAGGAGAACCATGCCTTGGGTTAGCTTGAGAGGACTGCTCCTGGAGTGAGTCAGTGGAGCGGAGGTGGGCCAGGTCAGGATGGGTCCTCACTAGCCTTGGCCCTTCCCCCTTTCTCTGCTCTCACCTTCACCCTCTTTTTTATTTTTTATAAATATATTTTTATTGATTTCAGAAAGGAGGGGAGAGGGAGAGATAGAAACATCAAGGATGAGAGAGAATCATTGATTGGCTGCCTCCTGCATGCCCCCTACTGGGGATCGAGCCCTTGACCGGAATCAAACTCTTCAGTCCATGGGCTGATGCCCTATCCACTGAGCCAAACCGGCTAGGGCCTCTTTTTTATTTTTTAAAAATGTTTTTGTTGATTTTTTTAAGAGAGTTAGGGAGAAGGAGAAAAACATCGATGTGAGAGAGAAATATTGATTGATCATCTCTGGCACACACCCCAACCAGGGATCGAACCCGAAATCAGGCATGTGCCCTGATTGGGAATCAAACCAGGGACCTTTTGTTGCAACGACCAACGCTCAACTGAGTCACACTGGCCCTTCACCCTCTTTTCCAGCCCTGACACCCTGTGCCAGGTCTTGTGTGCTTGGCTGTTGGTCCTTCCTTTGGACAGCTTGCTCCTCTCTCCTACTGAGAACACCTTATCTGCTGGGTCCCTCCCATAGTCTCCTTGTTCCAGATAACAGATATGAAGTCAGTACTTAGAGCTTTGTCCCCAGTGGCTTTATTCTATGCAGATCTGGTCTTATGTGCCTAGTGTTCCTTCCCCTACCCCCCATTGTGTAGGCAGGGCCCTTCCTCCAGAGGCCAACTTTACTACAGGGTCTCTATAGAATGACGCCTTATTTTTATTTTAAAACATATTATTACTAGAGGCCCGGTCGTGCACGGATGGGGTCCAGCCGGCCAGGGGGAGGGGCCGCCTCCCGTCAAACTCCCGGTGGAGGGGACAATTTGCATATTAGCCTTTTATTATATAGGATAGGATTGATTCCAGAATGGAAGGGAGATAGAAACATCAATGATAGAGAATCATTGATTGGTCGCCTCCTACAAGGGATCCAGCCTGCAACCCGGCGTGTGCCCTGACCAGGGATCAAACCATGACCTCCTGGTTCATAGTTCGAAGCTCAATCCCAGAGCCACACCTGGGGGTGGGGGTGGGAGGAGCATGATACTCCTTTAGACTACTTCTTCCTTTTCAGTTGTGTGTGCCAGTGAAGCCACACCAGCCTGTGCCTGACAGCATCGATCCTCCTTTCCCACCTCCTCAAACTTGGGTCCTTCCAGTTTTCTTCATCCCTTTTTTGCAGTTCTTCTTTTTTTTTTTTTTAATATATTTTATTGATTTTTCACAGAGAGGAAGGGAGAGTTAGAAACATCGATGAGAAAGAAACATCGACCAGCTGCCTCCTGCACACCGCCTACTGGGGATGTGCCCGCAACCAAGGTACATGCCCTTGACCGGAATCGAACCCGGGACCCTGGGACCCTTCAGTCTGCAGGCCGACGCTCTATCCACTGAGCCAAACCGGTTTCGGCTGCAGTTCTTTTTTTTAAAAAAATTATTTTTACTTTTTTTTTTAATCTTCACCCGAGGATATGTTTATTGATTTTAGAAAAGGAGAGAGAGAGAGAGAGAAACATAGATCCCTGGGCTCTGACCAGGGATGGAACCTGCAACCTATGTGCCCTGACCTGGAATCGAACCCGCAGCCCTTTTGATGCACGGCAGGATGCTCCAACAAACTGAGGCACTCAGCCAGGGCGCAACCCTTCTGAAAAAGGCCGCTTTACGGGCCACGGACCGGACCTCGGCCTGCAGATGTGCAAGGTGTGAGACCCTTTGTGTCCCAGTCCCCCACGGCTCCTTCTCATCCTGCCCCTCTTCTTTCACGCGCTGCCCCCACCTCCCACCCCGGGGCCACGCCCCATTTTCCCGGCTTCACTGGGCCCCGCCCTTTCTGTGTCCCGTCCACTCGGTCCCATCGCCCGTCCCTCCCCTGCGCCCTGAGATCCTAGGCCCTTCAGCTCAGGTTACACCCCCGAGCCCCACCTCTCTGCTCAGCCAATGGCACTTCACTCCTTAAGTCCCGCCCCCCCGTCGGGCTGGCCCCTCACCAACCCGACCTCACGCCTCGCCCCTTTCGGGCACTACTGCCCAGGCTCCGCCCCAGCTCGGCCAAGGGTCCGCCAGCATTGGGAACGCGCAGGCCCCGCCCCCTCCTCGACGCTAATTGGTCGACGCGGGCGTCGGGGGCGGGAGGCAAGGAGTCGCAGAGCCGAACAGGACGGCCGCCATCTTGCGCGGAGCCCAAGTCGGAACCCTGGGTTGCGGCTGAGAGTGCGCGCGAGCCCGCGGTCGGAACCTCAGGCTGCGGTCGGAACCTCAGGCTGCAGCTGAGTGCGCGCGAGAGCCCCCGGTCCAGTTCAGCCGCGGCCCAGCCGGAGCCCCCTCCTCCCGCCACCTCTTCACGCCCGGCCCCGGCCCGGCCCCCCGACCCTCAGCCAGGCCCGGTTCGGCCTCCCCGCGGGGTCACGCGGCCGCCCCGGGGACGATGAACGGAGGATAAATGGTGCCCAAGGCAGACAGCGGTGCCTTCCTGCTGCTCTTCCTGCTCGTGCTCACCGTCACCGAGCCGCTGCGACCAGGTGCGCGGGGCGGGGGGGGCGGGGCGGCCGGCCGGCCGGGGGCGGGGCGAACAGGGCCGGGGTCGCCCCGGACCTGCCTCCGCTTGGTGGGGCCGTGTCCCGGGCGGACGCCTCCTGAGGCCTACCCGCGGTCCGCCGCGTCCCCCTTCCCGGGACCCCGCACCGCCGGGACCGTGCCGTGAGTTTACCTGGGGGGCTCGAGCGCCTCGTACGTCCAGAAACTTTGTTCTCGAGGGCTGTGGCCTTTGGGTCCGCGTCCGTGGAGCCACTACGTGCTTTGAGGTTGATGGAAGCGAGAGTGATGGAGTGAGTTCCTTCTCGCCCAGGAGCTGCGCCCTCATTTCTGGTCCAGCGGCTGGAGTTGGGCTGGGGGTTGGGTCCAGAGAGCAGCTCGTGGAGGCTCCTAGTTTCCATCGCTTCCTCCCAGCAGTGGGTTGATGCCAGCGTCTCAGTCCTGGAAACCCCTCGGCTGGAAAGCAGTAGCCGTGCCGCTCATTGTCGCTCGGTGAGGTGTTACATACACTTGAGAGGTACTCAGCTCAGAGACTGGACCCGAGGAGGTGCTAGGAGGCCGCCCAGCATCGCGCCGGCCTGTCCTGGGGCACAGGCTGACGCGCTGCCCCGCAGCCCCGCAGGTGTGTCGCAGTCGTGGGAGCCTGGACCGTGCCAGGTACTCAGGACTGGTCCTTGTATGTGATGATTAAATGCCTTTAGAACTCCCCTTGGAACAGGTGTTTCTATAAAAAGCCTGTGGTGGGGGGGTTCAGATCATTCATGGCAGCTAGAAGGTCCCAGACAATTTTTTTAATCTCTACCTGTTTCTGGTGTGCCCATCTGAACTGCAGCAAGAAATCCAAATCCTGCCGAGACCGGTTTGGCTCAGTGGATAGAGCGTCGGCCTGCGGACTGAAGGGTCCCCCAGGTTCGATTCCGGTCAAGGGCGTGTGCCTTGGTTGCGGGCATATCCCAGTGAGGGGGGGTGCAGGAGGCAGCTGATTGATGCTTCTCTCTCATCCATGTTTCTAGCTCTCTGTCCCTCTCCTTTCCTCTCTGTTAAAAATCAATAAAATATATTGGGGGGGGGAAAAATCCAAATCCCCAAATTCAGGGCTGATTTATCTAATAGGCACGGGAGAGGCAATGCTGGGGGCCCACAGTGCTTTTAGGAGTTCGTGAAAATGTTTGATTTCTTAAGTCAGCAGAAAAATGGAACTTTTAGATCAAAGAGAATGTAATGTACACATATAGGCAGTCATTTTTTATAACAATGCAGTTGAAAAGTATGATTTCCTTTTAACTATAAAATTGTGTGTGTGTGTTTTTTTAAAAATTTTTAACCCTCACCCGAGGATATGTTTTCATTGACTTCAGAAAGAGAGAGAGAGAGAGAGAAACAGAAACTTTGATCGGTTGCCTCCTATCCTCGCCCCTACTTGAGATTGAAGCTGCAGTCTAGGTATGTGCTGTGACCCTGAATCCAACCTGCAACCTTTTGGTGTATGGGAGGATGTTCCAACCAACTGAGCCACCCAGCTGGGATGAAAAGTATGATTCTTAACTTTTTTTTTGTTAATCCTCACCCGAGGATATTTTTTCCATTGATTTGAGAGAGAGAAAAACGGAAACATCAATGTGTCACATCGATTGGTTGCCGCCTGCACACACGCCAACTGGGGCCAGGTAGCCAGGAGCAGGAAGGGGGGTTCCATGAAGGTGGAGGTGCTCAGGGCTGTCTTCTGTGAGCACTGTCAGGCCTCAGTGGGTGAAGGCAGGCTGGGGAGCACAGTGGTATGCGGCTGATCCTCCACCGTGCCCTAGCCAGGCTCTCACCCTAGACACACTGAACCTCTTGACTATCTTGTGGCCAAGACCCTAGGCTCAGCCTGGAGTGTCTGCAGTGATACTTCTCTGGGCAGCAGGATGACTGGTTCTGGGAGAGCCTTGGTAGGAAAGGAAGCCAGGAAAAGGACCACCTATCTAGGAGGGTACTGTGTGGGCTCTTGGGGACCAGAGCCAATGGATTGTGGGTTGTGATGAGGTGCTTTAGAAAACAAGTCTAGCCCTACCTGGTTTGGCTCAGTGGGTAGAGTGTCGGCCTGCGGACTGAAAGGTCCCAGGTTCGATTCCGGTCACAGGCACATTTTCGGGTTGTAGGCCCAATCCCTAGTAGGGGGCGATGATTCTCATCATTGATGTTTCTTTCTCACTCTCCCTTCCTCTCTGAAACCAATAAAATGTATATTAAAACAACAACAAAACACAAGTCTACACCTGTAGAAAGGTGAGACATCATCCTGTTCTGGCTTGTGGGTCCCAGTTTTGCACATTAGGTCACTGGACTGAGTGAAGCCATGTACCATGCATGACTACCTTCCTTGGGGTGCCTCTGGTTCCAAGTCCAGCATCTCCTACCTGGATGATAGAGGTGACCAATGTTCCCAACTCCTTTTCTGTCTGTCCACATATCCTGCTAACTGGCCAGCAGTAATTCAACAAGCGTCTGAGTGTTTGATACCTGCCCATCTACTAGGGATGCTCCAATAGAATAAACCCCTTCCTCTGGGAGTGCCCTTCAGGTGAGGAAAGAGTCAAGGTGTAAACCGGTCCACTGAGTGTTGGCCTAGGCACGTGTCAGAGATGGCCAACCATTTGTACCTGTGAAGCAGGGAGGACACAGAAGACATCGCACTTAGGTCGGAGTTGGGGCAGGGAGGCACCTGTGGCAGAGGGAGCAAAGTTACCTTTTTCACTCCATGACACTCCATATTAGAGCTTTGCGGCGGCCCCCAGTGGTATCTTGACTTGCCTTACAATTGGGGGACTCCAACTGGCTCCCTGACGGTGTTTGGGCAGCAAGGGCAAGTCTCACTCTGGGTCAGATGTTCTGTGTGCTGTGTGTGCTGTGCCTCCTTCCCAGGCAGGGGTCTGCTGGCTGGCATTTTCGAGGGGGTGCTTCTTTGGTCATAGCCTGCATTTCTTCTATTGGAATTCTGACTTAAGACTCATACTCGGGTGTGAGGAGGGCACCTGTCAGAACCTGTTTCCCAGATGGGAGGGAGGCAGGCAAGTAGGTTTCTTCTGATTTCTGCCAGGGGGAACCCCTGAGGACGGGGACCAAGCCATTTTTGGCTCCTCTCTGATGCAGGCCAGGGCACGAGGCCTTTCACAGACTGGGGCAATGGGCCACACAAGAGTGCTGAACTTGACCTTTGGCCAAAGTTTATTTTAAATGCATATCTGATGTGGCTTGATTGAGGATGTGTTACATGACAGGAGCTTTTGTAGTAAGGACATGTGTTAACTCTCAGGTGGTCCCTATGAGATAGATACTCTTATTAGCTCCATTTACAGATAGGGAAATTGTAATACAGAGAGCTCATCAAGCTAAGTGGCTGAGAAGAGATTTAGTCCTAGAAGTCTGGCCTGATTCCATTGTGCACCTTTCCCAGGGGCTTATGTGTGTTCTATCTTTAACCCCTGCTGTGGAGCCCTAGGCCGCTTTTCTTCTGATGGACCCAGTGGCTCACCAGGTGGGAATTCTGAAGCTTTTTCCATCTGAATACCCTGGTTTGAGGGATAGGACCAGCCCTCCCCCCGAATTCCTTCTGTGGTTAACCGTAATGACCTATGAAGATGTGTATTGTCTCCCCGAGATGTTAGAAAGGTTGGGGATCTCTGCTGAGGGGTGACATACATACAGGGGCATTTAGGGCCACTGACTGCAGTATCATCTCCCTGACCCTTTATCTGTACAGGGAATGCAACATCAATTACTGATTTCTAAAACTGGTTTTTTTCTAAGCATCAGTTATGAAAGAAAATCATGCCATGGGTTTAGCCATAGCTCCAGCCAGGGTGACTCCACCACACTTAGCTGAGAAAACATTTACCTTTCCTGAGTGAGCATGGTCTTGGCTGAGTTCCCCGGCCCTATAGGTGATGTAGCAGGACTGGAACTGTGTGTCTTGGGATTAAGAAAGCTGGCTGGGAGAGGCAAGTGACTTGTATAAAGTCACATAGCTGGAGAGCAGAGTAGCTGGGATTCAGACCCACTAGGAGCTGGCTCCTAGTTCAGGGTTCTTTCCCCATGGCCATTAGGGACCTGCTGGGTATGCTGAACTTATAAATCCTCAGTGAGCCGAGAAGTGGCCACAGCACTGGAGCAGCATACGGGTTAACGAATAGGAAACGTGGATATTTTATAAGCAGAACTGGCTGAAGCTTATAGAAGTAGCTGGAAAGTTGAGCCTGCACTTAGGCTGGCCAAGTGCCTTCTGAGTTTGGAGTTCTTTCCTCCACAGCCTACCACCTTGTAACACTATAGAACTTGCCCTACTAGCAGACTGGGCTTTGGTTTTTATAATTTAATTCTTTTTAGTTGGAAAGTAGTGTAACACTTTTCCAACCTTACTAGCTAATTGTTTTGTTGTTGCTTTTAAAGTAAACATTTGGTAGGAAATGTTTATATAAACTAGGAGTTCTCAGTTGGTGGTTGGCATGTGGGGGGCAGCTTATTGGTGATTCTCTCATTATTGATGTTTCTGTCTCTTTCTCCCTCTCCCTTCCTCTCTGAAATCAATAAAAATACATAAAGAAATATATTCCTAAAAAAAATAATGTGAAACTTACAGAAAAGTTGCAAGAATACAATTAGTGCAAGAACACTTGCATATCCTGTATTAGATGTACCTATTGGTAGCATTTTATTTTATTTGCCTTATCTCCCCTGGGTGTTTATACTCATGCATAGAAATGTGTGCATGCACAAAATTGTTTTTCTGAACCATTTGACAGTAAGTTGCGTATGGCATGGCCCTTTCCCCTGAACGCTTTGATCATTTCAGAGAGCAGGAGGAGGAGCCTGGTACTTAGCTTCCTTGAAAGATGAAAGGTGATGCTTCCCATCCCATTGCTTGCATTCACCCTGTAACAAACCCTCACTGCCACCTGCTGTGTGCCAGGCACTGTGTCACCGCAGATGGTGTTGCGGGCACAGGATGTGCTGTGGTTAAAGCTCTGGTTTGCCCAGGTGGCAGCTAGGCAAGGTTAATATTTCAGTTAGTGGTTCTAGTCTTAGGAATGAAGAATGTGCTTTTGTTGCACACTTTGGCCAATGGGTCTGTACATTCTCGCTCTTATTAGGCTGTTTTTTGGGGGTTTTTTCCTGTTCCTCTTCCTGTCCAGATTGCTCTTGCCTGCAGCCCTCTGGTCCTGCTTCCCAGACCTAGCTCCTTGGCACTATCTTCCCCCTGCCCTCCTCTGGCAGTTCCGCAGCACTTAATGCATGCATACATCATGGGAGGTGGCCTAGTTTTGGACCCTCCCTGTACCCATGATATCTCACCTCTGTTCCTCTTTCTCTCCTTGGCATAGGGAAATACGTAGTAGATTCTTGGCCCTGAGTGGAATGTGTCAGTGACAACATTTAGAACCTAGTAGATAGCAACAAACTGATTAAATGTCTTTTCCTTGGTGTGCTGCTAGATTGTTCCTTTGTCACATGTGTTTTTGTGTTTGGGTTGCTGAAGAGTTGGTGATCAGTCCTTTCTCCTTCCTGTACGCTGAGCAGGTCAGTAATCCCAAGAGCCCAATTTTGGGCTAACATTTTGCCAGAGGGAAGGGTGGGATCACAGTGTGGTTTTTATGTAACATCAATATACTTGTTTCTGTGTGATTTACCTATTGACTTGGAATGTTTAGTAAAAGACAGTCCTGCCACTAAAGATGGGCCACAGTCTGGCCAGGGAAGTCCAGGGGAGGGTGAATGGTATGTGGGTAGTGGGCAGAGTGCAGCTGACTGGGGATCTGGGGCTTATGGGCAATGACCTGGGAGAAAGGAAAGCCCAGGTCTGGCATTACTTTATTATTATTTTTAATCCTTACCCAAAGATATGTTTATTGATTTTATTTTACTTATTTATTTTTTAAATATATTTTTATTGATTTCAGAGAGGAAAGGAGAGAGATAGAAATATCAATGATGAGAGAGAATCATTGACTGGCTGCCTTCTACATGCCCCCTACTGGAGATTGAGCCTGTAACCCAGCATGTGCCCTTGACCTCAATTGAACCCGGGATCCTTCAATCCGCAGGCCATCGCTCTATTCACTGAGCCAAGCCAGCTAGGGCTGTTTATTGATTTTAGAGAGGAAGGGAGGGAGGAGGAGAGAGAGAAGCATCGATGTGAGAGAGAGACATCACGTACATGCCATGACCAGGGGCGGGGAGCAAACCTGCAACCCAGGTACATGCCCTTGACTGGGACTCAGACACACAACCCTTTGATGTGCGGGCCAACGCTCTAACCCTTGAGCAACAGTGGCAGGGGCATAAGGTCCAAGTTCTCACACCACAACACTGGACTCCCCTTGATCTAACTGCAGCTGCTCCTCTACAGACAGCTCATTTAAAGTAATACCAGAGCCCAGCTGGTGTGGCTCAGTGGTTGAGCATCCACCTGTGAACCAGAAGGTCATGATTCAATTCCTGGTCACGGCACATGCCTGGGATGCAGGCTCTATCCCCAGTGTGAGGTGTGCAGGAGGCAGCTGATCAATGATTCAACAACAACAAAAAGGAACTTGGACCCTACAGCCGCACTGCTTGGTGTCAGATCTTGCTCTGCACCCCACTTTGTGACTTCTCTGTGCCTCAGTTTCCTTATCTGTGCCATGAACATAACAGAACTTCATAAAGATGTGAGAATTAAATGGGTTAAGTGTAAAGTTCTAAGAAATGTCTGATATAAAGCAAATGCTTCATAAAGGCCAACAGTAAATGTTATCCACGAATGGACATCAGGGAGTGTAAGGACCTCACCTTAAACTGTAAGCAGGACTCCTCACACACACACAAGGGAATATTATCAGGAGAGGGTCTGGTTCATGTCCTCCCTCCTTCCCCCTCCACCAGGCAGCAGAGCACAGTGGCTTTCAGCAGTGTCTGATACATACAGCTGAATGAGTAGCCATTTTTGATGGTCAGGGGGTGGGGGTATAGTTTTTGAAAGCCCACCAAACAGCCGCAGCACTTTGGACAGGGCTAGGATTGTTCACATTGACATGTTTTGCTCTTTGTCACGTTCATGCTGTGTCTCCTGAGTCTGGTCTGGCACAGAGTGGGCACTCAGAAATCAGTTATTGAATAAATGCACAAATGGCTATTTATATTTTGACATAAAGAGCAACAGCTCCCTTAGCCAGCAGGCTTTGCAGCTGTCCCTAGGTGGGGGGTGGGGGTGAGGACAAGGACCTTGTGGCTGCCTGCCTATGGAAGACTTGTAGGGGGGTTGTTGCAGAGCCAGCTGGCCTTGGCCTCACACTGGGGGAAGCTTGCTTCTGCAGATACTGGCTGAACTGAGAGGTGAGGGCAGGTGAGGGCTTCTCACAAATATGGATCCTCACCTGAAGTTCACCAGCCACCCAGACTGGGGTTTAGAGGGGCTGAGGGCTCCTGCAGTTTGGAGCCTCAGGGCCTGGATGCCTCTCTGATGGACTTGCCTGACACTGAGGCTTTAGAACTGGACTGCCCCCTGCTTGAGGAAGTGACCTGCCCTTCCATAGGCCATTGCACAGTACAAGCCTTTCTTTGGTGCAGGGACTGCACACACTCACCTCTGGGCCTTCTTGCTCTCCTCTCTGCCTGGTGGCTGTCGCTTCAGTGAACTGGACTGCATCAGTGAACCTAGGCTAGTCATTATCCTTAGTCAGTGTCTCTGATCCCTTCCAGTCCCTCTCTGTAGGCTGACTTCTGGATCCCTGGCAGCCAACCATCAGTTTGATCAGCTTCTCGTCTGTCTGGTCTCCGCTGTTGACTGCTCCGTGTTAGACAGAACAGAGTGAGAGCAGAGCCCTGTGGGATATGCTGGACCAACATGGCCTCCAGGTCCACCCTGCACTCCCACTTGTCTCAGAATCCTTGTTCCCTGGGGGACTTTCCTTTGGAGTTCATTTCTGTGAAGGAAATAGCTTGGGGCTGCCCAGGGTGTTGAACAAGGGTTAGGAACCACCACAGAGGGCAGGCATCCCAGAGGGCCAGTCGAGACGTGATCTTCCAGGACCCCTGCACCCTTAGATTGCCTTCAGGTCTCCTGTTGCAGTGCTTTTGAGTGCCACTGGCTACCTCTAGAGTCCCCGGGTCAGTTAGAGTAGCTACAAAGCTTTGTGGTCTCAGAAGACTGAACAAGAGGATTAGAAGTACCTGAAAGGAATGAGGCTTGCTTGTGGCCCAGGCGGGCTTTTGCTTAGCCCTCAGTGGTTTGTTGGCCAACTGTGGGAGGGGAGACAGTCTTCAAATTCCCCTCTACCCTGTTGGTGTGGAGGATGCAGACCACATGGCGACCCACAGTGAAAGCCCAGGACAGTTGGGAACACATTCATACACAGTATTTTACATAAATGGAATTAGTACTTTTTACACAGTTTTTTGACGTTTTCATTTGACAGTGTTTGGGGATCTTTGTAAGTTGCCTTATTTTTTTTGGGGGGGGGGCTGTAAAAACTTTATTCGTAATATTTTCTCTATCTTTTCTTTAATAAGACTGAAAACTTTCCTCAGTCTTCTTTTGTTTTGTCTCTGGAGTGTGGTTATGAGAGAGACCTCTTATGAAAATTTTTCATCATTCTGGCAAGGTGGCTCACTTGGTTGGAGTATCGTTCTGTGCATGGAAAGGTTGCTGAGCCAGGGAATCCCAAGAACCTGAGTGGATGGGGGTGTTGGGGGAAGTCTGGAGGTGGTTCTTCATCTCATGAAAAGGCAAATGGCATTTAGAACACTTAGAGAAGGTGGGGAGTTTGTAACATCATCACAGTTTTTTCTAGATTGATCTCCTGTGAATTGTTTCAAATGCCTGGCAATGCTTTCCCTCACCTAGTTTGCCCTCCCAAGTCCATTCTCTGTCCTGCTGCTGGTGTTCTGGCGAAGCGCTCCTCCACTGCCAGCGGCATCCACTCCCGGAGCCGGAGCCCATCCGTGAAGCCATCTGGTCCTGCGGTACCTTTTGGTTTTAAATCCTGCTGGGCTCCAGCCGAGCAGAGTGCTCCTTTCCTGCTCAGTGGCACTTACCCAGGCTGAGCCCTTGGCCTTCTTATGTTTGCTGGTGGTTCAGGTGCTGCCCATCCTACTTGAATTCAAGCCCCTTGTTCTTACCTTCTTCTTTTTTTAAAAAAAATATATTTTATTGATTTTTTACAGAGAGGGATAGAGAGTTAGAAACATCGATGAGAGAGAAACATCGATCAGCTGCCTCTTGCACACCCCCTACTGGGGATGTGCCCGCATCCAAGGTACATGCCCTTGACCGGAATCGAACCTGGGACCCTTGAGTCCGCAGGCCGACGCTCTATCCACTGAGCCAAACCGGTTTCGTCGTTATTCTTACCTTCTTACCTCAGGACACAGGTAACTCTGCTTGAGAAGGCCTGTTTAGCAGGGATGGCCCTCTGTTGTGTATTTTCATGGCTCTGTGTTCTCATCAGTGATCTCTGTTCCCTCTTGAAGGTGTCCAGAGAAGAGACAACTGGCCCAAGTTCTGTGCTGCTGTTCCCATGAGAGCTGTTCTCCTAGAATTGTCATGTCACTTGTACAGCGGGCCCAGCCCGCCCTTATTTTCAGATCCTCTCCCTTCTGGTTCTAAGTGTTGTGCTAGATAAATATCTCTGTTCCAGCACTGCCTTGTGTAGTGGGCGGAAGGAGAACCCATGGGAACATCCTGCCCTGCTGGGAAGCAGCTGTTAGCGCTTTCCAAGGAAGAATGTTGCAGCAATCTGATGGAGGCGATACTGCCCACTGGGAAGCTGGATCCTCCTGGTCCTGGTTGGGCGCTCCAGCATGGTGCAGGGGCTGCCTTAAGATCTCCGTCCACTGGGGGAGGCCATGGAGTGGGTTGTGGGCAGTGGGAAGAGATGGGGTAGAATTCTCCTGCATTTGTTGGCAGGAAATTTTTTTATTTCCTGAGCAGCGTGACTGGATGCGTGTGCTTCTGCTATACTAAGTCTTCCTCTATTTCTTTGTGGGCAAATGTTGCGAAATCAATTCCAAACAATTTAGGCAGCATATTAAATTTCACGCAGTAATTTGAGACAGCTCAGTTTACATAATTCAAAATGAGGCCAAGGCTTGCTGACAAAGAATAAATGGAATGTAGACAAAGATTTTATTGCGGAGACTTGTACATTTCTACAGGCATGAGTCCTTTAAACTCACACAATGCATAGTTTAAAGCAGTAGTTCTTTAATTGTGGCCAGGGGTCTAGGGGAAGGGACTCAGGAGGTCAAAACTATTTTCATAATAATACCAAGGTATCATCTGCCTCTCTCTCTTGTTCTCTCACAAATGCACAGTGGCATTTCCAAAGGCTACATGACATGTATTGATGGCTAATGGGATGTGTGCTTGGGATTTCTTCTCTCCTTTTTTTAAAAATAGGATTTTTAAAAAATTGTGGTAAAATACACATAACAAAACTTACCGCTTTAACCATTGTTTAGTGTACATTTAGGTGGCGTTAAATACAGTGACAGTGTTGTGCAACTATCACCCAGTGCTTATTTCCAGAACTTCTTCATTTTCCCAAACTGAAACTGTACCCTTAAAGGGAACTCCCCATCACCTCTCCCCCAGCGCCTGGTAACCTATGTTCTACTTTCTATCTCTATGAATTTGACTACTCTAGGGAACTCCTATAAGTGGAAGCATTTGTCCTTCTCTGTCTAGCTTATTTCACCTATCATAATGTCCTTAGGTTCATCCATTTTGTGGCATGTGTCAATTTCCTCCCTTTAAAAATATATTTTTTAATTGATTTCAGAGAGTAAGGGAAAGTGGGGGAGAGAGAGAGAGAAACATCAGTGATAAGAGAGAATCACTGAATGGCTGCCTCCTGCACACCCCACACTAGGGATTGAGCCCACACCCGGGCATGTGACTTGACAGGGAATCGAACTGGCAACTTTTCGGTGCACTGGACAACACCTAACAAAGCCACACCAGCCAGGGCAAAAAAGTTCTCAATTTTAATGAAGTCCAATTTATCAACTTTTTCTTTTAGGGATTGAACTTCTGGTATATGTATCTAAGAAATATTTGCCAAGGTCACAAAGATTTTCTCCTATGTTTTCTAGATATTTTATGGTTTTAGGCTTTCCTCTTTAAAAATCAATTTAAAAATTTGATATCCAGTTGTCCCAGTACCATTTGTTGAAAGGATGATTCTTTCTCCAGGAAATTGCCTTTGCACCTTTCTCATAAATCATTTGCTCCCTTATGTGTGGGCCTATTTTTGGACACGCTGTTCTGGTTCCATTGGTCTTAATGTATGTCTTGATGCTTATGCCACACTGTTTTTGTTGTTGTTTTGTTTTTTAATGCCGCGCTGTCTTGATTACTGTAACTTAGTAAGTGCTTATATCAGGTGGTGTGAATCCTCCAGCTTTGTTCTTACTTTTCAAAGTTGTTTTGAGTATTCTAAGTCTTTTGCATTTCTATATGAGTTTTAGAACCACTTTGTCAATTTCTACAAAAAGGCCTGCTAGAATATTGATTTGGATTGCATTGAATCTGTAATGAATTTGGGTAGAATTGGTATCTTAACAGTATTGAGCTTACTGATCCATACCACATCATATATCCCCATAGGTTTAGATCTTTAAAATTTTTCTCTTAGCAATAGTCTGCAATTTTCAGTGTATAGAACTTGCACATCTGTCATTACATTTATCCTTAAGTGTTTCTTGGTTTTGATGCTATTGTTATGGTAATTTTAAATATTTAAATTACCGAAAGGGTTTGTATGGAATTGGTGTTATTTCTACCTTAAATATTTAGTAGAATTTTCCAGTGAAGCCATCTAGGCCTTGAGTTTTCTTTTTCTTTTTTAAAAATATATATTTTATTGACTTTTTACAGAGAGGAAGGGAGAGGGATAGAGAGCTAGAAGCATCGATGAGAGAGAAACACCGATCAGCTGCCTCCTGCACACTCCCCACTGGGTATGTGCCCACAACCAAGGTACATGCCCTTGACCGGAATCAAACCTGGGACCCTTGAGTCCGAAGGCCGACGCTCTATCCACTGAGCCAAACCGGCCAGGGCGCCTGGAGTTTTCTTTGTGTGAATTTTTTAAACTAAAAATTCAGTTTCTTTTATAGCTATAAGGTTACTCAGATTATTGATTCTTTTTTGAGTGAGCTTTAGTATTTGTGACTTTCAAGGAATTTTTTTAATGTGTTTATTTGATCCATATTTTTTCTTTGATCCATAGGCTCTTTAGAAGTGTGTGAGTTATTGCCATATAGTTGGGGGAATTTTCCAGGTATCTTTCTGCTGTTGATTTTTTTAAGAATGTATTTTTTATTGATTTTTGAAAGAGGAAGGGAGAAGGAATAGAGAGATAGAAACACCAGTGAGAAACATCACCTCCTGCATGCCCCCTACTAGGGATCAAGCCTGCAACCCGGGCATGTGTCCTGACCAGGAATGAAACCATGACTTCCTGGTTCATGGGCCAATGCTCAACCACGGAGCCACACCAGCCTGGCTGTTGTTGATTTTTAATTAAATTGTGGTGAAACAATATACTCCATATGATTTTAGTCATTATAAACTTGAGATTTGTTTTATGGCCATAACATTCTCTATTATGGTCAATGTTATCTATGCATATGAAAATAGTTATGTATTCCGCTGTTTTTGGGTGGAGAGTTCTATAAATGTTGGTTCAGATCAGTTGGTTGATAGTGTTCAGGTTGTCTGGAGGAGAGTGAAATCTCTGACTATAATTGTGAATTTGTCTATTAGTTATAGCAATTTTTCATCTGTATTTTAAAGCTCTGCAATAGATTCATAAACATTTAGGATTATTATGTTCTTTATCATTATTAAACTAGAGGCCCAGTGCACAAAATTCGTGCACTCGGGGAGGGAGGTCCCTCAGCCCGGCCTATGCCCTCTCACAGTCCGGGAGCCCTTGGGGGGATGTCCAACTGTTGGCATTCGGACATCCTTAGCGCTGCAGTGGAGGCGGGAGACGCTCCTGCCACCACCACTGCACTCCCCAGCTATGAGCTGGCTCAGGGCTTCTGGTTGAGCGGCGTTCCCGCTGTGGGAGTGCACTGACCACCAGGGGGCAGCTCCTGTGTTGAGCATCTGCCCCCTGGTGGTCAGTGTGCATCATAGCGACCGGTCATTCTGCTGTTCGGTTGATTTGCATATTAGCTTTTTATTATATAAGACTAGTGGCCCGGTGCACGAAATTCGTGCACATTGAAAGGGAATTAATTAGATGAAATATTTTAATATTGCTATTTGCCCTTTCTCTATAATAAAAGTGTGAGAGATAAAAGGAAATGAGTACAATGTATATGAAAATAATACATAAATTTATTAATAAGTAAACAATAACAAACTGATATAACAATAACAAACTCGTAATATAAAAACAACATTGATGCAAATAATGATTGATAAAGTGATTAAACTTATTCTAATATCTCCCTGTATACCCCATTAAGAGTAAAAACACTTTCAGAGTGCTTGACTAATTTCCCTTGAGATAAAGTATTTACAACTTTAACTTTAACGTAACATGCTCTTTGAACTCAAGAGAAAGCAACAGCCGTAACTGGTTTGGCTCAGTGGATAGAGCGTCGCCCTGTGGACTGAAAGATTCCAGATTTGATTCCGGTCAAGGGCATGTACCTTGGTTGCGGGCACATCCCCCGTAGGAGGTATGCAGGAGGCAGCTGATCGATATTTCTCTCTCATCGATGTTCCTAACTATCTATCCCTCTCCCTTCTTCTCTGTAAAAAAAAACAATAAAATATTTTTTTAAAATACTTTTAAAAAAAGAGAGAGAGAAAGCAACACATAATTGACCATGTCCAAAAATGGGTTCAGGTAGGAATATTCCTACTCTGTCTAGAGTTTGTCCTTGTGATTTATTAATAGTCATCACAAATGCTGGCATAACAGGAAAATATCTTCGAATTAATTTAAATGGGTGGCCAGTGTCAGATGGGGACAAATCAATTCTTGGAATCAGAACAATCTCTCCCTCTGCAGATCCTGTTAATATTTCAGCTTTGATAATGTTAGGTCGCAATCTTTTGATAATAAACCTGGTACCATTACAAAGACCCCATTTACTATTAAGATTTCTCAATAGCATGATGATTGCACCCACTTTCAATTTTAATTTATGACACGGCATTCCAGAAGGAGTAATACTATTAAGAAATTCAATAGGAAAATTTTCCTTTTCAGCATTATCTTTTGAGTCAATGGAATCATCACTCAAATAGGCGTGAAAATCTCCATCAAGTATACCCAAAATTTCTTCATTTAATTTTTGAACGTGCTCATTTTTTGAACAAAGAATTGCATGTTTAGATATATTTTTAATATTATCTATAGATATACTATTTCCAAAGGTGGCTTTAATAATAGATCCATTAAAAATCACTTCATGGGGAATTTCAATAATATCCATTCCTAAATGAAAACTGCTATCAAGTTTGCCATCTCCAAGTTTTACTAACCATTCACTATAAGCTGAATCCTCTGATCTCATATTTGTTTTAAGAGACAACTGTCTGAAACATCCCCAAACACTACAGTACTTTAAAACTTATCTGTACTATGACCAATCGTATAGCACGGCAACACAAAAATCCCCTCTGAAAAGAACTTTCCCACCAAATGCAACATTCAAATTAGCGCCAGCGAGAGCTTTATATGTATGGCACGTGTGCGAGTCAAAGTTTATTTTTATATTTCCAGTGCGTCATATGTACCGGTTGGTCAGACGGATGGACAAATGTCGGTCACTTAGCCTTTTATCTATACAGATTATGAGTCATGATTTTAACTTTTTTTAAAATTATCCTTTAATACCTCCAAAGCACAATGAGTAAGAATCTGAAGGTTTATGTGGCTTCTATTTGGTTTCTAGGACAAAGTTCTTTCCTTTACCCACCACTCACTTCTCTCCTTTTACTCTTGAATGTTAATTCCAACATAATTTTTGTAACACCTCTTGAAAAGGATCCCACCAAGTTTGTGATAGTCCACATGATAAAACTTACAGATAAATACAGCAGAGACTTTCATTCTCTCACTAAGTTCTTCATATAACTGTAATTCCTCAGCCTCTAAAGAATGAAAAAGGAAAATAAAAGTGTCTTCTCTCATTCCAAGGCCTTTCTGTCAGGCAACCACAAAAAGAAAGAATGAGCCTACAATTCATGCCATGTAATCTCTATCAGGCATAATTCAAATCAAATCCCATCATGCAAAGTCTGGGATAATTAAAATGTATAAGAGAACAGTGGTGACCTGGGGGAGAACTTATGAAACCTTGTCTCCTGCTTTTGCTGACTATTCTTTTCGTTATGCTAGACTCCAAGTCCCTATCGGGGACTTGGTCAGGCGGCTGTGGGTGCTAACCCACGCCACCTGGATCCGTGATCGGGGACCTGGGCAGGCGGCTGCGGGTGCTAACCCATGCCACCTGCCCTGGTCCATGATCCGTGATCGTGGACCTGGGCAGCCTGCTGCAGGCGTTAACCCACGCTGCCTGCCCTGGTCCATGATCCCTGATAGGGGCTTTGAGTCAGCTGCTGCTGGCGGGGGCTGACTCGAAGCCCTTATCCCGGACCTGGTCAGGTGGCTGCCGGTGTTAACCCACACCGCCTGCCCTTGTCCGAGATCGGTGATGGCGGACCTGGGTAGGCAGCTACGGGCGCTAACCCACGCCACCTGCCCTGGTCCGTGATCGGTGATATTTCAAATTATATCAGACCAGTCGGCTGCCCTGGTCCGTGATCGGTGATGGCGGATCTGGGCAGGCGGCTGCGGGCGTTAACCCACACCGCCTGCCCTGTTCCGAGATCGGTGATGGCGGATCTGGGCAGGTGGCTGCGGGCGTTAACCCACGCCGCCTGCCCTGTTCCAAGATCGGTGATGGCGGACCTGGGCAGGCAGCTACAGGCGCTAACCCATGCCGCCTTCCCTGGTCCGTGATCCCTGATCGTGGACCTGGGCAGGCGGCTGCAGGCCTTAACCCACACCGCCTTCCCTGGTCCATGATCGGTAATGGCGGACCTGGGCAGCCGGCTGCGGGCGCTAACCCACACCGCCTGCCCTGGTCCATGATCGGTGATGATGGACCTGGGCAGCCTGCTGCGGGCATTGACCCACGCCGCCTGCCCTGGTCCATGATCCCTGATAGGGGCTTCGAGTCAGCTACCACTGGCCGCGGCTGACTCGAAGCCCTTATCCGGGACCTGGTCAGGCGGCTGCAGGCGCTAACCCATGCCAATTGCCCTGGTCCATGATCGGTGATGGTGGACCTGGTCAGCCGGCTGCCGGCGCCAACCGCCTGCCCCAGTCCACCATCATGGCTTGGATCTCACTGGCATGGGTGCTGCCCTCTCCCCCCGCCATCTTTGCTGGTTTAACGTGTATATTTGCTCCTGATTGGCTGGTGGGCGTGGCTGGTGGGTGTGGCTTATGGGTGCAGCGAAGGTACGGTCAATTTGCATATTACTGTTTTATTATATAAGATGACCTTTATTCCTGGTAATATTAAGTGCTTTGGAGTCTACTTTGTGTAGCATTAATATAGCCACTCCAGCTTTCTTTTGATCAGTGTTAGCATGTTTCCATTCTTTTATTTTCACCAATTTGTGTCCTTATATAAAGAGGTTTTTTAGGCAATACATAGTAGGGTCTTGTTTTTTTTATCTATGTGCCAAATTCTGGTTGTGTTTTTTTTCCAGGTGTTTAGATCATCCCATATGTTTACTGATTAGGCAAAATTGATTATTTGTTTTATTTTTTGTACCATCTATTGTTAATTTCTTTTTCCCTTTCTGCCTTCTTTTCAATTATTTTTTTAAATTTCTTTATTGATTAAGGTATCACATATTTGTCCTCATCCCCCCATTCCCATCCCACACCCCTCCCCACACATGCCCCCACCCCCTTGTTGTCCTTAACTCAATTGAGTATTTTTATTCCATTTTGTTGTCTTCGTTGGCTTACTTGCTATAACTCTTATGTTAGTTTAGTGATATTTTTCTTTAACTTATGATAGTTTAACTTCACATGACAGACCACTTTACCTGTGGTATATAAAAGCATTAAAACAGTATGCTTCCCTTCTTCTTTCAGCTTTTGTGCTATTGTCACAGTTTTACTGCTATGTGTTATAAACCCTACAATGTAGTATACATGTTTTTGCTTTAAATAATTCTAGGTTGACAGCTATTTCTTTTTTTCAGAATTTAAAAATGTTTCTCCACTGTCTTCCAGCTTGTATTGTTTATCATGAGAAATCTGTTTTTTTGTGTGTGATGACTTTTTTCCTCTGGCTGCTTTTAAGATTTTCTCTATTGCTGGTTTTAAGCACTTTGATTATGATGTACCTTGGAGTAATTTTCTTTATATGTCTTGTGTTTGGGGTTCATTGAGCTTGTGGAACTGCCGGTTTATAGTTTCCATCAAATTGGGAAGTTGTTCTGCCATTGTTTCTTCAAATATTTTGTCTGATTCCTCCCTCCAAGTACAAGTATGTTAGTGTGCAGTTGTCCCACAGCTCACAGTTCCAAGAAAACTTTATTAAAAAAGAACAAAACGGTGGGAAGGGCAGGAGTTGGCCCATGAGCTGTAATATTTGCCAACCCCTGCCTCAGTTCAAGACCTTACTTGGCTGAATTATTTAATATTTTTGTCTGACCTTCTATTTTAATTGCTTCCAGAAATCATTGCTAGTGATAGCTGCTTAAAATACGGATCTTACCATATTACTTGTTGGTCCCCTACAACATACCAAATAAAGGTCAGAATTATCTTACCCTGAAAGCCACCACAGTCTGATTCTTCTTACATTTCCAATCTTATCTCCAGTGATTCTGCATTTGTCAGCTCACACAGTCTAATTGGCATGTTCTCCTGCCTTGTGATATTTCCTTAAGCCCTGCTTTTTCTGGATCATTCGTCCCTTCCTATTATGTTATGTACCTCTGAAACCATTGATCTGCCTTGGGAACCCTGTTTACATCCCACCTTCTTTAAGAAGCATTCCTGAGCCCCCCAGATGGAGGCAGTTTCTCCTTCATGTTGTTTCAGCATATTGTTAGAGTGCTTCTGTGGTGGTGACCTCCATTTATGCTTTGTCAGAAACTCAAGTGTGTGGGTTTATCCATATACTAGAGGCCCGGTGCACGAAATTTGTGCACTTGGCGGGGGGGGGGGGGCAGTCCCTCAGCCCAGTCTGCAACCTCTTGCAGTCCAGGAGCCCTCAGGGGATGTCCGACTGATGGCTTAGGCCTGCCTCCTGCAGGGAGCGGGCCTAAGCCGTCAATCAGACAGCCTTAGCGCTGCCGTGGAGGCAGGAGAGGCTCCCGCTACCACTGCTGTGCTCCCCAGCCATGAGCCCGGCTTCTGGCTGAGTGGCACTCCCCCTGTGGGAGCACACTGACCACCAGGGGGAAGCTCCTGCATTGAGCGTCATAGCAACTGGTCATTCCACCGACAGGCTGAAACTGGCTCTCCGACATCCCCCAAGGGGTCCCGGATTGTGAGAGGTTGCAGGCCAGGCCGAGGGACCCCACCGGTACACGATTGGGGCCGGGGAAGGACTAGGGAGGTTGGCCAGCTGGGGAGGGACCGCGAGAGGGCTCCAGGGCGTGTCCAGCCTATCTCACTCAGTCCAGATCGGCTGGACCCCAGCAGCAAGCTAACCTACAGGTCAGAGCGTCTGCCCCCTGGTGGTCAGTGCACATCATAGCGGCTGGTCGACTCTGTCTTCTGGTGGTCAGTGCATGTCATAGCAAGTGGTTGCGTGGCCTTAGCATATCATTAGCATATTACACTTTGATTGGTTGAACGGCCGACCAGACGACTGGACACTTAGCATATTAGGCTTTTATTATATAGGATGTCTATCGAGTGTATGTGTGTTTTCTCAGGAGGTAAGAGATGTACCCTCTTGTTTCTGTCCCCTCTGCAGTGCACTGCATAGCCTGACACAGAACAGAAATGCCGCAGTGTATGTTTGAATGGTTGCACATAAAGGTCAACATCTTGGGGGAGGGCGGGGCACGCTGCTCTGGGTATTTGTGGCGTTTTGGGCACAGCTCTTGGCTCTTCTTTGGGGTGTGCATGCAAGCCTCCAAGGAGGTGGGCTGTAGGCAGGCTGCCTGGCCTATGCACATGGGGACCGGGTGGTGGCAGGGCCGGGCGGCTGCAGACCTGGCCACTCCAGGTCTCCGCTGCTACTGCCACTTCCTCAATGGCCTCTTGCCCTTTGGTTTCACAGAGCTGCGGTGCAACCCTGGGCAGTTTGCCTGTCGCAGTGGCACCATCCAGTGCATCCCTCTCCCCTGGCAGTGTGACGGCTGGGTGACTTGTGAGGATGAGAGCGACGAAGCCAACTGTCCAGGTGAGTGTTGGGCAGGCAGATGCATGTAGCCCATGCTTCCCATTAGGGGAGATGGTGTCAACTGGTACCCAATGCTGTATCCATGTGCTGGAAGGTTATTTTGAGCTCCTCCTGTCCTCTTTCTTTCTCTGTCTTTTTTTAAAAAAATAGATGCCTAACACAGGTAGATCTCAGAAGTTTTAAGAAGGCAGGGTGAGCGTTGTGAGGCAAGAGAGGTGTCCATGATGCCACATTTTGGGAGGTGCTGCTGGACCTGAGAGCAGCGCCTGAAGTATGGTGGCTTCTTCCCCTCCCTCTTGCCTGGTTTTGGAAGTAGGTGTCTGAGACTTGGCTAGAATCCTGACAAGGGTCACTTAGACTGGCCTTGGCTCTGCCTATCTGTCCTGCTCACTCAGTCACTAGTAATCTTTCTCCTGATGATGTGTGTGCTCACAAACACAGAATGCCACAAAGAGTCTAAATTGTTGGTTCTCCACCTGGTTTCTGTTCCAGTACCCTCAAAGAATATAACACCCCATGAGTAATGGTGTTCACCACACCCCGGGTTCTCAACTTGGTTAGGATGGACAGTGTAGTGTCTTGCGTGTACTCCTGCATGAGTATGTGAGAGAGACACACACACACACATACACATGGTAATATGTTTAAGACCCGGGTGGTTCTGATAAAAGCCCTAAGAGGAAGGAATCTCAGACCTAAACTCTTCGGCCTCACACTCAAATTTCTTCACAATCTGGCTTGTTTTTTTGTCAGTCATTATTTTCCCTTCTGTGACTCAGCTAGGCTATTTCCTGTGCCCACCCCATTAAGAATTTTCTAGCCTGGCCAGCGTGGCTCAGTGGTTGACTGTCAACCTATGAACCAGAAGGTCACGGTTCAATTCCCAGTCAGGTCATATGCCCAGGTTGCGGGCTCGATCCTCAGTGTAGGATGTGCAGGAGGCAGACGATCAATGTTTCTCTCTCATCATAGATGTTTCTATCTCTCCCTCTCCCTTCTTCTCTGAAATCAATTTAAAAAAAATTAAATAAATAAAAAGAGAATTTCCTAGCCACATACTTCGTTTATGCCTTTCTTTGTTCCTGGGATCCTCTTGATTTGTTTCTCTGTGGACAGATCCTGCCTATCCTTCAAGGCTTGGCTAGATGATTCCACAACAAGAAGGCATCTGTGGGCTCCATGACTATAGGTTGGCTTCTGCTAATACCTGCTCTATCCCTCATTGGCAGCACATAGAACCGCTGGTAATTCTTACATCACTTGTGCCCATGCTTGATCTCTCCTTCCAGACTGAGTTCCCTGGGGGCAGGAGACCTGTCTTCTTCCTCAGTGGGACGAGGTCCTTTTCAGCATTCGGTAAATGAAAGGAGTCTTGTAATTCCTATAGGCCAGGTGTTGAAAAAAACTCCAACTAGGGCATCAGGTGGGACATCAATTAGAATTTGACATTTGAGCTTGGGACAGTTCATTGAGCGATGGTTCTAAAACAAGAAATAAAGGTGGTCTGTTTGGACTTTATTTATCTACAAAATGACCCCTGTAAAGGGACCCATTTTTTAAAATAATTATTTCTTTAAAAAAAAATATATATATATATTTTTTTATTTCAGAGAGGAAGGGAGAGAGAGATAGAAACACAATGATGAGAGAGAATCATGGATCAGTTGCCTCCTGCACGCCCCCTACTGGGGATTGAACCCACAACCCAGGCATGTGCCCTTGACAGGAATCGAACCTGGGACCCTTCAGTCCACAGGCCGATGCTCTATCCACTAAGCAAAACTGGCTAGGGTGGGACTCATTTTTTAATCATCCCTTACGCCTGTTCTTCCTTCATTAGGTGAGCATGTCTGTGGTTGAGGTGCCTACCTTTCCAAATGAGAGTTTGAATGGTGGTGGCTGACTGAACCAGGAGCCTCTGGGATAGCTCTGTGTCTGGGAGACCACCTGGTCATTCCTTGGGTCACAGCCCAGATGGTGTGAACTTCCCAGTGTTTGAGAATTTCCTATATGCTGGGTCAGCCTGGTGAGGACTGGTGATCGTGCCTGGGAGCTTCCCCTGGTGTGACTTACAGGGTGAGGCTTCATATCTAGCCTCCTAGAGAGTTTTCTGAACAAAGAACCAAAGGATTCTTGGTTTGCTTTAAAATGGGAGCATGGTTTATCGGCTGTTTTCAAAGCACCTTTTGGCTTAGCTTTGAAGGTTTGTGTAATAACTGCCCTGTTGTAGATATTGAAAACAATGATAGGCACTCTTATGGTTCAGCTTCATCTGTCAGTGCTCTGTGGTCTTGCTGAAGGCAGGAACTAGATCTAATTTCTCTTTTGGGTTACTTGATTGGCACAGAGGGTTACAGGTCCGCTCAGTGTCAGTGTTGACTTGAAGTTATATAGGTTCCTGTATTTTCTCCCCAGATAGAAAAATAAAGTCTATCCTACAGAGCCCAGAGTTCTGAGTAGATGGCATGTTCTAGGCCAAGCATGTCAAATTCACGACCAGCCGCGAGTTTGACATGCTTGTTCTAGACCCAGACCATCGAGTGCGTGATGACAAGTGTGCATGCGCAAACTCACCAAGGACTAACCAGTGGGCCACTCCAGCCAGAGGTTAGTCACTTTGCTTTTGAACATAGACTTTAGGACTCTTGAGTGACCACGAGAGATTATTTCATTGCCCTGCTAAAAGCCTGCTAAAATTGCAATAAGATATAAGGCCACAGGGGCAGAGAAAATGGAAGATGTAGCAGTAAATCATAATTTCAGTGTGGTTTTGTCAGATAGAAAATGGGTAGTATGCTAGATATAGGTTGCCTTTGGGGTTGGAACGCTCAGACCCCCTGCCAGTAGGCTTCTGGGTATCATTTGCCCATGAGATCCTTCCCATGAAATTTGGAAAGTGGAAGAGAGGTAGAAGAATCCTTCTTCTTCTGGCCCTGATGTGGATGTGTGGTAGACTGAGGTGAGTGAGTGCCGTGGCTTCCACATCCCTCACTGGCCAGCCGTCTCAAGGCTGCAGGGCAGCTGTGGTCTGGCAGCGCTTTCCTGCAGTTTCCTCACTGGAGGATGGCAACAGCAGCTTCCTGACTCTCTGGATGCAGCTACAGTGGTAACAGACAGTTAGAGGTGGCCCACTTGACGCAAACCTTTTCAGTTGTTTCTAAGGCACTGCTTCCCTGTATTAAACCCCTTTGTGTTTGAAATAGCTGGCATGGTTTCTGTTCTCCTAACCGAACCATCTTTGATATAAATGGGAACTAACAGAAGATGTGTAAACTATTTAATGGAGAAAAATTTACAACTTTATTAAGAGTCATTAAGAAGACTTGAGGCAGGATGTTCTTGGCTAGGAAGACTTAACGTGTTAAAGCTGCCTATTCTTCTTATATTGCTCTGTGGACTCAGTGCATCTCCAAAGGGTTTTTTGGGGAAATGTGGCAAATCAGTTCTAAAAGGTCTGGAAGAATGATGTCCTGATATTGTTAGGGCACTTTGAAGAAGAGTAAGGAGTGAGCACTTGCCTTACCAGTGTCAAGGCTTTCTTTACAGTTGGCTCAGAGTAGCATGAATTGGCCAGTAGAACAGAAGAGCTGCCAGAAACATGATATATGGCAGAGGTGGGATTACATGTCACTGGGCAAAGGTTAGATTCTTCAGTATGTAGTGCTGTGACAGTCGGAAAAGAAGGAAATTGGATCCCTAATGTACAACATACAGGTAAATGGGTTTCAAGTAAAAGAAAAACTTCTAGAAGATAATATAGAACACCTAAGATCTTCCCTTTAACAAAAGGTAGCAATAAAGAATGTGAACAGAGCCTTGGGGACTTAAAGGATCACACAACAACAGCAGAATACACATTTTAGGCTCTCTTACGTTAGAAATCCCGGTTTGGTAAGTTAAGTGTTATTTGACTTACTGAGTAACGTCTGATTTTTTACCATGATTTTAAACCTGTTTTGGTGTAAAGTAGGAAAGTGATGTGTTTACTGAAGAGGCTCCAGTCAGTCTTGCCCTCTCCATTTAGAGAAGTTATAAGCTCATCTGGACCTAATATATTTGTTCAAGTTCTAGAAACACAAATTAGAATCACTCATAATTGTATTTTATCTATAATAATAAAAGCATAATATGCTAATTAGACCGGACGACCTTCCAGATGAAGCCGGAGCTGTGAGGGAAGCCTGGGTCCCAGGTGCCTGCCAGCAGCTGGAGGGAGGGAAGCCCAGGTCCCAGGTGCCAGAAGGAAGCCAGTGCTGGCAGCCGGGGAAAGGAAGGCCTACTCTTGCACAAATTTCGTGCATCAGGCCTCTAGTTTACATATAATACTCATTTCAGGCCAGTACCTGCCCTGACTCAATTTCCCTGTTGGACTTGAGGCTTGCGAGCGGCCGCCCAGCTTTCCCTTGAGACATGTGCTGGGGAAGCAGAAAGCCTGGTGCCCAGTGGATCTGAAAGCCTGGAGAGGAGGCAGCTGCCCAGGGGGTCAGGTGGAGACAGGCTTCAGGTGGCCAGGTTGTGAGACAGGGTGACTCAGGTCCCGTGAACTTGGAGGAGGAGGGCCCACCTCCCCTGTGTTCCACTTCTGCTCTGAAGTAAGTCTCATAACACTTTTGAGCCTGCTTTCCCATCTGTAAAACATTTCCCTTTTCCTAGTGGGGTTTTTCCCCCAGTAGCAAGTCAACCATGTTGGCTTCTCCTTGCTTCACATCTCCTTCGGTGGGCTCCCGTTCAGTCTTTGGTGGGCGGAGCTGCTCTGGAGTCCTGGTGAGGACATCGGAGGAGAGAAGAGCACAAGTGGCAGCCTGTGGTGCAGGGAGCACTCCTTCCAGGACTGCAGGACTGGGCTTGGGCCCCGTCACAGTCCCAGTCCCGGCCAGTTGCTGGATGGAAGAGGAAGGCTGAGGAGGGCATGTCTTATCACTAAGCAGGACAGGATCATTCCCCACTACAGTATTCCCCATGCTTCGGACAGTGCCTGGCACACTAAGGGAGAGAGGGGACGGAGGGCTGTCTGCATAGCTGCACATGAATCGGCTCAGCTGTGAGAGCTGCACACCCTCCAGCTGGCCCTAATGGGGAAACACTGGATCTCAGAAGCAAATTCTTTATTGTCAGAGGGGGTCCTGATAGGTTTGTAAGGATCCTGATCCTGTGCTCTGCATCCTCCCCCACTGCCCTCACCTCCTTAGCCAAGCCCTTCCCCTTTTTGCTGGCAAAGGCCTATGTCTGTGCTGCTAGGTTTCCTTGGCAGCATGTAATGGGCCCTGAATAAATGAGTGATGAGGGGATGGGTGTGGGCATTTGGATAGTAAGAGAAATGATAGAAAAGAGAAGGGCTCAAAATTGCCTCCTGAACTTGGGAGAAGCCTGCTCTGCACAAAGTAGCTTCTTCCATCACCACCAGGCTTTCTTTCCTTAACTATTTCACCTGTTGCCCCTTCACCCCCATGCCGCAGATGGCTTCTCTTCTGCAAAGTCAGCATCCAGGCCACCTGGTGATAGTCAGTACCTATGTAACCCAGCACAACACTGTTACCCTTTCTTTCTCTTCCCCCTCTGTCCTAGATCAGCGATTTTCAACCGGTGTGTGCAAGAATTTTAAAGCATGCAATATTTAGTCAGGGGCACTGACCTCTTTTCCCTTAGATTGTCAAATTTAAAAATGACAGCAATCAACACAACAAGAGCCAGCCTGTGTGAATGAATCAAAATTATATATTTTTTTGTCAGATGGGCATGTCTTATCACTAAGCAGGACAGGGTCATTCTTCACTACAGTATTCCCCATGCTTCGGACAGTGCCTGGCACACTAAGGGAGAGAGGGGACGGCGGGCATATTTTTTGTTATGCCACAGAATTTCAATAATTAGTTTATGTGTGGCATGAGATGAAAAGGATTGAAAATCACTGTTGTGGATCCATCTGTCTGTGAGCATTGTGGCCTGTCATAGACCAGATGCTGTTCTTGGTCTGGGGAAGAGGCCAAGACGTAAAGTGGAATCACAGGTCTTGCTCGTTTGAGCAGACAGAAGAGATGTGAAATTTAGGTGCGGCTTCTACCACACCCAAGCTTGTCCTGAAGCCTGTCCCAGACATGCCTGTCTTTGCCCAAGCTGTGCCCTCTGCTGGGAAGCCCTTCTGTTCCCTTCCCTCATCTCCCGATCCTAAATCCACCCTCCCTCAGGAGACACTGTGGATCGTCTCCTTAGTGTGCCAGGCTCAGCCTGGAGAAGGGAAGAGGAGAGCTTTGTAGCCCTGTCCTGTGCCAGAACTGTCAGTCTCCTCCCGGGAGCAGTGGCGCTCAGGGTGTGTGCATGGGGCACTCCAGTCCTAGAGAGATGGTGCCAGGGGCCCCGAGGGCTGGGTGTTGGAAGAGAGCAGCTGCAGCCTCAGGCCACTTTCCACAGGGTCAGCAGGTAATGAGGTGGTTGTGTTGATGATGAGATCACTCCAAGGCCTTGAAGATGCTTTTCCTTTGAGGTCTTTGCTTTATCTCAGACACTGGTAGCACATTTTATATTTTAGAATGATTGACAATCAAAGGACACCTGAACCCCATCATATGCCTGAAAAGGAGCTGGAAATACTCTCCTCAGTACTTAGTGAGGGAGAGCCAAATCTGATAGGGTTCATAACTTCTCAGGGTCTCAGAAGAAAATAATGAGGCACAAACAGATTTATGTACAAGTCATTCAGTGCATCCCTTAGAGTATTGGAAGAATGCAAACAACTAAATTTTGCACCATAGGAGATGGTGGTAATTAAAGAAATTCATTCACAGAATACCATGCAGCCATTAAAAATGGTCTTCTTAAGTTTATTTCAGAATATGGAAAGTTGTTTGTAGTCTTAAGCTTACAAAGCAAATCCTAAAATAGTTTTAAGGATTTATGTAGGAAAAAAGAGACTGAAGGGAGGGCCCTAACATAGTAATGGGTTAATACGCTTTGTCTTTTCAAACATATTTTTCAAATATTTTGCATTGAATATTTATTTTATAATGCGAAAAAATAGATTATTTATGAAATAAAAATAATACCAGAGTCTGTAATAATAGCAGAACCAGATGGCTGGAGACACTTTAGTCAGTGGGTCTAATTGCCAGCCAGTCTGGGAAGGTGAGTTTGTGGGACACCACTTCGCCTTCCAACCACCCACCACGTTCCTCCACCCCCCATGCCATGCCACGCCCCTTGCCAAAGATTACACACAGTGATTCCCCCTTCATGCTCCCAGGGGAGGCTCCAGGCAGTCTGGGGGCAGGAAGGCAGCCTATGCTCTGGAAGAAACCCCAAGGGGCTAGAGCAAGCATGGTTAAATGAGGCATGTGGCCCGCTGGCCGTGAGTTTGACATGCTTGGGCTAGAGCTACTGAAGGATTTGCAGCAGGAATGGCTGACCCTGTGCTGTGCCAGCAGTAGCCTGTTAGAAAATGCAATGAAGGAGAAACCTCATTTCATGATAGTAGTAAAAAAAATGAAGACTGCTAAGGGATAATTTTAATAAGACATTCATATAACCCATTTGATACAAACAGCAACATTTTATAGCGTTCTTAAGAAGACCTGAATAGCCCTGGCCGGTTTGGCTCAGTGGATAGAGTGTCGGCCTGCGGACTGAGGGATCCCAGGTTCAGTTCTGGCCAAGAGCACATGCCCGGGTTGTGGGCTTGATCCCCCCCCAGTAGGGGGCATGCAGGAAGCAGCTAATCCATAATTCTCTCTCATCATTGATGTTTCTCTCTATATATCTCTCTCCCTTCCTCTCTGAAATTAATTTTTTTAAAAATGGGTCTTCTGTTAAGAATATTAAAAAACAACAACACCCTGAATAAATGGAATATATGCTCACCCACATCTGGTCTCCCAGCCTCAAGTAGTCTGCCCGCTCTGCTGTGAGAGCAGTGTTTACAGTCCACTTTTCTTTTTGCTTTCAGAAGTGACTGGGGATTCTCGACCTTACCATGGGAAGGAAGCTGTGGATCCGAGGCAGGGGCGGGCCCGAGGTGGCGACCCCATGCATTTCCACGCAGTGAATGTGGCACAGCCTGTTCGCTTCAGCAGTAAGTTGCAGACCTGCCCTGTTTGTGATAAAGCCTCGTAACCCTATATGTTTCCTGGCTCTCCCGGTACCACTTGGCTGTGCGAGGGGTACAATGTGTCTTTTAAAACAGCCCTTCGGGGCAGTCTGGCATAATCCTTTGGTAAGAGGCTGCACGGTGACCCAGCCAAGGCCATCCAGGTTGAGAGTGGTGAATCCTTGACACCAACTCGGGCTATGGAACCAGCTGCTTACAAGATGGCTGCCTTTCAGAGCTGGGCTGCAGAAGTCTTCTCACCACACACACTCAGGTCCCCCGGCTTTGAGCTGTGAACTCCAGGGATTGTCACAGGGATGTAATGCAAGCTTGAGGAAACTGAGCCTCTGAGAGCTCACACAGCCAGTGGGGCAGCCCCTGGAATCGTGGCTCTCGGCTCCATGCACTGTCTTTTCATCTCTTACCTACTTTCTTTGAATAGGTAATCTACCTAGGGAATAATTCCACAAAGCTCAACAGGTAAAAAAAGATGTTCCCTCTCTCTGTTGCCCCCACTCACTGGCTTCTGTCCCCAGAGGGCTTCCTCTGAGCCCATTCCAAGATGTGGGTGAGGAGCCAAGATGGAAGCCCCAGCTGACACTCGCCAGTTGAGATGCTTGGCCTCTGCACACCTTAGTGTCCCCACCTCTAACCTGGGACAGAATGGAACCCACACATGGGGGCTTTGGCAGGTTAAACACTTTGTGGTGGTAGGGAGCTTTGAAAACATACAGTAAAAGGCCACCTGGTAATCCCCCTATCCTCACACCCATTCCATGAACTCCATATACCTCCCCTTCTCCTGCTTGGTGGTCCCTGAGGGCTGGCTCCTGTCTACAGTGAACACCTTCCTGTGAGCTCCGTGGCAGGCGGTGCTGTCCCGCTCTCGGCGTTGCAGCAGTGCTGCGGCATGCCTTGTTGGCTCGGTGGCCAGGGGTACCTTTCCTCTCATGTAATCTCGATCCCATTGTTCATAGTAAGGTACACACACACACGTGTCCTAAATAATAAAAATAGCCCAGCCGGCATGGCTCAGTGGTTGAGCATCGACCTATGAACCAGGAGGTCATGGTTCAATTCCCAGTCAGGGCACATGCCTGGGTTGTGGACTTGATCCCCAATGTGGGGCGTACAGGAGGCAGCCGATCAATGATTCTCTCTCATCATTGATGTTTCTCTCTCTCACTCCCTCTCCCTTACTCTCTGAAATCAATAAAATATATTTAAAAGCCCAAGCCGGTTTGGCTCAGTGGATACTCAAGGGTTCCCAGGTTCAATTCCGGTCAAGGGCACATGTCCCAGCTGCGGGCTCGATCCCCAGTCAGGGGCGTGCAGGAGGCAGCTGATCAATGATTCTCTGTCATCATTGATGTTTCTATCTCTCCCTCCCCCTTCCTCTCTCAAATCAATAAAAAAATTATTTTAAATAATTTATATATTTTTAAAAAATAATAAAAACACAAGCCATCAATATTTAAGAAGATTTACTAGTTCCACAAGATGTTGAGGCATTAAAAAATTGCATTTTGTTAACTGGCTTTGTAAAAAAAAAGTATTACTCTTCATCAGTGTACTTTATATTTATATAGATATATATAAAGTACACTGATGAAGAGTAATACCCTTTTTATTGATTTCAGAGAGGAAGGGAGAGGGAGAGAGAGAGAGAGAGAGAAACATCAATGATGAGAGAGAATCGTTGATCAGCTGCCTCCTGCACGCCCCTACTGGGGATCAAGCCCGCAGCCCGGACATGTGCCCTTGACCAGAATCGAACCCGGGACCCTTTGGTTTGCAGGCTAACGCTCTATCTACCGACCCAAACCAGCTAGGGCCCATCAGTGTACTTTTAGTTAGGAGTTAGGTACCCTGGCATTTGAAGGTTATGCATCCTGTAGAACAGGTCATTGCCCTTACCCAAGGCCAGCCATTTGGTATGGAGCCTTGCTACCCTCAGGGTGGGTACACCTGGCAAGAAGATATCTGGCCCATCTCATCTAGTGGAGACTCTGACTTCAACTGGCTACTTGGCTTTTGCCCACCATGGAACCACCTGGGCCTCATTTTCTCATCTGTAGAAGGCAGGCGTAGCTCCCACAACCTCAGTGGCCCTTCCAGCTATGATCTCCTGAGCTTCTGTTCCAGGGGAATACTAGCCAGCACCTATGTGAACAGAGAACCAAGGAGTAGGCTCAAGAAGTTGTGGACTTTAAAAAAAAAAAGAAGAAGAAGAAGAAGAAGAAGAAGAAGTTGTGGACTTGCTGGCAGGGTGACCAGAGAGCCAGCATTTGGGCAGTGAGGGCCAAGTGGGCAGGGAACCTCCTTGCTCACTCCTACCAGGCCTTGCAGTGAGATGGTGTGGGCAGTTCTGCCATCTTGTCAACCAGACTTATTCAGAGAATGAAATCTACTTTATCCAAAGAATCCAGCAGTCAGTCTTTACTGCCAAGTAAATTAAAGACCTTATACAAATGGGAAGACTCACCACTGAATATACTTGTACTTTATTTATTTATTTATTTTTAATGTGGTTTTTTTTTTTTTTTATACTTGTACTTTAGATTGCATCTATATTGTAGAGAAACTTGAGTATGCCACAAAGTATGTGGTCCTTAGGGGACAGAAATTTTCCTCTTGAGCTTCAGTTTCCCCATTTCTCTAGGGTGATTTCTGAGCAACATATGTAATGTTGTTTTGGAGTGCGGATCCTAATTTGGGGGGACAACTCCCCTTCCGTCCTTCATGTTTCCTAGGGAAGTGTCCGACAGGGTGGCACCACTATGAGGGCACGGCCAGCTGCTACAGGGTCTACCTGAGTGGAGAGAACTACTGGGACGCTGCACAGACCTGCCAGCGCGTCAATGGCTCCCTTGCCACCTTCTCCACCGACCAGGAGCTGCGTTTCGTCCTGGCCCAAGAATGGGACCAGCCAGAGCGGAGTTTCGCTTGGCAGGACCAGCACAAGTGAGTCCTGGGTGGGAACCCAGGGGCTGGGGTTCAGGCCAATGCCCACCAAGCACATGGCCTCTTGGCCGCCGTGGCAGTCCTAAGGCATAGCCAGCAGCCGGCATTTTGGGGAAGAGCCGCTCCACCCACTGGAAATAGAGATTCAGTGGTTTAGAGTGGGCATTGAGATGGGGTGGGGGGTCTTGGAAGGGCAGAGATGGGGTGCCACCTTGGGCCAGTCTCTTTTGTTGGTCCCCTGTAGGTTCAGCTGCATCTGCTGACCTGTAAAGGGACCCGGCCTGCGTCAGGAGGGGCTGCTCAGTGTGGGCTTTTCTAGGCCCAGCACAAGGGGTGCACAGGTGGGTGGTAGTTCCTTCCGAGAAAAGGGGCTTTACCAGGCCCGCTGCTCAGTGCTTTCAATGGGCTCGATCACTCAGTCCTCCAGAAACCACAGGAGACCAGTGGGCAAGAAGACTGAGGCCCAGTGGACAAGCATGTGACCACAGGCACACACTAGCTGGGTGTGTGTGGGTTCCAACCCATGCAGTCTAACTCCAGAACCTGGCTCTTGACCCCAGGCTCTGTAGCACTGAGGAGAAAGTGTGGAAACTGGCCAACTGCCAGCATCTCCCAGGCCCCGGGTTGTGCATAGTACAGGCATGTGCTATGGCCTGTGATGTGTGGCCTCATGCTGCCCCATCCACACTGCTGGGGGCAGGAGTGTGAATTGCAGAGCTTGCCAGACTGCCAGTACTCCCTCCCAGCAATGGCACAGGCTGCCATGTTAACAAGAGGACCATGTCAAGTGGACAGAGAGCCTTCATTTTAAGACCTGAGCTGGGTTTGGGGCTCTACCATCATATCCCTTGACATTGGCAAATCATGATAGCGCAGCTACCAAGTGAGAAATATAATTCCTAGTTCACAGGGTGGATGTAAGTTCATGGAAGAGCGAGAGGGCCCAGCCCCGTAGGTAGGGAAGCACCCTGTCTCCTTCAGGTGGGCGTGTGCATGGCAGTGGGCTGAAGGGGCAGAGTGGCACATGCCATGGCTCCCCCAGTGTTGGACTTACTGAAGGCATCTCCAGGGCTGGACTGGAAGGCTTGGATGAGGGGCACACACTCAACAGGTGGCTGTGGCAGTCGACCAGGTTCGCGTGCACCGCCCCCTCAGTGCTGTGACTTGTGTTCTGGGGAGCAGTTGCAGGCCTGGGCAAGCTGGCTCTAAGCATGCTTTTACCCACCCCTGCAGTGTGTACTTACAGGTGTTTGGTTTTTATTGAGATTAATTCACATGCCATCAAATTCACTCCTTTAGAGGGTACTATTCTGTGCCTTTAGTGCAGCGGTTGCCAATCAGTGGTCCGCCGACCACTGGTGGTCCATGAGGTCCAAAAGGTTGGTGACCGCTGCTTTAGTGTATTCACAGGGCTCTATGTCCATCGCAGATAAGGTTGGTCTTGCTTAGAATTTGAAAGCTTTTTTGTGTTTTTGTTTTGTTTTAAGTATGTTTTTTATTGATTTCAGAGAGGAAGGGAGAGGTAGAGAGAGATAGAAGCATCAGTAATGAGAGAGAATCATTGATTGGCTGCCTCCTGCACCCACCCAACACCGGGTCATGACCCTGACCAGGAATCAAACTGTGACCACTGGTTCATAAGTCGACACTCAACCACTGAGCCACACCGGCCGGGCTGAAAGCTTTCTTGGATCAACTAATAAGACAGTCTTGGCAGGAGTCACTCAAGATCAAACTTTTTCTGACCTGTGAATTTATTCTTTAGAATTTTAATGTATTTTATTAAAAGTAAGTATTTAAAAACTTTAAAAAGTCATTAGCATTTTGGAGGCTCAGTACTTTAATGGTCAGTGTAACTATTAAAATACACTCATGCACAATCAATGGCTGCTTTCCTGCTGCCATGCTAAGGTTCCCTGCATTTCTGCCCTCTCGCAGGTTGTGGGTTGGCTACCAGTATGTCGTCACCAGCCGGAACAGCTCCTTAGAAGGCCACTGGGAGGTAGCATTCAAAGGTAAGCCTTTCTGGGCCCTGGCCGGATAGTTCAGTTGGTTAGTGTTGTCCCGAAATGCCAAGGTTGCAGGTTTGGTCTTCAATCAAGACGTAAGTATCAACCAGTGAATTCTATGTTTCCCTTCCTCTCTCTAAAAATCAATAAGTTTAAAAAAAAAGAAAAAAGGGTAAGCCTCTTCTGAAAAGAGTTGTTGAGTATGAAATTGAGGTTTACCATCCTGAACAGGATATAGTGCTAGGGTCTCCTCTCTTTCCTCCACCCCCTCTCATCCATGGTGCCTGGCCTGTTAGGGGTACCTGATGCAGGGGACATGGAGAGGAATGGGCCCCACATCACGGGAGGGCTCTGATGACCAGCAGGCCCTCTCCCAGGCTGGGGTCTTTTCTGGAGCACATGGTTGCTTCTTACTTGGCCAGATTTTTAGACTCAACATCCTCCTTTTACAGTTAAGGACTTGAACTAGGGCATAAAAATGAGCATGCAAAGTGGGCAGCTGGCATGAGCCAGGGAGGGAAGGTCAAGCTTTCTAGGACAGAGAAGTTCGGAAATCCAAAACTTGAAGGAAAGCTGTCAGGCAGATAGAATTAAAATAGAGGAGTTTGCTGGAGCCAGAGACTGGGATCTTCTCTGACTCCTCTCATACTTCACTCCCTTTCAAACGTGTCCAAAATCTCATCACTTGTTGCCAGATTGCAGCCACCAGATCTGCCATTAGTCACCTAAATTACTGCAGCCACTGCTGCCAGCCTGGTCTCCTTGCTCCCACGCCCACCCAGCCCAGTCTCCTCACATGGCTGCGCGAGAGTCCTCTTCTCCTCTGCCCCAGCTGTTTGCGACTCTCCTCCCGCAAAGACACTGCCCTCACTGAGGCCCGCAGTGCCCTTTCCCTCCCTCTGCCGTCCCCTTCCGCCACTCTCCCGGCCCTCCTCTTCAGCCACAGGGATGCCTGCTCTTCTCACCTTCTCTTCCCTTGGGTCACCTTTGTTCCCCTTGCAGCCCTCCCTGGGCCACTGCCTCCTGGCTCCGGCTTCTTCCAGTGCAGTGCCGGAGAAGCAGTGTAGCCAGGCTGGCCCTGGCTAGTGTCTGGGACTGGCTTGGGGATTAAGTGGAGCCTGCTGTGCCAGGCTGCCTGGACGGCACAAACTGGGATTTACGGTGAACACCTGCTTCCCTTGGCAAGTCTGGAATTGCGGTGTGCCGGAGGCCGGCACCCAGGCTGTTCTTAGCAGAACTGGATTGCAGGGCTGCTGGCAGCGGCGCACTTCATGGCACCTTCCTGCCTGGAGGACGAGGAAGCCTGGCCTGGGTTTTTCCAGACTCCACCTGAACTGTCCCTTTTGTTGCTGCTGGTATACCTTGCTGCATCGCTGTAGTAAATCTTAGCCAGGACTATGGCTGGATGCGGGTTCCCTTGAATCCTAGCAAAACAGTGAGCCTGTGGGTGACGTGAGACGCACCAAACCCAAGCAGTCAGGAATGTTAGTGTAGCCCTTGTCCTCCATTCTCTGTTCTGAGGCTTGCCTTCACCTCTGTGCTGCAGCTTTTTTTTCCTACAGCAGCCATGACCTTCCGACATGTATACTTATTCTGTTGTTCAGAATCTGTCTTCACTGTTTATTCCCCCGCCCCGCCACTCAAATGTCAGCTCCACAAGGCAAGTTGTTGTTGCACAGTGTCACCTGAGTGCCTGATTACAGGATTAGGGCTTGCCAATATTTGTTATATCTGAGGGAGAATGATCAGGAGACTGTACTAGATTATGGGACTTAGAAAAGAGGCTTAGAGGTTCATGGCCCCCTCCCCCAACACCTCTGCACCCCCACCCTGGGTGCAATGGTAGTATGGTTTCTGATCACCTGATTTCCAACTTGGAATGCAATAGCTGAGTGGATTATAGACAGTCTCCCTGGAGCTGGGAGTGGGTCCCAAGGAGCCTTCCAGGAGTTCACCAGGCCAGCTGATGCTCCGCGTGGGTTTGGGGCCATGTTTCTGCCTAAATTATGCATTCGAGGCAGAAGCAACGGGCTTCTTCTTGAGTCCTCTATTTATCAGTCAGTACTCTATTGTAAAGGAGAACTTTCCTCTCCCCTCTTTATTTATTTGTTTATTTTATTCACATGAACTCACACATTTTCATTATTGTGTTATAACCCATTGCTTCACTCTTCATGTTGTTGTTCTGCCTTTAAACATCCCTGGCTAAGTATAGTTCTCCTCTGGCTCTCAGCCCAGTAGGGTTTGTTTGTGTGCTTGCCTCCCTGGCCTACGGAGCATGGCCCCCATCGCCCAGTGCTGAAACCTGCTCTCCGTGGAGCTCAGGGAGGTTGTGAATGAATGCCGTAACTGCGGTACAGCTCCGTTTGGTGGTCCATGAGCTCTCTGATTGATGGTCCACTTCAGGGGGCCTCAGTCCCTGTGAAGACTGCACATGGTTCGGATGTTGACATGTTGCAATGGCCAGCCCTCCCTTTTGTCTCCCTGTAGGTTCCTCAGAGGTTTTCCTGCCCCCAGACCCCATCTTCGCCTCGGCCATGTCTGAAAGTGACAATGTGTTCTGCGCCCAGCTCCAGTGCTTCCACTTCCCCACCCTCCGCAACCACGATCTGCACAGCTGGCACGCGGAGAACTGCTACGAGAAGTCTTCGTTTCTTTGTAAAAGAAGTAAGCCACCTTGAACTTGACTCCTTTAGTGAGCTGGAAGGAATGGTGCTTCTTGTGACAATGTGGCTTTCTAATTTCTGGACCTTGATGTCAACTTTGAGTGGACTTACCATTTTATAGCAGGCAGCAGGCGCGCTGTGCCTGGCTCACACCTTACTCTGAAGGTGCACAGGTGCCTTGGGGGTGAGGGCTAGAGCCTGGGCTGGGACCCAGGGCTGGTATGAGCCTGACTGGCCTGCTACTTAGTTCTGTTACCTAAGCAGCGATTGCCATTTCTGGCCCTCATTTCTCTTTTCCCAGGACAGAGGTGATAATTCCTCCCCACCTGGATGTTAGTAAACTAAATGAGAATGGTGACAGGACTTGCCAGATATTGTGGTGTCTAGGTGCCTCTGACTCCTTTGGTCCCCTCCCCCTCCTCTCCTGGGGTCTTTGTAAGATCCCTCACTCTGCTTCTCTGTCCTGTCTGGACCGCTTCCCCTCTTCAGCTGCTCCCTATGCCAGTTCTCTCACCCACATTCCACATCAGGCTCTTTTCCAGCTTTGGGGGCTAGCAGTGTGGTTGTGCTGACCGAAGGGAGGGCTCCCTTGCCTCACCCAGTCCCCTCTGCCATGAGTGGAGGATGGAATCGTGCCCAGATGCAACCTGGGAGGCAAGGGCAGGTCATCGTTCAGTTTCCATCTGCTTAGAGATTTTCCTGTTATCTGTTATTGATTTCTAGTTTGATTCCATTATGGTCAGAGAATTTCTATATGATGTTATTTAAATTTGTTGAAATATGTTTTATGCCTCCAGGTTAGTGTCTGTCTTGGTGAATGTTCCATGGATGCTTCAGAAAAATGTGGCTTCTGCTGTTAGGTGGGGAGTGAAAGAGTGAGAGCAAGTGTGTGTGTGTGTGTATGGATTAGATTCTATTGATTGATTGTGATGTTCAGATATTCTATATCTTTGCCAATGTTCTGTCCAGGAGTTCTATCAGTTGTTGAGAGGAAGGTGTTGAAGTCCACAAGCAGAATTGTGGAATTGTCTGTTTCTCCTTTGAGTTCTATTGTTTTTTATTTCACAAGCTGTCCTTTTGACATGTTCCTATCATTAAGGTTAATTTTATACTCTATGGAATTAGCCTTTTCTCCAAGCGAGGACCTATGTACTAATTATGCTCATTGCTTTTACGACGTCTTCAGTGGACAGAGCTAAGATGTATGTGTGCATGCATGCGTGCGCACATGTGTGTATACATATGTCTTGGGTACAGATTTTTCATATTGATTTAGTTCCTTTAATGATTAAAGAAATCATTTAAACGTATTCAGTTTTCTAGTTATATTTTAGTTCATTTTGGTAAATCATATTCATCTAGGGCATTGCCCATGCAATATAAAATTTCTAACTCATTGCTACAAAACTCTCTTAGCATTCTCTTTGCATTTTTGAGGCATTTATATGCCTGTCATTATGCCCTCCTTTTTACTTATAATATTATTTATACTGCCTTATGTATTGCTCAGTCTTGCTTGCCTCTTTGATTCATCTTTACAAAGAACCAGCTTTGGGTGGTCATTGATTCTCAGTGCTTTGCATCTGTTTTCTGTGCCATTCATTTCTGCTGCAAATTTTCATCCTTTTACTGTCATTAGGTTTATTATTTTCTTTTTCTGAGTTCTAGAATTAGATTCTTAATTTTTAGTTCCTCTAATGAGAGGCGTTTAAGGTTCAGTTTTTTTCTACACATGCAGATATACAAACAAAGTGCATAAATATTAAGTGCAAGTTTTATTAATGTGTACACATACGAACCACTTCCCAGATCAGGATGTGGAGTATTGTCGGCACTCCAGAAGAAGCCTGCTGATGCCCCTACCTAGCCATTATGTTTACCCCTTCTAGGAAGCCATGCTGTCGTAGGTTAATCACAGATTATATACCGTATTGACTAGTCGTCTCTAATGTTGTGGCTTAATCATACTGTGGTCAGATAACATTATGTGTGTTTTTTTCTTTGTTAGAACTTATTTTGTGGTCTTGAATTGGGTTTGTTTCGCTGTGTTAGCTCTTTGCAATGATCCTATTGAAGTTTGTTGCACTTCTCAGATGTACAGGATTTAGATTTTCAATGAATTTAAGAAATCTTCAGCCATCGTCTCTTCAGATATTTCTTTCTACTCCTTCTCCTCCCTTCTCCTGTTGGTCTTTCTGTTTTGTGTATAGTGGTTCATTTGATGTGTCCCATTTTGCTGTCAGTGCTCTCTCATTTCTCCTCACTCTTTTCTTCTCTGTTCTAGCAGAAAACAATTTTATCTGCGTTTCTTGCCCTGGAAGTTCTTGAGCACTTGAGTTGTGTAGATTTGACTCCAGTTTTAAGTGAGGCATAGACCAATGGTGGTTGAATTTCTGAAATTTTTGTAGACATTCCTACCCTATTTAGAGACAGATGCTAACTTCCTTTTCGTGTCCCTTTGTCTTTCAGTGAGCATGCATCCCTTTGGACACCACCTCCGCCTCATCCCTAGTTCCTTTCCCAAGCATCTGTAATATCTGCCAGCTTAAGGCTCTGAGTTCTCAGCTTCCTCCTTACTCTCTAACCATGGTCATTCCTCTTCTTCTAATCCCAGGTTATCTCTGCACAGAGTTTACTGTGTGTGCCTCAGTAATGGACTGAATGGACTATCTTCCCGAGCAGTAGCAGCAGCTTCTTGGGAGACTCATTCAAAACACATTCTGATTTTGAAATGATTAATACATGCAGCAGATGCATCTTAGAATTGAGAAACTCTCAAAACTAAACTGCTTAGGCATCTTTTTACTATTATTATTATTATTATTATTATTATTATTATTGATTTCAGAGAGGGAGGGAAGAGGGAAAGATAGAAACATCAATGATGAAAGAGAGTCATTGATTGGCTGCCTTCTGCACATCCCCTACTAGGAATTGAGCCTGCAACCTGGCATGTGCCCTTCACCGGAATCGAACCTTGGACCCTTCAGTCCACAGGCTGACGCTCTATCCACTGAGCCAAACCAGCTAGGGCTTAGGTATCATAAAAGCAGACACTTCCATGGGCTTTCCCCTGGAATCTGGCACTCTCTGTTCTAGCTGTCTAGGTTTGCGGCTAGGTGTGCCCTGGCCAGGTGTGCTTTGTCCTCACAGAGTGCTGTAGTGATCTCTCTTGAACAGCACTCATAGGAGGGGGTTCTCAAGTTCATCTTGCCAGCTCCTCTGTTGTTGTTTGTGGGGAGACTTGGGGCTGGTTCTGCTGGTAACATACATTTGTGTTTGTGTGTGTCTATTGCAGGTCAAACGTGTGTTGACATCAAGGACAATGTGGTGGATGAAGGGCTCTACTTCACCCCCAAAGGAGATGACCCGTGCCTGAGCTGCACCTGCCATGGAGGGGAGCCAGAAATGTGCGTGGCTGCTCTCTGCGAACGGCCCCAGGGCTGCCAGCAGTACCGCAAGGACCCCAAGGAGTGCTGCAAGTTCATGTGTCTGGACCCAGGTGAGACTGATGCTGGGTCACAAGTCAGCCTCCCCATTCAGGGCCAGAGGCTACATGGCCCATTGCTTCCTCAGTGGCAGGGGCTTGTGAGAGGTGGAGTTCACAACACGTGGCATAGCAGCGATGGCAGCATTTGCCCACAGAGCTGTCTCACAGGCTTTGATGGGCAAATACTCTAATGAACCGGTGTCTCTCATACAACCTGGCCTCCTCTAACTGCTATCTCTCAGGTTGGCTCATTTTAGCTGTTGGGTTACAAGTGTTCAGTGATGAACTTGAATTTGAGTGTGGCTGTATGTTCACAAATCAACTGCAATTGATGACTTCAGAACTATCTCCTCTCCTTTTAAGACTAAGAGCAAGACTTCCAACTTACATCCCAATTTGAGCTCTTCCTGTTTTCTGAGTATGGTGGTGTGGTGGGTAGTGACAATTTTCATTACTTAACAGTAATCTGTTTTTGCTGTTAGAATCTTTAAGGAAAAGATTAAATATAAAACTCCTCACTAGGTGGCGCTTTGCAGGTGAACACTATGCAACCACGTGGTCTCTGGGTGATATTTCTTCCACTTTCAAAAAAGACCAGCAGGTGGGGCTCCTGCTCTGTAGGACCATTAGGACACATCACAGTTCATACGGTATACTGGATGGTTCACCACACCAGTGCAGCTGACATCTCTGTATGAATTCACAACCTCAGGAGAAATGTAAACAAAAAGCATAAATTTGTTTTCTGTCTTGGCTGCCACAGTACGAGAGTGACGTGGGCAGAGACTTGTGAAAGGCCCTGGACTCAGGCCCTGCAGAAAAGCAGCTTGGGAGGGCGTGGTAGCTCTCTCCGTCCCCTGGGGCCCCCATGGATGAAAGCTGGTTTGCCTAGTGCTAGTGGGAACTGGAGCTGGCACATGAGAGCCACAACAACAACTGTTCCAGAGAGCTGTCAGGAAGGCTGCTGGCAAGAGGGCAGATCAGTGTCAGAAGCTACTTAAGACTCAGCAAAAGGGGGTACTGTGGCCCATATCCCATCAGAAGTGCACAGTTGGCTGTGGAGAGTACAGAGACCATGCATGACCAGATGTAGATATACAAGAATGACCGGTCTATGGGCTGAGTGGCTTGTGAAGCCCGCCCAGCCCTGAGGACTTCTCAGGAGGCCAGGGCCCTCAGGACATCTGGGTAGTCCCAGAGCTACTGCAGGCCACTCCTGTGTAGCCAGACAGCATAGCCAGGGCCTTTCCCTGCCCCTTGCCTCGGCCTTGTTGCTGCAGGCTCCTGACAGCCTTCCAGGTCAGGTGCCTTCTCCTGGGAAGTGTCCACACTTCCCCAAGGATAGAGGTACTGCCACCAAAACTGGAGACACTTGGGAAGTGTCCCTTTTAATAAGGCAAGAGTGCTCTCACTACTCTGTTCAGGGTTGTACAGGATATCAGGGCACATGCCCAGGAGGCAGCTGATCAATGATTCTCTCTCATCACTGATGTTTCTTTCTCTACCTCTCCATTCCTCTCTAAAAACAATAAAAAAATAGTTTAAATAAAATAAATACATATTTAAAATAATAATAATAATAATAATAATAATAATAATAATGCTAGGCTGGCCTGGTCAGTGTGGCTTGGTTGAGTGTCGTACCTTGCACCCAGGGATCGCTGGCTCAATTCCCATTCAGGGCACATACCTGGGTTGCTGGCTCGATCCCCAATAAGGGATGTGAAGGAGACAGCCAAACGATGTTTCTCTTTCATCGATGTTTCTGTCTCACTCTCACTCTCACTCTCCTTCCCTCTCTCTCTGAAATCAGTAAAAACAAATTTTATAAAAAGAATGCTAGGATGGAGGGTGATGCCAGAGCCCTCCACGGAGATGCTGCCTGGGCCCTGAGACCCCACTGCCTCTGCCCAAAGATTTTGGGTACAGTCCAGACTCAGCTCTGCTGAAACTGTTGTGGAACACCAGGTCCTCCACCATGGAGCTGGCCAACAGCAGGGACATGACCTCAGCCTCGCTTAAGCAGGGACTATGGCCCAGGGTAGAGATGAGCAGGGTGAGCAGATCAGCCACATCTCAGGTTTATCCCTGTGTGAGGACTTGCTCCCAGTGTGTCTCTCCTCCCTGTCCTCTAGATCAGCGGTCGCCAACCAGTGGTCCGTGAGGTCCGAGAGCTTGGTGACCGCTGGTTTAAGGAAACGTTTGGAGCAGAGGTTGCCAACTGGTGGTCCGTGAGGTCCAAAAGGTTGGTCACTGCTGCTCTAGATCATGAGTGCCAAAATCGAGCCTTTGGCAGTGCTGAACACACTTCGATATATCCAGGGTTCCCCACCAACAGAGAGGGTTAGTAGAAGTAGGGTATGGGGCGGTCCAGAATTAGAACAGCCACTGATGGACAAGAGAAGGAGAGGGGCTGTAAACGGACTCTGAGGGCCCAGTCGAGCGCACATTCTCACACTCCTCCCTGATCACCGGCCTCCACGTCGAGCACTGCTGAGTATTAAGGAGGAGCAAAGAACTCTGGGAGCACCCTGATGGGGCTGGAGCCCAGGTCTGAACTGGGGCCAGCCACATTGCCCCATTAAGCCTCAGTTCCCTCTGTATAGGGACTTTTCTCCTCCTTCGTAGGGTTGTGAGAAATCAGAGAGGTGCTGGATGCTACAGCCTGATGTACAGTCCTGTTCTGTTTGGCACCTCCTATCAAGCTCCTGTTGTGGCTTCCAGGGGCTCACCCAGCAATAGGGATGAGTGGGCTCACGGGCCTCTGAGAAAGACTGAGGGAGGCGCAAGCCCCCTCTCTGACCAGGGAGATGGCTCCCATGACACCTGATGCAAGGGGGGGCGGGCCACATCACCCATCTCGTATTTTAAAACTTCCTGGCCATGAGCTGCTTCTCTCTGTGGTGGTATTACAGTACTAGTGACCCAGTGCACAGATTCATGCACATTGAAAGGATATTAATTAGAAGGTGGCTGGTGGGGCAGGACTGGGTGAGACAGGCCGGACACACCCTGGAGCCAACCTCCTGTGGTCCCTCCCCTGCGTCAGCAGAGTAAGTGGGGTCCCTCAGCCTGGATTGTGGGGATCGGGCTAAAACCAGCTCTCTAACATCCCCCAAGGGCACTCTGCAAAGTTGCTGTCGTACAGGGTGTGGAACGCAAGTGTGCAGTAAACCAGATTCGGGGCCCACAGCGCCCCAGCAACAACATAACCCACAGCCGAAGGTGGAATCACACGGCCCCACGAGGAATCGGGCTTCCTTCTCTCTGGTTTCGGGGTGCATCACCCGAGAACCACCGCTGCCAAGTCATTTCAGCTTAGCAGCTCCTGTATTGAGTGTCTGCCCCCTGGTGGTCACTGAGTGTCATAGCAACTGGTCAGATGGTCAAACACTTAGCATATTAGCCTTTTACTGGTATATATATATCTATTCCTGATTTTCAGCTTTCTTGTTTCTATCATCATAAGATTGTGTTGGGAAATAAGTTGCCTTGTCCACATGGTTGTGTGGTGGAGGGCCATGGCCTTCTCATAGCACTGAGCATCTGGGATCAGGACCTCCTTTTCTGAGAGCAGCGGGGTTTTTCCCTTCTCCTCTAACAGATGGCAATAGCCTGTTCGACTCCATGGCCAGTGGGATGCGTCTCATTGTTAGCTGCATCTCCTCCTTTCTCATCCTGTCCCTGCTGCTTTTCATGGTCCACCGGCTACGCCAGAGGCGCCGGGAGCGCATTGAGTCCCTGATTGGAGCAAACCGTGAGTGCCCCAGCCCCTGCCTGTGATGGCTGCAGTGCAGGCCTGCCCTTGGCTGTGTCCCCAGGGAGAATGGGGACACAGGAAGCAGGAAGGTGCAGGGAGGAAGTGGAGGACATGATGGAGGGTGCCGAAAGGCATCCCTGTCCCACCCACCCACCCACCCGCTCCTGGGCTGAGTGCACACCTGGGCACTAGAGGAGCTCTTTGCAGGACCGAAATCAGAGTCCACAGGCACGTGGAAGAAGGGCGTGCCTCCAGTGCCCGCTGACTCTGCGCTTCCCCGCCCTTGCTCTCTGAAGCAGTCTGGCCTAGACCATGAGTGTGGGCCCCCTGCTAGGAGAAGGAATCAGCAAATGCCCGTGGACATAAGGCAACTTAGAGAGTGTGGCTCACCCTCAGTTCAATTTGCCTGCAGTGGCCTATGCCCCCAATAGAGCTGAAATCATCCCTTGTGTCAGCGAACAAGCCAGGGCTCCCCAGTCCTGTGGGGCAGGACAGGTGCGGGCAGGCAGGAGAGGATTCAGAATCAAGGTGGCAAGAATGCTGAAGGCCCTCACTAGCTTCCATTAGGGGCCTTGGTGTCCCTGGGGAGCCCGGGTCAGGTCTGAAGTGTGGACCAACCAGGTTTTCCACCTTCTTCAGTTCTCATGAGTTGCAGGGTGGGCAGAACTTCAAGGCAATCACGGGCTAGACACCCAGAAACATTTTAGAGCTGGAGGGGTGTGGCGAGGGCTGGAGCACAGCATGTGAGTGACGCACGGGAATGTACTGACCGGGGAAGGAGGCACTGGGCGAGTATCAGGACTGGTGGGCAGCTAGGCACAAAAGTGTGACAGTCAGAATGTCTGGCCGGGGCGGGTAGGGGGGCTCAGGAGCTGAGTGGTGCATCTTCCAGTGACATGACCCTGTTGCTTGTTTCTCACTCCCATTGCCCAGTGCACCACTTCAACCTTGGCCGGAGGATCCCCGGCTTTGATTATGGCCCAGACGGGTTCGGCACAGGCCTCACGCCGCTACACCTTTCTGATGATGGAGAAGGCGGGACTTTCCACTTCCATGATCCTCCGCCCCCCTACACTGCGTACAAGTACCCAGACATTGACCAGCCTGATGACCCACCGCCACCCTATGAGGCCTCCATCAACCCTGACAGCGTGTTCTACGACCCTGCAGGTGCTTCCCCCACAGGGCGAGGGAGCAGCCTGTCACCAACCACCTGGCCTGCAGGGCCAGCGTCTCAGGGGTCCTCCCCGGCGCACAGGGCTGTGAACTCTGCTTCCTCCAAGCCTTCTGTTGCTGTCTCTGGTTTTCCCTTGAAAGTGGAACTGCCACCTGTGGGTTGTCAGGCTTTTCCCAGGGGTGCAGGTGCAAATGACTGCTGACAGTGGTCACTGATCACCCTGCCTCTTAACCTCCGCCTGGGAGCACATATTAGCAAGCAGCCCTCGGACACCCAGTCCTAGCTCTGTGGAGACCTGGGAGCCGGGCATTGGCAGTCATGGGGTAGGGCTGGCACAGAGCCAACTGCTGGGCTGTGAAGACACGTGCACATGTGGTAAGCTGAAGAGGCAGCTTTGTGGCATGGGAGGAAAGCATTGGCTTGGTGATGTTGGGCCAGTTATCTGTGTTCCGCCCAGGGCTGTGCAACTAAGAAGGGATTGCAGGAGCCTTGCCCATTGCTTGGCTTGCCCCTGTCCCTGGTGTGTAGTGCAGATGTCCCACTCTTTTCCCTGTGTGTTACCCTGTAACCCACACATACCCCACCGTACATTGCAGGCAGTGCCCCACCCCAGGGCTGCTGGCTCTTTGCATACCCACACAGCACAGCAGGATGGTGTTGTGAGGCCGGCACTGCTGTGTTCTGTGTGCTGTTTGTTCATTTGGTCGGCCAGAACCTCTCCTGGTCTGTGTGGGCAGGAGAAGTTTGGATTTAACCGCAGCCCTAGGAACGGGTTGTCGCCATCTGCTGTCGGGGGGACCCGGGTAGAACAAGCTTCCTACCCGGAATGCTGTTGGGGACCCAGCGCCTCCATGGACCAGGCTGCAGGGGAGCAAATGGTCCCAGGGCAGGGCAGCAGGACTGCTGAGCCCATGGGGGGTTGGCCAGGAGAGGGACACAGACGGCCCCGTGCCCTGAGCTGAAGGAGAGCCTGAGGTGATAAGGAGCAGGCACGCCTAAAGGAGTGAAGGAGTGGGCTGCTGTAGAGCGGCTGTCAGATCAGAGCTGTCTGCAGGCCCCTGCACAGTTTGCGGGGCTGCCTGCCCGGAACCCATCTCATGCTCTCATGCTCTTGTTCCCATATTCCAGCGGCAGCTTCTGGTCTGGGGGCTGTGACCACTGTTCCACCTGCCCATCTACAGCCCAGTAATGCCCTAATGTCACGTGGGTCCTGGTCCAACCCCCACTGAATCTGAAAGGGTTTCCTCGTCCCCTACCTTGATTCTCCTAACTCTGTCAAAGTGTGTACCAGCCACACACTGGGGCTTGGGCATAACTGTCCCCCTGCACCTTGCACCATGACAGCTGCGAACGTGGCAAGGGTGAGGGGTGAGCACAGCAGAGCCACAGCTTCAGTGGGAGCATTCAGGCAAGATAAGCATCCCCCAATTCTGTCTCCCTACCCTCTTCCCTCATGCCAGGCCCACCCACCACCCTGCTGACACCCCTCTGTCTCCTCCTATAGATGATGATGCTTTTGAGCCAGCAGAGGCCAGCCTGCCGACCCCAGGGAATGGTGACAGTGAAGGTGTGTCACCCCGGTGCCTGGAGCAGCCTCTGCCCTCCGCAGGGGTCACCCTGGCAGACCTGGAAGACTCAACCGACAGCAGCAGCATCCTGCTCGTGCCCCCCGACCCTACCCAGAGTGGGACGCCCCCAGCCACAGAGGCACTGCCAGGAGTTGGCTGCCACAGCCGCAGTTCCCTCAATACCGTGGTGTAGAGGATGCCCAGCCCATGGCCCCAAGGGGCATGGAGCACCTGTTTGCTGTCAAGGAAACTGATTCCCATGGAGACTTGAAGGGCCCTATGTGAGCCTGGACTCAGCTGCACTGCTGCACGCCCTCCCCTGTAGGTGTGCACGTGCGTTTAGAGACCACGCCAGCCTCCCAAGGGAGCGAGCACCTGCACCGAGTCTCCTTGAGGGCTTCAAAAACATGCATAGCTTTGGGTCACTGTCTTTTTCTTTGTAAATGACAGAAGAATGACAGTTTGTTCATGCCACACGTTTCAGAAGTAGGGAACAAAAGGTACTGTGGGCCTGGGTGGAGGCCAAACCACACCAGACTTTGGTGGGTTTGCTCATGGCAGCACGTTGTTCAGAGGAGCCTGCTGCCCAGCCACCAAGCCCCAGAGCTGCCACAGTGCCTCGCTGGCCACTGCTCAGGAAGGCACTTCCGGCACCAGTGTTTGTGGACTGTCAGGATCGTCTGGGCAGGAGCCTGCTTCACGGCAGACAGCCTTGAGAGTTGCTCCAGTGGCTGCTCTGAGGATGGCCCCTCACAGGGCTAGCTTGAACATCGAGGGTGACCCTGCCTTAGCTCTGGTGCCCAAGGCCTAAGAAGGGGAGCTTGGAAGGGGCTTGAACTCCACTCTGTCTTTCCAGCGGGGCTCTGCAAAGCCCAGTTCCGTGCCAGAAATCCCATCCCTAGTCCGTTGGATTTCTCCCTAACATTACTGTGCATGGCCCCCCAGGAGGCAGCTCTGGAGCTGGGCTGAGGCCCTTAGCCATGCATGAGTGTCCTGGCCCTGGATCCTTCACTGGGGCTTGAGGGCTGAGCCAGCTCCTCTCTGTTACCCTCTGGAGCCCCCTCCTATTGAATTTGCCCCTGGACCTGGCCTGCCCCTACCCCCCTCTTTGTGCCATAAAGGGTTAATTGTGGGGAGGGGTGGCTGAAACTAACATCCTGGGCTGTGTCCACCTCCTGAAAGTCCACTTCTTGCACATCACCACCACCACTAGAGCTGAGTGCCTGGTGGCTGCATGCCACCTTCCTGTCCTTAGCACAGGGTGCTGGGTGCCCTGCTCAGGGGCCTTTTGACTGAGGGACCCTGTTGCCTACTCCTGAGCAGTGGTCTTGTCTCCTGACACCAGGCTTTTAGCATTTCTGAGGTTTGGAGATTAAGCGGGTTCTGTGCGATTTTTTAGCACATCCATATCTTTTCTACGTTGAATGTCTAGATCTTTTTTGCGTGTGTCTGTGTGTGTGTGTGTGTGTGTGTGTGTGTGTGTGTGTGTGTGTGTGTCCGTCCAAGTGTTTGCAGGTGGTGATGGTACACAGGAACTCAATCTTCAATTTCCTGGGCCAACATGTCCTCCAGGGGGCACTGAGGCATGGCCGGGTCTGTGCCTCTTCTGAGGCAGGTTCTCATGCTCATCTTCCTAACCCAGCCGCCCAGCTCCTGGTCCTCCTCAGCCTTTCTGTACCAGCATGCAGCAAGGGGAGAGCTGACTTTCGGTGGGTGCTTCCATGGTGGTCTGACGACAGACCTCACAGGCACAGCCCAGTTCTAGGCACATTCTCATACTTTGGTTGGAAACCAGTTTTGTTCTTGAGTTGTTCCACAAGGCTGACCAGAGATGTGAGTTTTATCACTGAACTGCCTGTCCTTGGGCTCGGCCTGCAGAAGCCAGAGTGTGTGCTCCCCTTGCCAGAGGGCTGCTACTTTGAGAAGGGCATCCTGGGCACATGTGCCCATACTGGCTGCTGAAAACAAAGCAGGAAGTGTGTGGTGCCTCCAACATGTGCTGGACACAGGGCAGCCAATTTCCAGAGCAGCAGTCACAGCCTTGTGGGTGCTGGGTTAGGGTCCTGAGTGGGCCTACTTTGAAATGACCGCCCCAACGGAATCCTGTAGGGTCTGGCCCCCACAGCACCAGGTCCCCTTATCCCAGTGTCTCTGGCCCAGGCTTCAACTGTGTATACGGGGCAGTGGCTGGTATTTAGAGGTGTGGGACTGGGGAACTTTTGTGGACCTAAAGATTGCTGGGGACAGGTGTGCAGGAGGTACTAAGGATAGGGTGCCCTGAATCAGGTCATGGGGGCTGCAGAGGGTGGGCCCAGAGTGTTCAGCCTACTGGCGTTCTTGGGCTGGGCAGAAGGCTGCCTGCTGCCCACTGTGTCTCCCAGAGCTGAGCTCTGCTTGAAGATGGTTGTGAGGGCATCGGGGAAAAGCTGTGGTCACCCGGCTGACCTAGGCCTCCTGTCCAGTCACCACCCTTTGTAAGATCTGATTGTGCTCCAGGGCCAACCCTGGCTGAGACTCTTGTGTTCCTGTGAGAGGAGGGCTCCCCACCCCATGCACACTGGGCCTCCAGAGGGACAGGCTAAGGTCTCGGGAGGGCCTCCTCCCCCAGGACCTGACCTGCCTAGTGGAGGTGGGAGTCGAATCTGTACATTGTCTCAATGCCTGTTTTTATGTTTTCCTTTCACTAAGGGTTTTAGTTTGGGTTTATTTTTGGTTAGGTTGGCACTAATCCTTAAGATGCTGTGAGAACCATTTCATCCAAATGCCAAATAAATTTGAGTTCTGGAAGAGGCGTAGTCAGTCCTCGGTGTGACTCGTGTTGGGAGTGGGAGGCTCTGGCCAAGATGGAGCCAAGGCACGGGGCGGAGATGGGGGGAAGTGTCAGGCTTGGGGCTCTGAGACCCCTCTGTCTCTTTCCTCGGTGGTCCTTTCAATAATTTCCTGGTACGTGATGTGGGACAAGAGGGCACCCAGGGACTCGGCCTTAGGCAGGTCTTCGTGCTCATCTTCCTAACCCAGCCTCCTGGCCAGAGGGCTCAGGCAGGGCTGGGGTTAGGAAAGCAGCCAGTGAGTCCCTTGGAGGGGGTAGGAGCTTCAAGGAGGTGGCCCCTAGTTCCTGAACACTTTTGTGGGATGGCAGGCTGTCCTGGGCGCCCTGGGCGCTATCAGCACCGAGGACAGCTCCACTGGGTACAAAGGCCCATTCCCCAAAGTGGAAGAGCCCAGCCCTTTGGGGATTGGAAAGAGGCAGGGTGCAGACCTATCCCCCACCTCACACACACCCAGTCATGTTCACACCTGTGGGCACACCGAGCCCTTTCCAGAAAGTGTTGCCTTCTCTCCTGGCCACCCTGAAAGAAATCAGCCTCATTTTCCAGGAGAGTGAACTGTGGCTCGGGCCCAGCCTGGGGTCCTCTCCACAGCTGCTGAGGAAGCCCAGTCCCCTCGTTGACCTGGGCTGGTCAAAGGGGGCAAGCTGTGGCTTCCTGGAGACCTGTTCTTGGGGTGGTCCTCCGGAGGAGGTAAAGCAGAGCTCCCTCACACACTGGGTCAGTGTGGGAGCTGGTCAGAGGACATCTGGTCTTGGGGTGTCCTAGGCTGCTCCAATGGAGGAGACCCTCCTATGCCCTCCCCATTCCAGCCCCTCAAGTCAAGGCCACTAGGATCCAGGTGCCTTCTCCCTTGAATTTCCATCTTGATGGCCTTCCTTGTCATTCCTGGTCCTTGTACATGGGCATCTTTAGAGCTCTCACTCCTAGGAGGGTTAATGGGGGGTGAGCTTTTAGCTCCAGGAAGTGGCAATTGTTACTGGCATGTATCACTAGTATCAGCCTGGTGAGCCCAAAGCCCCCTCTTCCCTGCTGTTGGCCCTGCCTGGGCACTGCCCCTCTGACCCACATTGAAAGCCTACAGAATGTAGCCACGCCCACCTGGCCAATACATATACAGCCGCCCGGCTGCACCAGCCTCCACGCTTCCCATTCCTGCCAAGTCTCTACAGCAGCCGCACCATGTCCCCCCGGCTTCACGCTCACCTTCCTCACAGTGTTGCAGGTGGTGTGTGCGAACTCGGAGGGTGAGCACCAGGGACTCTGAATCCCCGCTCCCCAGGCCCTGACCTAGGCCACACACTGACACATAGTCACCTGCAGGCAGATTGCCCCACAGGGAAAGGGCTGAAGGGTCTCCTGGCACAGGGCCACATACCTACAGTGGGGACTCCCACCACCAGCTCACATGTGGTTTGGCCATTCCTTCATGCTATTATCATATGAGAGACCCCTAGGCGACCCTCCACTACCCCACCACAGCCAGTTTCAGAGCCCCATCCAGAACCCCCAGGTCTCTCGGAGGGAGAAGCACCCCCACTCCCAACCTACACACTGTCTGAATCCCTGGTCAGATGAAAGGAGAAACGTTAGCAGGTTCCAAACATACCACCTGCCCTGGCCAGGTGGCTCGGTTGGTTGGAGCATCCTCCTGTGCACCAAAAGGTGGTGGGTTCAATTCCCTGCCAGGGCACATACTTTAGGTTGTGGGCTCTAATCCCCAGTTGGGGCACATACAGAAAGCAACCAGATCGATGTTTCTGTCTCGCGTCGATATTTCTCCTCCTCCTCCTCCCTCTCTAAAAATCAAAAACATATCTTCAGGTAAGGAATGAATGAATGAATAAAATAGATTAAAACACCACCACCTGCTAAAGCCTAAGATTACACATTTTATTTCAAAAATGAGCGGGCACTGACCCCAGGTCACTGAGTGGTTAAAGGGAGACTCCAGGTAGCGTTTCCTGGAGGCCAGGAGGGGAGAAGCACTGGCTCCAGGTTCTGCCGCAGGCCGCCCTGGGTGGGTGGGTCCTGGGGACAGGGACAGCTGCACCCAGGTGACACTCTGGGAGCTTAGCCTGTGGAGTCTGAGTGTACATGACACTTTCTGAAGAGACACCGGCGCCTGGGTGACTGCCTGTGGGAGGCTCAGTGAGGGGGTAGGTGTCCCAGGTGTCTGTCCAAAGCAAAGCTGAGAGTGCAGGTGTGGCCGCTGACCCGATGCCTCTGTGCAGCCACGCTGTCCTGTGGGAGGCCGGGTTTGGTGGTCAGTGGAGTGAAGCTGGCCAGAGTCAGGCTGCTGTGCAGCTGGTGCCTGGGATGTGGTTGTATATCTAGGTGACACTGATCTGAGTGGTACTGTATCCAGGTGACAGTGTTCCAGCAGCCCATGTGTCCCAGGTGTCTGCTGCTTGGTGTGTGGTCACACTCCATATCCCAGTGCATGCAGGCCCGGCCTTTTCCCCAAACCCAAAAGAAAAGACCCCACAACCCCCTCCTCCTAGCCCGAGGGGTCCACCTGCTGCAAGCCCTGGGGAGGCTGCCATACCCCAGGACCAAACATCGCCCGGCTCAAAGGCCCAAAGGGGCTCCAGGCCTCCTCCAGCCCGGACTCAGTCTCCAGAAGTTATCGCTGGCTGCACTGAGCCGGGTCCACGAGGGGACAGATCTGTCCATTCGCCCCTCCGCCCGCCCGTGGGGCCGCCAGCACTGCACCTAGCTCACCCTCGGAGCGGCCACCCTCAGTCCCCACCACCCTGCGGGGCCCCGGGGGGCACCGGCGTCTTCTTCAGGTTCTTCCGGGCAGGGGCCTGGTTCGCGGGGCCGTCCGAGGCGTCGTCCGTGGGCCTGGTGATCGCGGCCAGGGCGTTCACGGTGCCGAGCGCCCGCAGCAGGGCCGGGCCGCGGGGCGCGGCGCGGGGCTCGCGGCGGACGGGTGGCGGTGGCGGCAGCAGCGCGCGCAGGGCTTCCAGTTCGGCCCGCAGCTCCATGCGCAGCGCCTCCAGCCCCGCTCCCAGCTCCGCACGCACGGCCGCCAGGCCCTCCTGCAGCCGCCGCTCGCTCACCTCCAGGACGCCTGCCGGGTAGGTGGCCCCGCCGCGTGGTTCCCCGCACACCGAGCACACAGAGCCTCGGCTGCGCGCGTCCTCCCGCCCCCCGGCACCCTCGTCTCTGGCCGCTGCCGCTGCCCCCGCGCGCTCCACCAGCCGCAGCAGCCGGGGCGCGTTGGCCCGCGCCTCCGCCTCCGCCCGGAGCTGGCCGCGCAGGCGAGCCAGGCGCCCTGGGGCGCGGGCTTCTTCAGGGCCCGGCCCATTGGGCTGGGGCCCGGGCTCCCGCCGGCGGTCCACGCCGCGCCGCAGGGCCTGGCTTGCACCGTACGCTCCGCGAGCCTGGGCCCACGGGCGCCCCGACTCTGCCGCCATCCGCACTGTAGCCGCCAGCGCCAGTGACACCCGCGCCCAGCTTCCCGGAGCCCCAGTGCGCAGCCTAGCAACCATGGGGCCCGAGCAACACACGGTGGAGAGGACCCCCGGGACCGCTGTGGGGACATCCGAGGCCTCGAGGGATCCTGCCTGGGGCCGGGAGATCCCCTGCAAGGCTGAGACCCGCGTGGTGTGGCAGAGCCCCAGGGGGCCTTGGGGGGGGCGGGGGGCACAGCGCAGGCTTTGTGTTTTGGAATTGCCCCTCCCCCTCCCCCACACCCTGTCCGTGGGTCCCAACAAATGGCTTGGACCAGCCTCTGGGCAGAGGTGACAGGGCTTGGAGCAAGAGTTGCAGAAGCCCAGGCTTGAGACCAGCGTCAGGATTCTAGCTCACAACCTCTACATCACAGTCAAGGGAAAGCAGGTGTGGTCATGGACCCAGCAGCCCTCCTCCGGCCACTGTTATCTCCCTACTCTGTCCCCCACAGCCCACACATAGCTGCAGGAATCTATCCTTGTCATGGACACTTCCCTTTAAACTCTTTTTTCTTATTTTAAATATATTTTTATTGTTTTCAGAGAGAAAGGGAGAGGGAGAGATAGAAACATCAATGATGAGAGAGAATCATTGATTGGCTGCCTCCTGCACGCCCCCTACTGGGGACCGAGCCCGCAACCCGGTCATGTGCCCTTGGTGGGAATCGAACCTGGGACCCCTCAGTCCGCAGGCTGACGCTCTATCCACTGAGCCAAACCAGCTAGGGCCCATTCAAACACTTTAGGGGTCTCCTTGCTCTGGGCTGTGTCCTGCCCTCAGGAGGCGCTGGAGGTCCCGGCCCCTCTCACACTGTTTATGTTCAGCCACACTTTTTAAACCTCCTCTAACCCAATAACCTTCACCCCTCGGGGCCTTTGCCTAGGCCAGTTCTCCTGGCAGGAATGTCCTCTCCGCCCCCACGTGCCTGGCCAATCTCATTCATCTCACTTCTGCCTGGCAGCCTTCCTTGACCACCTCACACCAACCGGGTAATGCAAGCCCCTTCCCCACAGCATCTCTCAGTCAGTTTAACTGGCTTTCTGTTCTCTGTCCACCTGGATCCACAGAAGGGTCCCTGAGCACAGGTCTGGGTCACGTGGTACTCAGTGATGCTAAGCATGGATGGAGGAGTGGCTGGGTGAAGGAGCCTAGGGCTGAGGGTCCTCTATGGGGTGGACTACCTCCCCCCTTCCCTCACCCATCGAGGGCAGCCAGTGCACCTCCTCCACCTGGCATTTGAGGCCCTTATGGCCATCCCTGCTGCCTTTCCTGTCCCCGCCATCTTCTGGGGGAGCCCTTCACCACTGCCCTGTACCACTTCCTCACCCCGCTGCCTGGTGCCTTCACACGTGCAACGCTGCCCATTGCAGGGCCATGGACAGTGCACTGTGGGCCCCCCTGGGGGGCAGTATCCCCACCCAGTATGTTGTTCTCACTGCACCCTAGGGGCTAGTTAGGACTTTGGGTGCCTTGGGGCCTCCCCAGCAAATTGTGGAGAGGGAGGGCCTGGCGTAGATCCAGGCTGGACTGGGATCTCAGGGCCTACAGGGGCCTAGCCTCTATGCAGCTCCGTGTGTGTATGGGTGTGTGTGTGTGTGTGTGTGTGTGTGTGTGTGTGTGTAGGTGGGGGGTGGGTGGGGGGTGTGCTGTGGACCCTGTTCATTGGCAGACCTGGCCCCAACCACTGTAAAGAGGCCTGGATCCCCTCTGTTTATTAGTTCATTCATTCACTCATTTGTTCATTACAGCCTGTCTCTCGAAGGTGCAGAGGAGGTGAGAACTTGGCCCTCTGTCAACCCCTCAGGTGTCCCCATTCCTCCTGAGTCACCTGGCCTGCTGGGGCCTCCAGCATCTGGCTCAGCTGATCCCTTGAGCCTCATTAACCAGCCCCTGCCCTCTGCCCCAGTAATTAAAATACTGCTGACAAGAGTCCTGGATTCCCTCCTGAGCCCGTGAGATCCAGGCTGTGTGACCTGTAGGCTCTGCCCTCCCTGAGCTCAAATTAAGTCCTGTTCTGTGAAATGAAGGAGACCCCTAAGATCCCCAGGAGGGATCAGCAAGGAGGCCAGGGGTGTGGGGAGAGGGCTCGGTAGAGACTCCAGATTTGCTGACAGCAGATGTGGCTGTGGGAGACAACAGGCGTGGCTATGAGAGTCAGGAGAGGCAAGGGTGGACATAGATGGGACCTTGGAGGGGAACCCCTTTACTTTTTCATCATCAATAAAGCTTTCCACGAAGCCCCATCCTCCATGGGAGCCTCAGGAAACTTATTTCCTCAAGGAACCCAGAGAACTCCATTTCCCCCATAACACAACTGTCAGGCTGTGTTAGACTGGCTGGGCCTTTGGAGGGTGAGCGAATGAGGCCGGCTTGGCCAGGGCCTGGACCTGGGCATTGGACTCTTAGGAAGGGAAGGCGCCCTAGCTGGTTTGGCTCAGTGGATAGAGCCTCTGCCTGTGGACTGAAGAGTCCCTGGTTTGATTCCGGTCAAGGGCACATGCCGGGGTTGCGGGCTTGATTCCCAGTAGTGGGTGTGCAGGAGGCAGCTGATCAATGATTCTCTCATTACTGATGTTTCTATCTCTCTCTCCCTCTCCTTTCCTCTCTGAAATCAATAAAAAAATATTTTTTTAAAAAAAGAAGAAGGGAAGGCTACTGTGTCCTTTGGGTTCCCAAAGTACAGGCCATATAGCAGGGCCTCAGCTGACTAAGCCAGAAACTCTGGCTTGAGCCATTACTCAGGATTCAGTTCTGGGCGAGTCCCTCCTATCTTACCTCTTGCAACCGCTGTTGCCTCGCCTGTGTTCCCACCTCTCAGATCCCAGAATGAGACTGCTGGCCAGGAGATGATAAGGGCAGTAGAGGTGACAGAGGCTGAGAGGATATGCAGTGGCAGGGGCCTAAAACCTAAAGAGCAGGTCTATCTATTCTGGAATGCTCTGCTGTCTGGATGCTGAGCTGCAGATGGCCTGTCTTTTAAATGTTTATTTATTGATTAGAGAGAGAGCGAGCTCGGAGGCACCTGGTTGAGAGAAGAGCTGGAGCTTTAACTCCTCCTCCTCCAGCACCTCCCCCCATAGGGGGGTTCCAAAGTACCTCTCTCCAGAACGGGCAGGATCCCTAGAAAACACCATTGATAGCCCCACTCACCACCTCTAGCGTCCTAAGGGAGGGGGGACCTGAGACATTCCTGCAAAGATGGAGGTGGGCCGCCCTAACCGGTTTGGCTCAGTGGATAGAGTGTCGGGCTGCGGACTGAAGGGTCCCAGGTTCTATTCCGGTCAAGGGCATGTACCTTGGTTGCGGACACATCCCCAGTGGGGGGCGTGCAGGAGGCAGCTGACCGATGTCTCTCATTGATGTTTCTAACTCTCTATCCCTCTCCCTTCCTTTCTGTAAAAAATCAATAAAGTACATATTAGAAAAGAAAAAGAAAAAAAAGATGGGGTGGGCAAGAGCCGACACTGATAGGAAAGCCACACACACACAAAGGACAATTCCACTTTCAGGGCACCTTTCTCTAGGAACCCCTCCAATTGGGGGCGGGACCAGAGCTCATGGTTTCCGACACCGAAACTTACATTTCCCAGAAGGCGCTACAGGGTCGAGACGTCAGAGCAGCTCCGGCACTCCAACGCCCTCTGGGAAACGGAGTCGGCCGAGAGCGAAGCGCAAAGGCTCCCGGGGGCAGTAGTTTGCGTCGGGTCTGTGCCGGCACACTTTTCCGTGGCGACCGCCGCCCTGTTCCTTTGTGGCTGCTGCTTTTGTGGGGAAGCAGTCCGTTCGGTCTGTTCGTCCGCCCCGGGGCCTCTCTGCTGGCCGCACTCCACGCCCGCTGGCTCCAGGTGGCTGAGCCATAGGCCCGGCGCTTGGTGCACAAGAGGAGTGTGCGACGGGTTGCGTGGGGCGTGGTGGTGGGATGTGAGCATAGTCAGGGGTGCGAGGCTCCTGCTGAGCTGCCTGGCCCGCACCTCGGCGAAGCGCAGGGCCAGTGTGACTGTGCAGCCGGGAGTGCGTGTGCGACCCCGCGGGCCTTCCCTGTAGGGTGCTGTTCCTGAGCCCCCGTAGCAGGACCCGCTCCTCTGGGTCTGACCTGGGGCCCAGGTGATTGCAGATCTGCCCATGCCTCCGGGGAACACAAGAAACGGCCACAGCAATGGAGGGCGGTGAGTGGGGCGGGGCCAGGGCGCATGGTTTCAGGCCCCGGAACTACATTTCCCAGAAAGATGTGCTACACACTTGCCGGAGTCCGGACGTCAGGGCTACTCTGGTGCCCCGAGGCCCTCTGGGAAATGGAGTGCGCTGTCTTCGTGGTACAAAGGTTCCGGGGAACTGTAGTTCGCGTCCGGTCCGCGCAGGCGCACTTTCCCACGGCGGACGCCAGGCTGCTCCTTTGTGGTGGTCGTTGGCCTTTTGTGGGAGGCAGGTTGGCTCTCTCGCGTATCCGTCCGTCCGTCGGTCTATCTGTCCATCTGCCCCGGGGTCCGTCTGCCGGCCCCGCTCCGCGCCCACTGTCTCCAGGTGGCTGAGCCCCAGGCCTGCCTGGCCCCGCGCGCCTCCCGGGAGGAGTGTGGCGCGGCGATGGGGTGTGAGCGCAGCCTGGGCCGCGGGGCTCCTGCTAAGCCTGCCAGGCCCCGACCTCGGCGGAGCCCAGGGCCTGTGTGACCGTGCAGCCGGGAGTGCGTGAGCCCCAGGAGCAGGACCCGCTCCTCTGGGCCGGGCCTGGGGCCCAGGTGGCTGCAGAGCTGCCCACGCCTCCGGGGGACGCTACCCAGGGCCGCTATGGAGACCCCTGCCCCGAAGCCCCCGGAGACAGGTACAGTGGGCCCTTTCAGTCCGTGGGTCTGTGGGTTTGCGGTTGAGGAGGCTGACAGAGAGGTCGGGCTGGTTTCCCAGAGCACCAGCAGAGTCTGCCTTCTGCCTCTACCGTGCCCAACCATTCGTTCCCGCTGCCCGGAGCGTGCTGATGAGTGGGAGGAAATGGCAATGTTTTCCTTCTTAATGGGAGTGTCTGACACTGAGGGGGCAGAATTCAGAATTAACCCCTCATTCTGTGTCAGATTATGCCACATACCGGGGCTCGATCCCCACCCACCTGCTCCCTGACTCCTCTGATTCTGCTGGGTGCCAGGTGTGGAGTGGTTTTTAGCTCAGTCCGTGCACCTGAGGGCTAGGACTGACCAGCCCGTTGCTCATTTCTCCTTCCCAGCTCTGTCATCTCCGGACCTTGCTCTTCTCAAAGAGAATCCAGAGGATACATGGGGTCAGGGTCCCCTGGAAGCCAGGTCCGAGGTGAGTGGCTGTCTTTTCTTACTTCTGAACATCTTGTGTGTTGTTTTTTTTTTTAAATATATTTGTATTGATCTCAGAGAGGAAGAGAGCGGGAGAGAGAGAAACATTAATGATGAGAATCATTGATTGGCTGCCTCCTGCATGCCCCACACTGGGGATTGAGCCCACAACCCAGGCACGTGCCCTTGACCGGGACCCTTCAGTCCGCAGGCCCACACTCTATCCATCCATTAAGCCAAACTAGCTAAGGCTGGTCGTCTTTTTTTTTCCTTTTTTTTTAACATCTTGTTCTTTATGAAGAGGGTTGGCAGCTTTCTTCAGGAAGCTCTGGGCTTGGGAACAGTTCCGGGTGATGCCCCAGGGGTGCCCTCAAGATGAGTGTGCCTTCCAGCCCAATTCAGTCCAGTGGGTGGGTCAGTGCCCAGGACCTGCACGCCCACACTGTGCCAGGAGCTCCACAGAGTGGTTTTAGCAGAGCTCCAGCAAGTAGGTCACACGAGATCACTTTGCTCGTCTCCACATGAAGACCCAGGCGAGGTTGGTGATGGCTGGACCTGTTTGGGGGGGTTTTCTGGTATGGAATCTGGTGTGGGACAGTGTTGCAGTGCTGGGGTGAGAGTGATGGGAGGGGGTATGTCCCTGTGTGCTTTTCCTCTACACTGGGCCCTTGATACGGGGCCTTCATGTAAAACGTGGAGTTTGAGAGGATCTGGGGGCTCAGCAAGGAATTGGCTCTGGGGCCACTTCTGCAGCTAAGCAGGACCCAAATCCTTCTTTAGAGACTTAGGGTTTTGTTCTACCACCTACACTACTCCTACCCATCATAGTATTGGATACGGTTGATAAGGAGAGTGTGGGGTAGTGAAAAGGCTAGAGCCGTGGTCGGCACACTGCGGCTCGCGAGCCACATGCGGCTCTTTGGCCCCTTGAGTGTGGCTCTTCCACAAAATACCACGGCCTGGGCGAGTCTATTTTGAAGAAGTGGCGTTAGAAGAAGTTTAAAAAATTGGGCTCTCAAAAGAAATTTCAATCGTTGTACTGTTGACATTTGGCTCTGTGGACTCATGAATTTGCCGACCACTGGGCTAGAGGATTGACTTTTTTAGGATTTTGTGATTCTGTTAACCTCCCACTTGAAAGATTCCAGACAGCTAGAAATAGCCATTAAACACGTACTGTGAGATGTGCCCAGCTTCCGTAATGTGTTAGAATGTTCTGTAATTCTGTAAAATACTCAAGAGACATGACAATCAAATGCAATTCATGATTCTCAATGCCTCACAGATCCAAAAATTCCGTCAAAGGCAGTTTGGGACAGTTGAGGAAATTTGAAAATGGATTGTATCTTAGGTCATATTGTATCAATATTAAATTTTCGGGGTGTGATGATGGCACTGTGATTGTGTAAAAGAATATCCTTAGGAGATGCCAGGCTGATGTGGCTCAGTGGTTAAGCGTTAACCCATTAACCAAGAGGTCACTGGTTGAGTTCCCGGTCAGGGCACATGCCTGGGTTGCAGGCTCAGTCCCATTGGGGGCGCGTACAGGAGGTAGTGAATTGATGGTGTTTCTCTCTCTCTATCCCTCTCTTTTCCTCTCTAAAAATCAATAAAGGGGAATTTTTTTTTCTTTTAAGAGAAGTTCCTTGGGAGATACAAGCCGAAAAATGTAGGCTGAGATGTCATGGTATCTGCATCTTCAGATGATTTAGCAAAGTGCGACATGTGCGTGTGTGTGTACATGCATGTGAGTGACTACCTCGAGGTAATGCCCTTGTGCATAGGAGTGATTCTTAAAATACCAGCTTCTTAGATCCACGAGTAACTGGCCCTCTCCCGAGTGCTCCTGTCCAGCAGTCTCCCTCACACTCACCATCAGGTGCTCTGCTGTCCTGGGACATCCTCGGGGTCCATTCCGCCTGCCCCGCTAGTTTGGTCATCACGTGTGCGTTGATTTCCATAGATGCCCTGGGCTTTTTGTTTCCTGTCCCGCAGAATGAAGACGCACCTGGCATGGTCTTCTCCCAGTGGGTTGGGAATTCCCCCTCCCAAGAAGGGCTTGTGCGAGGCCCAGATTGTACCCTACTCTTCTCATTGACAGCCCCACACTAAAGCCCTGTGGCCTCTGACAGCCCCCACTCATCAGCACTACATTCTTTTTTTAATTTTTATTGATTTTTTTAAATTTCTTTATTGATTAAGGTGTCACATATTTGTCCTCATCCCCCCATTCCCATCCCACACCCCTCCCCACGGATGCCCCACCCCCCTGTTGTCCTTAACCATTGGTTAGGCTCATATGCATGCACACAAGTCCTTTGGTTGATCTCTCCCCCCTCCCCCCACCCTCCCCTACCCTCCCTCTGAGGCCCGACAGTCTGATCGATGCCTCCTTGTTTCTGGTTCTGTTCTTGTTCTTCAGTCTATGTTGTTCATCATTTCCCCTAGATGAGTGAGATCATGTGATACTAGAAATATACTTATAAGAACCGAATGTGAGACGAGCAATAATAGTTATGCTGACAGGCAAATGAATCAGTCTGTAGTGAGTTTCTTTCTGGACCAACAGTTCTTTTGAGACCCAATTTCAATGTCCACCAGTTCCTTATGTGTACATGTCGGCACTGACTTTTCAGCTCTGGATGGTGGTATTTTTATTGATTTTTTTACAGAGAGGAAGGGCCCTAACCGGTTTGGCTCAGTGGATAGAGCGTCGGTCTGCAGACTCCCGGTCAGGGGCATGAACCTTGGTTGTGGGCACATACCCAGTAGGGGTTGTACAGGAGGCAGCTGATCGATGTTTCTCTGTCATCGATGTTTCTAACTCTCTGTCCCTCTCCCTTCCTCTCTGTAAAAAAAATCAATAAAATATATTAAAAAACAGAGAGGAAGGGAAAGGGATAGAGAGTTAGAAACATCGATGAGAGAGAAACATCCATCAGCTGCCTCTTGCACACCCCCTACTGGGAACGTGCCCGCAACCAAGGTACATGCCCTTGACCGGAATCGAACCTGGGACCCTTCAGTCTGCAGGCCGACGCTCTATCCACTGAGCCAAACGGGTCAGGGCAGCGCTACATTCTGAGGTCTCTGGAGCTGTGTTTCTGCCCGTTTGCTCCTTCCTTCTGCTTCAATGTTATTGATTTTTTCAAAAAGCTATCCTTTGTCTGGCTGGTGTGGCTCAATGATTGAGTGTCAGTCCATGCACCAAGAGGTCGACAGTTCAATTCCCGGTCAGGGCACATGCCCGGGGCTGTGAGCTCTAGCCCCAGTAGGGGCATGCAGGAAGCAGCCGATCCATGTCTCTAAGTTTCCATCTCTCTCTTTCTCTGCCTTCCTGTCCCTCTAAAATCAATAAAAACATTTTTTAAAAAAATCTAATTTTTTTTTTAAAAAGCTATCTTTGGAAAAAAAGCTATCTTGATTTCTTTTTTTTCTTTTAATCTTTATTGTTGATAGTATTACAGGTGTCCTCCCCTGACACACACACACACACACACACACACACACACACACACACACTCCCCCTTCTACCCGGTTCCCACCCCACCCCACCCCAGGCCTTCACCCCTTACTGTGTCCATAGGTAAGATCTTTGGTTAATCTCTTTCCACTCCCCTTCTCTCTGAGTTTCATCAGTCTGTTCTATGCTTCCATGCCTCTGATTCTGTTTTATTCACCAATTTATTTTGTTCATTAGATTTCTTGTTCGTTTATTTTGATTTTTAGATTATTGTTGATAGATATGTTTGTTGCCATTTTATTGTTCATATTTTTTATCCCTCTTCCTCCTCCTTCTCCTCCTCTTCCTCTCTCCTTCAATAATACCCTTCAGCATTTCATATAATACTGGTGTGGTGGTGATGAACTCCTTTAGCTTTTTGCCTCAGCCTCCCGTCTCCTGAGCTGGGCACTCTAGGTGTGCACCTGTGTGGGCTGTGTGTGCTGTGTGCATAGTCTTATAGTTGAGCCTTGATTGCTGTTGGTGTCTCTGGGAGGAGTTGACCTCCAGACCAATTGGCTGTGAGGTCCAGCTGCAAAGACAGTGGGAGAGCTGCTATGCAGGAGGCGAGGCCCGGCTGTGAAGCAAGGCAGGCTGGTGCTAGTGCTGGTCGTGGGGCTTTTATTGGTAGGTTTGGGGCACGCTGTCACCAGCTGCAGCTTGTTTGGGAGATTTTAGCAAAGTCTGAAGCCTGAGCCAGGACAGTCCAGTTCCTCCTTGTATGTATCTGGGGTGCTCACAGGGGTCCCCCGCTGCTGGAGCTTGGAAGAAGTGGGACTGGGTAAGTTTGTGTGCTGTCCCTTTAAGAGGGACACTGGGATTGTAGCAGCCTCCATGTCACTCAGCCATATCCCTGCTGGGTTTTACTGCCCAAAGTTATAGGGACTTCTCTTCCCAGCTCTGGGGCCCTGGGCTGGGGATCTGGGGCCCCTTGCTCCTCACGGGCGGCCTCCGCAGATACGATCTCCCTCCTGATTAAAAACCACCACACGTGGTGCCGGACCAGCTCATTCTGCGCCTCAGCCCTCCCACCCGTCTCTGTGCTTGCTTCTTTCCTTCTCTAGTTGTAGGACCTCCACTCAGCCAGCTTCCAGGCGGTTCTGGATGATGGTGGTTCTGTATTTTACAGTTGTCATTTTGATGTGGTTGTGGGAGGCCATGAGTACATATGCCGCCATCTTGGTTCTCCTTTTGTTGATTTCTGATCCTCATTATTTCCTTCCTTTAGGCTGGTTTTTTAAAAATATATTTTGATTTTTTACAGAGAGGAAGGGAAAGGGATAGAGAGTTAGAAACATCGATGAGAGAGAAAGGGATAGAGAGAAACATCGATCAGCTGCCTCCTGCACAACCCCCACTGGGGATGTGCCCGCAACCAAGGTACATGCCCTTGACCGGAATCGAACCCAGGACCCTTCAGTCCGAAGGTTCGATGCTCTATCCACTGAGCCAAACCGGTCAGGGCTGTGCTGATTTCTTAAGGTTGAATCTTGGATATTGATTTGACACTCTTCTCTCCGCATACAGCATTCATTGCTAGAAATTTCCCCCTTAGTAAGCACTGCCTTAGGTACATCCCACAAATTTTATGTTGCATTTTCATTGTTAGTTCAAAATAGTTGTGATTTCTTCAGCTATGCATTTTTTAGTAGCGTGTTAATTTCCAAACATTTGGGGGATTTTCCCAATGTCTTTCTATTATGGATTTCTAATTTCATTCTTTGGTAGTCAGAAAAGGAACTTTTGTTCTTTTTAAAAAAATATATTTTATTGATTTTTTTTACAGAGAGGAAGGGAGAGGGATAGAGTTAGAAACATCGATGAGAGAGAAACATCGATCAGCTGCCTCCTGCACACCCCCTACTGGGGATGTGCCCGCAACCAAGGTACATGCCCTTGACCGGAATCGAACCTGGGACCTTTCAGTCCGCAGGCCGACGCTCTATCCACTGAGCCAAACCGGTTTCAGCAGAAAAGGAACTTTGTATAATTTGAATTCTTTCAAATGTACTAAGACCTATTTTATTGCCCAGAATGTGGTTTATCTTGGTAAATGTTCTGTGTGCACTTGAAAAGAATATGTATTCTGCCCTGGCCATGGAGCTCAATGGTTAGAGCATCGTCCTGATACGTCAAGGTTGTGGGTTCAGTCCCTGTCAGGGCACATACAAGAAAGCAACCAACGAATGCGTAAGTGGAACAGCCAATCAATATTTCTCCCCCCCCCCCCCCCCCATCACCTCTCTTTCTAAAATCAACAAATAAGGTAAAAAGTATAAGCCACTTTTAGATCTAAAGGTCAAACTCCTGTGACCCCAGAGGGGGTCCCCACTTTTGCTGACTACCTGGTAGGCGTGAGGCCTCTTCTCAAGGCTGACAGTCTGCGCCCCTCGCCTGACTTGGGGTGCTGATGTGGGCCCAGAGCTTCTCGAGGAGTCTGGGTGGCCCCTGGGAGCGTGGCCCCACACCAGACACCCCAGCAAAGGCTTACAAGGGGGAACCAGACTTCCCTCCCTTGGTTTATTCTTCGCGCTTACGTTTTACGTAACTACATCCCAGCTGCAGTTAAGCCAGGCAGCCAAGGCACCAGCATCTTGAAAAAGAGCAGTTAGTCTGAGGCTGCTTAGAAAGCAGCTGCTCACCCTTGCTGCCTGAGGGCAGAGCTCTGGCGGCCTTGAGAGCTTATTGTGGTGGGGGGATGGGGTGGAGAGGTGGAGCATGAGTGTGGAGACTGTTAGGGGCCACAGCCTGGAGGCTCAAGGGCGGGAGAGGAGCCTAGGATTTGAGGGCCTGAGTACTGGTAGAGTCATTAGGGGCATTTGTGACACTGGGAACCAGAGTGACCAGTGGGTGGAGGGGTTACCCTGCATTCAGTGGCCGGCTTTGGAGGAGGGATGGGCCAGGAGTCAGGCCTGGGAGGGCTGGGGAGCGGAGTTCAGGAGGAAGTAGGGAGGGGCGGGCAGAAAGGACTCGGAATGGCTCCTTTGGTCTCTCAGGCTCAGAACTTGCTGGTAAGCACAGGGTTTGCTTCCTTAGGGTCAGGGCCTTTGGCAGTGGTGAGATTTGCACAGGGTTTCTGGGTTCTTCAAGTTCTCTAAGTTTGACATTATTTTTTAAAATATGTTTTTATGAATTTCAGAGAGGAAGGAAGAGGGAGAGAGAATCATTGATCGGCTGCCTCCTGCCAAGTCCCCCACTGGGGATCGAGCCCGCGACCCAGGCATGTGCCCTTGACCAGAATCGAACCTGGGACCCTTCAGTTCACAGACTGACGCTCTATCCACTGAGCCAAACCGGCTAGGGCTAAGTTTGACATTCTTACCCAAACTTCACAGCAGCTTTCTGTCCAGCGTGGCAGGCACAGGGGCTGCCCAGTTAGCCGGGCCCTTCGGGTCCAGATGGTGATTCCTGGCCCAGCTGTGGTGTGTACGTGGGACTGTATGACAGATGATGTCTGAGCACAACCTTCCACGCTTGGGAGCAGGTCACCGAGGTTAACCCTAATTCCCAATGGGAATCACTCCCTCCCCGGTGACTGAGAATGTGTGTCATCCCAGGAATCGGTGACTTTCAAGGATGTGGCCGTAGACTTCACCCAGGAGGAGTGGGGCCAGCTGGACTCGCCTCAGAGGGCCCTGTACCGGGACGTGATGCTGGAGAACTACCAGAACCTTCTGGCCCTGGGTAAGAGGCTCCCCGAGGCTCGGAGTCTGTGGTCTGGGCATTGTGCCACACCACAGGTGTGACTGAGTCCCCCTCAGCACCAGCCTGGGGTGGGGGTTGTGGTCTCTGTGGTGCTGCTGGCATCCTTGCCTGGAGGTGTGGCTGGCTGGACACAAGGGGAGCCAGAAGGAGAGGGAGAGGGAGGATAGCGTCCTGGAAGCCCGACCTGCCCCGGAGCTTTCCAAGGGAGATGGGCGGGGAGGAATACCCATGGGCTCCTCAGAATGCATGCCTCACTTGGGTTCCCATTCTGGGACCCCCGTCCTCGGGGAGGCACACACCTCTCAGTGCCAGCTCGTGCTGTTCCGGGGGCTCTCCTGCCCCATCGCTGGTTCTGTGGTTCTGGAGAGAGAGCTGCAGCACACAGCCATGCCCTTCCTCCCCACAAGCAGGGCCTCCGGTCTGTAAGCCAGAAGTGATCTCCCATCTGGAACGAGGCGAAGAGCCGTGGCAGGTGCCCGGAGAAGTCCTGGGAGGGGCTCGTCCAGGTGAGAGGGGGGTGCAATGGAAGGATGTGGAGCCCCCGCCCGCCCCCAGCACCCCTCCCATCACAGCCCTTTTCCTTCCACAGTCCACTGCCCCAGCTCCGTCTGCACCTGCTCAGTGCCCCTTCTAGAACCCTTCCTCTTCCCTTCCCAGACACGGTGCTGGGAACATAGCAAGAAACAGGCAAAGACATCTGCCTTCTGTTGGCAGGAGACAGAAGTAATTTTTCTTTTTTAAAAAAAATATTTTTATTGCCCTAACCGGTTTGGCTCAGTGGATAGAGCATCAGCCTGCGGACCAAAGGCAGCTGGTTGATGTTTCTCTCTCATCAATGTTTCTAACTATCCCTCTCCCTTCCTCTCTGTAAAAAATCAATAAAATATATTTTTAAAAAATATTTTTATTGATTTCAGAGAGGGAGGGGTGGGGGAGTTCTTTTTCCCCTCTGGAACAAGGGACATTTAATTTTTTTTTAAATAGGGTATGAAGTAAATGAGTCTCTTTTTTTAATTTATTAACTTGAGAGAGAAACATCAACTTATTGTTCCACTAATTATTATTATTATTTTTTAAAATATATATTTTATTGATTTTTTACAGAGAGGAAGGGAGAGGGATAGAGAGCTAGAAACATCGATGAGAGAGAAACATCGACCAACTGCCTCCTGCACACACCCTACTGGGGATGTGCCCGCAACCATTGTACATGCCCTTGACCCGAATCGAACCTGGGACCTTTCAGTCCGCAGACCGACGCTCTATCCACTGAGCCAAACCGGTTTCGGCTCCACTAATGATTTCAGAGAGGAAGGGAGATGGAAACATCAATGATGAGAGAGAATTATTGATCGGCTGCCTCCTGCACACCCCACACTGGGGATTGAGCCCGCAACCCGGGCATGTGCCCTGACCGGGAATTGAACTGTGACCCCCTGGTTCATAGGTCAACACTCAACCACTGAGCCACGCCAGCCGGGCTGTGGTTCCACTTATTGATGCATTCATTGGTTGCTTCTTATATGTGCCTGACCAGAGATCGAACCCACAGCCTTGGCATATTGGGATGAGACTCTAACCAACTGGCCAGGGTGGGACATTGTAAATTTATGGTTTTTGGACTTTCATTTATCCCAGCCAGCACTGACCTGGTTCTGACACACAACAGTCTCTCAGTAGATATTTCAATAAGTGAATCGTAGCCCTAGCTGGTTGGCTCAGTGGATGGAGCGTCAGCCTGTGGACTGAAAGGTCCCCAGTTCGATTCCGGTCAAGGGCTCATGCCCAGGTTGCGGGTTTGATCCCCAGTGGGGGGTGTACAGGAGGCAGCCGATCAATGATTCTCTCTCATCATTGATGTTTGTCTCTCTCTCTCCCTCTCCCTTCCTCTCTGAAATCAACAACAAAATATTTTTTTTAAAAAGTGAATCATATCCATGAGCCCCTGACCCCCTGGCTCTTTCTGGAATTCCCTTCGGGGGCTCCTTTCCCTGTTTCTCTCTGCCCTTCTTACCAGCTTGCTTGCCTGTCTCACCCTGCATGTGCCCCTCCCACCTCTGCTCTTGAGCGCCCTCTGCCGGTCTCTGCTCTCTTTTCTGTGCTTACCTGCACCTCCAGGCCAGATCTCAAGTCTGAGTGCCAGTCCACACCTCGCCCGCTTACAGAAAACTGCATTTCCGCTTCTTACAGAGTGGGAGCCCAGGCCGGAGATGAAGGAGATGAAGGCGCTGTGTCAGCAGCAGGGTATCCACAGGGCAGAGCCGGCACCGGCGTCGATGGTGGAGGGGCCGGGGAGGTCCCGTCTCCACAGCCTCGGTCCAGGCGCTGGGTGGGCCTGGGAGGGCCCAGCGGCTGCTCTGTCCAGAGGGGAGGCTGTGCTCTGGAGGTGCGCGCCCCCCGGCGGTGGGGAGGTTTCCGCAGAGGAGCGCCGGCGGGGACACGAGGCGTCTGCGGAGGCACTGCCCCTCCGGTGCCCCGTCCCCGCCCCGCAGAGCACAGGAACTCGCATTCCTGCCGAGGGAGAGTCTCCTCACAGGCACTCCGAGAGCTGCCAGGCCGGTGAGGCTGACCCCCGGCACCAGGGGCTGTCACCCAGCACAGGGGGAAACAGCTGCAAGTCCAGTGAACACAGGCAACCCCCCGCCAACGGGCACCCGGGCGCGGGGGCCGGGGAGGGTCTCTTCGCGTGTGGCCAGTGCGGGAAAGCCTTCCGCCAGCGCTCGTCCCTCACCCTGCACCAGCGCTGGCACGCCCGGGAGAAAGCCTACCGGTGCGGCGAGTGCGGCAAGGCCTTCACCTGGAGGACCAACCTCGTGGAGCACCAGAGGATCCACACCGGGGAGAAGCCCTTCCTGTGCGGCGAGTGCGGGAAGGCCTTCAGCTGTCACTCGTCGCTGAACGTGCACCACCGGACGCACACCGGCGAGAGGCCCTACAAGTGCACGGGCTGCGAGAAGGCCTTCAGCTGCAGCTCGCTGCTCAGCATGCACCTCCGCGTCCACACCGGGGAGAAGCCCTACAAGTGCGGCGAGTGCGGCAAGGCCTTCAACCAGAGGACGCACCTGACCCGGCACCACAGGATCCACACGGGGGAGAAGCCATACAAGTGCGACGCGTGCGGGAAGGCCTTCACTTGCCACTCGTCCCTGACCGTGCACGAGAAAATCCACAACGGCGACAAGCCCTTCAAATGCAGCGACTGCGCCAAGGCCTTCAATAACCGCTCACGCCTCACCCTCCACCAGAGGATCCACACGGGAGAGAAGCCCTTCAAGTGCGGCGACTGCGGGAAGGGCTTCATCTGCCACTCCTACCTGGTCGTGCACCAGCGGATCCACAGCGGGGAGAAGCCCTTCAAGTGCAACGAGTGCGGGAAGGCCTTCAGCTCCCACTCCTACCTCATCGTGCACCAGCGGGTCCACACCGGGGAGAAGCCGTTCGACTGCAGCCGGTGCTGGAAGGCCTTCAGCTGCCAGTCGTCCCTCATCGTGCACCAGCGGATCCACACGGGGGAGAAGCCCTATAAGTGCGGCCAGTGCGGCAGGGCGTTCAGCCAGAATCACTGTCTCATCAAACATCAGAAAACCCACTCTGGGGAGAAGCCGTTTAAATGTAACGAGTGCGGCGAAGCGTTCAGCTGGAGCACCCACCTCGCTGAGCACCAGAGGACACACCGCGAGGAGAAGCCCTTTGCCATCCAGTTCAACAAGCGTTTGCTGAGCACATACTGTGTTCCCGGCAGCCTGCTGGGTGCAGGTGGCGTGGACGTGAGCGGCATGGACCCCATAAACTCACTGGACATGGCAGAGCTCCTGTGTGTGGTTCAGCCCTCGGCCAGCAGGAGCTTCCCCCTGGGTAGCAAACCTGGAAATTAACACGGCGTGCTTGTCATCTGGCTTCTCCCCCGGGTGCACGGGGAGCACGGGACGCCTGCGTATGTGCTGCGCAGACACCCTCTCAGGAGCGGTCTCCCCTCCCAGAGGAGGGTGCCCTGCAGGAGAGTCCAGGTGATGTCCCAGGATCCCGTTTCCGCTGATGGGTGTGGGAGTCACTGGCCAGGGGTTCGATCTTTCCTGCAGATAAAAGAAAGGTCTGTCAATCATGTCCTCAGGCTCCTGGCATGACTTAGATCAAGAATTTCATCTGTGAACTATTATATTTAGAATAATATGAAGACTTTAAAAACCAGAATTATGAACAGTATTGCCTCCAAGCAAACATTATGGTATTGCTGGCGAGGAGAAGAATCTCAGAGGCGGGAGTTTGGGAAAAAGCAGATTTCCTGGACTCGCCTCCTAAGGGGCTCCCCCGCCGAGTGCTTTGCTAGAGGCCGCACCCACGTCCCAGCAGCACCGTCAGCATCAGACGTGCCGGCTCACACCTGCCGCCGGGCCATGCTGGCAGCGGAGAGCACACAGGCGGTGCCCGGTGCGTCCGGGGTGGGTGGGTGCAGTGTCGGGACGGATGTGCCTGGAGGTGCACCTTCCCCCCAAGCTGGGGCTGCCTGGGGGCCTCCCTCACCATGAAGCTCAGCTCATCAGTGTAGCCCTGAGGGAGGAGCCCCTCCCCCAGACATCCCCATGTCCCTGCAGGGACAGGAGGACACGGTTCGTCTGGAATTAACCTTCTTTCTACTCAGTTCTAAGCAAGTTCAAGATGTCTTCTCAGTGATAATGCTTGACATTTGTATAGAGCACTATAGTTTATGAAATGCTTTTTCTTATACTTTCTAAATTACGGAGGCAAGATAACCACATTTCAGAGAATGTGGAATAAATGAGAGAAAACACGCATAATTCTTAATAAAGCTGCATTTTGCACTTTGGTACATTATTTCTGTTTTCATATTGCATTTTTACATCACTTTAAACATAGTGGATATGTCATTTTAATCTTCTTTCCCCACTTAGCTGCATAGAACTTCTTTCCAAGTGACTGCGCTGTCTGTGGAGTCATCATTCTAAGTGGAAGCATAGTTTTCTATTAGATACTCTCTTGTTGGCTGTTGAGGTTATTTCTATTTTTCTCACTATTATAAACCATTCTTCATGGAACATTTTTGGGTTATACTTTAGCATTTTCGTAGAGTGGATTTCTAGAAGTGCAGTTTTTGAGATAAAGGAAACGAAAGCTTAAGGAACCATCTCAGTATGTTTTCGGTTGCGTGTTTGCGAAGTAATCCAGTTTCCTTACCAAGGAACCAATCAGCAGCGCCCGCCAGGTGGGAACGTCCCTGCGCGTCATCTGGACACAGGCACTGTTCAGAGTGGGTGCCCGGACGGTCTTTGTTCAGGACACGGTGACGACAGCCCTGAGCCTGGGCCCTGTGCGCCATCGCCCTCCTCCGAGCGTCTGTGAGCTGGCCTGGCATCGTGCGGTCCCCGGGACACCTGGCAGCCCCGGGCCCTTCCTCCGTGCAAACAGGAGGCGTTCTACATCACACCTGCGCTGGGAAAACACAAATACAGTTCTACATCGCACCTGCGCTGGGAAAACACAAATACAGTTCTACATCACACCTGCGCTGGGAAAACACAAATACAGTTCTACATCGCACCTGCGCTGGGAAAACACAAATACAGTTCTACATCACACCTGCGCTGGGAAAACACAAATACAGTTCTACATCACACCTGCGCTGGGAAAACACAAATACAGTTCTACATCGCATCTGCGCTGGGAAAACACAAATACAGTTCTACATCGCACCTGCGCTGGGAAAACACAAATACAGTTCTACATCGCACCTGCGCTGGGAAAACACAAATACAGTTCTACATCGCATCTGCGCTGGGAAAACACAAATACAGTTCTACATCGCACCTGCGCTGGGAAAACACAAATACAGTTCTACATCGCACCTGCGCTGGGAAAACACAAATACAGTTCTACATCACACCTGCGCTGGGAAAACACAAATACAGTTCTACATCACACCTGCGCTGGGAAAACACAAATACAGTTCTACATCACACCTGCGCTGGGAAAACACAAATACAGTTCTACATCGCATCTGCGCTGGGAAAACACAAATACAGTTCTACATCGCATCTGCGCTGGGAAAACACAAATACAGTTCTACATCACACCTGCGCTGGGAAAACACAAATACAGTTCTACATCACACCTGCGCTGGGAAAACACAAATACAGTACTACATCACACCTGCGCTGGGAAAACACAAATACAGTTCTACATCGCACCTGCGCTGGGAAAACACAAATACAGTTCTACATCGCACCTGCGCTGGGAAAACACAAATACAGTTCTACATCACACCTGCGCTGGGAAAACACAAATACAGTTCTACATCACACCTGCGCTGGGAAAACACAAATACAGTTCTACATCACACCTGCGCTGGGAAAACACAAATACAGTTCTACATCGCATCTGCGCTGGGAAAACACAAATACAGTTCTACATCGCATCTGCGCTGGGAAAACACAAATACAGTTCTACATCACACCTGCGCTGGGAAAACACAAATACAGTTCTACATCACACCTGCGCTGGGAAAACACAAATACAGTTCTACATCACACCTGCGCTGGGAAAACACAAATACAGTTCTACATCGCACCTGCGCTGGGAAAACACAAATACAGTTCTACATCGCACCTGCGCTGGGAAAACACAAATACAGTTCTACATCGCACCTGCGCTGGGAAAACACAAATACAGTTCTACATCACACCTGCGCTGGGAAAACACAAATACAGTTCTACATCACACCTGCGCTGGGAAAACACAAATACAGTTCTACATCGCATCTGCGCTGGGAAAACACAAATACAGTTCTACATCGCATCTGCGCTGGGAAAACACAAATACAGTTCTACATCACACCTGCGCTGGGAAAACACAAATACAGTTCTACATCACACCTGCGCTGGGAAAACACAAATACAGTTCTACATCACACCTGCGCTGGGAAAACACAAATACAGTTCTACATCGCACCTGCGCTGGGAAAACACAAATACAGTTCTACATCACACCTGCGCTGGGAAAACACAAATACAGTTCTACATCGCACCTGCGCTGGGAAAACACAAATACAGTTCTACATCGCACCTGCGCTGGGAAAACACAAATACAGTTCTACATCACACCTGCGCTGGGAAAACACAAATACAGTTCTACATCGCACCTGCGCTGGGAAAACACAAATACAGTTCTACATCGCACCTGCGCTGGGAAAACACAAATACAGTTCTACATCACACCTGCGCTGGGAAAACACAAATACAGTACTACATCACACCTGCGCTGGGAAAACACAAATACAGTTCTACATCACACCTGCGCTGGGAAAACACAAATACAGTTCTACATCGCACCTGCGCTGGGAAAACACAAATACAGTTCTACATCGCATCTGCGCTGGGAAAACACAAATACAGTTCTACATCACACCTGCGCTGGGAAAACACAAATGCAGTTCTACATCACACCTGCGCTGGGAAAACACAAATACAGTACTACATCGCACCTGCGCTGGGAAAACACAAATACAGTTCTACATCGCACCTGCGCTGGGAAAACACAAATACAGTTCTACATCGCACCTGCGCTGGGAAAACACAAATACAGTTCTACATCGCACCTGCGCTGGGAAAACACAAATACAGTTCTACATCACACCTGCGCTGGGAAAACACAAATACAGCTCTACATCGCACCTGCGCTGGGAAAACACAAATACAGTTCTACATCGCATCTGCGCTGGGAAAACACAAATACAGTTCTACATCGCACCTGCGCTGGGAAAACACAAATACAGTTCTACATCACACCTGCGCTGGGAAAACACAAATACAGTTCTACATCACACCTGCGCTGGGAAAACACAAATACAGTTCTACATCACACCTGCGCTGGGAAAACACAAATACAGTTCTACATCACACCTGCGCTGGGAAAACACAAATACAGTTCTACATCGCACCTGCGCTGGGAAAACACAAATACAGTTCTACATCGCACCTGCGCTGGGAAAACACAAATACAGTTCTACATCACACCTGCGCTGGGAAAACACAAATACAGTTCTACATCGCATCTGCGCTGGGAAAACACAAATACAGTTCTACATCACACCTGCGCTGGGAAAACACAAATACAGTTCTACATCGCACCTGCGCTGGGAAAACACAAATACAGTTCTACATCACACCTGCGCTGGGAAAACACAAATACAGTTCTACATCACACCTGCGCTGGGAAAACACAAATACAGTTCTACATCACACCTGCGCTGGGAAAACACAAATACAGTTCTACATCACACCTGCGCTGGGAAAACACAAATACAGTTCTACATCGCACCTGCGCTGGGAAAACACAAATACAGTTCTACATCGCACCTGCGCTGGGAAAACACAAATACAGTTCTACATCGCATCTGCGCTGGGAAAACACAAATACAGTTCTACATCGCATCTGCGCTGGGAAAACACAAATACAGTTCTACATCGCATCTGCGCTGGGAAAACACAAATACAGTTCTACATCACATCTGCGCTGGGAAAACACAAATACTGTTCTACATCACACCTGCGCTGGGAAAACACAAATACAGTCTAGGCCTGAGTCATGATTATCATCCTAATTTTTATTTTTATTTTTAAAAGAAACGAAACCATCTTCCTGGGTCCTGGGCCCTGTGTCTACTGTGCGCCTGAAGTGCCATTTGTTTAGTATATGCGCACCATGGCAATCGCACGATCTCCTCACTTGTCATATTTGGCATTTTGATACATTACAATGTTACTCATTTTTTTTTCTACCTTTTCCCCCTTTCATATGAATTGTCTATTCCTATCTTTTGTCCACTATTCCATTCTTTGTTTAAATACATATACATATAAATATATACAACATACACACATTCATATATATCCCCTTAGCACATTTTCTATCTTTGTTACAGCATTTTTTTATGTGCAGAGATTTTAAAATTCTGTGGAATAAGGTCTATTAGATTTTTTCCTTTCTGTTTCTCTTTGGCTCTTGGCAAGCCTCTCTCGTAAGTCTATTTTTGGTTCGATATTTTATATTTATCTCTTAAACCCTCTATCTATTTGGGATATAAAATTTAAGGTCCCTGCATCGTTGTTGAATTGCATTCCTCACTGTCCATAGGCCTGTCTTTCCTTTCATTGTAGCTCCATACTTCACTTTAACATCCACGTCTTCAGCAGCTTGTGAAAGATCTTGTTTTATCTGTTCTTCCAGGGAGCCAGGTATCACCTTCTCGGAACGTAACTTCTTCCTTCCCCTGCATATGTCATTGGGATTTTGGTTAGAATTGACTAGTTTGTGAAAAATTAAGTTCCGTGTAATACTGTCTTCACATGAATGTGGTAGATAACGTCATTCCAATCTACCTCTAACCATCAGAAAAACTCTGCAGTTTTCTACGTAAGTGTTCCCACATTTATTCTTAAGTTCATTCTGATTTTGTGGAGTTTGTAAATGAGGTGTTTTTGTTATATATAGGACCACTATTGATTATGTATATCTTCTTGTATATTTATTTTATACCTAACAACTTTACTGAGTTATTCTAAGGTCTCTAACAGCTTCTCAGTTTATTGGGTTTTCTTTTTTTTTTTTTTCTTTTTTTATTTTTTTTTTATTGGGTTTTCTAGGTAAACAGTCGTATCAGTTGGAAATAAAAAGCTTGCCTCTCCTTTCCATATAGTAGCCTTTAATTTCATTTCTTTTTCAAACCCACATTGGGCTGTGGCTGGGTGGCTCAGTTGGTTAGAGCGTCATCCCAGTACACCAAGGTGTGGGTTCCATCCCTGGTCAGGGCACATACAAGAATTGAACAGTAAATGCATAAAAAAGTGGAACAAATGCTGTTTCTCTCTCAAATCAATTAAAAAAAAAAAACTTTAAGAAGAAAAAAAAAAAGCCCTAACTGGTTTGGCTCGGTGGATGGAGTATCATTCCTGCGGACTGAAGGGTCCCAGGTTCGATTCCGGTCAGGGGCATGTGCCTTGGTTGCGGGCACATCCCCAGTGGGAGGTGTGCAGGAGGCAGCTGATCGATGTTTCTCTCTCATTGATGTTTCTAGCTCTCTATCCCTCTCCCTTCCTCTCTGTAAAAAATCAATAAAATACATTTTAAAAAAAGAAAAAAAAACCCACCCACATTGGCCAGCACTTCCAGAGCATCACTGTGGTGGGGACAGTGGTCATCGGAGGTAGATGTGTGTCCATCTCAGAACATTTTGGGTCTAAGACTCAGTTGTAGCTGGGGTGGTCACACGGCCCAGTTCTGTCCCATGAGGCTCAAGTGGAGGTCCGCCAGAGATGTAGAAAACGCCTTTGCTTTCCTGATGGAAATATTATTCCTTCCTCCTTCCTGCCTGGAACTCAGATGCAATGCCCAGAGGTGTGGTAGTCATTTTACAACCTGGAGGCAATTGACAAAAGCCACACACAGTGAAATGGAAAACGAGAAGGATCCTAGGCCTTGGATGAAATTTTTGAGCAACCATTTCAGCACCGACATTTAAGTCCCTGAGTTCTTGCTGTGTAAGAAAAGGAAACAGCCTCAGTCCGCACAGCTGCTGCCTCCTCGCTGGTACAGCACCGGGTGTTTATTCGGACTTGAAGGGAAACAGCTAGTATTTCACTATTCAGAGAATGCCAACCCTTGGCCAGACTGATTGGTTACATTAATGAATTACCTTTATAGGCCTAGTTTGCGAAAACTTTTTTTTTTGTCTCAAGTTTTATATATGTCTCCTTTTCCCCCAATTGACACCCCCCACACAGCCATCCCCACCCCGGGCAAGCTCCCACCGCCCCAGTGTCCATTGGTTATGCTAATAGCTAAAACGTTTTTAAATTATTAACGAGAGAGAGAGGAAGGGAGAGAAGGAGAAACATTGATTTGTTCCATTTATTTACACATTCACTGGTTGATTCTTCCATGTTCCCTGACCAGACATTGAACCCGCAACCTTGGTGTATCAGGACGATGCTCTCACCAACCGAGCTACCTGGCCGGGGCTGTTAAAGCTTTGAAAAATCAGCATTCGATGCTGAATTTGACCAAACCTTCTTGGCATATCTCAGAAATGATTATATGGGTTTCCTTCCTTGTTATGGAGATACAGTTGAATTTATAGAGATTTTCTAACACCATCTTTGTATTATTGGAATAAAACCCACTTAGCAATGGTGCATTGTTTACTACGTGTGGACTCGCTTTTCTAGAACTTGGGGTGCAACGAGCAGAATTGCCCCAACAGTGAGCCCAGTATTTCACTCCAAGTTTTGCCTGGAAATAAACCCCCTGTGACCGCACCCGGGGGAAGGGCCTGTCCTCCCCTCGTTAAAAAAACAAATAGCCGCTGAGCAGTGGTTAGAGCGTCGGCCAATAGACCAAAGGGTCACAAGTTTGATTCCCGGTCAAGGGCACATACCTGGGTTGTGGGTTCGCTCCCTGCCCCTGGTTGGGGTGCTTACAGGAGGTAACCAATGGATGTGTTTCCCTCACATGGATGTTTCCCCTTTTTTCTCTCCTTCCCCCCCTCCCCCTGCCCCAACTCCACTCTCAGAAAAGCAGTGGAAAAAATATCCTCAGGCCCTAACCGGTTTGGCTCAGTGGATAGAGCGTCGGTCTGCGGACTGAAGGGTCCCAGGTTCGATTCTGGTCAAGGGCATGTACCTTGGTTGTGGGGCACATCCCCAGTGGGAGGTGTGCAGGAGGCAGCTGGTCGATGTTTCTCTCTCATCGATGTTTCTAGCTCGCTATTCCTCTCCCTTCCCCTCTGTAAAAAATCAATAAAATATCTTCTAAAAATTTTTTAAAAATCCTCAGGTGAGGATTAAACAACAGAAATAAATACGTAAATAAAAATAAATGTGGGGCCCTAGCTGGTTTTGCTCAGTGGATAGAGCGTCGGCCTGCAGACTCAAGGGTCCCAGGTTCGATTCCGGTCAAGGGCATGTACCTTGGTTGCGAGCACAGCCCCAGTAGGGAGTGTGCAGGAGGCAGCTGATGGATGTTTCTCTCTCATCGATGTTTCTAACTCTCTATCCCTCTCCTTTCCTCTCTATAAAAAATCAATAAAATATATTTTAAAAAATAACAAATAAATAAATGTGGGAGGCGGGGGGGCTTCCCCCAGCCCATGGCATGGCGGCTGGGAAGATCCCCTGATGTGGGCATCAGCAAGGAGATGCACCAGGTGCTGTCGCTTTCTAGATGGTGGGTTAGGACGGACTTGTCATCTCTGAATCCTGGAAACCACAGGTACTCATCTCTCGCAGTCAGTGCAATGAGCAATTTCCCCTTGGAACAGTAACGTATAGGGTCCATCACGCCCTATGATACTGCTCCAGAACGGCACTCTCCTGTCCTGACCAAAGCTGTGCCTGACAGAAGCAGGAGGGAGAGCACACACATTGTCCCAGCCAGGCCCCCACGATTCTGGGGCTTGGCAACCACGTTTCTTGCCAGTTTGCCTCCAGGTGCCAGAGGAAGCCACAGGCACTGTGAGTGAGAGGAGGGCGCTGGGCCGCCTCTCTCACTTCCCTTCCCCAGCAACACAGGGGCCTTCCTGGCACCACAGGCGCTTTGCCTAGTCTGGAGGTCAACGCGTCTGTGTGCTAGTTAGGATCGGGGGTGGGGGTGGGGGCGGGGTTTGGGTTAGGTTTTGGGGGGGATAGGAAGGAGGGCGAGGCCTAGGGTGTTTAGAGGTTGGGTGGGGTAGGAGTTAGGGTTGGAAGAGGGTGGGCTTTTTATTTTTTTATTTTTAAAAATACATTTTTATTGATTTCAGAAAAGAAGGGAGATGGAGAGAGAGATAGAAACATCAATGATGAGAGATAATCATTGATCGGCTGCCTCCTGCACACCCCCCACTGGGGATCGAGCCCGCAACCCAGACATGTGCCCTGACCAGGAATCGAACCCTGACCTCCTGGTTCATAGGTCAAGGCTCAACCACTGAGCCACGCCAGCCAGGCGAGGGTGGGCTTTTTAAAAAATATTTTTACCTAGGACCAAACCAGAGAGGGTCGGACCTGCATTACCACCATTTGTCCACCATCCAGAACTGAAATATCATTGCTGTTATGTACACATAAACAACTGTTGGACATAGAAATCGGGACTCAAAAGAACTGTTGGCCCAGAAAAAAAAAAAAAAAAGAATTTCTACCATAGAATAAATAAGTGGAGTTGATATAAATGTCCAGCCATAGGATTAAATAAAATTATACTAATTCATAAGAAAAATAAATAAATAAATAAATAAATAAAAATATTTTGTTTCAGAGAGGAAGGGAGAGGGAGAGAGAGACAGAAATATCAATGATGAGAGAGAATCATTGATTGGCTGCCTCCTGCACACCCCACACTGGGGATCGAGCCCGCAACCTGGGCATGTGCCCTGACCGGGAATTGGATCAACCAGAGCCACGCTGGCCAGGCAGGTGGGCTATTTTTCATGCCTTGAGCACCTGCTGGGGCGAGAGAAAAGATGGACATCACTCCTGTGAGTGCTGGGGCAGGTGGAAATGGCACATCCACTTCCCTAAGTCCAGTGGCCCTGTGGTTACTTATCCACGGATCACAGATACGCAGACCCATCTGGACTTCTCAGCAGAAGTTCAAGCTAATTCAGAGCCAAGATCACTTAGGCACAACACCGACTAGCACCCTTTTCATAGTCTAATTGCATCAGTTCTCCCAATAACATGTTGACTTTCCAATCGAGTCAAGTCAGAGAAGTCTGTTTCTGGCTTGGTTTCCTCCCCTTGTGCAATTCTTTTGGGGGTGGTTTTGGAGTTGGCTCCGGGGCATCCTCTCCCACTGCTCACAATAGCACGCATCTTCCGGCAGAGAGTCCAGTCAATACCATCCAATTAGGTCACACACACCTCATGGGGATTATTACTACTACTAGAAGTCCGGTGCACAAAATTCGTGCATGGGGTGGGGGGGGGGTTGGAGGGAATCCCTCAGACTGGCCTGCACCCTCTTGCAGTCTGGGAGCCCTCGGGGGATGTCAACCTGCAGGGAGCGGGCCTAAGCTGGCAGTCGGACATCCCTCTCGCAGTTCAGGACCCCTCACTCCTTACCGCCTGCCTGCTCACTGCTCCTTACCACTTGGCTCACTGCTCCTTAGCGCTGCCGCGGAGGTGGGAGAGGCTCCTGCCACCACCGCTGCACTTGCCAACAGTGAGCCCAGCTTCTGGCTGAGCAGCACTCCCCCTGTGGGGGCACACTGACCACTAGGGGACAGTTCCTGCGTTGAGTGTCTGACCCTGGTGATCTGTGCGTATCATAGCTGTAATGGTCACTTAGGCTCTTATTATATAGACTAGAGGCCCGGTGCACGAAATTCGTGCACGGGGGTGTGTGTCCCTCAGCCCAGCCTGCACTCTCTCCAATCTGGGACCCCTCGAGGGATGTCTGACTGCTCGTTTAGGCCTGATCGCGGTAGGATTGGGCCTAAATGGGCAGTCGGACATCTGTCTCACAATCCAGGACTGCTGGCTCCCAACTGCTCGCCTGCCTGCCTTCCTGATTGTCCCTAACCGCTTCTGCCTGGCAACCTGATCAGTGGTTAGGGCCTAACCACTCCCCTGCCATCCTGATTGATGCCTAACTGCTCCCCTGCCAGCCTAATTGCCCCTAACTGCCCTCCCCTGCAGGCCTGGTCACCCCCAACCACTCTCCCCTGCAGGCCTAGGTCCCCCCCCCCCAAATGCCCTTCATTGCAGGCCCAGTCGCCCCCAACTGCCCTCCCTTGCAGGCCTGGTCACTCCCAACTGCCCTCCCCTGCTGGCCATCTTGTGTCCACATGAGGGCAGCCATCGTGTGTGTTGGAGTGATGGTCAATTTGCATATTACCCTTTTATTAGATAGGACTAGAGCCCCGATGCATAAAATTCGTGCAAGAGTAGGCCTTCCTTCCCCTGGCTGCCAGCTCTGGCTTCCCTCTGGCACCCAGGAGCCGGGCTTCCCTCACAGCCCCGGCTTCATCCAGAAGGTCATCCAGAAGGTCGTCTGGAAGGATGTTTAGTCTAATTAGCATATTACACTTTTATTATTATAGATGGCTTTACGGGCCCTGGACTGAGGCTGGGAGCAGAGACTCCCTTTAGCATGTTTATCTGCAGCAGCACCTAAGAGGACCCATAGTCACCTGATCCTATCAGCTTGTAGTGTATCAGGGTCCCCAAACCACCTCAGGCTTGATGATTCACTCGGACTCACAGGACTCAGAAACAGCTACAGTTTGTTGCCATGAAAGGATACCGATTCCAATCTGCAAAGGCCTCAGGCACACAAACGCTGTCGAAGAGTCCAGAGGCTCAGAGGTAACTTGAAAACAGGCCTGTCTTGGGAATGTGTGGGTTTGAGCAACCCAGGCCTGCTGAGTCATTTCCTGTCCTCTGCCCTCTAGGAGGGCCCAGTGGGAAACATTTGGGGCCATTTTCCTAAGTATTGGTGCCCCCGGACATCTTGCACATTTTCTCTTATGCTGAGAATTAGAACCTGGAAATAGCAGAGGTATGGGCGGGGGCAGCAGCTGCAAAGGCATTTAGGCCTAGGAGGGTCCCAATGAGCCATCTGTTATTAAGAGTATGGACCAGAGCCCTGGCCTGTTTGGCTCAATGGATAGAGTGTTGGCTTGCAGACTGAAGGGTCCCAGGTTGGATTCTGGTCATGGGCACATGCCTAGGTTGTGGGCTTGATCCCCAATAGGGGGCGTGCAAGAGGCAGCCGATCAATAATTCTCTCTCATCATTGATGTTTCTATCTCTCTCTCCCACTCCCTTCCTCTCTGAAACCAATAAAAAAATATTTAAAAAAAAAAGAGTATGGGCCAGCATGTCACCTGGTTACTGGTGGTCTTCACACTACACAGCCACCACCCAGGGGTCCCGTGTTGCACAGGTACCAGTTTTCCTGAGTGCCCTACAGAATGGGGATCACTCCCGGTTGAGACACACAACCAACACAGAGAAAGAGCCTTTCCCCGACCCCTTATGCTGATAAGGGGGCCCCAATCTTGTACTCTTCCCCCAGAGTGACTCAGGTCATCTATAATAATAAAAGCGTAATATGCTAATTAGACCGGACGTCCTTCAGGATGTCCTTCTGGATGACCTTCCGGACGAAGCCAGGGCTGTGAGGGAAGCCTGGGTCCCAGGTGCCAGAGGAAAGCCGGTGCCGGCAGCTGGGGAAAGGAAGGCCTACGCGTGCACGAATTTCATGCATCGGGCCTCTAGTAAATACCTAACAGGCTCAGGAGGGACCAGCGAGTGGAACACAGCGCAGCGTAACAGGCAAGCTCATCCAGGAAGTGGGGAACCAACCCACTCACCACAAGCCGAGGTTCCTACTCTGAGACCAAGAGCAAGAGGAGAAAGACCGCAGGCCTGGCTGGTGTGGTCAGTGGTTGAGCATCGACCTATGAACCACGGAACACGCCCAGGTGTGGGCTCGATCCGCAGGAGAGGGCACACAGGAGGCAGCCTATCAATGGTTCTCTCTCGTCACTGATGTCTCTATCGCTCTCTCCCTCTCCCTTCCTCTCGAAAATCAATAAAAATATATTAAAAAAAAAAAAAGATCTCAGCAGGTGGCAGTCCCAGCCTGGACCATGCCAGGTGTGCAGCGATTATTCTGTGGTCACTCCGTGAAAATGCGATGGACTCGCTCCCACTTAGTAGGTCAGCTGTCCAGGCTGATGACTTCCCACACAACAGGGATGTTTGAAAGACGCTTGTGAATCCCACAGCGGACTCAGCGGAGAGCAGGTGGGCACAAGCGGCGCCTGCCCAGTGTGCGTCAGGCCTTCAGACCGGCCTGGGCTGGAATTAGGGCACGTTCCCAAGTGTGGGCTGGGGCCCAGGTCTGAGGTTCCACAGGTGCCACGGGAGTGCCTCGTGGGGCAGAAGGGAAGGAGGACTTGACCATTGTTAGCGGTCAAACATCAAAACCAAAATGAGGCAGTGCCCTCGGCGGTCTCCGGTCTGTCTCCTGCCTCAACCGTGTTGGGACGGAACAGACCCAGGGACGCCCCTTCTTCCAGCCTCCAGCCTCCGACCAGCCCCCAGCGTCCCATCCCGTCACCACCTTCAGAACCACCTTCAAGACCAGCCAACACGCCGGGTTTTCATCCACCTGAACTCCTGTCGTCCGACAGCCATGAGCGCCCAGATCTGTCAGGATTATTCCACCGAGGGGGAGGCTGCGGTCCACCGCCTGGCCAGCCTGCCTCTGCGGGCCCCACACCCACCTCTCTTTGGGCTTCTGTTTCCACCGCGACCATGTGGCTCTCGAGGGCGCCGGCCGCTGCTTCCGAGAGATGGCGGCGGAGAAGCGCGAGGGCCCTGAGCGTCTCTTGCATTTGCAAAGCCAGCGAGGTGGCCAGGTTCTCTTCCAGGACGTGCTGAGGCCTTCCCAGGGTGAGTGGCCAAAACTCAGGACGCCACGGAAGCCGTGGAGAGGAACCTGAACCAGGCCCTTGTGGAGCTGCAGGCCCTGGTTCTGCCCGCACAACCCTCAGCTCCGTGACTTCCGGGAGAACCACTTCCTGGGTGAGCAGGTGAAACTCATCAAAAAGGTGGGCCACACCTGGCTCCCCTCCGCAGGCGGCCGGCCCCCAGGCTCAGCTGGGCATCTTCGAAAGGCTCACCCCCAAGCACGACCAGGAGCCTGTGGAGCCCAGAGGCCTTTGAGGGGCCCCTCTGCATCCCCCTGGGGTCTGCCTTTTGCCTGAGCCTCTCCCTGAAAACTACTAGCCATTCTTTTAACCACCCTGAAGCCCTCTCCCATGCATTGGACCGAATGGAAACAATACAGCTTTTTGCAGCAAAAACAAACAAAAACACACACAAACCCCCCCCCCCCCAAATCTGACTTGACTTTATTTCAATTCACCCCTGATTGGGACACTGTGATTTTTAAGAAGAAATATATATTTGGTCTTTGTTCTCTTTCTGGCAAAGAGCTCCTAAAACCCCCGAAATTTGCTAAGTGATAAGGAAACAATCTCTCTCTCCCCTCCTCCTCCTCCTCCTCCTCTCCCTCCTCTCCCTCCTCCTTCTCCTCCTCCTCCTCCTTCTTCTCCCCCTCTCTCTCTCCCTCCTCCTCTCTCTCTCTTCCTCCCCCTTCCCCCCTTCCTCTCTCTGAAATTGATAAACATATCCTTGGGTGAGGATTAAAAGAAAAAAAGAATTCTCACTTATTGCTGGTTGCAAAATGGTTCAGCCACTTTGGAAGACAATTTGACCGTTTCTTATAAAACTAAACATGCTTTCTTACTCTACAACCCAACAATCCTGCTCCTTGGTATTTACCCAAAGGAGCTGAAAACTCATGTCCATACAGAAACCTGCACGTGGATATTTATTTGTAGCAGCTTTATTCTTAATTGCAAAAACTTGGAAGCTACCCAGAGGCCTGTCAGTAGGGGAATGGATAAATAAACTGTGGCACCTCCAGACAATGCAGTAGTATTTATTTATTTTTATTATTTTTTATACAAGACTACACATTTATTTTCAGAAAAGACTGAGTACCTTGATTACTGTAAATCTTGATGCTGGGACCAGAAACATACTTTTCAGCAGATAGCAAACCCAGGTCTTTAAAAACTGAAACACCTTCCTTCATTTTTCCACAAAATGAAGCTCACTCTACAGCTGGGCTAGCGACTGCTTTGTTACAGCTGCCTTCCATTAAGAGATCATAAAATCTTAAAAAAAAAAACAAAACAAAAAACAGAAAAAACCTTTTGGTGTCCTAGCCAGTTCGGCTCAGTGGATAGAACATTGGCAAGCACACTGGAGGGTCCCAGGTTCAATTCTGGTCAGGGGCACATGCCCGGGTTGCAGGCTTGATCCCCAGTGTGGGGCATGCAGGAGGCAGCTGATCGATGATTCTCTCTCATCATTGATGTTTCTGTCTCTCTCCCTATCCCTTCCTCACTCTGAAATCAACAAAAATATATTTAAAATAATAAAAAATAAATAAAAGTGATGTGCCCCAGGTGTTACAACCAGGGGACCTTCCTTTCAAAAAAGAAAAAAAAAAAACTTTTGGTGGAGGGAATACAAAGATGGTTGTGTTCTTCTTTTGGCTTTTTAGTAATTTCCAAATGCCCACCGATGTGTTATTTGGAGAGGAACAGCTGAAAGTTGTGTAGTGAAATGAGAGGTGCTTCCCCCTGGGAAGTTCAGCAGGATAGTGTTATAATTTCCCTCAGTAACACATCCAGGGTATTTGTCACTGCGATGTCTGTTATCTTCAGACCAACCTTTTTTTAAAAAATATATTTTTATTGACTTCAGAGAGGAAGGGAGAGTTAGAGAGAGATAGAAACACCAATGATAAGAGAGAATCATTGATCAGCTGCCTCCTGCACGCTCCATACTGGGGATGGAGCCTGCAACCTGGGCCTGTGCCCTTGACTGGAATTGAACCCGGGACCCTTCGGTCCGCAGGCCAGTGCTCTATGCACTGAGCCAAACCAGCTAGGGCTTCAGACCAACTTTCAGATAAACCCGCGACTCCTCCAACCTTCACTAGGCGCTGTCCTGGAGAGAACCGTGAACGGGTATCGTAGTGAAAAGAATCTACAGTAGAAAGACATCGCTGCCCTCTCGCCAGAAACATGAACTGCAATAGAGCTGTGACCACCGGTACCCAGACCTGCAATCGTATTTAGCACTAAAAAGAAATGGGCTGTCAGGCCAGGGACAGACATGGAGGAAACTTAAATGCATGAAGCAAAACTGTGAAGGAAGTAAAAAGACCAGCGGTTGCCAGGGGTTAGCGGTGAGGAAGGGATGAGTAGGTAAAGCACAGAGGGTTTTCAGGGCAGTTAAAATATAGGATCGTTATAGGATGATACTATACCATAATGGTGGACTTGTCATTATACATTTGTCCAAACCCATATCATGGACACCACCAAAAGTGAGCCCTGCCCTGGCCAGTTTGGTTCAGTGGATAGAGCGTCAGCCTATGGACTGAAGGGTCCTGGGTTTGATTCCGGTCTAGGGCACATGCCCGGGTTGTGGGCTCGATCCCCAGTAGGGGGTGTGCAGGAGGCAGCTGATCGATGTTTCTCTCTCATTGATGTTTCTAGCTCTCTATCCCTCTCCCTTCCTCTCTGTAAAAATCAATAAAATATATTAAAACAACAACAACAAAAAACACACAAATGTCTCACTCTGTAGGTGCAGATAGTGGGGGAAGCTATAGGAACTTCTACTTGTTGCTCAACTTTGCTGTGAACCTAACTGCTCTAAAAAAATAAATCATATTAAAAACAACAACAACTGTGACCTAAGGGTTTTACCTTGGGGCCTTCCTAAAGGGCCTGATGGTGGGAATCACTGTAAAACGAACCAAAATTCAGCGATTCTGCTAACGGTGGTCCCTGCTCCCAGCGTAGGTGTGGGCCTCTAGGCTCATTGGTGTTGCAGCCTGTGGCCGAGTTTCCTTCCTTCCTGGGGCCGACCACACACACTTTTGAAGGGGCACAGCACTCAGCACTTGCCTGCCCACAGGGAGCACATTCCTGGGGAGATGCAGCCGTCACTTTGCACAGAGCATGGAGAGGGGGTGGGCGGTGGCGAGGCACAAGGCTCTGTGCCTCCGTGAGGTGCTCACAGAGCAACTGGTCCACACTACACCATGCTGGTCAGGGTCCACCGGTGTCTCAGGTTATATAGCACCCACATCAGGCAGATGCTACCCCTCGGCCTTCTGGTGTTTCTCACCTGGGTATGCCTGCTTTGGGGAATCATATGGGCCTTGGACACCGCATCCCCCGGGGGGGCCCCATCTGACAGCAGGAGCGCTGTATCACAGCTGTCCTGTCACCCAGGCTTATTTGGGCTCTTCACTATGCTGCCACAGCCAACCGCTAGATGGCACCATTGTGCCATTCCCACCTGGTGGGCAAAGGGTTCCACAGTGTTGGGAGGCAGATCTATGGGCTGTTCTAAATACACTCCCGGAGTCCGTCCCACAGAAGGCAGCACATGCATCCAGAATGTCCACTGTAAGGTCTCTTGACCCGTGCATGCACCTCTCCTCTCAAAATGCATGTCAGACCATTAATAAAAAAACCACTGGAGGCAACCACGATGTCCTTCCGTAGGTGAACGGATAGTAAACTGGTACATCAAGACAATGGGACAGTATTCAGTGCTAAAAAGAAATAAGTGCCGACACCGGTTTGGCTCAGTGGATAGAGCGTCGGTCTGCAGACTGAAAGGTCCCAGGTTCGATTCCGGTCAAAGGCATGTACCTTGGTTGTGGGCACATCCCCGGTGGGGGGTGTGCAGGAGGCAGCTGATCGATGTTTCTAACTCTCTATCCCTCTCCCTTCCTCTCTGAAAAAAATCAATAAAATATATTTAAAAAAAAAGAAAGAAAGAAAAAAAGAAATAAGCTATCGGAGAACCAAGATGGTGGTGTAGGTAAATGCCTCCCACAACCACATCAAAATTACAACGAAAATACAGAACCATCATTCAAGGGGGCGGAGGCGCAGAATGGGCTGGTCTGGCACCCGCCACTTTTTTTAAAATATATTTTTATTGATTTCAGAGAGGAAGGGAGATGAATAGAGAGACAGAAACATCAATGATGAGAATCAGTGATTGGCTGTCTCCTGCATGCCCCCCACTGGGGATCAAGCCCTCAACCCAGGCATGTGCCCCTGGCCGGAATCGAACCTGGGATCCTTCAGTCGGCAGGCCGACGCTCCATCCAATGAGCCAAACCGGCTAGGGCTGTGGCGTTTTTTTTAATCAGGAGGGAGATCATCCCTGTCTCTGTGGACGCTGCCCGTGAGGAGCAAGGGGTCCCAGGCCCACACCAGCCCCCCCCCCCCCCGCCCAGGGTTCCAGAGCTGGGAAGAGAAGTCCCTGTAACTTCGGGCTGTAAAAACCAGCAGGGATGTGGCTGATTGACACGGAGGCTGCTGGAATCCCAGTGTTCCTCTTAAAGGGCCCGAGCACAAACTTACACCGTCCCGCTTCTTCCGAGCTCCAGCACTGGGTGGCCCTGGGGGACCCAGACACACATATGGGGAGGAACGGGATGGTCTGGCATCTGGGGCACCCAGACACAGACGGGAGGACCTGGATTTTCTGGGCTCTTCAGAGCTGAGCCTAGCCCAGAAGAGCCGAGCCTACCTCTCTACTCCTGTAAGGAACCAAATGAAGTAAAACATCCCTTAACCGAGCACCAGCTCTGGGCACCTAGGGGCCACCCTTAAGGACTGGGCTCGGCCCTTAGGGACAAGGTTCGCCTCTGAGGGTCTTGGCTCTGCCCTTTGGGTCTGGGCTCAACTCTTCCGGGCTAGCTAGGGCTCTTCGGGGCTAGGGTCACCCGTTGGGGACCAGCTTTACCTCTTCAGGCCCCGACTGCACTCCTTGGAGCTACGCTAGGCACTTAGGGGCTAGGCTCTGACCTTCTGGTCTGGGCTCAGCGGTTTGGGGTTAGATTCTGCTCTTTGGAGCTAAGCTCGGCTTTTGGGGACTAGGCTGAGCTCTTTGGGGCTCGGCATGGCTCTTAGGAACTAGGGTCATCCCTTGGGGACTAGCTTCAGCTCTTAGGGCTAGGCTCCGCCCTTTGGGGCTTGGCTCAGCTCTTTGAGGTTAGCTTGGTTCTTTGGGGTTAGCTCGGCTTTTGGGGGCTATGCTTGGCTCTTCATAGCTAGGCTCAGGAACACGGGAGGGGGCGACTTTCTCCCAGATGGGGGTGCTGCAGGTTCATTGTTTCTGTGCTGGGACCTCCCCTGTCCCAGGGCTGACTGGCAGCCATATCTGAGTCTCAACCAGCCTGGAGCACACTGTTTGCTCCCCTCTGGGGATTCCCTGAATCCTGCCCCAGCCAATCTGCAGCCCCACCCAAGCTGTGTGCAGCAGCTTTTCCATATGAAGGGCCTGTCCTGGCTCAGGCTTCAGACTTTGCTAAAATCTCTCAAACAAGCTGCAGCTGGTGACAGCATGCTCCAAACCCATCAATAAAAGGCCCACAACCAGCACTAGCACCAGCCTGCCTTGCTTCACAGCCGGGCCTCACCCGGGCAACTCCAAGCCCAATACAAATAGCAAAGAGCAGCCCCCCGGCACACCACCTACTGGGGATCGAGTCCACAACCTGGGCGTGTGCCCTGACCAGTAATTGAATCAGTGACCTGTTGGTGCATAGGTCGACATTCAACCACTGGACCACATTGGCCAGGCACTAAACCAACTTCTAGACTAAACCAGGTGACCTCAGCCCTGCAACTGGACCTCACTAGAAGATAGACTGTCTCTGATGATGATCCCAGGTGCAATCATCCCTGATTCACGCCCCACTGTACCCCATCAGATGGCACCTCCACCTAGACTTCCCCTTCCTCTCCCACTTCCCCTCCTCTTCCTCCTCGTGGGCCCCAACCTCACCTGTCTTTCAAGTCTGGCTCTCTGCTCTCCTAACCCCACCCATGCACTGCTGTCCTCGAAGGAGGCATTGCCAAGCATCTGGGTGAGCGTCACCCAAGTGTACCGGTGGCTGGACACGTCGAAGGCACCACTCACTTACCCGTTCATATCACAGCCTCTCTGCTGGACCTCAAGGAAACTTTCGTGGCAGCACAACTCCTTCCGTCCACTGGCCACATCGCCCACTCGTCTTCCCCGTGGGTATAAACCCTGAACTGATTCAAGCTCAAAACAGGCAAACACACAAACAGATAAGACTAACAGAGGAAAGACCAAGCGATCAGGTCATGCAATTGAAAGAATCTGGTACCAGAAATCAACATGTCCTCAAAAAAGAACAAAAATCCACTTCTAGCCCTAGCCGGTTTGGCTCAGTGGATAGAGTGTCGGACTGCAGACTGAAGGGTCCTGGGTTCAACTCCGATCAAGGGCATACACTGTACTCAGGCTACAGGCTTGATCCCCAGTGCAGAAAGCAGCCAATCAATGATTCTCATTATTGATGTTTCTATCTCTCTCTCTCCCTCTCCCTTCCTCTCTGAAATCAATAAAAAATATATATATTTTAAAAATCCATTTCTAACTGTGTAACGATGAACAAGAGCCCAGAGCACAGGGCCAGGGGGGGACTGCCCGGGGGAGGGGAGATCCAGGCTTGCTGGTCAGGAGTGGCCCACGAGGCCTCCAAGAGGCCCACTACCTGGAGGGAATGAATGGGGACCCAGGGGCAAGGTTCAACCCACACCAAGTCAGGGCCCCAGAACTGTGGGGGGAACGCAGCAGACGCTCGGGGAGAGGATTTTACTCAGGCTGCGGCAACAGGAAGAACGCTCGTTAATGAGGAACATCTGCCAGGAAAGGAAGGGCTTGGGTTTCGCTAGAGCCGTGGTCGGCAAACGGCGGCTCGCGAGCCACATGCGGCTCTTTGGCCCCTGGAGTGTGGCTCTTCCACAAAATACCACGGCCTGGGCGAGTCTATTTTGAAGAAGTGGCGTGAGAAGAAGTTGACGTTTAAAAAATTTGGCTCTCAGAAGAAATTTCAATCGTTGTACTGTTGATATTTGGCTCTGTTGACTCAGGAGTTTGCCGACCACGGGCCTAGAGGCAGGTAAACAAGGAGCTTAAGGAAGAGGGAGGGCAAAGTGGTTCTTCAGGCCCAGCCATTTCCCAGAGCACAGAATGGGGGCATCTCCCCACCATCGCTGCTTTTCCTGTGCCCCAATATATGCGTGGGGCTCGGGGAACCCTCAATTCGCCACTTTCTGAGTGCTTGGTGGACTGTGTGTTTCCACTGTGCGTGTCTGGAGGCATGCTGTGCGTGTGCAGAACCCATCTCTTTGTTTCTACGCGAGTGCATGTGTGTTTCAGAGTGAGGGCCGGTCTCAGCATTTAGTTGGGTCTGGTGGGTCGTGTGGCTGTTGCAGGCTGTCTGTCTGTTCCTGTGTTTCTGTTTGTTGTGGGCTGTGTATGTTTCTTGGTGTGGCTGTCTCTATGTATCTCTGTGTCAGGTGATGTGTGTGTGTCTCATGGTTCTATGGGTCTGGTGGTGTGTATATGTGTTGCACGGAGTTTCTGTTTGTCTTGTGGCATGTGTGTAGGTGTCTCAGCATGTCCACCCGGGTGTCTCTGGTGGAGGGTGGATGTGATTACAAAGTGAGTGCCTCTCGGTGCTTCTGTGAGTCTGGGCTGTGTGTGTGTGTGTGTGCACACGCGCATTGCAGGGTTGTGCCTGTGCTGTGGTTTCCCTGTGGCCCACGGTGTGTGTGTGTGTGTGTGCACTGCAGCAAGCATCTCTCCTGGTGTTCCTGTATCTGCAAATCATAGTGTGTATTGTGGAGTGAGTCTTTCCTCCTGTTCTGCGCATCATCTGGACTGTGTGTGTGTGTTGTGGAGTGATGATGCCTCCTTGTGTTCCTGTGGGCAGGCTGTACGTGTACGCTTGCTGCAGTTCACGTCTCTCCCAGTGCTTGATTCATTTGGGGTGTGTGTGCAGAGTACAGAGTTGCACGATGTGTTTCTGTGTGTGGTAGATTGTGTGTTTGTGTTGGAGAGGGAGTGTTTCTTTAAATCTGGTTGTATGTGTGGGTATAGGTTGCCGTGAGTGTGTCAGTCTCAGTGTTTTTGGGGGTCTGGTGGTGTGTTTTGTGTTGCGTGTGTCTCAGCATTTCTGTGAGTCTGGCGTTGTGTGTGTGTGTGTGTGTGTAACTCCATCTGTGTGTGTGTCTGCGTTCCTGTTTGGAACCCGGCTGGGCTCAGGCCTTCTCCAGTCCCACATTCCTCCCGCTCCTTTGTGCTCTGTGCTACAAAAAATATTTGCGTTTTCCACGACTCATAATTTTTCCTCCTCAATCGCTACCAGATGTGGGCCCTGTGGTCCTGGTCCCCATGGCAACGGAGGTTCCAGCAGCCGCGGTTCCTTTTGTGGCGCCTGCCCTGGGAGCTGGCACTGCTGCAGGCCCGAGGGGGTGGGGAGGGACTGCATGTGGGACAGGGGGGTTTTGAAGGGTCCCAGCAGCTCCTGCCCCAGATGGCCCCCTGGGTCATCCTGTGTGTGGGGAGCTTCTCAGCCTAGGTCCTGCCTGGCCCCCGGGCCACAGCATCGGACCTGCAGGGAGGCAAGTGGCAAGGGTTGGAAGCCGAAAGTTCAGGAAGCGCCCCTCCTCTTCTGGGGGGCACCCACACAGAGGGGTGCCTGAAGGTTGGGGTCTGGAACACCGGGAAGTCTCCCAGGACAGGGGGAGGAGAGACCCCAGGAAAGGCCTGGTTGATGTGACCACTGCTGGTCCAGGCCGGCGGGAGAGGGAGAGATGGAGCTAACTAGGGGTGAGGGGGTTACAGCAAGAGTGTGGCTTGAGCCACGGCACTGTCCACCCCCACCCCCTCAGTCACTGCCCTGCCCTCGGGTTCAGCTGGTCATCTGCTCCCCCTGGCAGACTTTGAACCTGAGTTCTCAACCCCAGCAGCCAGCATGGCCTGGTGCCCAAAGGGATCAGAGGCCAGCCAGCCGCAGGGCCAGAGCTGGGAGGATACCCAGCTGGCCCGAGGGAAGCAGCGTGTCCTGGAGATATGGAGCCCACGTGCTGCCTCATCAGGCCAGATACAGGGACTGTGTTGATGCCAGCCCTGCCAGACGTGTCCCCCTCTCCACCACCCCCCCACCCCCCGTGGCATGAGGCTATCTCCACTCAGGTGGCTGGGTCCCTGTGTGGGTCATTGAAGTTGACCTCAATGTGGTATCCAGCCAGAGGCCGGAGAGTTGCCAGGTGACATCCCTGAGGTGGTCAGACTCCTGTGGAGCTGTGGTCCACGGGGCGGGGGCTGGGAAGTGGTTGGAGAATCCTGACAGAATCTCCTGATCCAAATTGCTGGGAAAGAGGCCCAATAAGCAGAGGCAGGGAGACAGAAGTCCAGAGCGATGGAGGACAGTGGGCACCACAGAGCAGTAAGGCTCTGTAGCTGTGGGAGGGCCCCTGGGAGGCCAGTGAAGACACTGGGAGACAAATGGCAAGATAGAAGGTCAGGCCAGAGTGTGTGTGTGTGGAGTGGGGCGGCGGCGGGGGGAAGGGGGGGCGCGACTGCCTTTGAGGCCAGCCAGGGCTCTGGGCCAGGCCCACTTTCCCCCCTCTACCCCCAACACCCTCGGACCGGTGGGGCGGGTGGTGAGAGTTTCCGGCTGAGGACAAGGAGCCCATTGAGGCGGACAGCGGGGCTCTGTGCAGTGCCCGGCTGCCGTGTTTGTGCCAGATGAGGCCGGGCTGGAGGCTGTGCCCGTGGCCCACTGCCCCCTGGCCCCAGCCTCTGACCTGACCGAGCCACACCAAACAGCTTGGAGCCCCCAAGTCTAATAACAGTGGCCAGAGGGGAACGCGCAGGTCAGGTCAGACGCAGCCCCACACACCCACTCCTTATCGTCAAGGGACTCCACCTGATTGGTTCTGACCCATTGGTCATCCTGGGAGGATGGGGAGGGCCAAGGTGGGTGGGAAATTAACTTGATAAATGAATGATGGGCAGATGGACACAACCTGGCTTCCAAGTGGTCCCGGGAGACCCATCCCTGGGCTCCCAGGCTCTGCTTAGGTTAGAGGTCCTGGGGGTGTGAGTGCCAGCTTGGCGGCATCCTTGTCCTGGGCTCCGCAGACAGGAAGCAGTCAGAGCTCAGAGGGGGAAAAGGCACTTTATTAAGAAAGCTTTGGCCAAGCCCCTGCCGGGAGGAGCCCATCCTGGGGCACCCGGATGAGGCGGGAGCAGCCCTGCTGGGGGCCTATAAATATGTCTCCTCAGGCTACTGGAGGGCCCCTGGGATTCCCACCAGTGGGCGGCGTGGTGGGAGGCCATCAAAACCAGCTGACGGCTGAGGGGCCAGGGCTGGGAAGGCTGGGGCAGCGGGCGCAGGAAAGGGGAGGGTGGGAAGGGTTGAGCCCCGGGTGCGGAGCCTCCTGAGGAGCAGAGGCCAGCCCTCCTCCCCAGGCTCAGGCCAACCAGAGACCCCGATGCCCCGCCAGGGGAAAGGGCCTGGGGCTGCGGGGAAGGAAGGGAGACTCCAGCCAGAGGCGCCAGGCCCCGGCAATGAGAGGCAGACCGGGCAGAGAGCTTCTGGCCTCAGCCAAGGAGCAGGCAGGCCCAGCCAAGTGCGCACCAGGCCGGCGAGAGGCCGTCTCCGGGCAGAACCCTCCCGTCCTGGCCTTTGAGACCCCGGCGAGCCTGAGCCCTACAAAACTCGGCCAATGCGAAGGGAGCCGTCAGCTAAGCGCCAGTCAGGCCTCGGCCAATGGGAGCCGCCGCTGGGGCCTGAGCCAATGAGACCCTCGATCCCTCCGGACCCACGACTTCGGCCCCCCGCGAGGCCGCTGCGCCCAGGCCGCGGCGGAGACGCCAAGCGGGCGCGGAGCTCGGGGCGGCAAGCAGCGCTGCGAAGCCGGGTGAAGCTGCGGGCGCGGCCGCCTGCTACAGGGTGGGCGCACCCGCCCTGCCCAGCTCGCCCGCCGCTTCCCGGCTCTTCTTGCGCGGTGGCTTCTGGATGGGGGTCTTCTTCCGGGGGGTGTCGGGCAGAGGTGCGCCAGCCGCCGCCTTCTCGGGACCTGGGGCCTCGGGCGCGGGGGGCGTGAGGGCCGGCGAGGCCGGCAGCACCGAGCGCTTGGCCTTCTGCGGTGGCGCCGGCTTCTCCCGGGGGCTGTGGGCGCCCGGGGTCCCCTCGGCGCGGCCCAGGCTGCGAGTCTTGTCGCGCAGCTCCGCGGCCAGCATGGAAGCGGCCTCGGGCGCGCTGCGCGGGGGACCACCAGCGTCCGTGGGCTCAGCGAGGCCAGGGCCGCGGCCCCGCGCCCGAGCCCGGGGCGGGGAGGGCGCGGCAAGGGCTGGCTCTTCTTCGGCCAGCCCCGGGGGCCGTGGCGTCGGGTCCTGGGTCCGGGAGCTGCCGGGCTCTTCGGGCCGCGCCGATGTGTCACTGGGTGTCCGTTTCCTCTTGCTGGGGCTGGGCGCCACCTCGAGGCCCAGGGATGGTGGTGAAGGCGCACGGGCAGCGCCAGCAGCGCCTTGCTTGCCGTGAATCCAAGACACCTTGGGCTTGGTGGCGGGGTCGGGGGGCGGCGGTTTCCTGCGCTCCGGCGAGGGTGAAAGCGACAGGCCCCCGGCCTCTCCCCGAGCCCGGGCCGGCCGGGCCTCGCGCCGGGCCACGCACGCGTACAGCGCCCCGCCAGGCCCCTCCACGCTCGACGCAGACCGCTCGCTGTCGGAGGATGCGGGGAGGGGCGCCTCCTCCGATGGCGCCGAGGTGGTCACGGGCGCGGGGGCCGGCGCCTGCGCCTCCGCTGGGGCGGTGGGGACTTCCCGGTCTCGGCTCTCGGTTGCCGCCTCTGACAGAGAAGGAGCGGGGCGGTCACCGCAAACAGAAAGTGCCCGAGCCATCCAGCCTCCAGGCACAAACCTTCGCCTCCTCTTAGGCCCTCGCTGGTGCTGCGTCCTGGCATCCAAAGCGCTAACCACAAATCTAGTTCTTAGCCCCCCGAGCTGTGGCTGAGTGCTGGGGGGGTGAAAAGCACGTTCCCAGCTAAAGCTCCATCCAACCTCAGCCTGGCCTCGACCGCGCCCCGCCCCCACACCCCCTGCCTGGAGGCCACCCACCATCATCAAATGTAACCCTTTAACACCTGCAAGGGGATTGGGTCTCCTTTAAGAGAGAAGGCTTCTAAGGCTCACGTTAGTCACCGGCCCAAGGTCACCCAGGTGGATGGTCAGGGTCGGAAAGAAGCCAGAACCTCAGCCAGTCAGGCTCCTTCCTGCTGCTTGTGGGCAAAGGTGTGTGCCCATATTTTGTAGACTTCCCCTCCTTCCACTCCTACTCAGGCCCAGAACCTTCTCTCTACCTGGTCTCTCCCCCAGAAGTGAACCTGGGCTGCGGTTAGAGAAAAGAGAGCCCACCCATCTCCCCAGACCCCGCCTCAGTTCAACGCAGGGCAGCACAGAACCCCGCTCTGCAGCCTCAGCTGTGAGTCCAGCCCCAGTTAACGGCATCACCACACCATTCCTCTGCCTATACTGCCTATACCCCAGAGCACAGAGCTCTTTTAAGCTGGAACATTTCCCTGGGCGGGAGCGAGGCTTAAGCAGAGTGGTGCTCACCCTCGTGGGGCACGCAGTACACAGGGCCTTCGTCAGTGGTGTCGAAGGAGGAGAATGAGGCCCGGGAAGACCAGGAGGGTGAGGGCTGCTCCAGCCCGGATGGTGGCTCCAGGAAGCTGCAGTTGAGTGTGTTATCCAGGTCGTGATGGGCCACTAGGGAAAGAGGGAGGCACGGCTGCCAGGGGGCCTGCCCTGCCTGTGGGCCTGTGCCCTCCACAGCCCTCCTGCCACAAATGATGGAGCACCAGCCCCACCCTGCCTGTGGGTGGCACAGGCAGTTCAACAGGCAGCGTGATAACAGAAGCAGAACCCCTCACCCAGGGCCCTTTGGTAGGGCGGAGGGTTCCAGAAAGGACCCAGGGCACTGCAGGGGATCCAGGCAGGACCCCCCTCCTGCCAACTGGTGCCAGCAATTCCCTTGCACAGGTGCCCCACCTCCAGGTGAACACACCAACTTATACTCCTACAAACTGGGGAGTGGGGAGGCTGTCCGACCCAGATGTCCACACACCCTCGTGGCACCCCAGATGCAAGCACTCACACGGAGTCAGAGCCCAAAGCCTCCCACACCTGCCTGCACACCTAGGCCTCCGACCTTCTTCCTCCCCGGGCTCGCGCACATTATCATCCCCCTTTTCCTTCCCTTCGGCCGCACCTCCCCCACGCCCACCCACATCAACACTCAGGGCCCAGCATTTCCCCACACCGACACCCTCACACCCATTTCCCAGCAGCCTCTTGCGTAAGAAGGTGTTCCCCCAGGGACCCTGTGCGGGTATCTTTACCTACGACCTTGGGTAGCTTCTGCCTGCGGAGCGGGATCCGGGGCAGCTTCATGCTGATGCGGCTGAAGCGTCCGCAGAGTCGTTGTGGCGGCTTCTTCCTCCCAAGTGAGAGCTCCCTGCGGGGCGGGGGCGGAGCCTGAGTGAAGGGGCGGGGTTGGGGCGGGGCCTAGAGGGAGGTTTGTTCTCCGAGGGAGCCGAAACAGAAAGGGCGGGGCCTGAGCCAAAGAGCGGGCAGGGCCACGCGCCAGGGGCGGGGCCAGGACCGGGCGGGGGACAGGCGGGTAGGGAAAGGTCCCGCAGCGCGACGGACAGGGTGCGTCCCGAGTCCAGGAGAGCCGGGCCGCGCGGGGCCTCACCTGTGCGCGGGGTCCTTGCCACGGCAGGCGCAGCAACAGCCGAGTAGCGAGAGCAGCAGACCCAGGAGCAGGGCGAGCAGCGCGCCCGCGCCCATCACACCCTTGCGCTGGTTGGTCTCTGTCGGGTGTTAGGATCAGGGAGGGGTGCCAGCAACCTCCCCACCCCGCCCCCCCCACTGCCGGCACACCTCACAACCTGACGCCCCGCTCACCAACTCACCCAGGCGGCAGGCACCAGTGACTGGGTCGCACGAGTCCTCATGGCAGCTGCAGGTCTGGGCGCAATCCACACCGTGGAGCCCGGGCGGGCACGTCAGGTTACAGCTACGACGGAGGCGCAGGTTCAGGGAGGGCCACAGCGACCCTCCCTCCGCGACGCCTCCCGCCCTGGCTCCTGCGGCCAGCTCACCCCTGCCCTGGAGCTCGGTTCTCCAGGAACGGGTGCCCACCTCCACTTCCGGGCACATACTCCGCAGTCAGTGTTTTAGAAATGAATGTGTGTGCACACCGGTGGGAAGGGGCCTGGGGGACCGGCCAGTGGCCTCCGGGCCGCAGTGCCCACCCCTGAGACTGACTCTTGTGGGGATGGGGAAGGGGCTGCCCATCAGGCCCTCGGCGGTAGGGGGAAGTCCCTGCTCGCTCTGCACCAGCTCAGGTTCACCTTAGGAGCCCACTGACCACAGGCTGAGCGGGACGTCGGATCCAGCTCAAAGTGCCGGCTCCAAAGAGTCTGTTGTCATTCCTTAGCTAAGGTGAGGGGGCCAAAGTTGAAGGGTCAAGCCTTGGTCCCACCATCACAGAAGCACCTGGGCGTCTGGCTGGAGCCCTGTGTCGGGTTCACACCCCCGCCCCCTTCGGGTCCCGGCACTCACTGGGGCCCGTGGACCCCGGGGCTACACAGGCATCGCCCGGACTGGAAGTCGCAGTGGCCGTTGCCGCAGTCGACGCACACGAACGCGCAGTCCTCGCCGTAAGTGCCATTGCTGCACTTGGTCTCGCACCTCAAGACGCGGGGAGGAGGGTTAGTGGAAATGGGGGCAAACGAACCCAAGCTCACAATGCCCTCCACAAAGGGCCATCAGGGGAGGTGGGGCCGTGGGGCCGTGGGACTGGGACCGGTTATGGCACAGGGTGCTCACCGGTCGCCGATCCAGCCCGCATTGCAGCGCGTGCACTTGCCGGTGACGTGGTTGCAGGCGTGCCCGTCGCGACAGGGCGGGCAGCGGTGGCTGCAGCCCTCGCCGTAGAAGCCCATGGCGCAAGGCTGGTCGCATTTGGTGCCGTTCCAGCCGGGCTCGCAGGTCACACAGCGACCGTCCGTCACCGTGCATGGCTGCTGGTCCTTGCACTGACCGCATCTGGGGAAGGAAGGGGTGGGAGGCTAGGCGGGGCCCTGAGCCACCGAACCCCCGCCTCCTTTGGCGGCCTGCCCTTCCTCCCCCCTCCCCCACGGCCGGGGCCCGCGCCCACCTGCGGCGACAGCCCAGGCCGTAGGAGCCGGCGGGGCACGTCTCCCGGCAGTACTTGCCGCGGAAGCCCGGCTCGCAGGCGCACGTGCCGTCCACCGGGTGGCAGCGGCCGCGGAAGCACTGACAGTAGCGTTCGCAGCGCGCGCCGAACGTGCGCTCCCGGCACTGGCAGCGGCCGCTCTGCTGCTCGCACGGGGACGTGTTGCAGGCGCACTGGTTGTTGCAGCTGCGGCCCCACCAGCCGGCGTGGCACAGGCACGCGCCCGTCTGCGGGTCGCAGCGCGACGTGGCACTGCAGTAGCACGCGCTGGAGCACTGCGCGCCCCACCAGCCCGGCTCGCAGCGACACGCGCCGCTCCGCGGGTGGCACGCGCCGTGCTGGCACTGGCACGCATGCTCACAGCGTGCTCCCCAGCGCCGCGCGTGGCACGTGCACTGGCCGGTCACATCCTCGCACTGCCCATGCGGGTGGCAGATACACAGCTCCTTGCAGTCGGGTCCCCAGAACTGGCGCGGGCACTCTACGGGGATGAGCGGAGAGAGTGGCAGGCCCCGGGCACTCTGGAGGGAGCCCACCCCGGCTTCAGGGGAACCCGCTCTCACGCCGGATCGGGTTCCCGGATCAGACCCCGCCCCACTCACAGACCACGCCCCTCTCTCTAGAATCCAGCCCCGCGGCCCCAGCGCTCACTGGTGTCGCAGTTGGCACCGAAGTAGCCATGGCGGCAGCGGCACTCGCCAGGTCGCACGCACACCTCGTTCTCCGAACACGTGGAGTTGCCTTCGCACACCGCTGCGGACAAGAGGGGGACCTGAGCTGCCCTGCGTCCAGCCCCCACACTATCTCCGCTGCTCCTCCGTACCCCCACCCACTGACCCCACCCCCACTGCCCAGGTCCCCAGGATGTCCCACTCACCGATCCCACACTCGTCCCCCTGCTGCTTCCAGCCGGCACAGCACATGGGCTCCTGGGAGCTGCGGGCAGAGAGAGGAGCCTGAGCCCCAATCCCCATCCTGGCAGGGGCTTCCCTGCAACCTCCACTCTGCCTTGGGGCAGTGGTTATCATGGCCCTGCTGTGTATTGGGGCCAGGGACTAGTGTAGGTTTGGGAGTAGCAGCGAATGAGACACACATTCCAGCCCTCCAGCATGTGACACCGGGAGGTGCAGAAGGCAGACCAATAGATCTAACTTCTAAGAACTTCCCAGTTCTCTCTACAGAGTCTCCCCATCCCACCTAACTCTGTACCCTCCGCCCCCAGCCCCTAGGCCTGAGAAAGAGACCCCAGGTGTCTGTCCCAGGAGGGGCAGCAGTGACGTAGGGGCTGGGGAGAGGTCCCTGGGCCTCCAGGACCTGCTCAAGTGTGGCATTCTGAAGTGCCAAGGCAGATGTGCAGCCTCTGGGTGAGGTGGGTAAACAGTGAGGCCTCCACTCAGTGGAGGTGCCTCCTAGAGGGGCCGGGCACATCTGGGGGTTCTCCACATGAGCAAGGGAGGTAAGACTGGGAGGTCTCCAAGGCAAGAGTTGAAGTGTAGGAAGGAGATATTAAAGCACCTACTTACATGTTTTTAAAATCTTGTTTAATTTTATTTGGCTTTACAAGGTACAAGTCACCTCAGTCGGAGGCAAATACTTTAGAACTATCACATTTCAGGGTAGGACAGCGACCAAAACTCTGGGCTGATGGGGTGTGTGGGCATGAAGGTTTGGAGGCCCTGCACAAGCGCTGAAATGCGGTGTGCCCACATTTGGGGGGCAAAGGAGGCTGAGAAGGAACAGACGCTCAAGACGCGGGTTCATAGGGCCCCACTGAACCTAGAAGAATTTCATCCAAACCCTAAAGGCACATCGCAGCCATTCACATGTTAGAGAAAAGCATGTGCTTCTCCAAAGGACATGAACCTGGATGGGAAGAGGTTGGGAGGGGGCCTGGGTGAGGGGTCCAGGTTGGGAAGGGAAAGGCTGCCCCACATCACACCCCTCAGAAGATGCCCCACGTCCCCAGGGTGCTCTATCCCAGTGATGGCGAACCTATGACACGCGTGTCAGCACTGACACGCGTAGCCATTTCTGATGACACGCGGCTGCTGAGGCGGCCGCATGCCGAAGATGAAACATTTGCTGCTCCTGAGGATGAAACATTTGCGAAATAATGTTTTTTCCTCAAAGTGACACACTACCCGAGTTATGCTCAGTTTTTTTGGCGAAGTTTGACACACTAAGCTCAAAAGGTTGCCCATCACTGTTCTAGGACATCAGCACACCCTGGAGGGGGCCTTGGGATGTCACCCCACAAAATAACTCGATTCTCCCTCAGGCCCAAGACGTAGGACCTGGGAACAGGACCCATAAAAACCTCAAAGAGGAGGAATGGGGCTCAGCTTATTTTCCACAAATTGAACTGGCTACCTGACACAGGGAACACAAAGGCCTGGCTTCTCCTGCCCCCCATTACCTGCACCCCCCAGGCCTGCCCCAGGGCTCCCGGTGCCCATCTACACGTAGGTCCATCACCCTCTGCCTTTTCTGCCAGTTCTGAACCCAAGTCCCTGGGAGGAGAGCCTGGCCGGAGGGCCTGCTGGATGGTCCTGGGAGCGCTGACCACCTTCTGCCTGGCCACATGATTCTGTGGGTAAGAGCCCGTTTTAGGCCCTAACCGGTTTGGCTCGGTGGATGGAGCGTCGGCCTGCGGACTGAAGGGTCCTAGGTTCGAGTCCGGTCAAGGGCATGTACCTTGGTTTCGGGCACATCCCCAGTAGGGAGTGTGCAGGAGGCAGCTGATCAATGTTTCTAACTCTCTATCCCTCTCCCATCCTCTCTGTAAAAAATCAATAAAACATACTTAAAATTTTTTTTTAATTAAAAAAAAAAAAAAAGCCCGTTTTAGGGCCCCAGTAAGCTGGATTGGTGCCTGCACCTGCCACTTGCTATGTGACCTTGGGCACAGAACGTAACCTCTCTGAGCTTTAGGCTCCTTATCGGTAGAATGGAGTCCATGGGTTTGGCAGGAAGATTAAACCAAGATGTCTCAAGCAAGTGGCACAAACTGAGAGCTCAGCCAAGACTGTAGCTCGCTTGCCAGCCCACGCTGAACAGGCTTCAGGCTCCCATACCAGTTGCCTCTCCTCTGCCCCCTTGGACACCCCTCCTCTGGCTTCCCCGCCCCCAGGCTCTCTCCTCTCTGGAAGCTCACTGGTCCCATCTACATGCGGACAATCCAAGCTTGGGAGCCCTCCAGGGGGCCCTCCTTCCAACACGGACGGACGCCTCGCTGCCGCCGCCCACCACAGGGAGGCTGAGTCCCCAGAGATGTCCCTGCCTCCGGCTCTCACAGCACACATCACATCAGATCCCGACCTCAAATGGGATCTAGGATGGCACAGGCCACTGCTCCCCTGCTCTGCCCCGGCCCTGGAAGAGCCACTCTGGCTCTCCCTGATCCCCTAACTGGCCCCACTTTCTGCCCCCCTGCCCCTAGTTTCTCTGCCACCTGAGAGCCAACCCTTGTCAGAGGCCAGCCCTCCTCCGTACAAAGCCCCCGGGGAGTTCCCATGGCCCTCGAAACACTCAAGTCCTTAGAGCAGTGGGCAGACCCTGCTGTGGGCAGACCCCTCTGTGGTCGGCCACCCTTACTCTGGCCTCGCCACCACCACCCCCCTCCCAGGCTCTGCCCGGCCCCCAGGGTCCTTCCAGCAGCCCTCTGCACTCAGAGCCTCACCCTGGACACCACAAGGCACTGCCTCCTCTCAGTGGGCCTCTGCCCACTTACCACCTGGCAGTGGGTCTCCCAGATCACCCCAAGGGAAACAGCCCTCCCCAGCGGAACACCTCCTACCACTTGCTAGATGGCGATGATTTGCTGTAAGTTTCCTCCACCACGAGGGCAGGGGTGTTCGTCTCCCCTGCTGCGTCCCTGCACCCACCACAGGCCTGGCACACAGAAGGTACGTGGGTTTTACTGGCTGTTTGCTCCCCTCCCCTGGTCCTCCGACCTCTGGGGAAAGGGAAAAAGAGCCCAGACGCGGGGTGGCCAGCCCCACCCATGACTGAAGTCACCCTCCACTGCACGAGGAGGCCCAGAGAGGTGAAGCGATCGCCCAGGGCCACACAGCGGGAGAGAGGTAGCAACAGGATTTGAAGCCCCAAACCCGAGCTCTTGGCCAGTAGAAAAGGCCGCCGAATGGGGAGGTCTCCGGGCTGCGGGGAGTGGGGGCGAAGGGCTCAGGCTTCCGACAGCTCCAGCCGGCCCCCGGGTCCCCAGCACCGACCCCGAGGGGGAGAACAGCTGAGGCCGAGAGGCAGGGCCCGCAGCGAGCGATCGCGCCCTCCCCCTCTCCAGGCCGGGCCCCGCCCGCCGCCGCCGCCGCTGCATTCCTGGGGCCGGGAAGGCCCGGGAGGCTGTGCCGGCGTCGATGCGAAGCAGATGGCGGGCCCCGCCGGCCCCCGCCCCGGAGGCGGGGCTCGCAGCGGGGAGGGGTCTGCGCGCCTCGGGATCCAAGCTCGGAAACCCCGCGCGGCCCCCTCGCAGCCCCTTGTCTAGGGCGACGGCCGAGCCCCCGGACGCGGCCTCCCGGAGCTCTGCGGCCTCGGGGCGCCCCGACGGGACCCAGCTGGGAGCCCCGCGGCAGCCTCTCCAGCATCCCGCCCGCGCGGCTCCTGCCCACACGCGCCAAGGCACCCCCACCCGCCGGCTCCTGGCCCCGGGGCGGAGATGTCCTGACCTCGCCGTGGCCTCCGACTGGCCGACCAGGTCCTCCAGCTCCGGTGCCCCGTCCTAGCATCCTGCCCTCTGACTTCCGCCCTCCGGCAGGGCCTGTCCCGTGCCGGCCCCACACCGGCTTCCCCACCCGGGAGTTTCACGTCCTCCGACCGGTGCACGTCATTGTCCTTTCCACTCCCGCGTCGGGTTCGCTCTGAGCACAGCTCCTCGGTGCCCACCTCCGTCAGCGCCCTCTCCCAACCGCGCCCGCTCTTTCTAAGAAACACATCAGACCGGTCCTTCCGAGCCTCCACTGCCCCAGGCCTCCGGCTCCTCCTCCCCACGGCACAGCTCCATCTGCCCGGCCCTCATCCTTCCTCTCCCCCGGAGTCACTCCGCCGCGGGCCTTCGCACATACCATTCCATCCGTCTGGAATGCCTTTCCCCGACTGCGCCCTACGGCCTTCAAAACCCCGCCCGAGGCTCCCTTCTTCTAGGTCTGAAAGCTCGGACCCCGTGTGTCACCCCTCCTGGCGCCCACTGCACCCCGTTCTCCCCTCTGCTGACTTCTCGCCCGGGGTATCCTCGGATGCTCCGTCGTGGCCCGGCGCCCAGCCTTGGCCTGGAGCGGAGCCGGCGTCGGCGAGGGTGGCTGAAGGGGCCGGCGCAGGGAGGTCCCGGATGCCACCCTCCCCCATGCCGGGTCTCCCCTCTCCCCCGGCCCCGAGCGTCCTCCTCGGCCTCCCTCCCCCAGCCAGGCCGGGCTCCTACCCGGACGCACGGCACACGTTGCGGCCGCGCGGGTTCAGCTCCTCGGGCGCCGCGGGGCCGGGCAGCAGCCAGAGCAGCAGCAGCAGCAGCAGCAGCGGCGGCGGCGGCGGCGGCAGCGGCCCCCCGGCTCCCCGGCGCCGCGCCGGCCCGGCCCCCCGGGACCCTGCGCCCTCCATGCGGCGCGGGGCAGGCGCGGGGCGGGCGCGGACGCGGGTGCGGCCGCAGCAAGAGCGGCCGGAAGCGGAGTGCGTGGCCGGGCGGGGGGCGGCAGGAGGGGCGCCGGGCCGGGCAGGAAATTCCACATCGGCTCCCTGATCCCGGGCCAGCCGCGGCCGGCCAGGCGGCAGCGCCCGCCCCGCGCGCCAGACCCCACCCTCCGGCCGCGCCCCCGCCCCTCCGCGCGGCCCCCGCCCCCACGCGGCAGCTCTCAAACTTGGGGCGAACTTGGAGGAGGCCAGCCAAGCGTCGGGGGAGGGCGGGGCCCCGGGGGCCCACCCGAGGAATCTGCGGTCCCCCTGTATTTCCCTTCCCTCCGCAGACCTGGTGGAGAAGCCACCCCTGCGAACTCACTGCGCGGCCAGGCCCAGGGCAGGAAGGGAGCTGGGGGACAAGAGCGCGACGCACCAAAGTCCCCCTTGTCCCCAGCGCCTCGGAATCGGCCATGGAAGGGTGTCCCAGAGACAACCCAGGTCAAGGCTGCAAGCCCGCCCCTGCTACCCTGCCCCCCTCACTTCCCAAGCCCTGTGGTGCCCAGCTGGGTGGTCAGCTTCTTCCGCACGCTCAGTGCAAAGCCTGCAGTGGACGGAGCAGGATGCTTGAGGCCTGTGGATAGACTCGGTCTGGACCAGAGGCCTGGGGTGGGGGTGGGGTGGGCGTTCTCGTAGGGGTGAATTGGAGAGATGGCAGGGAGATAGAATGGCCCAGCCATGGGCTCCCACAGAACGTGGGGGTAAAGGCAGAGGAAGCAGGTGTTAGAGCTCCGGGACAGAGACCCTGCAATCCTTGTCAGGGGTTGAAAGGGTCTAGGGAACCTGGGAGGGTGATTCTGCTTGAGAAGGCTGCTGGGTCAGAGGGAAAAGTGCAGGGGTGGCCAGGGCTGGGGAGGACTCCTGCACCAGGAGAGCAGGGGTGACAGAGCAGAGCAGAGCAGAGCAGGGGCAGCAAGTAAGGAAGAAGGGGAACAGGAGGAAGAGGAACAGGGCCAGAAAGAAACTCACCACAGACTGATTCATTTGCTTCTCAGCATAACCATTATGGCTTATCTCATTTTTGGTTCTTATAAGTGTATTTCTTGTATCACATGATCTCACGCATCTAGGGGAAATAATGAACAACATAAACTGATGAACAAAAACAGACCCGGAGACAGGGAAGCATCGATCAGACTGTCAAACCTCAGAGGGAAGGTAGGGGAGGGTGGGGGGGAAGGGGGAAAGATCAACCAAAGGACTTGTATGCATGCATATAAGCCTAACCAGTGGTCACGGACAACAGGGGGGTGGGGGCATACGTGGGGAGGGGTTTGGGATGGGAATGGGGGGATGAGGACAATTATGTGATACCATAAGCAATAAAGAAATTAAAAAAAAAAAAAAGAGGAACAGGGCCTAGGGGGACTGCAAGGAAGAGAAACTCGGGGTCTGGGAAGCAGAGGGGTGCCTGGTGCTTTGGGGGATGGCAGATCCACGCCCAGGGCCCATGGAGCAGGGTAGGCGGGCAGGTCTGGGGATGGAACAAGGGGAGCAGCCAGGTCCCAGTAAAGATGACCATGTGTTTTGAGGACTTAAGAGGTGGCAGGAGGCCCTGAGCAGGGAGAGGGCAGCTGCCTTCTCTTGGGAAGCAGGCTGATGCAGACCCCCCGAGGGAGGAGTGGTGTCTTTCCTTAGCTATGTGGAGGCCTGTCAAGGTGGCAGGTGGGATTGGAGGAGGAGGCTTGGAAGGCCCAAGCCCGAGGACACACCAGGCTGGCTGAGCCAGGGGCCTGTCCAGGGCAGGCTGGCAGAGGGCAGAATGGAAAGCAGCAGGGGAGGGGGCTTCTGAGGTTAGGGCCCTCACTCAGTCATGCTGCTAACAGCTGGGTGGACTGGAAGGGGAAGTCCACTGCGATCACAAATGCAAACACTTCTTGGAGACGAGTACACTGGCCAAACCAGTTCTGGGCAGTTCCTCCTGGACATGACCCTCACCTCAGCAGTGTCCTCCTAGTACCAGGGCCCCGCCCAGGGAGGCCCCCATTGGCTGCCAGCAGAGGTCCATGTGGTGGTAGTGACGCCCCGCAGCCCTTGGCAGCCCTGCCCCCTTCCCAGGGTTAGAGGCACAGACCCCAGGGCTGGAAGCAGTCGCCCCAGCTGGACTGAAGTCATGAACAGGCACCTCAGACTCCATCACCTTCTCTCCCTTCCCCCACAACTGCTCCTCGCCGCCGAATTCCCACCTGTGGAGAACACCACTGGACAATGCCTCCACTCCTGGATGTCTCAGATCTCTACTCACCCCATCTATATACCAGCCATTGTAGTTTCCCTAATCTCCTATCTGGCTGCCCCCGCTGCCTGCAGGACACGGACCATCCCAGCCTTGTCTCATTCAGACCCACAGCCCCCCGCGTGTGTGCTATGGTGGCGAGATCTGATGTTGAAAGCAGGGTCCGTATCTGTCCCGGACACCACCACACCGCTCTCTGCGACTGAGAAGTGCAGGTGGAATGAAAGATGGTCCATGTGCCTGGCCTGGTGCCAGGTGAATACCAGGATGAGGAAGCTGTGGTACCCTGGTACCCACAGACCATCACACAGGCAAACTGTGGGCGCCTAGAGCCCAAGCTGACCTGTTCTGGCCAGAATGGCTTCCCAAAGGTCGTCAACTGAAGGGTGAGGATTTTATAGGCAGAAAGGGATGAGCGACAAGCCAAATGAAGGCATGAATGTAGGGCCTGTGAGCCTGGGCTGCCGAGACCCATGGGCAGGAGGTGAGAGAGGTGTTGCCACTAATGCCAGGCTGGGCCCCAAGGCTGCAATGGCAGGGGCAGGCTGCTGCCCAGCCTCCAGGATCCCTTACCCCAGCCCATGCTCACAGCGTCAGACTCCCCTCACCTCCCCTGAGACCAGAGGTCTCTTGTAAAGCTATGGCCAGGCCTTGGTGGCTCTGGGTGGGGAGACAGCACCAAGCTTGGGACATACTGAGGATGATGGGTGGGGAAAGCATTTCTGGGGCTCTCCTTCCCAGAAACCTCTGGGGTCTGCAGAAACTGCTAGCCTGGCCTGTAAGGTGGTGGCAGAAAGGATGTGCTGGGTCCTTACTCTGATCCCATGTTCTCATATTCACCCTCAGGAACAGGGGCGAAGACACTGGAGAATGTGGCCAGCCTGTCCCATTGGAAGTGACCTACCAGGGTCACACTGAGCTTGCCACCCTGAAGTGGGGGTGTATGATGTCACGTGGGGTTAGGGAGTGGGGGCATGTTTCCTCAGGAGTACCCAGCCCCCTGGAGACAGCAAGGAAGGTCACTTGCATGGCCCTGAGGAGCAGGCAGCAACCCCCACACCCCAAAGTCCTTAAGAAATCAAAAAGGAGAACCCAAAGCAACCGATTTCCTGTCCCTCTCCACATGCCTCCCTCCCATTAAGTAGCTCACACTGCCTCTGCTCCCCGCCCATCCATGACATGGTGCTAGCCGCAGCAGGCTCTGGGCAAGGCACCAAGTAACAGAGAAGGCTCAGTGGTCTCTATGAGAGGACAGAGCCTTCGGAAGTCACAGATCCCGCAGGGCAGTGCGGGTTTGCTGGTGCAGAACCTGCGACAGGCAGGAGATTGTTCAGGTGGGAGCTCTGATGAGCAGAGGCAAAGTTGGTGGCCCAGGAAGGTCCCATCCACTGCACCAGGGAGCCGATGTGCTAAGAACTTAACTCACCTGGCGAACCTGTAGGAAGTGCAGCTTCCCACTCCCGCCACACACGGGGATCCAGGAAGTGGGAAGGAGCCCATCCTGACAGGGCCTCCCTCCCCTGGCGCTGGAGCCCCCTTCCTGAACCTCAGGATGAGCTTATTTGGGGCCCAAGTATTGCCAACTGTTCAAAGAGCTCCTCCTCAGAGAAGGTACTCCAGCAGACCAGGTGACACCTGTCACGGACTAGGCGGATCTCCAGGTGGCACCCTTCTAGCTGGAGAGTGTACTGTGCTCTTGCCTTTGAGACAGGATTTTGGCCTCCCACTGCCAAATCCCACAGCAGAGCGGTATTCCCAGCAGTGACTTTCACCCCAGAAGGGAACTGGTGCTTCCCAGTGCTGCAGCCTCGGACAGGCTGTGAAAAAAATTGAGGCCATGGCCACAAGAACAATTCATACCTTTTGCAAGATGATTTATTTCATTTATCAACAACATGGGGTCAGAAAAGCCCAGCTGTATGGGGATCTTCTTATCACTAGAACCAGTCTCAAGCAACCTTATGCATCTCTGCTCCCTCTCCAGTCCTTGGGAGCTCTCAATTGCTCTCCTGGCTGCTGGGTAGGAGAGGGGCCCACCCTACCCCTGCCCACAGAAGGGGACTCAATATACCTCAGCCGCCTCACCGGGTGCCAGTGCACAGATCCCTTTGGAGGACACCTTCTCAGTCCAGCAGGGACCAGAACCAGGGAGGCCACGACAGCTGGTGACGGCACACCCTGTGAGCTGAGGAGCAGCAGGCCCGGTAAACCCCTTCAGGGGACCAGAGCCTTCTCGAACACCTCTTCCTGCACGGTGATCCACAGCCAGGATCTACAGAGCCCCACGAAGACCTGCTGCAAGCTGGCAGATAGGCTGGTGTGAAGGGAGGGTGGCAAGAGCCAGCTGGCGGGGGTGCAGAAGGAAGGGCCTCGATGCCCTGGGGTAAAGTGCTCTGGCCTGGGCGGCCCTCGGAGCTCCTGCCACCCTTCCCTTCCTGTTGACACCAGCCCCAGAGCCCTAATCTTCGCTGGAGTTGTCAAACTCCTCCCAGTCGGATACACTCATCACCTCCGAGGCGAAGTCCGGGTCGGCCTGGCGGTCAGGGGTCCCATAGGACGGCTCCAGGAGCAGGGAACGGGGCAGGGTGAGCACACAGGCCGCCAGGCCCGAGATGGAGTTGTCCAGCTGGGGCCCCTCCTCCCAGCAGTCCTTCTCCACGTCATAGATGTGCACGTAGCCCGTGCGACTGCCACGGTTGTGTGAGCGGCCGCCCAGCACATAGATCCTGTTGTCCAGCACAGCAATGCCAGGCTCACCATGCCCCGCTGGGAGTGGGCAGACAGATGACCACTGCCCGGATGTGCAGCTGTAGCAGGCCACCTGCAAAGTCAAGGCCGGAGTAAAGCCGGGGCACCTGCTGGGACGGGGCTGCCAGCCTGGCCTAGACCAGCTGGGCAGGACAGCACTCTCAGCCAGGCCCTGGATTGGAACCAAAGCTGAGGGACATGCAGGGCTGTGGAGGAAGGGTTCAGGGCCAGTGTTAAAACATCCTGTCCAAGGGCCAGACTGACGCTCTGTCCCATCTCCAGGGCTCTCAGGCAGCCTGTGGAGATGGCCGTTCCAGTTGGTGGCTGTTATTTTCCATGGTCTGGTGGTACTGGTGCTCTCCCCTCCATAAGACTGAAGATGACTGAGGTCCCATGTGATATCTTTACCCCCTGCCCCCACCGACAGCACCCCGCACCAGGTGGAAGTGCAAATAAAATTTGGAAATAGCTACTGCTAATGACCCTCAATGTTCTCTTTTCTCAAAATACCCCAAACAATAAACAAATACATGGAAAAATGTTCAACCTACTAGTAACTCAAAAAATGCAAAATAGCCTGGTTGGCGTGGCTCAGTGGTTAAGCATCGACCCATGAACCAGGAGGTCAGGGTTCAATTCCCAGTCAGGGCATATGCCCCGGGTTGCAAGCTCGACCCCCAGGGTGGGGCTTGCAGGAGACAGCTGATCAATAATTCTCTCTCAGCATTGATGTTTCTATCTCTTTCTCCCTCTTCCTTCCTCTTTGAAATCAATAAAAATATATTTTTTAAAAATGTAAAATAAATGGTCAGGAAAAATTGTCAACTGTTAACCAGCAACCATAACCAAAACCCATAAAACCAAATGCTGGTGAAGATGTAGAAGCTATACTGCTATGCACTTGTCTGACAAGCCAGGAAAAAAGCAATTTGGCAATATGTATTAAGAGCCATACAAATCTTACCTTTTTGACTTAGTAATCAGCTTTGGTTCTCCAGCTAGGATATGCAGAATACTGGTCCTCCAAAGGCCATGTCCTCATTTCTAGAACTTGTGTTACTTAACATAGCAGAAGGGACTCTGCAGATGTGATTAAGGGTGTGAACATGGATAAGGGAGGTTATCCTGCTGGAACCACTTAGTTTCACAAGCCCTTGAAAGCGGAAGGGAAGGTGTGACAGGAGAGATGAGAAGGACAACCTGCCGTTGTTGGCTTTGAAGATGAAGTGGCCCCGTGCCAGGGAATGCAGAGGTCTCTAGAAGCCATAAAGGGCCTTTAGCCGACAGCCCGAAAGGAAACAGGGACCTCAGTCCTACAACCACAAAGAACTGAATCTGCCAAAACCCTGAGCAAACAAGGATATGGAATACAGGTATGTTGCTTTAAGTTGCGAAATTTGTAGTGAACTGTCATGGCAGCAATAGGAAACAAATACACTAGAGTCCAGTTGGTCTTACCACCGGGGGAAGGAAGTTGTTTAAAAAGAGATTGCTGAGTCCACCCCCAGAGCTTCCTCAGTGCATCTTGGGTTGGGCCTGAGAATCTGCATTTCTAGTGCATTCTAATATAATGTGAATGCTACTGGTCTGGGAACCATACTTTGAGAACCATTGCTCTAGCCTTAAGAAATAACCCAATATACCGGAAAAGCTCTATAAAGCAAATGTTACTTATTATGTTATTGGAACAGTTAAAACTTAAGACCAACCCAAATGATACACTAGTCTGACAGAATTCTGCACAGCCAGTGAGGTAGGGGTAAGTAGGGGCTATTGCGATCAAATATTAACTGGAAGACACCCTCAATGAACTTCAGCCAGAAGCAGAATGGGAGGTTCTTTAACTATAATTGGGTGGAAACCATGCATAGGTAGAAGGACAAAAAAACAGTGGCACGGGGCTGGATTATGCGTGTTTTTCTTCACCCTTCTCCATTATTTAAAGGTTCTGCAATGTGGTTATATTACCTTTATAATTAAGGTTTTTAATAATAATAAAAATAAGTGAAACTATTCCATATGATTATAATGGTAGACACATGTCATTAGACATTTGTCCAAACCCACAGAATGTACACCACCAAGAGTGAACCCTGATGTAAACTGTGGATTCATCAATTGTAACAAGTGTGTCACATGTAGGGGTTGTTGATACTGAGGGAAGCTGTGCATGTGTGGGAGCAGGGCACATATGGGAAATCTCTATACCTTCTTAATTTTGTAGTAAACCTAAAACTACTCTAAAAAAAATTTTTTTTTAATTAACAGAAAGTACAGAGATTTTCCATATACCCCCCATTCCCACACACACTGTTGACATCCCCTACAAGAGTGGGACATTTGTTACAATTGATGAATCTATACTGACATGTAACCACCCAAAATCCATAGTTAGGGCTCACTCTTGATGGTGTACATTCTATGGGTCTGGACAAATGTATACTGACATGTACCCATCGTTATAATATCATACAAAGTATTTTCATACTTTCAAAAATCCTCTGTGCTCTATCTAGTTTCTGTTCAATTTTGCTGTGAACCAAACTGCAAAATAAAGTCATTAAAATTTTTTTTGCTGGAACCTGAAACTGCTTAAAAAAAAGTAAAATAAAACAGCCCTAGCTGGTTTTGGCTCAGTGGATAGAACGTCAGTCTGTGGATTGAAGGGTCCTGGGTTCAATTCCAGTCAAGGGCACATGCCCAGTAGGGGGCTTGCAGGAGGCAGCCGATCAAAGATGCTCATCATTGATGTTTCTATCTCTCTCTTCCTCTCTGAAATCAATAAAAATATAAATAAATAAAAAGGAGGCACGTTACAAATAATTTTTCATCCATAACAATTGGGAGGGGCAGAATAACAACAGGTGTGTAAGGCAGCCCGGCCGCACTTACCTGGTGCACATCCCTCCTGTAGCCAGCATCATTGTTGCTGCCCCCGATCACATACAGCTTGTCCAGGAGGGTGGCCATGCCGTGCCAGGCCCGCCGCACAGGCCCATCCGCCAGAGTTTGCCAGGTGTTGCTGTCTGGGTCATAGCAGTGTGTCTCCCTTAGGTAGTCCTCCCCTCTGCGGCCGCAGGTGATGTACATCTTCCCCTCCAGTGTGGCGCCAGCATGGGCATATACCTGCATGGGCCACCAAGAGAACAGGGGCAGATGGGGAGGGGCAAGAGAGCAGTGAGGGAGGGCAGCCAGTGGCCTTTGCCAAGGCTGCTCCTACCCCTCAACTGCCTGACACTTCCTGGCTTCACTGATTTCCTCTTCACATTCGGACGAGAAAGCTCCCTGGATTTTTGCTGGATGTACTGTCTAGTCACCCACCCATGTCCTTTCCTAATGGGGAATGATCTACAGAGCCTGAGCTTCCACAGGGGAAGAACGGAATCTGTCAGTTCTGGGAACCCTTGACCCACCCTTAGTTGCCTGCCCTCACCTCTCCCCGAGTCCCAATGGCCAGCCAATCCTCCAGACCTGCTGACTCCACTTTCAAAATATTTACTTGCAAATGATGGCTGATACAGTGAGGGAAAAAGTGAGATGCAAAAGTCAAAAAATCAAACACCAAGCCCTGGCCAGTGTGGCTGAGTTGGTTGGAACGTCGTCCTGTATACTGAAAGGTTGTGGGTTTGATCCCTGGTGGGGCTCATACAAAAGGCATCCAATCTATGTTCTCTCACACATTGATGTTTCTCTCTCCCTTCCCCTCTCTCTAAAATCAATAAGCATACCCTCAGGTGAGTATTAATAATAATAAAAACACCAGGAGTAATTTTTAGCCTAGCCAGTGTTGCTCAGTGGTTGAGCACTGACCCATGCATCAGGAGGTTGCTGGTTCGATTCCTGGTCGGGACACATGCCTGGGTTGCAGGCTTATTCCCCAATGAGGGGCGTGCAGGAGGCAGCGGATGGATGTTTCTCTCATCGATGTTTCTATCTTTCTCCCTTCCCCTCTAAATATCAATGAAAAAAATATTTTAAAAAGTTAATTTTTAGTTATATGGGATTGTGTGTGGGAAGAGAATACACCACCCTGACTTTAATTTTGGCCCTCCACCTTTCATGTGCTTTCCATTGTGCCCAGCCAGCCCCCACCACAGGCACTCCTCACGCTAGTCACTACTGCCCAAGGACCTCCTATCTCATAGCTACCACATGTAAGGCCCTCCCGCTGTACCAGTGGGCCCCAAGGCATTGCACAGCCCTCCTGCTGTACCAGTGGGCATTGTGTGTTTTGGGGGAGAGGAGCCCCATGAGGGGTTGAGGTTGCAGAATTTGGTCCAGGGAGAGTCACTATGCAGGGTGGCATAGACAGAGTGGAGAGCAGGGACAGAGCAGTGGGCATGTCTTCGCTCATCAATGGTGGAGAACTAGGGAGATTTTGGTTTTTTAAAGTTAACTACATTTTGATGTAAGTGTAGATTTGCACGTAGTTCTAAGAAACAATAAAGGCCCCATGTATCCTTCACTCAGAGTCCCCAGTGGTAAGAGCTTGTATAACTACATCACAACCAGGATGCTGGTGTTGGCACAGTTAAGAACACAGGACATTTCCATCTTCACTAGGATCCCTCCTGTTGCCTGTTCATAGTCACACCTATTGCCTTCCTGCCCTGAATCCGCTTCGTAACCCCTGGCAGATGATATGTTAAGTGGTCCTTTGTCAGATATGTGATTTGCAAATATTTCTCCCATTCTGAAACTTGTCTTCATTTAGAAAAAAAAAAATGTTTTCATTGATTTTTAGAGAGGAAGGGAGTGGAAGAGAGAAACATCAATGTGAGAAACAGATTGGCTGTCTCCTGGACGCCCCCTACTGGGGATCGAGCCGACCACCCAGTTATGGGCCCTGGCTGGGACCTCTTGGTTCATGGGTCGATGCTCAACCATTCACTAAGCCACAACAGCCAGGCTTACTTTGCTTTTTAAAAAAGATTTTTAGCCCGGCCAGCATGCCTCAGTGGTTGAGCATCGACCTATTAACCAGGAGGTCACTGTGCGATTCTGGGTTACAGGCTTGTTCCCTAGTAGGGGGTGTATAGGAGGCAGCCGATCAATGATTCTCTCTTATCATTGATGTTTCTATCTATCCCTCTCCCTTCCTCTCTGAAATCAATAAAAATATATATTTTAAAAATTTGCCCAGCTGGCCCTGACTGGTTTGGCTCAGTGGATAGAGCATCAGCCCGCGGACTCAAGGGTCCCAGGTTCGATTCCGGTCAAGGGCATGTACCTTGGCTGTAGGCACATCCCCAGTGGGAGGTGTGCAGGAGGCGGCTGATTGATGTTTCTCTCTCATCGATGTTTCTAACTCTCTATCCCTCTCCCTTCCTCTCTGTAAAAAATCAATAAAATATATATATTTTTTAAAATTTGCCCAGCTGGCATGGCTCAGTAGTTGAGCATCAATCTATGCACCAAAAGGTTGCCAGTTTGATTCCCAGTCAGGGCACATGCCCAGCTTGTGGGCTCAATCCCCACTGTGGAGCATGCAGGAGGCAACCAATCAATGTCTCTCTCTTGTTGGTGTTTCGCTCTCTCTCGCCCTCCCATTCACTCTCTCTAAAAAAGTCAATGGGAAAAATATCGTGAGGTGAGGATTATATTTAAAAAACACTTTTAATTGATTTTTAGAAAGATGAAGAGAGGGAAACATCGATATGACAGCGAAACCTTGATAGGCTGCCTCCTGCACACCCCCCACCAGGGATTAAGCCCACAAGCTGGGCATGTGCCCTGACTGGGAATCAAACTGGCAACCTTTTGGTGCATAGGACCATGTCCAACTGAGCCACACCAGGGCTATTTCTAACTCTTCAATTTCCATGCCTTTATTTCCTTTTGTTGCCTTATTTCACTGGCTAGAACTTCCAGGACTATACTGAATTAAGAGCGGTGAGAGCCGATATCTTACCCTGTTCCCCACTGTAGGGGAAAAACATTCAAATAAGTCTTTTACCATTAAGTCTGTTGGTAATAGGATAACTATTGTGAAATGTGTTTTTCTTCATATGTCCATACGATTTCAATATGGTGAATTACACTGACTGACTTTCAAATACGAAACTAGCCTCCATCCCTATAATCAACCCCGTTTGGCAATGGTGTGGTGGTTTGTTTTGTTTGTTTTTGAGTTCTATTTGCCACTGTTTTATTAAGGATATTCATATGTATATTTATAAGAGATCTGTCCCTCTTTTTGGTATTGTTTTTGTCAGTTTTGGTATCAGGGTAATATTAACTTTATAAGATGAATTGGGAAATATTCCCTCCTCCTCTCTTTTCTGGGGGGAAAATCACGCAGAACTGGTGCCAACTTTTCTTTAAATGTTTGAGAGAATAAGAATTCTCCAGTGAAATCACCTGGGCCTACACATTCCTCAACAGGTATAAAGCTATTCAATTTATCTGTTTTATGCTGAGCAAGTTGTGGAGATGGTAGTTTTTTTGAGGAATTGGTCCATTTCATCTAAGTTGTCAAATTTACATGTGTAGAGTTGTTTGTATTATTCTCTTTTGACGTCTGCAGGATTTGCAGGAATGCCCAATTTCATTCTTGATATTTTACATTCTGTCTTCTCTCTCTCTCTCTCTTTTTTTTTTTTCATCAGTCTTGATAGAAGTTTGTCAATTTTATTGATCTTGTGGGGAAAGAAAAACACAGTTCTTTGGTTGATTTTCTCTACTGTTTATCTGCTTTTAATTTCCTTGGTTTCTGCTCTTTTTATTACTTCCTTTCTTCTGTTTGATTTGGATATACTTAGCTCTTCTTTTTTCAGGTCTTTGAGGTAGGAGTTAGATTATTGATTTGAGACACACACACCCCTCTCATGTATGCTCTTAGTGCTACACAATTTCCTGGTGGAACAACTGTAGCTAGGTACAATAAATCTTTGTGTTGCTTACTAGTTTCCAACAGTCTGGTCAGTTTACCTCCAAACTACACCTCAAATCCATCCACCTTCTTCCTTCTCCAATAGCCTCCACCCTAGCACAGAACTTCTGTCCTTGCTCCCGCTCCTCTAAATCCTCTTCTCTTCACAAGCACTTTCCCTTTCTCAGAATAAACTATGAAGTCCCCTACTGGCCTATAAGGTCCTTCCTCCCTCAGTCTGACATGTCCTCAAATGGATCTTCCCCAAATAGTCTGTCTAGATTTGTCCTGCCAAAGCCCCCCCACCAACTCCCCACCCCGAGCCCTGTTTAGCTCAACCTCCTCTTAATTTCCTCATCGCACTTACCACAATTGGCAATTATTTTACAGATTTGTTTAGTGGTTAGGATGTAAACACCATGGGGGAACCTTTGTCATTTCTTGTCCTCATTGCATCCCCAGGTATTAGAAAAAGGGTAGGTGAAAAAGAAAAAAACAAAAAGGGTAGGTGCTTAATAAATAGTTGCTGAATAAATGAATGTATGAAGTAAGGAACATTGGCAGTCAGGAAGAAGTTAACTAAACTGGTAGTCCGCGAGGCCCGAAAGGTTGGCGATCGCTGGACTAAAGGGTAAGGCTGCCCCTCTGTGGCCACACTGGAGAACAGCAGCTTCCCAAAGATTCCTCATGCCCCTCCCCCACCCGTCTCTCACTTCCCATCTAGCACCCCTGCAGAGAGGAATTCAGTTCATCCTCATCCCCCAGGTGTCAAGGAGTCCTGACATTTCCCAAGCCAAATATGCTCCTTTCTCCAGATTGGGGGTAGAGAGTATCCTTCTAGAGGGGCTCCCTTCCCCAAAGAAGCTGAGGAGCAAGAAGCATGCCAGCTTTCCCTGCCTGAAAGGAATCATGGGAGGAGACCCTGACCTTGGAGAGGAGCTGGACTCATCAGGGAGTCCCCTCGCTCCCAAGAGTCAAAGTCTAAGGCCCTTGGGGACGGGGAAGGGTGAGAGATAAAGAGGGGATGTGTGGAAAGAGGTTCAGAAAGGCAGGAGCTCCTTTCTGCCAAGGTCCCAGAGCTAGTTCAGAAGAGCCCAAGGCAGAGCCCCACTCATCCCCCATCCATCTCCTGCTTCTGAGGTGCTCAGGGATCCCCAAAGGTGTATAATAGATGCTCTGAAAATTACAATACCAGTACCAACAGGGTGCCTACCCTGCTCTCAGAGGCTGAAACCTGGGACATGGGGGATCAGCTAGCCTCCTCCTTGCCCTCGGATCTCATGTCTGGTTTTGGGGACAGGCTCCAAGTATCCCACAACCATAGGACAAAAGAGGGACCTCCTTAAAGTAAACACCTCCAAATTGGAACAAACCAATGTTCTGTGTAGGAGGCACATGATCTAAAAAAAACCTTGAAAAACAAAAATTCTCATGTGTTTTTGGCGTTTTAAAGGCCCCACCCTCCAGGGGACCTTTAGCGGAGAAGGGTGAGGCTTCTGAGGCTTCATCTCTCTTGTCTAACATCTTTGGGCACATCCTAGCTCATCTCAGCTGTGCTAAAGGACAGGTGAGGGGAAGGTTTCTGTCTACATTTGAACTTCAGGATTAAAGTAGCTTCCCAGGGCCAAGGTGGCAAGACAAGAAGGGGTGAAATTCTGGGGAATGCGGTCTGGATGATCAGCTCTCCCCAGGTAGTGGGCAGAACCTCGGCGGTCCCCCTCCTGCTCTCAGTGCAGGGTCTTTGGAGGGATGTGGACTCAGCTCACTGGCCCTGATTCCCTGGCTGGGTCTTTGGCTCATTCTACACACCCCAGAAAGGAGAGCGGGTGGGAAAAAACCCTCTTGGAAGGGCTTCTTTACCTCCCTCTTGAGCGGGGCCACATAGGCCCAGGTGTTGGTGGTCGGGTCATAGCGCTCCACAGCATTCAGGTCAGTGTGGTAGTCACGGCCCGCCACTGCGTAGATGTACCCGCCCACGACACACACACACAGGTCGGCGTGCTCCTGCTGCAGGGACTGGATCTGGAACCAGCGGTTGTGCCGCGGGTCATACCTTTGGAGGGGACATGAGGACAGCATATCACTGACAGGCGAGACAGCACCTCCTGTTCTGCCCATGTCCCCTGAACCCTCCCATCATCTGCTTCCACATGATAGACACCTGGGAGGTGTGGCCAGAAGCCTCCTGGGTTTCTGCCCACAAAGCTGGTCCCTTTCAGGTGTAACCTCCGGCATGGTTTTTAGCCAACTCTACTATCCACCCCAGGCTGACCGAGGGCTGTTCTTTCAGCCACCTCCATCTCACCTCATGGCCCCCATAGCCCTGTCCCCATTCATCCAGGATGACCATGAACTGTGGATGGACACAACAGCCTCCCAGCCCTAGCTAAGACCAACACTCCCTCATGGGTGGTCTGCTTGAGCCTGCCATGTGCACAGTGCCCACACGTGCTCATCACAACCCACCGCTTCATCTCTTCATGCGCCTCATGCTTTCCCAACCTCCCAGTTGGGGTGCCCTCTCCACTTCTCAAGGTCTCCCTCTCTGTGAGAGTCAAGGTGCTATCTCCCACACTGGACTGTGAGTATCAAGAGGGTGGAGTCCTCTGGGGTTCCAGGCGCTCCCATGATGCTGGAGGAGTCAGCCTGGCCTGCAGGAGCACTGCTGGGCCAACTGGGAGAAAAGCTGACCGCTACTGAGTTACTGCTGAGCCCCAGCACCATGTGAGCAGTTAACCGTCACCATAAGTTGCTCTCCTGACATGGAGGCCACTTTCACTCCCTTTTCACTGGAGATGCAGTTGTCCCCACGTCACAGCCCTTCACTCTCCTTCCTTCTCATCAACCTTTATAAAAAAGTCTAGTCCCCAAGCAGCTTCATCCTGCACTCCTGGGCAAAGCCCACCCTATCCCTCTTCTGCCTTCAAAGGGCGTCGAATTCTCAACCCAGGTGATCTCAGACACTCCAGACCAACTAACTATAATCCTTGCTTTCTCCTACACTTTAGACCTACACTGCAACTGCCTCCCACCCATCTCCAGCTGGCTACTCACCTGTCCTAAATGGAACCCCATGCTCCCTCTATCCATTGATCCTATCCTCACCAGCAAAGCTCCTGGTCACACTCCAAAATCCTAACACTGTAGCTCAGGCCCTTCAAAGCCCTAGTCCATACCCAACTTTCCAGCCCCACAGCCTGCCCCAGGCTTGCCCCACCTGCAGGGGGCCTCCTATTGCCTCTACCCCTTCTTTCCGTGCCCCAGGCCTGGTGCTCTGCAGGGCCTATGTGGTGTGTTGTTGGGGTGAATACAGATGATCACAAAGCCTAAAGGGCCCAGGGCCCTGCGAGCCTGAGGCCCAAAGCCCACTCTTTCCCTGACCGGCATCTGGCCCTGTTCCTTGGGCATCCATCCACCCAGGTGCCTGCACGTGAGCTCCTACATCTGGAGCCTCCTTGCTCAATGGCCAATGCATAGATATAGCACCTTTCAGATAAGTGTTTTTATTTCTAGACAGGAAGACGAACTCCAAAGAGAATAAGTCAAACTTCAAGCAGTTCTGAAGAGAGTGAATCAAGTTTTCTTTGGCCTGTGTCATACGCTGTTTGGTGAGGAAATCAGATGCATCCTTTGCCCCAAAGCATAAGTTAGGCACGTTCTGCAGCTGATTCTTCTACCCTGCCACCCAGGAATTCCAGGAAACAGGCTGTCTCAGGAGTAAGGGCTCCAAGAGACAGAACATGCATCTGGGTCACACACAGATGCAGGCCTGAATCCCAGTTCCGCCCGTTTACTTGGGTGCATCTGGGCATTAGTTTTACTCTAAACCAGTGATGGGCAACCTTTTGAGCTTGGTGTGTCAAACTTCGCCAAAAAACTGGGCATAACTCGGGTAGTGTGTCACTTTGAGGAAAAAACATTATTTCGCGATATTTATAGTTTAAATAACATAAATGTTTCATCCTCGGCATGCGGCCGCCTCAGCGGCCGCGTGTCATCAGAAATGGCACTGACACGCGTGTCAGAGGTTCGCCATCACTGCTCTAGACATTCACTCAGTCTCTGCACCTGTCCAATAAGGTGATGCCATCTGCCTAGAAAAGCTATCATGAAGGATCAGAAAGGACAACATACATAAAAAGGATCCTTGTTAACCTGAGGGAAGTTTGTAAAGGACCAAGGTCACATCTGTATTCCTAGACCTCAGCGTAGCACCTGATCAAGGTACATCACGCACTGTCTGCTGAATAAATTAACGAAGGGGTAAGGTTACTAGCAGTGAAATCATTCCTTCACTCTACAAATATGTACTGGCCACCCAACATGGATCAGGCACTGCTCAGTGCTGGGGATCCAGAGGGAAACTCAAGACAAGGGCCCTGCTTTCCATCAGAATGGGAAACAAGCTAGAGAGAACAGAGTGAACAAGTGCCCAGTATAATGCAGGTACCACAAATATTATAATGATGATGATGATGATGATGATGATGATGATGATGATGATGTAAGGAAAGTGATCCACCTGGCAGCAAGGTCTGGGAAGAGCAAAGCTCTCACAGAGATGAAGGGCCTCCTGAGAAGGTGACACTTGAGACCTGAATGACCAGAGGCACAGCCAGGTGAAGGTCAGGCTGGGAACAGATAGCCAGTTCAGTCCAGAGTGCACCATTCAGAGGCCATCAACTAGCTAGGAAGGTGCCTTCTACTGCCTTTCCTGTGCATGACACTCATTCATGTACATGTCTCTTTTTCCCTATTTAAAAATATTTTTTATTTATTTTTCCTCTTCAACTGAGTGCACAGCTTCCAGAGGGATGCACATGGAGCAGTGAGGGAGGAAGGGGACACCAGCCAGATCAGCCAAGTCAATCCTAGCAATTAATGAGGTGACAGATGTCACAGCCAGATCGCCCTCATATCCTCTTCATTCCTATTCTGAGCCAAGCATAAGTCAGCATCTTCCACTAGAGTGACACAATACCCTCTAGATCAGTGGTTCTCAACCTTTTTAATGCCACGACCCTTTAATACAGTTCCTCATGTTGTGGGGGTCACCACCACATGAGGAACTGTATTAAAGGGTCGCGGCATTAAAAAGGTTGAGAACCACTGCTCTAAAGGCTTCCGCTTACTTCCTTCTGGTCTCCTGCCCTCACAGCTTCCTAGGCAGAGTTCACTTGGATTTGTGGCTTCAGATTTAAGGACACACACACACACACACACACACACACACACACACACACCACATCAATAATTTAAAGGCACCAAAGAAAAAGTCTACTAAATTTAACAAGAACCACAGTTTCACTGATTTCTTATCTCCCCACTGTGTCCTAAATTCCACACTTTCCTCTTTAATGGATTAATTTTCCACTTTGTTAGAATAAATCCCCAAGAAATATTCTTTTTCTAATAAAAAGTAAGCTTTATTACTGCATATAAGGATATAATCAGTTTTAATCACTTTAATGCAGATTGTGGATCATCCAACCGCAAACTCAGAAGTGAAATCTAGAGTTGGTACAAATATGTTCTGGGGCTCTTGTTAAATTTAGTAGACTATTTCTTTGGTATTTCCATGACTCAAGCATTCCCATAACTAGTAATGAAGTTTATTACAATTATAACATTATTTGAAATATACTATAAGTCATGGGAATGCCTAAGGGGAAAAAAGTTATTATTCTAAGTAGGGTCAGAACATGTGGCAACATGAGACCAGCTACTACCAGGTAAGGCATGTAGTCAGTTTTCAGAAGCCCAGAGCTATGGAAAAGGTGCAAACATAGAAGGTGGACACTAAAGATGCAATCAAAGAAAGAAACAGTGGTATCTTGGAGGCAAATACAATTTGCTCCAAAAGAGGTAACTTTTTATATAGTTTCTGTACCAATGCTTTAAGATATAACCTGGTAAGTCCCTAGCTCCTTAAAGTGCAAACCCTAATTTACTGCAAAATCTTGTTTTCTTATATTCTGAAAGTCTATAGGTTCAAAGGCTGGTGAAATAATGGAAGGGGGAAGGGGAGAGAACCAAACTCTTAGATCAAATTAAGATCCATCTTCCATCTAGCAGCTTTAAGAATCCACTGGGCCCTAACTGGTTTGGCTCAGTGGATAGAGTGTCGGCCTACGGACTGAAAGGTCCCAGGTTTGATTCCGGTCAAGGGCATGTACCTTTGGTTGTGGGCACATCCCCAGTAGGGGGTGTGCAGGAGGCAGCTGATCAATGTTTCTCTCTCATTGATGTTTCTAACTCTCTATCCCTCTCCCTTCCTCTCTGTAAAAAATCAATAAAATATATATATTTAAAAAATCCACTGGGAGAGCCCTAGCCTGTTTGGCTCAGTGGATAGAGCGTCGGCATAGAGCGTCGGCCTGAAAGCTGAAGGGTCCCAGGTTCGATTTGGGTCAAGGGCACAAGCCTGAGTTGCAGGCTCGATCCCCAGCAGGGGGCATGCAGGAGGTAGCCAATCAATGATTCTCTCTCATCATTGATGTTTCTATCTTTTCTTTTTAAAAAAAATACATTTTATTGCTTTTCTACAGAGAGGAAGGGAGAGGAATAGAGAGTTAGAAACATTGATGGGAGAGAAACATGGATCAGCTGCCTCCTGCACACCTCCTACTGGGGATGTGCCCGCAACCAAGGTACATGCTCTTGACCGGAATTGAACCTGGGACCTTCCAGTCCGCAGGCCGACACTCTATCCACTGAGCCAAACTGGTTAGGGCTGATGTTTCTATCTTTCTCTCCCTTCCTCTCTGAAATGAATGGAAATACATTAAAAAAAAAAAAAAAAGAATCCACTGGGAGATTAAGGAAACATTCGCTCTGTAGAGATGACAGACCCAGGACCCTCCCCACCACCTTGCCAGATGCTCTAAACCCCAGCCCCTCAGTGTTGCCTGCTCCCATTAGGCAGGTCTCACAATCCCACCTGTCACAGTGATCCACTTCCTGAGTGAAGTTTGAGGCTGTAGTTATCAATCACAGGGCTGATATTAGCATTTTTCAGAGTCCAGCTTGGGTCTCATAGCACATGTTCAAGAAAGGGGAATTTAGACCAATCTTGTGTGAAACTGCATGTAACAGGACAGACTATGGGCTAGCAGCATCCCTGCAGGCACACAACCACCCTACCATGTGCTGAGGGCTGGAGACCATGATATTCTGGAGACATCTGCTTTACAGGTCTGTGGGTTGCTCAGCAGGGAGATCTGACCTTGGCTCTCCAAATGGGAAGCTGAGTGCCCTAAAAAACAAACTTCGAGGCTTGGCTAGAGGGAGGCTTGAACCTGGTGCTGCCACACCCACTGGGACGGCATTTGGTATGAGTGAAAGTATTGCCTCCTGGCTTTGGGTCTCATCAGTCTAGCAAAGGTAATCACTCCCTGAGCCCAGGAGATCAGAAGTGGCTGAGGAATGGTCACCTCCACCTCAGTCCTGGTCACCATGCTTCAGAGAGGCATAGCCAGGCCAGACTCCACACCATCCTCACCCCAGAAGATAAAATCATGGACATGAACTTGGTCTGCACCCAGCTCACAGATGCAAGAAGCAGTTGGAACTCTTGCTCTCCCTCTGCAGTTCCATCTTTCAGTTTGTGCAGGTGGAAACTTCCCACAGGCGTCAAATCCCAAGAAATCAAACCAAAGTACAGTGGACGGGACCTGAAGACCTATTGGCTCTGTGGAATCAGCCTCACAGACTGACAGAGCTAAAGCCTCCTACAGAGCATGGCAGTTCACCAAACCCCCCTCAGAAAACTGCCTTCTCTGGAGACCACTCTGCTGACAGCATCCACCTCCTCATACACCTCGGTCTCGCAGGAGACCTCCAGGCGGTTGCTGCTGAGGAGGGAGTAGACCTAGGGGTAGGGGTGGGGATTTGGCAAGAAGCTCAGCGATGCCTGTTGGCCTTTCCTGCATCCCGGAGCTGAGGGCTGCACACTCAGGGGAGCAGTAGCAACAGGAAGTCATGCTCCACTACTGGCTTGTGGTCAGAAGAGCAAAGCAGACAGGCTAAGGGAAGCTGGGACAAGTTGTGTCAAAATTCAAGAGAAGGCAAAATGGAAGGAGCAACTTCCTGTCCATGCTCCCAGCTCCTAAACCCCCTCCTTCTGAGGCCTAACCACCCTTCCTGCCACGGGCTTCCCTCCCCTGCGCTCAGCCAGGTGCAGAGTCACAACTCAGCCCCTCACCGACAAGACAGCAGGGTGTGATCCAGGGTGAGTGTGCTTCTGAGAAGGGAACAAGAGCGAAAGAAAGCAATCCAGGTCCCCTTTTCCTTATGTCACCGCCATCTACATTCTCCAATTAACCTGAAATTTGTTCCACAAAACGGGTACCCCAACAAGCACATGATTAATATAAAAGGCTGATCACCTTGGTCCATGGTGATGTGCCCATGCAGAACCCCTCCCTAACCAGCCCTCTGAGCCCATGATTCCTACACTACAGCATCACCCGCAGAAATATGGCCAGGGGTCCCTTCTTACCTCCAGCATCGGGCCTCAGCGCGGAATCCCTGGACATTGTTGTCCCCTCCAATCAGGTACACAAAGTTGTTGAGCACTGCGATGCCCTGGTTGGACATCCGGGGGGCCAGGGAGGCGGTGAAGTGCTTCCACTCTCCCAACAGGGGGTTCAGGTACTTGGCCTGGTCACTGAGGACAGTGGATGGTGTGGAGTGAATGCCCCCAAAGCCCACAACGCACTGGAAGTCTGACCGCAGCTCCGTCTGTGGGCTCTGTAGGCTGGGCTGCAGGCTCTCGTTTTGGTGGTACATGAGAGCATTGGCCACTGTGTCCCTCAGTGGGCTGGGGTCCAGTTTGTCATGCAGCCGCTGAAGGACCTCGGGTTCCATTAGGGGAAATCGCACTGTCTCAAGGAGCTTGGGGGGCTCTTGCAACGAGATCTGGTCTGCTTGCACCTGCTCCAGAGTGTAATGGTAGAGCAGGGCACCCTCATACACCTCGGTCTCGCAGGAGACCTCCAGGCGGTTGCTGCTGAGGAGGGAGTAGACCTTCTCCAGAGGAAGCTGGCGGTACTTGTCAGTCCTCGAGAAGGCCACAAAGTTTTTGAGGATGTAACTGTCCAGCTGCTTGGTCAGACGGCTCAAGTCAAATAGCTCTGCCAGCCGGTAGACATCTAGGATGTTCTCCTCATCCACCCAGGACACGAGGAAATCACAACAGAAATGGATGATTTCTGGGATCTATGAAGAAAACAAGACTCATTCAAGCCTGGGAAATGGTGTCTGGGCGCAGAAGACAGTGACAGTAGTTACATGCCTTACGTGGCTGAACCTCTGAAGCAGGTTCCGCTCCCCCTGACCCTCTCACCATCCCCAACCTTTCCTGGAGCAGAGGCTGGTGCAGCCACTTTCCCCAACACTAGAGACAAATGGGGCTCACTGCAGATGGACTGGGTTTAAATCCTGGCTCAGAAGTGATCTGCAGAATGCTCTTAACCTCACTGAGCCTCAGTTTGCTTATCTATAAAATAGGGATAAAGTAGAAAGGAATAATTTCAAGTGACATCATGCCTAGAAACTCCCTGGCACAGAATGGACCCCTGATATATGTCAGTTGCCTTTTAGATAAAAAGTAATGGATTTCCAGAAAAGCTGGAAGCTGCACAATGGCCACGGTGTCTACTGTCCCTGGTTTGGAATGCACCTGGGACCTCCACCCCAACCCCCAGCTCCTTTCTCCTGCCACAACCCCCACAACTGGAGGCCTAGCCAAAGCTTCAGGCCCAGGAAACCTGCCCACTCCCCCAAGAGAAAGGCCCTAAGCTACCCACATACTATGTTTCTCTCCTCTCTCTCTCTCTCTCTCTCTCTCTCTCTCTCTCTCTCTCTCTCTCCCTTTCCCTTCCTCTTTCTAAAAAAATTAATAAAAAAACCACCAGCAGGGCATTCCCAAACACCCACCCAGCACTCAACCTGACCCAGAGTTCCTGAAAAGCTGAAAGCCACCCTGCCAGGGCAGAGGCCTGCCCAACTCATCATCAAGGGAGCTCCCAGGTGGCCTGCACCTTCCCTTTCCCAACTGTTCAGAAGACCCAGTGGGTTGGAAGGAGGGCAAGAGAGAGCATGATACTAAGGTGGGAGCTGAGAATTGAGCCACAGGGTTAAAGGACACCAAACCCTTTAACCAAAGGGTTATTACTAGTAGATAACCAAAGCATGACAGAATAAAGGAGACAGAGAGAAGAGCTCTAAGAAAAGCTGCCCAGGTATTGCTAAATTCTTTAGGAAAACAGGATTTGGGAATTTCTCTAAAAACAGGACCACCTCACTTTTTCAGCATCATTAACAAATTGACCAGTGCACATAGAGCAATTCTGCTGGCATCTGAAGCTTAAAATAAACATTTATAATGGTTTTACTTTTATTTTCCAGGTGATATGTTAAGGGCTGAATAAAAACCTGCGAAGTTCCAGGCATGTATCTCCACAAACGGAATCTCCCCAGAGGGCTTTGTTAGGTCATGAAAGTCTTTACTCAATCACAGTTTCTCTCTTAGCTTGAGCTTCTGCTTTGCTTCTTCTTTCTAAAATACTACTTCTGATTTGTCATGGGCAGGACACCAAGGACCTGGGTAGAAGGTGAGAGCAAACTGCCCTCCGTGGGCCTGGAGAAGCAGCTCCTGAAGAACCAAAGCCTCCTACATAAGGATTGTGTTGCCTTCTCATTGCCAGAGCAGTGAGATGGAATCTCAAAGGAGTCACCTCAGGCCCACCCCATGAAGGAGCGCCACGAGGGGCCAGAGGAGGAAACTCATTTGCCGAGGATGACTCAGTGCGGGTGGTCTTGCTGGAATTCAGACACAGGGCACAGCATGTGGGGGTGGGGCAAGTCACCAACAACAGCTAGTGGCTACACGAACAAACATGATCTGATGGGCTTATGGACTTGGAACTGTTATACAAAGTAAAACTTGCTTTAAAAACATCATTGCATAGCCCTACCTGACTTGGCTCAGTGGATAGAGCATCGGCCTGCAGACTGAAGGGTCCTGGGTTCGATTCCAGTCAAGGGCACATGCCTGGGTTGTGGGCTCAATCCCCAGTAGGGGGCATGCAGGAGACAGCCGATCAATGATTCTCTCTCATCTTTGATGTTTCTATCTCTCTCTCCCTCTCCCTTCCTCTCTGAAACCAATAAAAATATATTAAGCCTTAGCCAGCTTGGCTTAGTAGACAGGGCGTTGGCCTGTGGACTGAAGGGTCCTGCCGGGGCTGCGGGCTCAATCCCCAGTAAGGGGCATGCAGGAGACGGCTGATCAATGATTCTCTCTCATCATCGATGTTTCTCTCTCCCTCTCGCTTCATCTCTGAAATCAATAAAAATATATTTAAAAAAAAACTAAAAACAACAACAAAAACACACATCATTGCATAGAAGCCCAATATATTAAAAATAAAACAAAACAAAGCTGGGCTGCTCAAGATGAAGTGGGGGCTCCCTCCCCCATGCTGTCCCCCAGAATGGCCCAGAGGTACCAAGGAGCACTGGCCAAACTGCTGCCATAAGTGACCTAGGGAATCAGCAGATCACTGAGCTGATGGGTAGGAGAGGGAAAGTGGTGTTTTGGAAAATGGTTTGGTAACGGTATGCATGATGGATTCAAAGAGAAGGCAGGGGCCAGCTGGAAGGTATAAATGGAGAGGTGAAGGCCAGGACAAAGATGAGGACATGGAAACAGAGAACAGAAATAGCTAGCTACAGGTAATATTTACAAGGATGACTTTCCAAACATGGACACAGGGAATGAAGATGGAAGAGCTCAAGGAGCCATGGAGGCTCTGGCAGAATGGTCATGGGACACGGACCAGGAAGTGGGGAGAGGAGCATGCAGTGAGGAGAAGACAATGCTGACAGTGAGTCCCTGGGTAGAGAGCTGAATATGTGACTTAGGTGTTGCAAGAACTGGATGAGAGTTCCCAAAACAACAATGACCAGGATGTGGGAACAGAAGAGTTCTCTGATTAAAAGAAGGTGGGAAGCCCTAGCTGATTTTGCTCAGTGGATAGAGCAATGGCCTGAGGACTAAAGGGTACCAGGTTCAATTCCGGTCAAGAGCAATACCCGGGTTGCAGGCTCAATTCTCAGGAAGGGGAGTGCAGGAGCAGCCAATCAATGATTCTCTCTCATCATAGATGTTTCTATCTCTCTCCCTCTCCCTTCCTCTCTGAAATTAAAAAAAAAAAAAAAAAAAGGTGAGGAAATTCTTCTGCCACCCGCCACTCTGAGGGTAATGGCACAAGGAGCGCAGGGTAGGGCCTCCAGATGCCCTGAACAGGTTGGTTTTCCTATGACTTGAGTTTTTTCTGACTGCCCCAAATATGCTCTGACCTGAAAAAAGGTGAGGATTAGCGGGCCAGTGTGGTTCAGTGGTTGAGTATCAACCTATGAACCAGTAGGTCATGGTTCGATTCCTGGTCAGGGCACATGCCCAGGTTGCAGGCTTGATCCCCAATGTGGGCGTGCAGGAGGCAACTGATCAATGATTCTCTCTCATTATTGACTCTCTCTCATCATTGACATTTCTATCTCTCTCTAACTCCCTTCCTCTCTGAAAGCAATTAAAAATAATTTTTAAAAGGTGAGGATAATGAATTTAGTGTAGCATTTCACTTTACTTTCAAAAAATATGGGAAGAGATGTCTCTCAAGCCCAATCAGGCTGTCTGATGGACAGCTCTTCATAAGAGTAAAGGCATGCGCAGGCCCAGCCTGTGTAAGTGCACCAACACTGCCAATGGTCAATGCAGTTTTCTAAAATGTATATCACACTGTCAAAGCCTCAGAAGACTTTTTTTAATTCTGTAGGAAAATAAGTACTTAAAGTTCACTAACAAAGGGGAAAGCAGTTTCAGAGATCAACAAGACCAAGTGGAGAGGGTGGGCAGAAAGGGCCTAGGCAGCAACACTGGGGGAAGCTCAGCTTCGCCAGATGCCAGCACCCACAGGGTGTCACAGGTTCGGCTTCGGCCATTTATTTACGTGCAGGACCTTTCCAGGGGCAGGGAGACCCAGGAAGACGTAAAGGAACCAGCAGAAAAGCAGAGGCCAAACGCAGAGGAGGAACCTGGACCTGATGACCTTTAGAGCAGCTCTGCTCAGTGCCCAGAGCTGGCCAGGCCAAGCACTGCCCGGGGGCTTCTACCCCACTCCACACTCTCTCTTACTGCCTCGTGTCCTCACCTGCCTGACCCACCCCCATGCCTGTGCCTGGCAGGCACCCAGGGAAACCACACCTATGTATGGGTGTCTGCCTTGCTCCAATGAGGTGAGCCTCACCTGAAGCTGGCAGGCGGCAACCAGCGTCTCCTGGACATTGCTCAGGCTGAGCTCCAGCTCGGAAGTGTATATGAAATGCAGGATTTGGCACATGGCATTGTAGGACACACCGTGGATTAGGACCTCTTCCTGTTCCATTTCCTTCAATCCCCCAGCAAACATTCCTCTGCAAAGCGAAGACACGAGACAGTGGAGTTACACTAATTGGGCCACCAGCCCAGGCTGCAAAGAGCATGAGCAGCCAGACCAAGGAACGGGCTGACCCAGCACCACTGTGCGATAGGACACTGGCTCAATCTGAGCACTGAGTCATCCCACACAAGACATCCACAAGTTCCTGACCAAGTTTGAGCAACCATCCTAAAAATTGCCCTGTGTCCCCTTTCATGGGCCCTAGGGAGTTACACATGAGCCTCCTGGGGGCAGAGACCATGTCTGGCTGGCTTTCTGCTACATCCACTAAGTATACTTCCTGAATTACAGCAGCAGCCCAGAGCATGTTATGAAAGAATGAATGAATGGGAGTCATCCCATTCAGTATATACTTACTGAGCACCTACTAAATGCCAGGTACTATTCCAAGAGCAGAAGAGAAGAAGTAACAGTTAAGTACTGTGGCAAGATTCCTACATACAAAAAGTTTAATGCTAGGAAGAATGACAAACAACAAAGAAACAAAGTATTTCAGATTGTGGGAATGCTGGGAAGGAACTCAATAGGACATCTGATTGAGGAGAGCATGACTGGGAGAGTAGAGCAAGTGGAGAACAAGGGGGGCAAGGAAGGCCCACTCTGAGGAACTGAAATGAGACTAGGCAGCACCTCCCCAACCAGGGTAGTGTTCTAGGTGGAAATGAACACCTTGTGCAGGGCAAGGACAAGCTTGGCACACAGGCAGCCAGGGCAAAGAGGAAGTGAGCTGGAGATAAGATACAGGGCCAGGTCCTTCTAGCCCCAGGGCAGGGGAGAGTCTAGATTTAAATCCAAGCATAATGAGATGTTGTCAGGGAATTTTGTGCAGGAACATGCCATGAGCTGACTGACTCTTCAAATGCAGGTGCTGGTGGCCAGAGTGGAAGGGCTAGAGGAGAGGTGGGAAGGTTCCACCAGGCCTGGCAAGGACCACATGGCAGGAGAACTATAGCTGAAAGTACCCTGGAGAGGACTGGAGAGAACATGCTGACAGAATGGATCTAGCAGAGCACAGGAAGAGTCAGGCCCTTGACTGGGGTCATGGTGCAGCCAGCGGGGCAGATGGGGACTTGAGAGGAACAGGGCCAGAGAAGGCAGTGGGAGTCCTAGTGTGGCACCATCAGTGTGATATGCTCATGAGGCATCCCAATAGAGAGTCAATTCAGAGGGAAGGGGCTGGTGGTCAGGGGAGGCGTCAGGACTAAAATATGACAACGTAAAGATGATAGAGTAACTATTTTTATATTTTCTTACATTTTTCACCTGGGTTAGTACACATACATAGTACAAGATTTAAAATATATGGAAGGGTGACAGCCTCTCCCTCCTCTGCTCCAGGCCATCAGTTCCCCTTCCCAGGGCAGCTCTAGCACTAGAGGCAATCCACATATCTACACTGTTTTGACTCCATACACCTTGGAAATGGATTCTTATTGGTACACATAGCACTGAAAAGGCTATCATAATTGATTTAACCCACTCCTGCTGGGGTGCACTTGGTTTACTTCTAATCTCCCTTTTTTTCATCCAATGGATGGCCCTGTCCCCACATTTTGCACATGTGACTAGGATTAATTCCTACAGAAGCAATTGTTGGGACAAAGGCTTTATATATATTAACACGTTGATAGGACTGCCCACATGCTATAAATTTTATAAGGGAGAAACCTTATTACCAATGAGACAGGTAATCTCACCAAATGTTTAAGAGATGTGGCACTGAAAGACTGAGACGTAAACTGTCACAATGTCTTTTTAAAAAGTGTGTGTGGCCCTAGCCGGTTTGGCTCAGTGAATAGAGCGTCGGCCTACAGACTGAGGTGTTCTGGGTTCGATTCTGGTCAAGGGCACATTGATCAATGATTCTCTCTCATCATTGATGTTTCTATCTCTCTCTCCCTTTCCCTTCCTCTCTGAAATCAATAAAAATAAAAATAAATGAATAAATAAAAAGTGTGTGTGTGGCCCTAGCAGGTTTGGCTCAATGGATAGAGCATCAGCCTGTGGACTGAAAGGTCCTGGGTTCGATTCCAGTCAAGGGCACATGCCCAGGTTGTGGGCTCGATCCCCAGTAGGGGGAGTTCAGGAGGCAGCTGATGAATGATTCTCTCTCATCATTGATGTTTCAATCTCTCTCTCCTCTCTTCCTCTCTGAAATCAATAAAAAAATATATTTTTAAAAAGTGTGTGTGCGTACATGCAAAGAGAAAGCAAATATGGCAAAATGTTAACAACTAGTATTCAAGTGTTCATAATAATATTCTTTCAACTTTCCCACAGATTGGAAATTTTTCAAAATGAAATGTTGGGAAGCCAGGGTAAAGTAGAAAGAAAATATGTTTTATACCAAGATACTGTACTTAGAGAAGAAATTTAATTTTATAAAGTATAGTATTACAAGTAAAGCCAAACTTATCAAGCATATCATCTTCAAAAGAAAAGAGAACATACCTTAGAGACAGATGAACAGCTGAAAGAAAAATAAACCCTAACACCCCTTCTGTCTCTCCTGCTGTTGAGCAAATCACCAAACAAGCAGTAAGAGCAGCTAAGGGTGAAGAGGGTGCCTGCCAGCTTCTGGCTGGTCCCTCACGCCCAGTCATGTCAGTGCCAACACATCTGCCCAGTGGAGCCCGGATTACCTATGATTTTACTTATGAGAATAGGTGTATGAAACTCACCTGAAGTAATCACAGGATGCAGCCAGCAGGATGCGATGGGCTTCGATGTGTCTCCCCTCCACCACCAGGACTACATCGAAGAGGATGCCACTGTCCCGAAGAGCCAGTAGCCCCCGGAGCAGGGCCTGGGAGTGCTGTGCGCTTCGGTAGGTGTTGTTGACACAGTGTGGGTGTGAGGGCTGCGTGGGCAACTTGCACAGCTGGGTGAACTCCTGCTCCTCTGCCATCCTGACCACCACAGCAGACCTCACCACCTTGGCCGTCAGCTGATAAGAGAGAGGGGATCGGGAATGAGTAAGGGAGGCAACACCACACCATATACGACTGGCCAGCTCTGCTCCCAGCAGCACCTGTTTCTCCCTCCAGCTTACCTGTGCTTTCCCTGTGGTCTCCAACACTCTAATTCCCTCTCCCCTCCCACCACTTGTCCAAACTTAGGAGCTTCTTTCTGATGACCTGTGTTCCCTCATTGCCAAGAGTCTTTATCCACGCTGTCTCCTTTAGCATCACTGTAAAACAAGGGTTCTGGAGACGTGTAATGAAACTCCCACCCACCTTGGACCCACCGTATCATCAACTTGAGTCTCAGGTTCCTCAACTGAAAAAAGGGAAACAGCCTGGCTGGCGTGGCTCAGTGGCTGAGCGTCGACCTATGAACTAGGAGTTCATGGTTCAATTCCCGGTCAGGGCACATGCCCGGGGTTGTGGGCTCGATCCCCTGTGTGGGGTGTACAGGAGGTAGTCGAGCAATGATTCTCATCATTGATGTTTGTATCTTTCTCTCCCTTCCTCTCTGAAATCAATAAAAAAAATTTTTTTTTTAAAGGGAAATAGTAAAAGAGGAACATAAAGCATCAGCACAGACCAGGTTCTCAAGAGCCCTGTCTCGCCCCGAGAAAGAACAAAACGGGGTTTCTCCACGCAAGAATGAATCACAAGAATGACAACAGGCACTTGGTTCTCTAGTGAGGCACTCTCTCCAAATTTGTCCCAGGACTATTCAAGTGGCTGATATCACCTTCAGTAAGTGGGGTCTTTGCCAAGAATAGCTAGTGTGACTGTCTGCTCTGTCTTTTCTAGTAATCCTGGGAACATAAAGGTAGCTACTGTCACATCAATCTCTCTCACAATCTGCTTACTAAGTATGTGGCCTCAGATAAGTGACTTCTTTTTAAGCCTATCTGCAATTCTAGAAAATGGGGATAATCATATAGCATCTACCTCATTGAGATGTTATATGGAGGTGGATTATATAAAACACACATGTACAAGGCCTTAGCCTCGATGTTTCTCTCTCTGTCTCTCCCCCTCCCCTCCACTCTCTCTAACTATAATGGGAAAAATATTCATGGGTAAGGATTCACACACACACACACACACACACACACACACACACACACACAAAACAGGCATGAGTGATCCAGGACCTGCCTTTTTAACCGACATTCGGAGATTCAAGATCATCTGCATCATGTTTTAAATTCAAGGTTACCGCCAGTCCGGTGTGGCTCAGTGGTTGAGCATCGACCTATGAACCAGGAGGTCACGGTTCAATTCCTGGTCAGGGCACATGCCCAGGTTGCAGGCTCGATCCCCAGTAGGGGGCATGCAGAAGGCAGCCTATCAGTGATTCTTTCCTATCACTGATGTTTCTATCTTTCTCTCCTCTCCCTTCTACTGAAATCAATAAAAATATTTTTTAAATAAATAAATAAAGTCAAAGTTACCTTCTAATACTTGAGTCAGTATGTTTTTAAAAAATGATTTGAGTATAAAAAAACACACAACGGTTTGAACAAGAGGCTCAAAAACTAATCAGTAAAACAAACACACTTTGGCCACATACTCCAAACCAACCAGAAGTGACCATGGACAGCCGGCTGCTCCGGATCAGGGGGCAGATCAGGGGGCGGCCAGTCCTGCCCCACACAGTGTAGTCAAGCTTCACACTCTCAGAGCAGCCAACCAGTGGTCTGCGATGTCTGAAAGGTTGGCGACTGCTGCTCCAGAGCACAGCCAGCCAGTTGGCGGCGCAGAGGGGCCACCTGCCACAGGGCCTTGAACCTGCCTTCCCCACCTCTAGCTACTACACTATCCCCTCCTGTAAATGTTTCTTCTCCAATTCCCTACTGCAGTGATCGGCAAACTCATTAGTCAACAGAGCCAAATATCAACAGTACAACGATTGAAATTTCTTTTGAGAGCCAAATTTTTTAAACTTAAACTTCTTCTAACGCCACTTCTTCAAAATAGACTCGCCCAGGCCGTGGTATTTTGTGGAAGAGCCACACTCAAGGAGCCAAAGAGCCGCATGTGGCTCGCGAGCCGCAGTTTGCCGACCACGGCCCTACTGTATCTTTACCAGAGAAAACGGAAAACAGATTCTACTACAAAACTTGCCTCTGAGTACTCCTGGGGCTCAGGAGCACCCTGCCTCCTCCTCCTCTCCCAGGCCCTGCTTCCTTTGGCCCCTCCATTGCTTCCCATCCCACATGCTCTCCTCTGTGCTGGCCCCTCAGTAGGCCTCTGCCCACCCACTCCTTCTTCCCCGCCCCCATGTGGAGCCAAGGCCCTCACGCTGACCAACGTCTTGCCTGGAAACTGCCCTACGACAATTCTCTCTTTTCTGACTTCTTCCCTTCAGCCAACACACACTGCCCAAGCCCACCCCTCTTTCCCAAGAGCCTCCCCTGCATTCCCAATCACACCTCCGACTAGATTCCTACTCCAGCCAGAAGCCCTCCCAATTGGTCTAGTTTTGTTACTGATACAACCACCATTTCCAGGTCAGAAACCTCATGATCTCAATGGTCTCTTTTCCTGTCTATTAGACTCTCTAATGCCATTCCACCATCTCAGATGACCATCCCCTTATTCCTCCACAGCCACCACTTCGGATCAGACCGCAGCAATAACAACCCAACTGGTTTCCTACCAACTGTCACATCCGCCACAGCTCCCCAAAACGCCCCGTGAGTGTGCCACCTGACTTCTCCAATGCTGGCTCCATACTGCCTCCTACTTGGGGCTCCGGTGATGTGGCTCAAACACTCCTTCCCTGTACTCTGTCACCAGCAGTGATTGCACACAACACTAGACAACCGTGAAAATGAGCAAACTAGAACTCAAGCAAGTCAACGTGGAGAAATCTCAAAGCCACACAGAAAAAGAATAGCACATTGCAGAATGCGTGTAGTACAATTTTCTTTACAAAAACTTTGAAAACAAAACAAAAAACTTTGAAAACAGACAAAACAATACTGTCCAATACTTCTTACAGATAGGTGTTATGGTATAAAATAATATAGACACATAGGAATTCAGAGTCATGATTATCTCCAGGAAGAAAAAAGGGAATGTTTTTCTTAAAAAAAACACACACAAAACAACAAAATATTAGGATCTGATAGGGAGAAATGGTATGTTATTCTCTGTACTTTTTCTGTCACTGTGAAATATTTAATAATTGAATTCTCAAACTTTTCTTGAATATGTAATACATTCACTTGATTCATATTCAAAACGCACAAACGGGTACATTGTTTTGAAACCTAAATTTCCTTCCCACCTACAGCCCAACCAGAAGAAAGTACAATTATTTCCCCAACACCCTTCCAGGTGGTACCTATGGAGTCACAGGAGAAAGTCTCAATCTACATCCTCCCCCCTTTTTACTAGTCTTGTATATAATTTCATGTACCTCCCACAGCCCATTATGTGGACAACCATTCTTTACTGAACATCTGGGTTTCCTCCATTTGCTATTGCAAACAATTTTGCACTGAAAATCATTATGATATATGCAGCAGGAAAATTTCCTAGCTACAGAACTGAATCATTTCAATTTTAGTGTATGTCATTTAAATGGATATTGCCAAATTGCCCTCCTGTGAGATTGTACCAATTTATTTTCCCACCAGCAAAGGCATAAGAACCTGATTCCAACCACTGACTAGATCACAACAGTATTTCTTTTTTAAAAAAATATTTTATTGATTTTTTACAGAGAGGAAGGGAGAGGGATAGAAAGTCAGAAACATCGATGAGAAACATTGATCAGCCGCCTCCTGCACACCCCCTACTGGGGATGTGCCCACAACCGAGGTACATGCCCTTGACCGGAATCGAACCCGGGACCTTTCAGTCCGCAGGCCAAGGCTCTACCCACCGAGCCAAACCGGTTTCGGCAGTATTTCTTTTTTATCTTTGCTGACTTAGTTGAAAAACAGTATCTGACAGTGTAACTACTTCCGGTAATTGACAAAATCATTAAAACTGGTTAGAGTGCGCCCCAGACACCGAGGGGTCCCAGATTGGAATCCTGGTCAAGGGCAGATACCTGGGTTGCAGGTTCGATCCCCCGCCCCAGTTGGGGCTTGTGTGGGAGGCAACCAATCAATGTGTCTCTCTCACATCCATGTTTTTTTCTCTCCCCCCCCCCCCCCTTCACTCTCTCTAAAAAGCAGTGGAAAACTATCTAAATAAATAAATACGCCTAAAACCAAAAGTCGAATGCAGTACATCCTTTGAGATTCCTTCGCCATGCCTGTTTTTCTGAAATAAAGAATGTTCCTAGGAGCTCACTGGGTGGCACCCTCCTTTCTCCTATGCATTTTGCAGGGGTTACTCTATCAAGAAGCCCTTCCCTAGATTAAGTTCCTCCGTCCCCTTAACATGCATCACGAGCAAGGCCCCTCCACTCCGTGCTGTTCAGAGCTGCAGAACAGGAAGCTTTAGGTCCCAAGTAGATACAAACCGAAGGGCATAAAACAAAGTTTCATGAACTCATGAATGACAAGAGTGAAAGCATTTTTGATGACTTTTCCACTCAAGCCATCTATTGAATAGGCACCTACTGCTCGGTAGAGCCCAAGGAACCTCAATCCTTGGCAGCATGAAGCCAGGTCTGCAACAAAGGGAAAGGGGCGGCTCGGGGAGAGAGGAGAGGAGGAAGTGGGTCCTCCTTTGCAGACCGGGAAGCCTTCGTAGGGGTGCCCCCTCGGAGGCACTCTGGAGCGAGCCTCCCAGGAAGCGGAGCTGGAGCATCTCGGCGCGCCAACCCTGCGGCCCCGGCCGGCCCCACGGAGGCCCGGCGCGGGGGAGGCGAGGGAGGCCTGGGGGAGGCGCCGCAGGCGGTGGCGGCGGCCCCGAGGTCCGGCGCGCCCGGGGTTGGAAGTGGAACTGGCGGCCGCAGCTTCAGGACCAGAGGTTTTGCACTGACAGCGCGATCCCTGGCTCCTCTCAGGAAGCCGCCCCGCGAGCTGGCGAGGCTGGGCTCTCTGGGCTGCAGCCCCCGGGACCCAGACCCGCGGCCCGGGCACGCGGCTGAGGAAACTGAGGCTCGCAGGCCGAGGTCCAAGGTCACCGCCGGGGCGGCAGCCCAGCCCGGACCCGCCCGCCTGTTGCAGGACCCGCCCGCGCAGCGCGGAGGGTCGCCGCCGGGAAGGCCGCGCTCCGACCCGCTGCGGGTCACAGGGCCGGCAGGGGGCCCTACCGCCCCGCGGTGGCCCCGGGCCGCGGCTAGCGCCAGCTCACGGCCCGGCCGCAGCCGGGGGTCCCGCCCGCCGGGCCCCCCGCCACGTCAGGCCCCTGGCCCTCCTCAGGCCGCCGCCCCGCGCCTCCCGCCGGCGGCTGCCCCGGCGTCGCCGGGACCCCCGGGCTGCTCGTCCGGGCCCCGCGACCTCGCCCGGAGCCAGCCCCTCCGCCGCCCGCGCTCCCCGCCGCCCAGCACGCCCGGCCCGCGCCTCGCAGCTCACCTGGAGCTGCCTGGAGCCGAGGCCGCACTCGCGGGAGGCGGGGGCGGGCGGGCGGATGGGCGCGGGGCGGGGCCTCGGCTGCGTCACGTGGTCGGGCCGCGCAGGCGCGGGGCTAGCGGGGGAACTGAGGCCGGAGGGCGGGCGGGGGCTGGTACCGTGGGGGCCGCGGGCCCGGGGCTTCCGTCGGGCCCCGGACGAGGGGAGGGGCACCGGGAAGGCGGCTCGGTTTCACTCAGAGGAGAAGGGTGACCGTTGACCGTGCGCCTCCTCACCTGGCACAGCTCCCGGCACACGGCTGGGCTGAACGAATGCCTCCAGGCGAGGGTCGCACCCTGCACATCCACCCCTCGTTTCCTCCCTCACTCTCTCGTTCCCTGCCTCCCTCCTTCTCTCCCCGCTTTCCCACGAATCGCCTCCTTATTCATTCCCTCCCTCCCTCATTCCCTCCCTCATTCCCTCCTCTCATTCACTCATTCATTCATTCACTCATTCATTCATTCATTCATTCATTCATTTCTCCCTCTCATTCTCTCTCTCACTGGCACATTCATTCTCTACTTCCCTTCCTTTTTCCCTTCCTACTCCCCTCACTCGCTCCTTCCCTCCCTCCGAGTCCTTCACGGCGTCTGTGCTTGCGGGTGGCCTGCCCTCTGTTGGCCGTTGAGGAGAGGCCCTAAGGGCAGCCAGTGTGAACAGGTGTTTTCCTGTTTACTGAGATTCTGGAGTAAATCCAATTCCCAGTCCAAAAGCTTGGTCCCAGCCGTCTGCCAGGAGGCTCTTGGCATTCCTTTTTCCCCGCCTTCACTCTGAGAGGATCTCATCCTGCCAGGCTCATCCGTCATGGGCGTGTCCGGAGGTTAGAGCCAGCAGAGCCTCCTGATAGACAGGGTCAGGGTGCCTCTGCTCTGCTGGATGGCCTGTGGTTAAAAAAAAAAAAAAAGTCAGGGAGGACTGTAGAAGAGTAGGATCGGCCTCCAGGAGCCGAGGGTCCCAGTGAGAGTGGGCTCCTATGAAGGCTCTCTGGAAAAGGGGACTCCCTCACCCGGGGTGGTGTAACAGATGAGGACTTTTGGGGAGCGGGAAAGGCATTCCAGGAATGGGACAGTGCCGGCAAGGTCACGGAGGTGAGATCCAGGGAAGTGAGTGGTCGGGAGGCTGCCAGGAGTTTCTACGTCTGGAAGGAAACTTGAGGACCAGACCCTGCCTTCCGGAGGTGGATGTGGCCCTGAGAGCAGCCTTCAGCCAGGGCAGGCAGACGCCACGGTGGGTTGCAGAGCCTGGACGGGAGAGGGAGAGTGGGAGGAAGCAGAGCAAGGGTGCAGCCGGGAAGTTGCCGCCTCAGGTGAGCAGGGAGTGAGGACAGAGGGTAATGCTGGTTGGAGATCTAGAAAGGAGGCAGGTTCCTCAGGACACACGAGTGATGGATGAGGAGGGATGAGCCCAAGAGATGGAGTGAAACAGTAGGACCACCCCTGTCACAAGGAGGCTGTAGCAAGAGCAGGTTTAAGGGAAGACAAGGCTCACGTTGGCCCCAGGCAGGGTAGGGAGTGTGCAGATATACAACTGAACAACCCGTCGCTATGATATGCGCTTACGACCAGGGGGTGTGCGTGGAACATGGCTGGCATCGGCTGCGGCGGGATGGTGGAGCAGGTGAGTGGGGGCACCAGACCAAGCGGGGTGCCAGTCACTGTCATCAGGGTGAACCTCTGGTGGTTACTGAAAATTCTTTGCTCTGCACGACACAGTCCCGCACAGCACTCACACCTGCTGCTGGCACTGGCCCCGATCGCTCCACACCGTCAGCAGGTGCGAGCAAGGCTGGCGCCATCAGTGTGTGGGAACGGTAGCAGCAGGAGCAGGGCTGCTAGCAGACAGGGGACAGGGGGGCCACAATGGGAGGGGCTGAGCAGGGGTGCAGAGGATGGGCCGAGACACGCCCCTGTGTCCACTGCAGCCTCGCAGCCCACAGTTCCTTTCAAGGTGCACGAATTCGTGCACTGGGCCCCTAGTATATAGATAATTCTTTATTGTGAAAGTATTACACATGTCCCCTTACACACTGGTGTTCCAAGGGGCACCCAGAGAGTAGGAACATAGAGAAGGAATGGGAGGAGCAATTGCAAAGACCCAGCGGGGTCAGTTGTGAGGGTGGCCTCAGAGGGTAGAGGAGGCAAAATCCTGCAACAGGGAGGCTTTTAATGTGTTCACAGGAGCCCTTTCCTTGGAGCAGCAGAAGCCAGCCTACCGTGCCTGGTGTGAAACGAGGAGAAGACAGGAAGACTGCAGGGGGATGGATGCCTGGTCTCTGAGATGTGGACAGATGGGACCACGGTTTTAGGGGAGAGTACCTTCAGGGGAGCAGGGAGGAGCTAGTGGGTGGAGAGAGCAAGGAGGAGTGAGGGGGAGGAGGCCAAAAGTGGTAAGTTCAGTGGTTTTAAATACATTCTTTTTTTTTTCTTCTATTTATTAAATTGATTGGAGTGACATTGGCCAACATGAACTTAGAGGTTTCAGGTGTGGGTTTCTATGTGACAAGATCTGTATGTTGCACCGTGTGCCCTCCACCCAAAGTCAAATCTTCTCCTGTCACCTTATATTAGGACCCTCTTCTCCCCCACCCCCTTCCCTCTGGCAACCACCACACTGCTGTCTGTGTTCACGGGTTTCAGTTTCATATCCCACACATGAGTGAAATCACATCGTTCTTAGCTTTTTCTGGCTGACTTATTTCACAAGCATAATGTTCTCAAGGTCCACCCATGTTGTGGCAAATAGCGCTATTTCATGCTTTCTTTCTTCTTCTTCTTTTTTTAAAATATATTTTATTGATTTTTACAGAGTGGAAGGGAGAGGGATAGAGAGTTAGGAACACCCATGAGAGAGAAACATCCATCGTTCAGCTGCCTCTTGCACACCCGCTACTGGGGATGTGCCCGCAACCAAGGTACATGCCCTTGACCGGAATCGAACCTGGGACCCTTCAGCCCGCAGGCCGACGCTCTAACCACTGAGCCAAACCGGTTAGGGCAATTTCATGCTTTCTTATGGCTGAGTAGTCTTCCACTGTGTATATGTAACCACATCTTCCTTACCCAGTCCTCTGTCTCTGGACTCTTTGGTTGTCTCCATGTCATAGCCACTGTGGATAATGCTGCAGTGAACATAGGGGTGCGTATGTCTGTTCGAATACATGACTTTGAGTTTTTCGGGTATTGGAGCTTCTGTCTTGCTCAGTCTGCAGGAAGTGAGCCACCATGTCATGGAGACACTACAGCAGCCCTAAGGAGAGGACTCCATGGTACTGAGATCTCTGTCAAAACCAGCACAAGCCTTAACCGGTTTGGCTCAGTGGATAGAGCGTCGGCCTGCGGACTGAAAGGTCCCAGGTTCGATTCCGGTCAAGGGCATGTACCTTGGTTGTGGGCACATCCCCCGTAGGAGGTGTGCAGGAGGCCACTGAGCCAAACCGGTCAGGGCTGTACATACTTTCTTTATCTCCTCTGGAGAGGCACCTTCTGGTAAGGGGCTGTTTTTGTAAAACTCAAGCCTCAAGCAGAATTCCTCTAATGAGTAGCATGTTTATATGCAAGACTAAGCAGAAGCTATTAACCTGAAGGCCATGGGAACAAAGCATGATTGAACATGATAGAGTGAGACCGACCATATGACTCCTTTACAATAGTATATACAGGGTTCAATACTATCCCTGGTTTGGTTTCAGGCAGCCACTGATAAGGGGAACTACTATCATTTGTTATGCAACAACATTAGATAACTAATACCTACAACAATTGGCAGTAGTTATTACCATTTAAATAAAATACAAAGTGGCTCTAAAAACAATTCCACTCTGGGTATCTATTTTATTATTATTATTATTCAAAAAGAGCTGTAAGCACTTGGGAATCTATATTGAAGAAAAAAATCCAGATGGAATCAAGCCAGCATAGCAGAGGATATGTATCGTAATGTTAATGTAAAAAAAACAAAACACCAAAACCATTGAAACCTGTAAAGAATTTTTGTGAGTTTATTTGAGCCAAACTGTTGACAGATGCAGGGAAGCAGAACCTCAAGGAATTGAGGTAATGCTCCAGAGAATGGCGGGTTACATCTGTATTTATACATTGCAATCAAAGGAAAGGGACGTGGGTGGGTTACATGAAATCCATTGGTGATAGACTAGAGAGGTGGGAGAAAGCAAAGTAGGGAAACTCTTGGGATTGGATAAAAAGTAAAATGATAGACACATCAGGAACAATGAACATGATAATGAAGGAATTTGTGGTATCTGTCCTGGCGCCCAGCACATTAGGTTGTGCCCCAAGGGGTCCGGAAAAAGGGACGTTACAAGTTACCCAGACATTTCAAATGTGCAGGTTATTATAGATGCAAAAAGACAGATAGCCTCAGTTAAGGTAAAGGTTGACCTTGTCAGTGAGGATACCAGCCTAGGATGTAACTACCCACCATAACTGCTTTTAGTTAAAGTTTCATTTCAGACCATCCTTTGTGGTTACTTTAGGTCTCTGAGTTTGCAAGACCCCCATGCAGGCTGCCCCTGAGTTTGTCAGGTTAGCACGTGGCCCCTTTCGTCCACATCAGCATATTTTCAACTCTGAAAAAGTGAATGTCCATAAATAAACTATAGTGCATTGCTTCTGTGGAAGGACCTGCAGTGGGTGATCTAGGAGCTGTGATGTAGCAATAACTCTTAAAAAAATATATTTTTTACTGATTTCAGAGAGAGAAAGAGGGATAGAAGCATCAATGATGAGAAAGAAATATTGATCTGCTGTCTCCTGCATGCCCTCCTGGGCATCGAGCCCACAACCCAGGCATATGCCCTGACCAGAAATCAGACCATGACCTACCAGTTCATGGGTGGCCACTCAACCACTGAGCCACACTGGCCAAAATAACTCTTATTAAGTGACAAGGACAGTGTTGTTCAGTAGTTAGAGGGTCAGTCCATGCACCAAAGGGTCGTGGGTTTGATTCCTGGTCAAGGGCACATACCTGGATTGCAGGTTTGAGCCCCAGCCCTGGTTCAGCATGTGCAGATATGTCTCTCTCACATCAATGCTTCTCTCTCTCCTCTCTCTTTTCCCCTTCCCTCTCCCTCCCTCCTTTCCACTCTCTCTGAAAATCAATGGAAGAAAACGAGCTTGGGAGAGGATTAAGGACACAAAATAAAAAAAGTGACAAGATACATAGTATTTATGTAAGAAACAACCAGAGCTTTTAGGATTGAAACCATCCACAGCCTTCATTCAGCTCACTGTCTCCATCAAGATGACTTCTTATGATGCCGTGCTGTTCCAACAGGACTTTATTTGGGAGGATAAAGTTGCAAATAACTGTATTGTTTCTTTTAAGAACGTTCGGGAGAGAATCTATTTATCTGAACAATAGGCTACTCAACTAGTCACTATCAGAGGGAATAGTCTCATCTCAGAACAACAGAGGTCAATTGAACACGGTCAGGGTCTGTTTACTCTTCAGGGGCTTCCCACCCCTCAGCTAGAGGTGTCCTTCATTCCTGAAGTGTTCTATCAGGAGCTCTGCCCCTAATAATCAGGTTCCAATATTGAAAGACCCACCCCAAAAGCCTTATAAATACAGGGTGGGGCAAAAGTAGGTTTACAGTTGTTGGTGTGGAAAATAATCTATATATGTATATAAGGCTAATATGCAAAGTGTCCCCTCGGGAGTTCGACCAGGAGACCGGGAGTTCAACTGGGAGACCAGGAGTTTGACCACTCGCTATGACATGCACTGAACCAGGGGGCAGCGCGGAACGAAGGGAGGCCCCAGCTGGCAGTCAGCAGCTGCGGGGGAAGGAGGGCCCTGGCTGGCAGCCGGAAGGCCCTGATCGGCCCTGATCACCGGCCAGGCCTAGGGACCCTACCCGTGCATGAATTTCCTGCACCAGGCATCTAGTTAATAAATAATAATACAAGAATTAACTCTGTGTTTTGTGTACTCACAACATTAAACCTACTTTTGACCCACCCTATATAAACATCCTGCTTTTGACCCCCCACCTCCCGTACAATTCCATTTTCACACACACAAAATTAACAATAAATTCTTAATATCACCAAATAGTCAAGTAATCACATTTCCCAATTATCCTCTACATGTCCTTCTTTGCTGCTTTTTAAAATATATATATTTTTTATTGATTTTTTTTTTTTACAGAGAGGAAGGGAGAGGGATAGAGAGTTAGAAACATCCATCAGCTGCCTCCTGCACACCCCCTACTGGGGATGTGCCCGCAACCAAGGTACATGTCTTGACCAGAATCCAACCTGGGACCCTTCATTCCGCAGGCCGACGCTCTATCCACTGAGCCAGGGCTTTGCTGCTTCTTAGGGCTTTGCTGCTTCTTAAAATATATATATTTTTATTGATTTCAGAGAGGAAGGAAGAGGAAGAGAGAGACAAAAACATCAATTATGAGAGAGAATCATTGATTGGATGTCTCCTGCATGCCCCACACTGGGGATCAAGCCAGCAATCCAGGCACATGCCCTTGACCAGAATCAAACTCAGGCCAACGCTTTATCCACTGAGCCAAACTGGCCAGGGCTTTGCTGCTTTTTGAAGTTTATTTGAATCAAGATCTAAACAGGGACCTCACATTGCAGTTATGGGATGCCTCTAAAGTCTCTTTTAATCTTTGGGTTCTCCTCCGTGTTGCATTTCTCTTCTTGTTGAAGAAACTGGGCCCTTTGTTCTGTAGCCTCACCCGGGCTAAATTTCAGTTTATCATATGACTACAGGCCCAGTGCACAAATTCCTGCATGGGTGGGGTCTGACCAGCCTGCCTTGATTGGGGTGGGGGGGACTGATCAAGGGTGGGGCTGGCTGGGAGGAGGAGCTATAGGTGGTTGGCGGGCTGGCCCCACCCCCTGGTCTAGGGGACAATTTGCATATTACCCTTTTGTTAGAATACTAAAGGCTCAGTGCACGAATTTGTGCACTAGTGGGGTCCCTTGGCCTGGCCTGCGGGATCAGGCTGAAACTGGCTCTCCAACATCCCCCGAGGGGTCATGCATTTCGAGAGGGAGCAGGCCAGGCCGAGGGACCCCACTGGTGCACAATCAGGGCCAGAGAGGGACCTGGGAGGTTGGCTAGCCAGGGAGGGACCGCGGGAGGGCTCCAGGGCATGTCTGGCCCGTCTCGCTCAGTCCCAATTGGCCGGACCCCAGCAGCAGGCTAACCTACTGGTTGGAGTGTCTGCCCCCTGGTGGTCAGTGCACGTCATAGCGAGCGGTTGAGGGACCTTAGCATATCATTAGCATATTACACTTTGATTGGTTGAATGGCCGCCCGGTCAACCAGACTCTTAGCATATTAGGCTTTTATTATATAGGATTTATTATATAGGATGATGATGATAATAACTGCTGGTGGGTATGCAAACTGCTCTCTCTGAATGACAGGATTTATAATGTTCGGTCCTTAAGTTTCTATCATGTATTGCCTTTTTTTGTTGTTATTGTTGTGCTGTTAATCCTCCCCTGAGGCTATTTTCCCCACTGATTTTTTAGAGAGAGGGGAGGGGGAGAGACAGAGAAACACATACATACCCTTGACCACAATTGAACCTGGGACCATTCGGTCTACAGGCCAATGCTCTATCCACTGAGCCAAACCAGCTAGGGCCCCAAGATACAGAGTTTCAAAAAATTATTTCTGGGAGAATGAGAGCAAAAAAAGTTTGAAGATGTGAACAGCTCTAGAGTAGCATGAGACCTGAAACCTCGTAGGCAAGCGGGGCGCTGGGAGAGGTGCCAGTGGCTACAGCGACCCTCATGTGGCCGGAACTCCATTTCCCACAGGCCCGCATGTGCAACTCCATTTCCCACAATTCCCGCTCCGCTTCCGGCGTGGCCGGGGCGCTGTGGAGGGCTTCCGGGTTTGGGCCTGGCGCTGTGCTTGTGGCGGCGGCGGCGGCGGCCGAGTGGGACGCGGGAGGTGGGAGCAGGGGGTCCGGTATGGACGTTTCGGGGCAGGAGACGGACTGGCGGAGCGCCGCCTTCCGGCAGAAGTTGGTCAGTCAAATGTGAGTAGGGGCGGCCGGGGCGGCGGGCGGGGTCACCGGACCTTCCCCCCCGCCAACCCCCCCACGCGCGGCGGGCAAGGCCCGGGCTGGATCCCGGGAGACTTAGGGCACCGGGACCCGCGGGGGCTCGAGGGCGCTGGGAGGCCGAAAGCGTCGGGGACCCGCGTGTGTCCGAGGGCGCGGCCCTCCGGCGATCCTCCTCCGGCGGTCCTCTCTGTTCTCGGCCGACACGGACTGCTTGTTAGCTTTCCTGGGGCCGAACTATGAAAACCACCGAGCCTTGGCTTATGAGTCATCGCCCTGAGCTTTCTTATTCGTCATTTGTGTGCTTTGGGTGCAGACTTTCCCCTGCTTTGAATCACACTGAATAAGAAAAAGCGATGGGACCGCCCGTCGTGGCTGTAGCAGGTTTGTGATTCCTCTTCCAGGAAAGCGTATCAGGATGAGAGGAAGATGGGAGGGAGGTGGATGGAAGGTGAGGTTGGGAGGCTAGCTGCTTGCGCTGCTGTGGGCGGTGGGCGGTGGGCTGCGGGCGCCGCGCCCCCTTCCTATCCCTCCCCTTCCCCCATCTCACTCCCCTTCTGCCCCCCTGAATGGACCTTCTGGAAGGGTGACAGGAGGGAGCTGTCAGGAAGCTGATGTGGATTGGGAGGAGGGAGTGAAGAGCTGGGGTTAGTGCCTTCTCCTCAGTCTCAGTTATTGAACCCCTCAGTGCGTGGGCTGCCAGGGCACCCCTAGGCTTCACCCTAGAGGAACTCCAGCTCCTCGCCACCCACAGCTTGCTTCGTTGAGCAGCCTTTTACTGAGCTTACTGGCATGTGGTGCTAGCCACAGATTTGCCTGAGACAGCCCCTGCCTTCAGGGAACATACTGTACTACCATCAAGGAACAGTTACAGTGCAGTCATTCTCCTAGAGGAAGAACTGACAGTTTGCTTGAATAAACTGAGTTCTCAAAAGACAAGTAGGAGTGTGATGGGCCATCATTTCAAGCTAAGGAGTGTGGAAGTGTGAGCACTCCGTGCATGGTGGATATTGCTGTAGGCTGAGAGTTCTGGGATTTGAGGAATTAGGAGGTTCGGGAGATGATAATGGAATGAGGGTGAGCAGGTGCTGACATGTTAATGCAGCGCTGAGGAATGGAGCCTGTATTGGCATGTGGCCTGCTTTGAAGTAGTGGAAAGCCAGAGTTGGAAAGATCCCCTGAGTCCCAGGAGATGGATCAAGAACAGAGGAGAGAGAGGCTAGTTAGGCCATTATGAGAGTTTTGAGCTCTTGGGATTTGGGGACCTGCCATTTTTCATCCTTGCATTTCCATTGTTTGATCACAGCCTGTCACATTGCTCCAAAAAGTGGTTGTGGAATGACCTAGTCAGGCTAGGGATTATAAAGGCCTGCATTATACACTGGTAGGAACTGAAAGAGGAAGATGATTCCAGAGAAAGGGGAGAGTGAGCATTGACAGCCGTCCTTGATGACTAACTGGATGGAGGGGGTGGATGCAGCCCTGTGGAAGGAAGGAAGTGGGGCGGAATGCAGGGAAACCTCTTAGTCCATTGGAAGGAGTGGGCATTGTAGAGGTAGTGGCTCTGGGCACTGCTGTGGAATAGTTTGGGGACAAATCTGCAGGTATTGCAGAATCAGTGGACATTGTTTTTAGATGCACTGGAGTTATCTATAGGTGAAATCTTGAGGGATGGTCCACTGCAGGGCTCTAGCCAGAAACCCACCTCCCAACCCCGGGGGAAAGATTCCTTTTTGGGGAGCCTAGAATTTAAGAACAGGAGGAATGAGTTGCAACCAAAGAAAATGGGGAAGGTGGGGGAAGGTCAGACGGCTGGGAGGGCAATTGAAGAGTTTCTGGGTGTCAGGGATTGACTGGATACCTCATAATTCGGCTTCCTTTTGCTTCCAGGGAAACTAGGTTCCTTTTCCTTTTCTTTTTTTTTTGCCAGATTGCTGCTTGTGTATTTGTTTTCTATTGCTGCTGTAACAATTTACTACAAATATCCTATATAGTAAAAGCCTAATATGCAAATTGTCCCCTCTGGCAGTCGTTGGACCAGCATTCCATCAGGAGACTGGGAGTTCAGCCGCTTGCTATGACGTGTGCTGACCACCAGGGGGCGGCACAGAACATGGCTGGTGCCGGTGTCATGTTGCGACCTCTTGCCAGTTAGCTGGGGGCGGGGTGACAGGGATGGAGGTGCGGTGAGAATGCAGGGTGTCTGTGGAGTTTGCTCTCACTCCCCCTGCTACCCTGAGATGCCAGGGTTCGTGCGCTGGGGCGCTCAGGTACCTGCGAGACCTCTTTCTGGTGAGCTGAGCCGCAGCTGCAGGGACTACAGGAGCCTGTTGGGCTGCCCTTGGTTTCACGCAGGAGTTGGTCTGCAAGGCCTACTGCCCGCTTGGCTTCTGTGTGGCGCCGCTGGGTGACCCAGAGGCCCACACTGCACCCCAGCCCGCCGTGTCCAGCCACGCTCAGTTCATCTTCGTGTGGGGATTCGGGCGCCGTGACTTAGGCAGAGGAGGGTGCACGGGGACCCGGGGGCCCAGGTGCTGCCCAGGGCCCAGAGGTCAGCTGGGACCTGCCCTTCCACACCAGACGCTCGTGCTTCGATCACCGGCCAGGCCTAGGGACCGCACCTGTGCACGAATTTCGTGCACCAGACCTCTAGTAGCGTCATAAAACAACATAAATTTATCTTACAGTTTCTTTAGATCAGAGTTCTAGGTAGGCTCAGCTGAGTCTTCTGCTTAGGGTCTTATAGGGCTGAAATCCAGATGTTGGCACAGGCGCATTTCTTCCTGGAGGCTCTGGGGTAGAATTTGCTTTTAAGCTCATTTGGGTTGTTGACGAAGTTCAGTTCCATGCAGTTGTCATACTGAGGTGTCCTCATTCCTTGCTGTTTGTTAGCCAGGGGTCAGTCTTTGTTCCTAGTGGCTGCCTGCATTCCTCATACCTTTATGTAGCCCCCTCCAGCGAGGGCGGGTTCTTCTGCCACATCTCTCTGACTTGAGCCAGAGAAAATTCTCTACTAAGGACTCAAATAGATTGGGCCCTCTGGGATGAATCAGGATGATATCCCTATTTTGACGTCTGTAACCTTAATTACGTCTGGAAAAGCCCCTTCTGCCATATAATGTAGCATATTCACAGGTTCCTGGGACTAGACATGGGCATCTTTGGGGAATCCTTCTGTTTACCACCGCTGGCATGAGCAGTTTCAAAGGTTGTCCTCCTAACCTGATGTGGGTGTCCTCAGTTCTCAGATTTGTGTTCTCTCCAGGGTTCACTTTGAAAGTTGTGATTCTTGGTGCCTTGATTTATTGTGTTCACAGGGTTAAAAATGAGGATTTGGGTTAGGATACTTGACATATTATTAATTGTAATTTTCTTTGGCGTGTATGCTGTTGTTTAAAAGTTGGCCATCTTGGGAAATGTTTTGAACCCAAGTAATTTATAGTTGAGTGAGGGAATAAAGAAAACATAATGAAGAACTGAGAAGTTTCAGTGGAAGGGAAAGCATCTGATAGCTGGTTCACTGTCTCTGCCTAGCTCTTGAGCATCTACCAAGAGAACAGTGCTGCAGAGTGTGGGCTAAATAGTCTCCCAGCTCCCACTGAGAAAAGCCCCAGTGCCCCTGATGGCAACCAGGAAGTGGTTGTTGAGACACTGATTTCAGAGTCCTGACCCTTGGCTCTCTACTGCCTCTAGACTAGGAGTGAGTGACCTGAGGGATGAAAGTCCTCAGTCATCCAGCTGCTCAGGAGTCTGGGGCTTTCTCAACAGCAACAACAACAGCACCTGCCATGTAATGGACGTGCTGTGCCAAGCCCTGTTGCAGGAACTGACATGTTAGCTCAATGATTCTTCATGCTTGCCCTTCCAGTGGGATGTACTTATTACTCTTGTTTTTAAGATGAGGAAACAGGCATAGAAGAGAGGCCACTGCTGCTTATGGAAGTTATACTCTGCATGTTATAAATGAATGCTTGCGGAACTGTAGCAGGACAGGAGAGGCTAACTGCTTTTTAATCTTTGAAAGAGAGGGCCCACCTTTTTGGGGTAGAGTGGCAATGGCAGCTGGAAGTTAACCTGAGCCCAGTGCATTGGAAGAGCCGGCTAGAGAAACCTGCTGCAGGTGGACATCCTGTTGGCAATTTTAGCAACTCCCCATTGGGTTGGTCATTGGACTTCAGATAGTGACTGGCCCTTCTGTAACTGTTTGGCACAGCACTGTTGGAGCACAGCAAGCCCCTACAGATGTTTGGCCTCTGCAGAGGCTGCAGCCAGTCCCACACCCCACCAGCTCCCTTTTGTAGGTGACCCAACCCACCTACCACAGCTGCAGCCCTTACATCTGTTTCTGACCAGAGTCTTTCAACTGTTTCTGCCATTCCTGATGAGGTGGCTGTGGCTAGTCCAGGACCCATGTTCTGTGGTGGGAAGGACATTATTACCTGTCACAAAGGACAAGGGGGTACCTGCTCTCTTTAAAGCATTCCTCTGGGCAATAATATTGGTTACATACCCAGAAGGTACATTTTAAAAGGAATTCCAGTGACTTTTTAAAAATTCAAACTGGAAAATTCAAAATCCTAAAACCAAGTCGTATGGTTAAAGACTCCATGCCCTGGTACCCACCACTCAGCTTCAAATGATCAACTCTTGCTTCATGGATTCTGCCATCTGCCCCCGATTATTTTGATAATCGGGGTATTTGGCCGCCCAGTGCCTGTGGATTCAATCTAAGCCTGGCTCCCTTCTGGCTCTGCGCCTGCCCGTCCATCCCACCATACTGTGTTGCCCATGGAGCCTCACAGGAGCCCAGCTCTTTGTCATCCTAGCTGCTCTGTATCCTGGTTTGTTTCCCTGCTTGAGACACTCTTCTTCCCATGGCTGAGCACTGCAGTCCCATCCTACCCACCTTCCCAGGACATTGGGCCGCCAGTTGCCCTCTGCTTTTTAGTCTGAATCTCTCAGGCCCTGAGCATTTGTGAATCAGAGTTGATCCCTGTCTCACCAGGAGTGCTGTGGCCCTGTTCAGACTGGGGTGATAGTGGGCTAACCTGAAGGGCATTCACCTTAGAGTTGAGGAAAGTGATAACAGCACACAAGTGATGCCATAGCCATCCTCACAAGCTGCTGCTGGGGCACATAAATTAGGACATTTTTTCTGGAAGGTTGTTTGGCAATCTGTTGATTCCAGTAACCTTAAAATGTTCCTTTCCTTAGGTATTTCCTCTAAGGCTATAAGCAGGAGAGTATTCAAAAAGTCTGGTGGTGATAAGGCGTGTCTCCACATCATGTCAGGAGTGGGACAGGAGAGACAAGTCAGGAGTGGGAGCTGGGTTAGGTTTGTTATTGTAGCTGCAGATGGCAGGCTTGGTGCTGCTGTTAAAATTGACGTGGGAGATACTCCATAACACGTTGCTATCAGGAAGAGCAGGTTAGCAAGCAGCACATCATGGTACAGGCTGAGTTTTTTAAAATAGATGTCCTTAGCTGATTGAGTGATTTTAATTTCCTTTGTAAATTTTAGTACATATACGTATGTGTGTTTTTCTGTTAATAATAAACATACATCCTTTGTAATCAGAAATCCTTTGAAGATGAGGTAGACCTGTCTGCCAGTGAGGAGGAGGTGGCTATGGCCACAGACTACTACCAAAAGGCAGAAAGTCACCATGTGCTCTGCCTGCAGGGTAGTGTCCTCTCTCACCTGGGCCCTGAGTGCTAGCACAACCTTCTTAAGATGATTCCATCCTTTCCACCTCTGCTAAAAAGCATTCCCCTTTCTGTCTGAAAATGTCCTTCCAGCTGACACTCCTCTGTGCTGGTGTGAGAGCCCCAGCCAGAATGCTCCCTGCTCTATGCATTGCCCTCTGGTCACCATCATGACTGGCTCTTCCTCTGTCATTCTTTCTCTTCCCTATTGGAGGTTTGGCATGCCCTTTACCCTCTTCATGGGATGATGGCTCAGCCCACTGCAGTTCTTACTTCCTCTTGTGTGTGTAGAGCCTTCATTGGCTGCATCCTGGCATGAAATGAAAAGATGAACTCTTTTCTGTTATTTTTACACTCATTATTATTATTATTATTTTAACATTTTTATTGATTTCAGAGAGGAAGGGAAAGGGAGAGAGAGATAGAAACATCAATGATGAGCGAGAATCATTGATCGGCTGCCTCCTGCACGCCCTCCACTGGGGATTGAGCCTGCAACCCGGGCATGTGCCCTTGGCTGGAATCGAACCTGGGACCCTTTAGTCCACAGGCTGACGCTCTATCCACTGAGCCAAACCAGCTAGGGCTACACTCATAATTATTGCTATTATTTTGGTTTGTGAACAACATTATAAATTCCTTGAGTGTAGGAACTGTTTTATACCTCCGCATCTCATTTAACTAATGCCTTGGCTCAGACAAGAGGTGCATCCAGTAATTGAAGATAGGGTTGTGGAAAGCAGTGCTGTCTTCTATTCTTGCAGCCTGCCAGGGTTTTCTCCATTAGTGCTACCTAAATGCCGAATCGGTTCTCCTTCTGAGCCTTTCCTTTTTTTTAAATTGAGACATTTATTTAAAGACGAAGGGGAGACCAGATGGTTCTGTTTAGTAGATGAGCAGATGAGTACCCAGAGAACAAAGGGGGATGCACCAGAACCTAGGCGGAATCATCTTGAAACCCACAACGAGGGAGACGGTTCTCTCCGCTTTAGTAATGATCTTCTTCCTAACCTAGGTGGGGGCCTGGTAATAAAAGTCTGGGATTTAATGAGTTTATCATCTTGTGGTGGATTTAGGGTATTGAGTCTTTGGAAAATACATTTGACCTCTCTAAGTCCCGGTTCTTTTTGAGCTTTTTATTTTGAACGTAACAGTTGCAAGGATAGTAGAGAACACCTGGCCATACCCTTCCCTCAGATTCACCGATTCTCTCACAGATGTCTTCCTGGTGCTCATGCTTGATGAATGGCAGCCGAGTCCTGTCTCGCTCCTTTCTCCTTCTGGAACCTTTGGCCCCACAGGCTCTCTGCATGGGGATCTGATGCTAGAGGGATGGGAGCAGGTGGGAATGGGTGAGGTGTGATCTGGCTGCTGGTCAGCCTTTGAGCTGAGCCACTTATGTCCAGTCTGGGAGAGGGACAGTAAGGCAGGTGAGTGGCATCGGCCAAGGGTCCTGGACCAGAAAGGCTCCTAGCCTCTGGAGCTCCAGCACTTCCCAGCCTGTGTGTACCTCCTACTCCTTCCTGTACAGGTTCCAGTGGGTGTGGGAAGGCCGTGCTTGTTGGTTAAAAAATGGCTTATTTCTGTCCCCACTGTCCTGTTCTGCTCTCCCCTTTCCAACTTCTTTTCAGTTCTCACCAGAGGTGACGTTAGAAGTGATCTGGCTGCTGTAGATGGGATGGGGCTCTTGTTATAAAAGTAGAAAGAATGCTGGACTTACCCTGAGAATCCCTGGTGAATCACCCTGGGTCTTTCAATCACCATAGGTCTGATTTGAGTCATGCCAGGGAGGACTCACGCCTGTGCAAGTGCTGCCTGTGGAGGTGCTGCAGAATCCCTGCCAGGTGCTCTGTAATGGGAATTCAGGCTTGAGGCCATTCAAGTCCAAACCCAAAGATGGGGAATGGGCAGGATCCTGGGGCCAGGGCTCAAGAGCTCTTGCTTATCTCACAGGTAATTCTTACATATTTTTAAAATATGCGTTTATGGATTTCAAAGAGAGGAAGGGAGAGGGAGAGAGAGATTGAAACATCAGTGAGAGGAACATAAATCAGCCACCTCCTGAGTGCTCCCCACCGGGAATTGAGTCTACAACCTGGGCATGTGCCCCTGTAACCTCCTGGTGCATGGGTCAATGCTCAACCACTGACCTGCACCCACCAGGCCCATAAATGTTTCTTTTATATTAAACTAGAGGCTCAGTGCACGAATTCTTGCACCAGTGGGGTCCCTTAGCCTGGCCTGCGGGATCAGGCCAAAACCGGCTCTCCAACATCCCCCAAGGGGTCCTGGATTGTGAGAGGGCGCAGGCCAGGCTGAGGGATCCCACTGGTGCACGATCGGGTCCAGAGAGTGACCATGGGAGGACTTCAGGGCGTGTCCGGCCCGTCTTGCTCAGTCCCAATCGGCCCAGCAGCAAGCTAACCTACCGGTCGGAGCGTCTGATGCCTGGTGGTCATTGCCGTCATAGCAACTGATCGACCAGTCGACTGTCTGCCGCCTGGTGGTCAGTGCATGTCATAGTGAGCGGTTGAGTGGCCTTAGCATATCATTAGCATATTATGCTTTGATTGGTTGAACGGACGACTGGACACTTAGCATTTAGGCTTTTATTATATAGGATACTAGTGGCCCAGTGCATGGTTTCGTGCACATTGAAAGGAAATTAATTAGAAGAAATAGTTTAATATTGCTATTCGCCCTTTCTCTATAACAGAAGTGTCAACCAAATTCACAATTGACAACGACAGATCGAAGCACACACGTGCAATTGGCGCCAGTGAGAGCTTTATATGTATCATGCATGTGCGAGTCAACTTAGCCTTTTATAGATATAGAATAAACTTGCTTAATTTAGACCTGCTTTCTGATGTAGCTAAACCTTTTTCCAGCCCAGTGAAGCACCCCAACTTCTCTTTCAGGTAATTGTCAGCAACACAGCAGTAAATATAACACGAACCAGATTATTGTAGATCAGGCGTCCTCAAACTACGGCCCGCGGGCCACATGCGGGTGTTTTTGCCATTTTGTTTTTTTACTTCAAAATAAGATATGTGCAGTGTGCATAGGAATTTGTTCATAGTTGTTTTTAAACTATAGTCCGGCCCTCCAACGGTCTGAGGGACAGTGAACTGGCCCCCTGTTTAAAAAGTTTGAGGACCCCTGTTGTAGATCATGCAGGGAGAACAAAGGGTAAAATATTTAACTGCAGCAGTGTTTGACTGTATTCTGTGCAGTGAGAAAACCTGAAGTCATTTTCAAAGTCCACCATTTCTTACTTCTTTTCAGTCAGGTCAAGTTTCTAAACTTTCTAAATCTCCGTTTTCCAGCTAATGAAAAGAAAATAGGATTCCACTGAGTCTCCTATCTGCCTACTCCAGGACTTCTGTGAGGATCAAATGAGATGAGGCATGGGAAAACGCTTCACAGACATTTGGTTAAAGTGTGTAATGTTTTTCTTTTTCTTTTTTTTTTTTTAATATATTTTATTGATTTTTTACAGAGAGAAAGAGAGAGGGATAGAGAGTTAGAAACATCGATGAGAGAGAATCATCGATCAGCTGCCTCATGCACGCCTCCTACTGGGGATGTGCCCACAACCAAGGCACATGCCCCTGACCGGAATCGAACCCGGGACCCTTCAGTCCGCAGGCCGACGCTCTATCCACTGAGCCAAACCGGTCAGGGCTTTTTTTTTTTTTTTTTTAAAGTAGAAATGTTTGCACCTGGCTATAAAGCAAGCCGTGTTCCTGGACTGAAGAAACTGCAAGGAGGCTAGTTGTTACTAGGGAGAGAAAGCCAGGCATTGCTACATGACGTCATTACCCGGATGGATACTTAGCATAGTAGCCTTTTATATATATAGATAGACTAGAGGCCCGATGCACAACAAGAGTAGGCCTTCCTTCCCTCCGGCTGCCAGCAGGCACTTGGGACCCGGGCTTCCCTCTGGCCGCTGGCAGACACCTGGAACCTGGACTTCCCTGGCAACCCTGGCTTCGTCCGGAAGGTCGTCTGGGAGGTCATCCGGTCTAATTAGCATATTATGCTTTTATTATTATAGATAAATCTGCAGTGAATCATATAAGGACATGTACCTTGAGCATGATGCCATCAGATGATCGTTCACACATGTAAATTTCCCCAATACCTGCATCTTGAACTGGTTTAGCACCCAGTAGGCTTCTTCCTGTGCTTCAGCCAGTGCAGACTCTGCCCCACTCCTCTGGCTTCCCCAGCCATGGAGGCATGTTCTTAAACTTCCTGTTATTGGAATCATACTCCATGCAATCTTGAATCTGGCTTCTTTCATTAATCATCATGTCTGTGAAATTTATCCTTGTAGGTAGCAGTTTTTTTTTTTAAATATATTTTATTGATTTTTTACAGAGAGGAAGGGAGAGGAATAGAGAGTTAGAAACATTGATGAGAGAGAAAAATCGATGAGCCGCCTCCTGCACACCCCCCACTGGGGATGTGCCCACAACCAAGGTACATGCCTTTGACCGGAATCGAACCCGGGACCCCTGAGTCCTCAGGCCGACACTCTATCCACTGAGCCAAACCGATTAGGGCGGTAGCAGTTCTAATTTATCCTTTGTGTCATTCCATTGCATGAGTCTATCCCAGATGACTTTTCTGTCCTACTCTTTTTTTTTTTTGTAATTTTTAAAAATATATATATTTTATTGATTTTTTTACAGAGAGGAAGGGAGAGGGATAGAGAGTTAGAAACATCGATGAGAGAGAAACATCAATCAGCTGCCTCCTGCACACCCCCTACTGAAGATGTGCCCGCAACCAAGGTACATGCCCTTGACTGGAATTGAACCTGGGACCCTTCAGTCTGCAGGCTGATGCTCTATCCACTGAGCCAAACCAGTTAGGGCATCTGTCCTACGCTTAATGGACGTCGGGGTTAGTTCTAGTAGTTGGCTCTGTGTACTAGTATACAGTTTTGGATCATGTCTTCTGATGGGTACATGTGCTTACTCTCTGGAGGGTGCACCCAGGGCTGGGCCCAGGGATGTGGCCTTTACCTACAGCAGGGGTCCTCAAACTTTTTAAACAGGGGGCCAGTTCACTGTCCCTCAGACCGTTGGAGGGCCGGACTATAGTTTAAAAACAACTATGAACAAATTCCTATGTACACTGCACATAACTTTTTTTGAAGTAAAAAAACAAAATGGCAAAAACACCCGCATGTGGCCCGCGAGCCGTAGTTTGAGGACGCCTGACCTACAGCATGGTCTGCCAAACAGTTTTCTCAGGTGGTACCAATTTATGTTCCCACAAGCCATGTAGGGGTGTTCAGCTTTAGACATCCTTGCCAACACCTGGCATTGTCAGGGAACCTGCCTTCATAACTAGCACCCTGTTGATTTTAAATGTACACTCAAATTTGATACCCACTCAATGCAGTCACAACAGGAATGGAAAGAATGATTTAGGAGGAGTGAAACTATAAGGAAAGAAGCTATAAATTTGGCGATTTTGTGTGTGTGTGTGTGTGTTTAAACTCTTTATTGTTGAAAGTATTACATATATCTCCCTTTTCTCCCATTTACCTCTCCCCGCCCGCTCCTGCCCCCCAGCACCATGGTTGGCAAACTGCGGCTCTTTGGCCCCTTGAGTGTGGCTCTTCCACAAAATACCATGGCCTGGGCAAGTCTATTTTGAAGAAGTGGCGTTAGAAGAAGTTTAAGTTTAAAAAATTTGGCTCTCAAAAGAAATTTTAATCGTTGTACTGTTGATATTTGGCTCTGTTGACTAATGAGTTTGCCGACCACTGCCCCAGCACATGCCCTTCCCCCCCTTGTGTTTGTTTTGTTTGTACATACATGCAGGAAGAAGGGAGGAGAAAGACACATCCTTACCCGAGGATGTTTTTCCATTGATTTTATTATTATTATTATTTTAAAATACATTTTATTGATTTTTTACAGAGAGGAAGGGAGAGAGATAGAGAGCTAGAAACAGATGAAAGAGAAACTAGAAACATCGATGAGAGAGAAACACTGACCAGCTGCCCCCTAAACACTCCCCACCGGGGATGTTCCCGCAACCAAGGTACATGCCCTTGACTGGAATCGAACCTGGGACCCTTGAGTCCGCAGGCCGATGCTCTATCCACTGAACCAAACTGGTCAGGGCTATTATTATTTTTAATCCTCACCTGAGGATATTTTTCCATTGATTTTTAGAGAGAGTGGAAGAGTGGGAAAGACAGAGAGAAATATTGATGTGGATGTGAGAGAAACATCGATTGGTTGCCTCCTGCACATGCCCTGAACAGGGCCCTGGCCAGGAGGAGCCTGCAACCGAGGTATGTGCCCTTGACCAGAATTGAACCCAGGACCTTTCAGTCCACAGGCTGATGATCTTTCTTTTTTTCTTAAATATATTTTATTGATTTTTTACAGAGAGGAAGGGAGAGGGATAGAGAGTCAGAAACATCGATGAGAGATAAACACCGATCAGCTGCCTCCTGCACACCCCCTACTGGGGATGTGCCCGCAACCAAGGTACATGCTCTTGACCTGAATCGAACCCGGGACCCTTCAGTCCGCAGACTGATGCTCTATCCACTGAGCCAAACCGGTTTTGGCCAGGCTGATGCTCTTTCCACTGAGCCAAACATGCTAGGGCACGAGGATTTTTTTTCTTTGTTTTTAAAAATTGATTTAAGAGAGAGAGGAAGGGAGAGAGAGAGACGTGAGAGAGAAACATCAATTGGTTGCCTCCCATACTTGCCCTGACCGGGGATCGAACCCACAATCTAGGTATGTGCTCTGACCGGGAGTCAAACCCACAACCTTTTGGTGTACAGGGCAATGCTCCAACCCACTGAATCGTCCAGCCAGGGTGACTGGGGAGCACTCTTGGAGATAAGCCTCCTATAGTCTCCTCTTCACAGTCATCCTGCATGTTTGATGTGAGCATTTTACTTATTGTTAAAAGCTCCATTATGTACTTTTCCAAACATTCACAGCAGTAGAGATAATAGAAAAATGTCTCCCATTTACTTCCAGAGTTAACAACACATGGTCATTGTTTTACCTATCCCTCCCCACCCCTTCCTGGACTGTGAAATCACATCCCAGACACTGTATGATTTCAAATGTCAATACTTGTGTGCAGATCTTTAAAAGATAGGGCTTTCTCTCTACTCCCAAATACCACAAAATCACGTGAGACAAGCATTTTAATAAATTGTTGGGTTGGCAGAGAGTGTCAACCATTCTGCGTGGTTGCCTGATAGTGAGTGGGACATGCTTGGGGCTGGGACTGGGGGAGCTAGAGTGGTTCCAGGCCCGGATCCCAGAGGCCAGTGCCTGGACAGGGATCCAGAGGCCTCCTGGTTCTTTGGAGGCCAAACCTTAGAGAAGCTTGGGTAGTCTTCTGACCTAGCTCAACCAAATAACAACATGCCCTTTTAAGGCCAGTGGTGTCTTCCACGGTTTTTTGTTGTTGTTGTTTTTTAATTAGAGAGAGAGGAAGGGAGAGGGCTAGAGAGATAGAAACATTGACCGGCTACCTCCTGCATGCCTCCTACTGGGGATCGAGCCCGCAACCTATGCGGGAATCATACCGGTGACCTCTTAGTTCATGGGTCAACGCCCCTAGGTGTAGTTCTTTCATTGATACAGTTCATTGGGAATTGAAAAATCTTGAGAGCAGAGATTGGAGCACTTAAACAGAACGAAAGTAATTGTGAAGAGAAAATATTTTAATTGTGAAGAGAAAATGTTTTAAGTTTCTTGTGTTTATATGATTAAAAAGCTTATTTTTACAAGACTAAAATACCCTTTCCTACATGTAGGTAGGTGGTTAACTTCTGAAATATTATTTTTATCTTGTTAAAAAACACTTTTGCCCTGGCCGGATGGCTCAGTTGGTTGGAGCGTCATCCATATACCAAAATGGTTGAGGGTTCAATTCCCAGTCTGGGCACATACCTAGGTTGAGGGTTTGATCCCTAGTCCGGGTGCGTACAGAAGGCAACTGATCTATGTTTCCTTCTTTCACGTTGATATTTTTCTCTCTCTCTCCCCTCCCTCCCTCCCTCTTTCTCTCTCTCTCAAGTCAATTTAAAAAGCCCTGGCTAGTGTGGGGTGTTGTCCCATATACTAAAAGGTGGCGGTTTCGATCTCTGGTTGGGGGGCGGGTGTGCTGGAGGCAACCAGTCGATGTTTCTCTCTCACATTGATGTTTCTCTTTGTCTCTCCCCTATCCAATAAATAATAAATAAAAGCAATTTTTTAGAAACCCATATTCTTGAATGGGAATAAAAACAAAACAAAACACTTTTATGGTCCTTTAAAAGATCAGAGAACCAGAATGCAGAAGTGTGCTAGCAAAGAAAGGAAGACGTTGCAGTCTGGGCTAGTTTGGCCAACATGTTTCCAGCTACCTGTGAGGTCTAGAGGGCTCCCTCCCTGTCGAGGCCAGATGTTTGCTTTGGTTACTGCTGGTGACCGTGTCTCATTTTTTCCTGCCTCCAAGATGAAACCATTTGGACCCTGGTGCACTAAATCACTGCCTGTTGCAAAATGGGAGAACACCAACAGAGGTGCAAGGAGGCTGCTCTGTAGCTATTTGTGGACCTGGTGAAGGTTGCTTGGCTAGCCTGAAAGGTCTTGCACTGGTGGAGGACAAGGAAGGGGCTTTTCCGACTGTGGAATGGTGAGGTACCTCTCAGGTGTGTGGGGATGGTGGGAAGATTACTTTGCCAGTATCTCTGACTGCACTCAGACTAAGCGGCCCCCTGGGAAACTGTGAAGTCAATGTGTGGTAGGTAGGCTTTTCAGGACACTCCTGAAGGTCAAAATTACTGATGAAATGGAAGCTTCCTGTCTCCATGTTGACAGAGTAATGAGGTTTAGATGGGTGAGGGAGACATTTTTTTTCAGTTTTCGTCCCCCTATCTTTTTTTTTTTTTTTATTGCTTTGAGAGAGAGAAAGGAACATCAATTTGTTGTTCCATTTATTCATGCATTCATTGGTTGCTTCTTGTATGTGCCCTGACTGGGAATGGAACCCTCAACTTTCTCATATCAGGACAATGCTCTAAACAATTGAGCCATCGGGCCAGGACAGAGGGTAGCTGGGGTTCATTAAGTATTTCTCTATGGCAGTATTTCTCTGTGGCACACTTTTTTAGGTGAATTTTATAATTTAACTTTTAATTACTTTTTATTTTAACAAAATGATATATGCACATAAGTGTTAAAAGTCAAGGAATTGCCCAGCCAGTGTGACTCAGTGGTCGAGCATCGGTCCATGCACCAAGAGGTTGCTGGTTTGATTTCCGGTCAGGGCACATGCCTGGGTTGAGCACTCGGTCCCCAGTGGGGTGTGTGCAAGGAGGCAGCTGATCAATGTTGATGTTTCTCTCTCATCAATGTTTCTATCTCTTTTCCTCTAAAAAAAAATTGTGGCCCGGCTGGTGTGGCTCAGTGGTTGAGTGTCGACTCAGGAACCAGGAGGTCACCAGTTCGGTTCCCAGTCAGGGCACATGCCTGGGTTGTAGGCTCGATCACCAGTATGGGGTGTGCAGGAGGCAGCTGATCAATGCTTCTCTCTCATTGATGTTTCTATGTCTCTATTCCTCTCCCTTTCTCTCTAAAAATCAATAAAAATATATTTTTAAAAAATCATGGTGGTTCTCTACTCAGGAAGTCCTCCCCTGTGACTCTTCTTTCTTCTGGTGTATTCCTGTGACTCTAAGTAATGTGCATGTGCTGCTTTCTCTCTCTTGAGTCATCCCGTTTATGAGTTTTATGAATTATCTATTGGCTTTCTGTATAGCTCCCATTACACAGCCGTTATCTCTTCTTCTCTCTTGGCCTGCCAGTGTTTTACCTTCTGGCTAAATGGGTAATGAATACTTATGTTGTTTGCCTACACAAATGATATTCACAACTGAGCATATTGGCATACTGTGATATTTGTTTTTTTTCTCCCAGAAAAAATTGCCTTCTTAAAATGTGCCTGGCCGAAACCGGTTTGGCTCAGTGGATAGAGCGTCGGCCTGCGGACTCAAGGGTCCCGGGTTCGATTCTGGTCAAGGGCATGTACCTTGGTTGCGGGCACATCCCCAGTAGGGGGTGTGCAGGAGGCAGCTGATCGATGTTTCTCTCTCATCGATGTTTCTAACTCTCTATCCCTCTCCCTTCCTCTCTGTAAAAAATCAGTAAAATATATATATAAAAAAAATGTGCCTGGTTTTCTGTGTACCTGTGGTTAACTCTTCTCATATCTTCTGGTTGTCTCTCAGTCAGTTACCCCTGTGCTCAGTGCTGGCAGGCTGTTAGCTCCAGCTTTTCCCCTGGACTTCCCTTCTGGAGCGCTCACCGGCAGGGGCCAGAGGTGTGGTGAGGATAGCCCTCAGTGTGCTTGTGTCTCAAGTTGCATGGCTGCATGACTCTGGTGTTGGGTCTCCTTTTTTTTTTTTGAAGGATTTTTTTAAATTTTTATTTTATGTACAAAGAGATAGCATTCTGTCATAAGGTAGATGTCTTGAATGACCCATTCACGGAAGTTCACTTAGTCCAACTTAATGAAACGTTTGTCCTTTGCGTACTGACGGAAACACTGGGGGCACATGTTGAGGCCGTACTTCCGGATCAGACCGTGCGGTTTGAGCAGACGCGGCAAGAACGAGAACGCTGGCCGAATTTCCTCGGATGGCTCCAGTAGGGTTGCTGGTGACCCATCTTGCTCACTCTGTAGCAGCGAGGTGAAAGGAAAGGGTGGGTCTCCTTTTATGTATCCTGTGCCTTGTTCTTTCTGGTTCCCTTCTTTGTTCTGGAGAAAGTGCTCATGGGAGTTCAGTTTCTGTAGGCTGTGGCAGTTTGCATGCATATGGACTTGTAGGTTGGACGTACTTCCTCAAGGATTGAAAAGCATGTCCCATTCCACTGCTTTCTTGTTTCCAGTGCTGCTGCTGTGATGGCCGTGCCTCTTGGTGACTGGCCTTGGAAGGTTCCTTTGAGTCATTTCATGGGAATCTAATTCCCTCCATTCCCTATGCTCACTCTTTCCAGTGTTTGAATGTTGGCCCTTTGGACCATTTTCTTTTTTAAATATGTTTTTATTGATTTCAGAGAGAGGGAGAAAGAGAAGAGAAACATCAATGATGAGAGAGATCATCGAATGGTTGTCTCTGCATGTGCCCTGACTGGGAATCGACCTCCTGGTTCAAGGGTTGACGCTCAACCACTGACCCATACCATCCAGAACCATTTTCTTTATCTTTTTTTTTAAATCACCCAAGGACATTCTTGAGAGAGAGAGAGAGAGAGAGAGAGAGAGAGAGAGAGAGAGAGAGAGAGAGACATCGATTGGTTGCCTTTGTATGTGTCCTGACCAGGGATTGAACCCGCAACCTGGATATGTGCTCTGACCGGGAATCGAACCAGCAACCTTTCGGTGTACAGGACTACGCTCAACCAACTGAGCCACTTCAGTCTGGCCCATTTTCTTGATTTTATATCTGCTGTTACCCATCTCTTCGTCTTTTAGCTCTGCTGTTTGGGAGATTTCCTCAATTTTATCTCTGACTTTTCACTGTAACATGTTTTTATTTATAAGAATGCTTTGTTTTTGTAATCTGATTTTTTCTGTTTTATGGCACCCTGTTCTTGTTAAGTAGATGCAATGTCTTTTCTATATGAATAATAAAGATAATTTCTTGATATTTTCTTCTTCCTGTTGAGTTTCTGATAGCTCCAAGTAACATTTCTCGTGGGGTCTTTATCTGCCACATTGGGGTGTCTGGGAGCCCTTGGTTGGCTGCTCACTCCAAGAGAGGGGACATTGTTAGGGTGAGTGGATACCGCACATACTGGAGGCTCATGTAGCTTCTGGTTCTCTGAGTCTTTCTTCTAGAATATGGTCTTCCAAATGCTGGGCTGAGGTGAAGGCCTGGGTGCCAGCATGCTGGGCGCTGCACGGGAGGAGGCTGCAGGCAGGTGGGCAGGTGAGTGGGTAGTCTCAGCAGTTAGTGTGGATCTAGTCATTCGGATGGGCACGCAGTCCACTCTTTCATTATTCCCCCGTGCCTTCTCCCCTGGGTGGGTGGACCCTCTAGTCCAAGGATTTTCCATTTTATGCTTTTTCGGAGAATACCTCTCTAGTGGTTTCTTGATGTGGGGGTGCTAACCTAACAGTGTAAGTGGGGGAAGGGATATGGGGGTGTCTTTCACACAGGGATCCTTCCATTCCCCCTTGGTCCTGAGCCATGCAAAGATCCGGGCTGTCACCTGGTTGTCTCTCAGTCCCGCTTTCTTGGTTGGCTTGCTGTGTCCATCACCACTTGGCCATCAACCAGCTTTTCAGCCTCCAAAAGTGTTGGGGCCACCACTCCCATTCTTCCCATCTTTGTGAGTTTGTGTTAGGGAAAAACACAATTTTTTTTTTCTGTCATTTTAGTGGTGTTTGGGGGTAGAACAAATTTAGATGTGTGGGTTCAGTTCCTCATTTGTTGTGGGGAATGTGTTTATTTGGATTGTGACTTAAGCTAGCTTAATTTAACTCAAGTACCTCACCCCTCATATGGCTTTGTTCTTTTGCAGATAAGAGTTCCTCTTTTCAGGAAGCCAGAACATTCATTACATTTGGAACTATATATTTTTCATTGTGACTGGTCCTTTATCATTCTGCTATCAAAATGAATTCCTGCCGAAACGGGTTTGGCTCAGTGGATAGAGCATCAGCCTGCGGACTGAAGGGTCCCAGGTTCGATTCCGGTCAAGGGCATGTGCCATGGTTGCGGGCACATCCCCAGTTGGGGGGTGTGCAGGAGGCGGCTGATTGATGTTTCTCTCTCATCGATGTTTCTAACTCTCTATCTCTCTCCCTTCCTCTCTGTAAAAAATCAATAAAATATATTTAAAAAAAAAATGAATTCCTGATTTCAAAAACATTTGGCCCCTAAGAGAGTATAATGTTTGGGAGGAACAAACCAAAAAGAAAAAAATATTTCTTTTTTGTTTTGTTTTGTTAATCCTTGTCTGAGGATATTTTTCTATTGATTTTTAGGGAGAGTGGAAGAGAGAGGGAAAGACAGAGAAAAACATCGATGTGAGAGACATCGATCGGTTGGTTGCCTCGTGCTCATGCCCTGACCAGAGCCTGGGTCGGGGAGGAGCCTGCAACCAAGGTACATGCCCTTGACTGGAATCAAACCCGGGATCCTTTGGTCCGTAGGCCGATGCTCTATCCATTGAGCCAAACCAGCTAGGGCAAAATTACAGCGAAAAACAGATCCTTTCTGAATTGAACATATGAAACCCATAGATGTGACAAGAATCAGTCAAGGTTGTATTTCCCTCTTAGTGCCGGTGTGGTGATTTGCTTTCCTTCCAGTGTATCTTCACTTACTTCCCAGCGCTTCTTCTGAAGGTGGGCTCAGGGAATTCTTTGGAGCTAGAGCTGGGCAGATGTGCCTAGCTGGCATTTAGGGAGGGTGGGACAGTTCCTTTTTATGCTGGCCTGAGCTGTGCCTACCAAACATAGAGCACCCCTGGGCTGCCCCACAAGTGCTGGGAGCTTGCCCCCAAACATGCAGGCCACTGCACAGGTTAGGGGCACTTCCCTGAGCACCCCAGAAAGGAAGCAGGGCTGCCAGAGCCTCACCCTTCAAATGTCAGGGCTGAGCTTGAGCTGCCGAGGGCCTGGGTTATCAGGGCATCTGTTCTTACTTCTCTTGTAGACGGCTGGTAAAAGCGTGGTAGAAATCATTTTTAATCTGGCAAAATCTTTTCCCCTTTATGGTGTCTACTTTTTAAAAAATAATTCTTTTTTAAAATTTTTTATTGAAAATGTTGCATATGTCCCCTTTTCTCCCATTGACCCCTTATGGCCCACCCTCACCCCAGGTCTCTCATGGTGTCTACTTTTGATAATGTGCTTAGGAAAGCCTTCCTCATCTCACTGTTGTATAACTATTCTCTTGTTGTCATCTGCTACATTTTTTTTATATGCTACTTTTATGATTGGGGCTTTTATACACACAGGGTCAGGGGTTACAATACGAGCTTCGAGCTCCTGTCCCACGAGCAGGTAGGTGGCAGTTCACCAGGAGGCTTCTCTTGGAGGGCGGATGGGGCTGCCAAAAACTCCTGCCCCATGAGAAGTCAGTGGGTTGATAGATACTGTGGTTCTCAAATCAGGAGAAGTTTCCTCTGGGCAGAATGAAAGTCCGTCACATGGATGGATGGGCAGAAGGTGTCCTGTGCACCTGAGGTCAGGAGGGTGACCCAGGGAGGAAAGAAACTTCTGGTTTAGACACCAGCGGGAGACCAGAGGAGCTCACTCTCCTGGGAATTCAAGCATTCTTTCAGCAATCAGAAAAGAAGTTTGACCCCGGAAAGAGGGCAGCATTGAAGAGGGTGACCTCATGAGAGGTGAGAGGGCTCATGTGTGTGAACCAGCGCCGTCAGGAATGGAGTGTGGACGGGAGGAGGGTCTGGCAGCTAGAGGGCAGGGAAGGATATGTGAAGGCCATTCTTTTTTCTTTTTTTTTAAAATATATTTTATTGATTTTTTTACAGAGAGGAAGAGAGAGGGATAGAGAGTTAGAAACATCGATGAGAGAGAAACATCCATCAGCTGCCTCTTGCACACCCCCTACTGGGGATGTGCCCGTAACCAAGGTACATGCCCTTGACCGGAATTGAACCTGGGACCCTTCAGTCCGCAGGCCGACGCTCCATCCACTGAGCCAAACCGGTTTCGGCGAGGCCATTCTTAATAAATGGGCCGCCCACAGGGGCCATGGAGCTGGGCACCCAAGAGGCACATTTCCAAGTGGTCCAGGGTTCCAGTGGGAACAGCTCTGCCTGAGGGAGCTGCACACACTCACTGCTGTCATCGTCTAAGAAGGAGGAGACACAAATGTCATCACTTATTGGAGGTACTTTGAGGTGCAGTCTTACTGTGCAGTGAGGTGGACTGCTCTCTGACTGATTTATTCAACACACATTAGTGCTTCTTGTGTGCCAAGTGCCGGGTGACGTTAACTTGTAATCCTTAGAACAGCCCTGTGAGGAGGCACCGTCACCATCTTCTCTCTGCAGATGAGGAACGCAGGCTCTACAAGGTGGTACCTTATCCAGGGTCACCAGCTCGGGGGAGGGCTTGTGAGGGGGCGGACTGGGGCATTAGCACACTTTGAGCATATGTTCACGCCTACCTTCCCAAGCACACGCAGTTTGCTGGTTTTCGCGTTACCCTGCACTGATTCCGATGACAAGGACTAGGACTGTGTTCCAGTTGAGTTTTCCAACTTGGAGTCACGGGAAAGGTGAGGAAGAGCAGGGCGTGCTGAGGCTGGGCCTGTCCTCACATCCTGGCCCCTGCTGTACACTTCCCTCTATCCTGGCCACCGTCCCTTCAGAGTGCTCCTTTATGGAGGGGACGCGCTTGGGGGATGGAGTGCCTCTCCCAAGACCTAGAGCTGGCGAATGGCCAGGTTGGAATTTGAGCTCCGATCTGTATATTTCTGTAGCTCAGGCCCTTCCTCCTCTTCCTACTTCCTGCCAGGTCCAGCTGGCCAGCACTTCCGCCTGCCCCAGCATATGCTTTCTCCAGTCCACCCTGGCCTCTCAGCCTGGATGTGCTTGTTCGAGGTTTCGTTTCCCTAGTGCCTGCCACACTGAATCTCAGCTTCTGCACGCCATGCTTCATCGAAATACATGCTGTTAACCACTCCTGTGTTACACATAGCTGATTTTTGTCTGACACTGATTTCTGGCTGCTAACACAGAGGTGGCTGCCACAGCCTCTACGCTCGAGGTGTTCATAGGACAGTGGGGCTGACTGGAAGCTAGCAGTTCCCACAGAGGAGGTGTCACGGGTGTGGTTGAAGTGACCACCATGAAGTAGGGAGTGAGGATACTCCAGTGGGAGAAATTGGAGGTCCGGCACACACGGCTGGTGGCATAGTTGGGCAGTGTACTAGGCAGCAGGGCCTCGGGATGTTGAGCAGAGTGGGCGAGGGAGCAGACTCCTCAACTGAGGGGCTGCCTGCCTTGAGGTAGGCATGGACATAGCCTGAGTTGCTCCCCACACATACTGCCATTCGTGTGGCTTGGAGAGCTGGCAGAGGTGGCAGGAGGGGAGGGGAGAATGGGACCTGGAGACAGGCTTGTGCGGAGGGACCATCACAGGTTCAGGGAGAGATGGGGTGAGGATTTGAACTTTAGGGAATGGAGGTCAGAATTGGGAACTGAAGAGGGGGTTCCCCGGTTTTTGGTCTGGGCGATTCTAAGATTGCAGCGTGTTTTCTTGGTGTGTCACTGCCTTCTGCCCCGGCAGGATCTAGACAGTAAGGGCCTCCTCCAGTCCCCGGTGGAGGAGCTCATGGGGCCTGTGTGATGGATCTGGTCCTCCCTCAGCAGGCTCTGGTTTAAACCAGATACCAGTGGAACCCTGACTGGGCAGGCAGGTATAGCTGTGGTAACCAGGAGGAAGCTAGGCCGAGGGAGCTTGTGGAGCCCAGGTTGCAGGCAGGAGGCTGTGTGCTCCTAGCTGGCGTCAGTCCTCCATTCATTTTACTTTTCATTGTTGTTGTTAATCCTGACCCAAGGACATTTTTCCCAATTATTTTTTTAGAGAGAGTGGAAAGGAAGGGGAGAGAGAAAAAAACATAGATGTGAAAGAGACACATCGATTGGTTGCTCCTGCATGCGGTTGGGGCCCTGGATCAAGCCTGCAACCAAGGTACATGCCTTTGACTGGAATCGAACCCGGGACCCTTCAGTCCGTTGGCTGATGCTCTATTCATTGAGCCAAATCGGCTAGAGCGAGTCCTCCATTCATTTTAGAGGGCTGGTTAGGCCCAGGCAGCAGCCACCAGACAGAGCCCTTCTGTTACGGTGCTAATGCCTCCCCGCAGCTTGGGTTTGGTGGTGGCTGCTTTGGTATTGGGACGTGACAGGATGGCCATTTAGGGTCTGTCCTTGTGCACTGACACCGGTTTTGCTACCTGACTTACCCCAGGTGGGTGGCATAGACCTGGGGCTTGCTTGTGTGGGGCAGAGCTCACCTTGACCTGTTGGTTCTTTTCAGTTGAGTTCCTGAGGCTGAACCTCCATCCACTTTATGTTTGGGGCCATCTCCTTGTTGTGTGGTAGTTTACCTTCACTTAGGGACGGTCGCTGGAAGGGCTTTGTTTTTTGGAGGTGGACACTGAGGAGTGGCTGTTCAGGCCCAGCTGCTCCGGCAGGCCTTCTGGGACAGCAGCAAAGCTGAGACTGGGAGGCTGGAGGGGGCTTCGGCAAGCGGCCGGCTCTGCCCCTGTGCAGGGCTCCTCCAGCGTGGGACTGGGTCCCAATGACAGCCTCATACAGTGGGCATGTTAGGTCCTGAGTGCAATGGAGGGACACCACACCTAAGTACAAGTATGAAATGCGGTGTGACATGCAGTTAAAACCCAGATGATGGACAGGTGCCTCAGACACAATGTGAGGTGACTGAACAGGAAAGGACAGGCCATCTCCTGGGGGGGGGCGGGTGTAAGATACTAGCAGAGAGTATAACTGTCTGGTTTATTTTTTGCTTTATCTTCTGTGTTATGGAACATGATCTGCAAGCTAGAAACAGGAGCAAACACATTTTTTAAAATATGGTTTGCAGAACTGAAAACAGTGCTCTGGGCACCTGTTTATTCTTCAGCCACCAAACACGCACAACCTGTTTGGGCAGGCTCTGCGTGTAGCGGTGGAGGGGACAAGTGTATGACACAGGCATGGTGCTGCCTTGCAGGGCCCTGGTGCTGGCCACGGAGCAGCCTTTCTCCTCAACTCTACTGGCGCAGCCGCTTTCATGGTTCACGGGCAGAACTGGACGTGTATCCCAGTTTCATTTCCTGTTGTTAAGATGTGTGTTCCAGCTTGTCAAGCTCTGCCTGCTTCTGGCCTCCCATATTGTCAGCGCTCCTCGGTCTCTACGTCACGGACAGCCGGTGCCCATGCTGTCCATGTCATCCGTGATGTTGCCCTAAACAGGACGGGATAGGGCTCCTCCAGCAGATCCCCTGGCATCTGGTGCCTTTGGGCCTGGTGAGGTTCCCCCACCTAAAAGCTATTACAGTAAGCTGGCATCCGAGTCTTATTTCTGTGGATGTGCCAGGTGTCTTTGCTGCAGTTAAGATGCACAGTGTCGGTGGGGCCTGAGTCTGCTGACCCTATAAAAGATGGCCGGCCAGCGGTTCAGGAGGACAGCTTTTAGCCACCAGGAGCCTGGCTGAGTCCTTGGGGATAGCTGCTCTTGGGCACTGAGCCCATTTGTGTAACCAGTCTCACCTTCAGAGACCTCGGCACTCCTCTCTGCCTCTCTGTGCTTACACCGTGGCTCCTGCCTTCACTTTCTACCCAAAGCCTCCCCACTCCGTACCCGGTCAGCTGACCAGCAAATGCCCCTTTGCTGTGTCCACTGCTCTGCTCTGGGTCACCTTGTTAGTTCCAGGCTCTGTGGCAGGGCTTGCCACTCACTGTTGTCGGAAGGTGGCAAGGGGAACACGTATTATCCTGGGGGGTGCAGGTGAGGTGCCCTTCTGAAGACAGGTCTGCTCAGTCACTTCTCTTGTTGGAAATGCTCATAGAGCCTGATGCCAGGTGACATCTCAGCACGTGAGTGCCGGGTCCTCCTGGCCTGCCAGCCTCACTTCCCTGTGAGTTGGCTCTTGTGTTGTCCTCCTGCATTATTTTTCTCACCTTTGTCTTGTGGTCCTGGTCTTACATTCCCTTGTGCGTGCATCTGCTCCACCTTGGGTGCTTTGCCGGCAGGAACCTTTTGCTGCCTCCTATGCCGGCTTAATGAAGCAGACGGGGCACAGACCCCAGACTCACGCGTGTTGAATAAATTATCTAGTGGTATGGTTGATCAGCGTCATTTTATCTTTCTTTATACATTAACACAGACTTGTCCATCTCTTAGCATTTAGCCTCTCTTCTGGGATTTCTTTAAGGATCACAAATCTGATTGTGCAGCCCCATGTGCACACTCTTTCAGTAGCCTGGGGTTTCTTTGTTTGAAATGGTCAGAAAGCTTTCTTGCACCAGCTGGACTGGGCTTGTTTAATGCACTTGGGTGAGGCAGCAGAGCCCTGACATGTTTGTTCATTGGTTTATCAGTAGGTCAGTGCTGGGAGATAGGCAGGGAGACCTGTCCTGCAGGGAAGAAGGCAGTCTGTGAGCAGAGGGGCCAGGCCTTGGAACTCAAGCCTGATATGCCCCTTCCTTTCTAACAAATGCACATGTGTTCTTGTGTGTGTGTGTGTGTGTGTGCGCATGTTGCCATCCAAAGGGAGCGTAAGCTTAGCTAATGTTCGTAGCTCTGTCCCAGCAGAGCATCGGCATGATGAAAATGTGTGATAGGATCTCATCTTTTATTGTATGTATTGGCAAATGTGCTTTCAAGATGTTTTCCTCGTGTGTGTGGTCTGTCTCTTCCATCCCCAGCCTCAAGCTGTTGGAAGTTGGGGCTTACCTCCTGGCTCTCACCTGGGGAAGCTGCATGTCCCACAGAGGGACTTCTGCCTTGGGAAGGACTGGAAGATGATTTGTTGTGGCCCCTTTGCTTTACAGAGAAGGAGAGTGGAGCTGGGATCCCACTACTGTTAATGCCAGAGTTAGGCGGGGGCCCAGGCCATTCAGAAAGCAGGAAATAGAGGCTGGCTGGCCACTCAGCCTTCTAAGGTGCACTGTATTTTGTGCTGATTGTGAGTTATCCCTAGGGTCTGGCCCCTCTGCTCCCTCGTTCCAGGGGTGCCTAATTTGCTTTGTGGTGACCACCTTTCCTGTTCTTTCCTTCTTGTGCCCCTGCCCTCTTACTCCCTTTCTCAGCTGCCTTTCATTGCTCTGCTGAGCACACCTCCCTTGTTGCCTTTCCTGCACCTCAGTGAGGCAGGTGTGCTGGGGCACAGGCCCCATCCACCCAGGGGCAGTTGCTGTGCAGGGCTTCTGGCCAGGAACCTTGCAGCAGCAGACTCACAGGATGTCAACATCTCTTCTCTTTTTGTCTTTCAGCGAGGATGCCATGAGAAAAGCTGGTGTGGCCCACAGTAAATCCAGCAAGGATATGGAGAGCCATGTATTCCTGAAGGCCAAGACCCGGGTAAGGCCCAGGTGGGCGGAGCCCACGGCAGAGAGGCTCAGGAAGGGGAGGGTGTGATGCAGACCCTGGAAGCTCCTCTGCCTGGGGAGTGGGAAAGGGGTGGCTACTCACCGATTGATCATGGGCACTATCAGCCTTGCCTGCAGCTCTCTGTGGGTCTTCCCGTGTGTCCATGGTATAGGTACAGGGAGGTTACTGGGTGGACTCCCAGTGTGCAGTCCCAGAGTCTGACCCTAGACCTCACTACCAGCATCCTCCATTTGTGGTTAGCACCTATGAATCCTGTAGGGCCTTCACTCAGGCCCCAGCTTCTCAGTGTCAGCCCTAGCCTAAGCCCCACATGGTCCTGACATGTGGGCCCAGAAGAGTTTCTGTCCCCTTTTTTAAGTGATGGAGGTGGTGCTAGTGGAGATAGAGGCCTTGATCGAGGAACCAGGCGTAGGAATATTACCGGTGGAGTAGATGGGGAGGATTTCCAGTGTGTGAGCTCTCATCCTGGCTTCATGTGACTACCTCCTTCCATATGTGCACTCTCCCCGGGGCAGAGCTGTTTCAGTAAAAACGAAGCAGAATAGGCACAAAGAAGCCAAGCTGCTCGTCTAATGCTAGCCAGCTTGTGCAAGGTGGGGCTGACGCCCATGGCTTTGGTTCTGCATCACACCCGCCCTATTCTCCTTGTAGATCCTGACCTCCAGTCCCTCCTCTGACGCGTTGGGTGTGCTCTGAGCACCTTGTGCCTGAGTGCGGTGTTGGAGCTCTAAGACATGCTGCGTGTCACAAATTAAAAGCAGATGCTGTGGCCCTTGACTGGATACGGGTTTGATAACCAACTGTCAAGACACCTAGAGGTCAATTGGGGAAGTTTGAGCATGGTCTGAATGTTTAGATGAGGTGAACATTTTGTGAAATGGAAAGGTAAAGATGACTGGCTAGAAAAGGCAGGTTCCAGAACAAACACCATCTATATAGTTTGGTCTTAAAGGTCAGAGCACATGAGTGTGTGTTTGTGAGCACACATAAGTGCAAGGAAGAGCTCTTGAGGCAGGGCAGGGAGGGTTCTGTGCCCTGGGTATATGTGATAAACATTTTCTTTCTTTTTTACAATAACTTTATTGAGATCTTTATATACTATACAATTTACCATTTAAAGTGTACAATTCAGTGATCTTTAGGATATTCAGAGTTGTTGCACCATCATCAGAATCTAAGTTTTATAACATTTTCTAAAAGAAACTCCATTTTCATTCTGTTACTCTCCATTTGCCCTTGACCTTTAAACCTGGGCAACCACTTACCTGCTTACCATTGCATGGATTTGCCTTTTTTGAACTTTTCATGTAAATGTAATTATATATGTTTTTGTGACTGACTTCTTTCATTAGCATAATATTTTCAAGGTTCATCCATCAGCTATGTTGTAGCATGTACTTTATTCCTTTTAATTGCCAAATAGTATTTCACTGTATGGATATGCCACATTTTATGTACTCATCAGTTGATAAACATTGTTTTCGCCTTTTGGCTATTATGAATAATGCTGCTATGAACATTTGTGTACAAATTTTTTATTTATTTCTTTTGGATATATACCTAGGAGTGGAATTGCTAGATATGTGATAATTATGTTTAACCTTTTGAGAAATTGTCAGACTGTTTTCCAAAGCAGCCGTGTCATTTTTCATTTACATCAACAGTGTATGCGGTTCCGATTTCTTCACCCCTCCTCAACACTTGTGATTGGTTTTGATTTGCATTTCCCTGGTGACTAATGATTTGGGGCATCTATTCATGTGGTATTGACCATTTGTATATTTTCTTTGGAGAAATGTTTATTCCAATCCTTTGCCTATTTTTAAAATATGTATATTTGTATTGATTTCAGAGAGGAAGGGAGAGGGAGAGAGAGAGACAGAGACAGAAACATCAATAATGAGAGAGAATCATTGATATCATTGATTGGCTGCCTCCTGCACGCCCCACACTAGGAATCGAGCCTGCAACCCCGGCATGTGCCTTGACTGGGAACTGAACCATGACTTCCTGGTTCATAGATGGACACTCATCCACTGAGCCACACAGGCCAGTTCCTTTGCCCATTTTAAATTGGGTTCTTGGTCTTTTTATTGTTAGACTGTTAGAGTTCTTTATGTATTTTGGATATAGTCTCTTATTAGATATATAATTTGCAAATATGTGGGGGATGGGATGTTTTAATAGTTTTTAATTTGTATTATAATTGAAAGAGCTTTGTTGAGGGCTTATTGAACTATTTCAGCTTTTGAAATGCAGAAGTTGCTGGTTCATTATTTTTTATCTATCATTTCATACCGAACTCCCCCCAAATTGGTGGCCTCCTAAACAGTGAGTTACTTCTGATTCTGTAGGTCAGGAATTGGGGCAATTGGAATTGCCTGTCTGGAATTCTAGTGCTCTCACGCGTGACCTGTCATGTAGCTGCATCTAGCTGGCAGCTTTGCTGGGCCAGATGGTCCATAAGGCTTCACTCCCGCGTCTGCACGTTGGTTCTCCCTCCATGTAGTGTCTCTGGCAGCATAGCCTGGGCTTCTTACTGCATGGCAGCTGGCTTCCAAGAGGTAGGAAGTGGAAGCTGCCTGTCCTTGGAAGTCCTGGGACGTTGCGTAGATAGAGCAGGCCCTGACTAAGGCCAGTGCGGGTTCAGGGGAGTTGGAATTGCCTCCACCATTTGATGCGAGCAGCAGCGTGTGTGTGTGTGTGTGTGTGTGTGTGTGTGTGTGTGTGTGTGTGTGTACAGGGAGGCCAGTGATTGTCGGCAGCCCTCTTGAACACTACCACAGAGACTCACAGCAGTTGGGGAATAAGCTTCTGTCCCAAGTGGGCATCTGGCAGGCAGCAGCCCCTCACTGTCTTAGCTTTGCCTTTCTGCAGCCCACATACCAGACCTTAACAGTTTCAGTCCCACATCTTCTTGGTTTGAGCGGGTTCTAAATCCCTAACTCTAAGATGAGGCCCTGTTTGGAAGAGAGATTTATTAGAGGTGTTGGAAATTTCCTGTCTTTTTTACGGAGTCAGACATATTGTTGTCTGGTTCCCAGCTTTGTACTACAGCTTAAGTTCCTCATGGAACCACATAGTGTGGCCCTTCCTCACAAGTGGGAATTGGGGGTGGGAGGGAGACTCTCTAGGTCAGAAGGCACCCAGCATGTTTGTTACCTGTCTCTCCCACCTGAGACCCCATTAGAATGACTGTGAAAGAATTTAAAAGGTAGGAGGGACCGCAGTGGAGGGAAAAGGATGGGGAAGAGTGATTTCTCTGTTTTTCTGAAGTGGGAGGTGGAAGAGGCCAAAGAGAAGGGGTGACCTAACCTGGGAACCCTGGGGCAGTCCTGGAGAGGTTGGTGCCTTGTAGTAGAAGGGTGTACCGTGACCTATCCTGGATGGGGGCTGGGAATTCTCACACCTGGGAGGTCGGTCAGGACGTCAGTGCTCTGCAGATAGAGATTTAGGGATTGGAGATATGACAGCCCCAGCCTGGGAGAGATCGGAGGTGGGGTTTCAGATCCGGGGTCTCCTGTGGAAAAGAATGCTTGCAGCCGACCTGCAGCAAACCCCAGTGGTTCCTGAGTAACCTGGCCTTTGCAAGAATTTTGGAGATGTGTTTAACCCATAAGAAAGCAAAGCCCCTTGGTAGCAGTGTGACTTAACTATGTCCTATGCCCATTTCTCCTGTCAAGTGGTCACATCCCTTCCTCTCCCCCTCTCAGGCCTCCTCACACTGGTCTAGTCCCGAGAGTCTCCACTCCACCAGGGGAGCAGCCTCAGCCAGGAGCAGACCATGCCGGAGTGCCTGCTCTGGGCCAGGGAATGGTGCTGGGAATGCTCTGTAGTGGAATCTGCCCACCTGGGTCTGAGCCCTCGGTCCTGGTTCTATGTGAAGGGCTTTGGGAACATGCTCCTGAGCCCCACTTACTGTATCTTATGTCTTAGTAAAAGACTCTGGTTGCTTTTTTTTTTTTTTAAATCCTCACCCAAGGATATGTTTATTGATCTTAGAGAGAGGGGAAGGGGGGGAGGAGAGAGAAAGAGAAACATCGATATGAGAGAGAAACATCATTGTACCTCAACTGGGCATCGAACCTGCAACCTAGGTATTTGCCCTGATCGGGAATGGAGACCGCAACCTTTTTTAAGATATTGCTCACCTTGCCTGGCCAAAGTGACTCAGTGGTGAGCATTGACCTATGAGCCAGGAGGTCACAGTTCCATTCCTGATCAGGGCACATGCCTGGGTTGCAGGCTTGGTCCCCAGTGGGGAGCTTGCAGGAAGCAGCCGATCAATGATTCTCTCTCATCATTGATGTTTCTTTCTCCCTCTCCCTTCCTCTCTAAAATCAATAAAAATAGCCAAAACCGGTTTGGCTCAGTGGATAGAGCATCGGCCTGCGGACTGAAAGGTCCCAGGTTCGATTCCGGTCAAGGGCATGTACCTTGGTTGTGGGCACATCTCCAGTAGGGGGTGTGCAGGAGGCACCTGATCGATGTTTCTCTCTCATCGATGTTTCTAACTCTCTATCCCTCTCCCTTCCTCTCTGTAAAAAATCAATAAAATATATTAAAATATATATATATATATATTTTAAAAAACTTAAAAGATATCACCCCCCTTGCCCTGGCTGGTTTTTCTCAGTGGTTAGAGTGATGGCCCATGGATGGAGGGGTCTCAGGTTCAATTCCCAGTCAAGGGCTCGTACCTGGCTTGCAGGTTCAATCCCCAGGCCCAGTTGGGGCATGTGTGGAGGCAACCAATCGAAATGTGTTTCTCTCACATCAGTGTTTCTCTCTCTCTCTCTCTCTCTCTCTCTCTCCCTCCCTCCCTCCCTCCCTCCCTCCCTCCCTCCCTCCTTCCTCCTTCCCTTCCATTCTCTCTAAAAATCAATGGACAAAATATCCTCGGGTGAGGATTAAAAAACACACACGGATGTTGCCCACCTAAAAGATGGTCCAAGGTCCTAACGAGTCATCACATATTGACCTGGCAAGCTCCCAGTCCTAGTCCTCTCATACTTGGCCACCTTGTTTCCTGAGCTTCCTTCAGCCTCTTCCACACACACACACATCTTCGTTGTTATTCACGCCCCAAACTGGCCCCCTTCAAGGAGCAGCCTCAGTAGGTGGGCCACATGCAGGAGCCCTGACCCCAGTGACCCTTCACTCCCAGCACATTGTCTTTCCCACCGGAAATTGGTGGTGCTGACAACCTCCTAAGTGCCCATTGCTCCAATAGAGACTCACTCTCCTTCAGTACCTGCCTCCGTAGGTGTGCTTATTTAGGACCACAGCTTTGCTCCCCCCCCACCCCCCAGGGCCTTTCCCCCTCGTAGTTTCCTCTGTTGATTTCCTCTGGCTGGAAAAAGTGGGGTGAAGTTTGGAGATAGATGAAGGATAATAAAGATTTACCAAGTGTGCTTATAGTTTTACATTCATCTTGAGACCACTGTCATTTTATTTTATTTTCCCTGGAAGTAGTCTTGTGACAGGTTCACTGTCTGTCCCTGGGCTCACAGGTGTGTGTCCCGGGGCAGTGCCACCACAGGTGCTATGTCTGGTCCTAATTATCATCTCGCCAGTCTGCTGCCAAGTGGACGCTCAGCTCAGTGACTTAGGAGAAGAGGGTCATGTGAGCACACAGGGCGTGGTGAAGGCTTTGCCCTTTTGGGGCTGCCTTGATGGAAGGATGGGCGTTTTGAGAAGGGAAGGGTGTACAGCTTATGGGAAATAAGAGTTTAACTCAGGCATCCCCGTGTTCCCTTCAGGACAAACTCACATTAGTGATTTCCGCGGAACACCCGGTAGTGAGTGTCCTTGGTTGCAAAGAGTACAATTGGTGGAAGGCAGGCCCTGCTGAGCAGGTTCCAGAAGCACGGCAGCTGGGACAAAGAGGGCCCTCGGCCGTGGCCTTCACCTGCCACCCTTGAGTGCCCTGTGTCCTCTCCCTTGCCTGTGCAGTAAATCAGATTAACAGGGATCTCCAAAAGCACAGCCAGGGGCAAACAGCCAGATTTGCATGTAAGTGTGACGTCAGCAGTGAAAAAGCAACAGGCTGGGTATTAAAAGCGAAAGTACTTCGATACAAATAGTGCAGAGACAAAGGCGGCCCGCCCATGACTACTGATACGCCTTGTGACCTTAGGACAGCCCCTCGTCCGTCCGCACTGGACCTGCTCTCCCCGCTGCGAAAAGAGGGCTGCCTGAGCGGGCGCTTGGCCCTCTCGGTTAAGTGTTTACAGCAAGGTGGAAGGAGCAGCAGTTTGGAGTCTCTTGTTTTTCTGTCTCTCGGTGCCTGGTGCTGGCCTCCTGTGGCTGAGCGCTGACAGCCTCTCTCTGAGAGCCGGATTCCAGAGGAGGCCCAGCTGGGCAGAGCGTGGGTGGGCCTCAGCCCAGCAGCCTTTCAGGAAGAGCCCTCAGCTTGGTGGCACAGGAGTGCAAGGGGGAGGGCAGGGGAGCACACGGCTTCACTTCTTCATCTGGGATTAAACTGCTTCCTGTTTTTACTTTTAGGACGAATACCTTTCTCTTGTGGCCAGGCTCATTATCCATTTTCGAGACATTCGTAAGTAAAATTTTACATTTCTGGTTGTGATCGCTGTGAGAGGCTGACCCTGTCATGCGGTGGAGACTTACTTGGCCACAGTGCCTGAGTCAGAATGTCTGTGTAAAAGTGCCTGCTTTCTGGAAAGTTCCTCATTGCTTTGCATTTGATTCCATATTTCTCATCTCCCCAGAGCCTCAGCCTCAAAAATGCTGATTTTGGCATAATGAAGATGTTAGCCTCAAAGTGTTTTAAACTGGACTGCTGTTTTTGCTTGTCCATTTAATCTTTTTTAAAAGGACTGTTGGCCCTGGTCGGGTGGCTCAGTCGGTTGGAATGTTGTCCGGACACTGAAAGGTTGCGGGTTTGATTTCTGGTCAGGGCACATACTTAGGTTCCGGGTTCAATCCCAAGTCTGGGTGTCTATGGGAAGCAGCTGATCAATCTCTCTCTCTCTCTCTCTCTCTCTCTCTCTCTCTCTCTCTCTCATTCTCCCTCCCTCCCTCCCTCCCTCCCCTTCTCTTCCTCTCTCCCTCCCTCTTCTTCTCTCCCTCCTTCTTCCTCTCTCCCTCCATCCCTCTCTTCCTCTCTCCCTCTCTCCCTAAAATCAATAAACATATCCTCGGGTGAGGTTTAAAAAAAGAAACGATTCTTTAAAAAAAGAAAAGGACTGTTGCTTTTATCTCCAGGCAGCTCTTCTTAAATAAGCAGTTTACTCTGGAACAGAAACTTCTTTCCCTAATAGTTGGTTTTATCGACCCATGGAGGCCTGACCTAAATGTGTGTGTTCCTATTAGGCTGGAAGCTTCTGAGCCCAACTTCCTGCCTCGAGCTCCCTGCCATAGTGAGGGACACCCAGGTCCTGCCACATTCCACCTCCTCTGATTCCCAGGGTCCTGCTGTGGTCCTGTCAGCCAGGCCTAGCAGCAGCCAGGGCACTTCAGAAATGAAGGTCATTGCATCCCAGGGTCAGGGTTTTCTGTGTAGACACTGAGTGTTCCTGGATGGCTAGTGGGGGCCGGGGCACTCTGTGGTTTTAGCCAGCAGCGCCTCTTGCCTGCCTGCAGTTGTGTTTCCACGGGAGAGGGGCTCCTGACGTAGCCTGTCCTTGGGGTGTGCACTTGGCAAGTCCAGTCGCTGTTCCCCCGTGGTTGTTAGGCAGCTACAGATCCAGTCTCAGTAATCCTGGGCTAAGGAAGAGCCACAGAGATTTTGCTTCTTTCCACACTAACCAGCTTTTTACCAGGACAGCCAACAAGGTGAACTTCACTTGATTTCATTTTCTTGCTCTGTTGGGAAGGTTCTATGGAGTCTAGAATAAGAGGAGATGGAAGTAGGAGCTTGGAGAACGAGCAGCCTGGATGAACCGTCCTGGTTTGTCCTGGCAAGGGACTCTGCTTGTCGGGGCTGGGCTGGTCTGTTCAGGAGGTGGCCCTGGCACGATGGCACACACAGGCCTGTGGGTTGGGTGTTCACAGCTGTGTCACTGGCGCCTCAGGAGAGGGTAGAACTGGTGTGGCAGTTCCCCACCTGATCCTAGGGCCAGTTAGATCTGGCTTCCAGCCAGGTTTGGCCAGCCTCAGTTTCTCTAGAAAATGGAGATGCTGCCTCACCAGCATAGGTTGAACATGGAGGTGTCATGGAGTTCTCAGCACCATTCTGGACCCATCATGGATCCTATAGCTTTCTTGTTTGTTGCTCAGGGCAGGAGCTGAGACTATGGACCTAGAAAGGAAGGAGAGCTGGAGTAGGCCCAAAGTGAGCCTCTGCCTGGGGTGGTTCTTTAAGGCCCCAGGTTGACCCTGGGGCGGTTCTGCACCCTCTTCTCCCAGACCCCCTTGTGCATCAGTGCTGTCAGGAATGGGACACATACACACGTGTGTGAGTGCGTGCGCACACACAAACATACACTGAAGCTCTGAGGTATGTTTTATCTAGTTTCTAGGCAGGGTGAGCTCAGTTTTAGCAAATGACCTCTGGGCAAATGCATATAAACTGACTTACTGTGAAAATATGTGGTTATATAAAACATTATTTATTTTGTTTTTGTTTTTTAAATATAGATAACAAGAAATCTCAAGCTTCTGTCAGTGGTAAGAATTTTTCATTTTTTAATTCAAATTCTTCCCACCCTTGGATATGGGGCAGCAGGAAATATATTGTGGATGCCCCGTTTGCCTGGGGCTAAGCTGTTACTAGAGGACAAAGTTCAGAGAAACCTCTGGCTGGTCCCGAGAATTGTGGAGCTGTGCCCCATACTCCCCATCCTTCCTCTTCCTGTGCCCATAAGATGCTGCTGCCCCACTGCATTTCACTTGGATACAGTTTTGCCCAGCAAAAAGATTATAAAAACTCTCATAGTTATCGAGACATTATCTAAAATTTTGCTCTGGGAGAGAACTATCTATATATATAAAAGCCTAAGTGACCGTCCGACAGTTAACTATGATGTGCACTGACCACCAGACACTCAACGCAGGAGCGGAAACCACAGGCATAGAAACCTGGAATAGACTGATAAATCTCAGAGGGAAGGGGGGAGGGTGGAAAGAGATTAACCAAAGATTTTATATGCATCCTAGAGGCTCGGTGCATGGATTCATGCACCAGCGGAGTCCCTCAGCCTGGCCTGCACCCTCTCACAATCCAGTACCCCTCGGGGGATGTCAGAGAGCCGGTTTCAGCCCCATCCCTGCAGGCCAGGCCAAGGGACCCCAACAGTGCATGAATCCGTGCACCGGGCCTCTATTTATTGTATATTTAGTATAACAGCATGAAGTAGTTCTTAGAGAGTAGCTGTGAATTATCTTTAAGTTACAAAGTTTCTTTGTAAGTTAAAAAAAATCATTATTTTTTTAATTTCAAGGCTTTATCACATAAGAGAAACCCTGTCTGACAATTCAGCCTTGATTTCACTGCCCGAGCTGAGCTGCCAGTGAAGGAGTTGAGATCCAACATGGCCGACTAGATTCCAACCTGTCAGGAAGGGAGCTAGTCTCCCATGCTGTTTGTCTTACCGTAGGCAGCAGAGCTATAAATGCCAGATGCCCATGCCTGCCTCATGAGCTAGCTGCACCTGTCCATGTAGGCCCTAGCTCCCCTCGGGGTATCTGCATGTAGCTTGATCCTCAGCTTGCGGGGCGGTGGGATCAGAGTACATGGCCAGGAGAACGTCTGGGTTCTTGGTACTGACGCATAGGGTCTGTGGCACCCAGATCTGTGGCAGGGTGCCCAGGCCAGACCACACCTGTCTGCAGCTAGGCATTTGCCATAGCTTACACTCATAACTGTGTGACGAGAGCATCAGGCTCCTTGTCTCTCTTCAGCATTGTTCACTGAGCTGAGTGGAGACCTGGTGGGCTTAGTGAATGTCATAATGCTCCTTTGAGCTTTGTGGACCTTTCCCTCACTTAGCTTGTTCTGGTGTGATGGCCCTGGGTATAGGAGTAGTGTCCTGAGAATGCCCCTCTGGGGGTTCTGGTGTACTAGGAGACGTGTAATCTCCCTGGAGAGCATCTGTCTTTACTGCCCCTCCGCCTGAGGCTTTTCTGTGCGCCCCACCCCCACCCTTGTGCCCTTGTTTACTTAAAGAAGGGCCTTGTGTGCTCACCCAGCAGGAAAGGATTGTACAGCCAGGAGGGTGGGGGCTGCTGCCTTCTCTGAGGGCAAATTTGTCCTTCAATCTTAGGACCCTAGTACAGGCCCGACGAGGAGGGTGGGACAAGCTCCCTGCCCAGGAGGGCTCATGGTCCAGAAGCAATAATAAACACACAAGGCGCCCTGCCCCGGGTTGTGACAGGCAGTTAGGTCAGCATGTGGGAGGCTTCCAGGACTCTGACCAGTTGGGGCTTTGAGGAAGTAGATCCTGGAGGCAGCAAGAAGGGGGTGCTCCATGACGCCTCACAGCCTTCAGAGCCTCACCTGATTTCCGTGGGCACTTCCCTGAGATGCTGTGCCTTTGTGTTCCCACAGACCCTATGAATGCGCTACAGAGCCTGACTGGTGGACCCGCGGCAGGAGCAGCCGGAATTGGCATGCCTTCTCGGGGCCCAGGACAGTCCCTAGGTGGGATGGGAGGCCTTGGTGCCATGGGGCAGCCAATGCCTCTCTCTGGACAGCCGCCCCCCGGCACCTCAGGGATGGCCCCTCATGGCATGGCTGTTGTGTCCACGGCGACTCCACAGAGTGAGTACCACAATTTCCAGAGAACCTGCCATTTTCTTTGGAAGCGGCATGCATTTTATGCCTTTGCTTAAGATGGTTGGAGAAGCTCCAAGGAGCTCTGTCTTTTTATCTTCGTGGTGTGGGGAGAAGGCTCCAAGCCTCTGTGGGCCAGCAGAAGAGTTAAGTGACACTGAGGCCCTCTTCCTACCCCGGGGTGAGGGTGGAGGACTTGGAGGAGGTTGGGGTGATCTGGGGCTCCATCCAAGGGCTTGTATTTTGTAGCTGTAAGAGAAACAGTTATGTCTCAGAGTGTCTCGGTGATGAAGAAGTGCTGTTAGCATCTCACAACCCCCAGGCTGCCCCGCCCTCAGGAGCTGTCCCTTCCAGTGCTGCCCTTGCCCTCTTTGTCCTTCCCTGCAGCACGCGGCCCCTTGGCTTCTGTACTCAGCTGCCCCTTCCAGGAGCCGGACTACAGTGCAGGTCTTCCTTTTCTTCCAGGACCCCTCTTGATGGACCTTTGGTAAACATTTACTTAGTACCTGGAATGTACTTCAGGACTTCAAAGTGCTCCAATGCTTTTTTTCCTTAATAGAACATTTTATTTTTGAAATACTTTGAGTCACAGGAAGTTGCAGAGTAGTGCAGCGTTCCCATGTACCCTTCACCCAGCTTCCCCAATGATAATATCTTAGTACATCATCAAAACTGAGAAATGAGCGTGGGGACGGTGCTCAACTCAGGGAGACCATTCAGACATCAACAGTTCTTATGTGCATTCTTGTGCATGCACTTACATGTGTGTAGTTCTATGAGATTTTATCATATGTGGAATTGAGTAACCATCACCACTGTCACCATTGCAGAACTGTTCCATTACCACCAACAAGCTGTTGTATATCTCTTTTGTTAAATTATTTTTTATTGCCGAAACCGGTTTGGCTCAGTGGATAGAGCGTCGGCCTGCGGACTCAAGGGTCCCAGGTTCGATTCCGGTCAAGGGCATGTACCTTGGTTGCGGGCACATCCCCAGTAGGGGGTGTGCAAGAGGCAGCTGATCGATGTTTCTCTCTCATCGATGTTTCTAACTCTCTATCCCTCTCTCTTCCTCTCTGTAAAAAATCAATAAAATATATTTTTTTTAAAAATTATTTTTTATTGATTTTTAAAGTGAGAGGGATAGAGCAATAGAAACTTCGATGAGAGAGACATCAATCAGCTGCATCCTGCACACCCCCTACTGGGGACCAAGCACACAACCCTGGCATGTGCCCTGACCGGGAATCAAATCGTGACTCCCTGGTTCATAGGTTGTCACTTAACCTATGTCTCTCAGTTGGGCTATCGCATACCCTTTTTTTTTTTTTTTAATATATAAATATATTTTATTGATTTCAGAGAGGAAGGGAGAGGGAGAGAGAGATAGAAACATCAATGATGGGAGAGAATCATTGATGGGCTGCCTCCTGTATGCCCCCTACTGGGTATTGAGCCTGCAACTCGGGCATATGCCCTTGACCAGAATTGAACCCGGTACCCTTCAGTCTGCAGTCTAATGCTCTATCTGCTGAGCCAACCTGGCTAGGGCTGTTGTATACCTTTTAATAATCACACATGCCCTCCAACCCTAAGTCCTGGCAGTCACTGATCTGTTCTCTGTCTCTATAATTGTGTCACTTTGCCAATGTTTTATCAGTGGCATCATATAATGTCTGACTTTTTGAGATTGGCTCTTTTTACTCAGCATAATGCCCTTGAGATCCTCCAAGTTGTATTAATCATTCATTCCTCTTCATTGCTGAGTAGTATTCCATGAGGGTACCAAGGACTGAGTGTACTAAGTTGGCTTATGCATTCACCCTAGCATGACATTTGGGTTGTTTCCAGTTTGGGGCTGTTATATATAAAGCTGCTGTGAACACTTGTGTATGGGTTGTGGTGTTTCAATGTATTTTTCTCATGTATCCCTCATAGTAACCTATGAAGAGGGCAGTGTCATTGCCTCTGCTTTGCCCAGAAGGTAGCGTGACCTGTAGCTGGGGTCAAACCCAGGCTGCCTGACCTGAGCACCCTGTTCTTTGTTGGGTTTACTGTATTAGCATTGCCTTGCTCTTCTCAGATGGCACATGTGTCCTCATTCTCACCACTCCTGCACTGGAATCTTCCATCCCCAGCCATCCTCTTCCTCCTCAGGTCTTCATTCTCTTCTCCTTACTGATATCTTGCCATCAGACTCTTAGCTCTTCACTTGGTTCTTCATCTTGAGCTCCTTTGTCCCCCTTTGTCATATCAGCACACCTGATACACACACGGGATAGCTTATGGAAGAATGTATAAGAGGGTACCGGCCCTGGCTCCTTTTTACATTATACTCTGGTGTACTGGTTGAGTTTCTTTTATCACAAACTTATATTTTATAATAAAAAATAGTTTTAAAATGTATGTGTTGAGCCCAGCCTGGTGTAGCTCAGCAGTTGAGCGTCGACCCAGGAACCAAGAGGTCACCAATTCAATTCCCGGTCAGGGCATATGCCCAGGTTGCGGGCTCGACCCCCAGTTGGGGGCGTGCAGGAGGCAGCCAATCAATGATTCACTTTCATCATTGATGTTTCTATCTCTCTCTCCCTTTCCCTTCCTCTCTGAAATCAATAAAAATATATATATATATATATTTTTTTAAAAAAATGTATGAGTTGAGAATGCTCCTATCTATGATTTGTCTTACAGTTTCACACCTGAATTTGTCAGAAGTTCAGTGGCAAAAGCTTTCATATCTTCCCCAATCTGACCTTGACCCACATCCTGTTTTCAGCTTCGGAGGGACCTGGTCTCCTGTGTGGCACTAGAGGAAGTTTGAAGTGGGCTCTCTGCTTTCATGTCCTGCTGCTGCCTCTGTCAGAGACCTTCCCTCCCTACCTTTGACCTCTTGCCTGTCTGGTCTACCCAAAATACGTGTCATGGCCCAATGGGCATTTGCTCTCCCTTTCTAACATTTTTTCCAAATGCCACTGTGATTAAGGCTACTTCAAGCCATAATCCCAGAGGGCAGGGCCTTAGAGGTTTTGCCAGAGTTCTCAAAGGGCAGTCCAGGGCACACTGTGATAGTCTCCACGTGACCCAGGTTAGTCATAAGAAACACAAACACTGACTGGGTAAGGCTGTGGGCTGGGGTACAGGGTTTTAGTGAGACTTACTTATCCCTCTGAACATTGTTGTTCCTCAGTGAATTTTATATCATGTGCATGTAAGAACTGACTTTAAAAATAAGTCCTATTTCTGGCTGTTTGACAGACTGGGTGCTGAGGACCCCTCCTCCTTCTGGATAACTAGATCCTGGGTAGGCTGCATTTTGGATTGTTGGGCTGGCAGAAGTAGGGGATGCTCTTTCCCTTGCTGTGCCCTGGCTCACTGCAAGATGGGAAAAGCAAGTTTGGGGTCCCTCCATCCAGCAGGATTTGTGCCAGGGCACTTGGCATCCCTAGCACCCCCAGAAGCAAGGGCAGATTGGAGGAGAATGCTTCCAAGATTAGGACTGTTGGAATTGCAGTTAAGGTCAAGCATTGAGCACACAATCAAAGATCAGTAGGTATGAAAGGAAGCAAAGGCACCACGAGGAAGAACAGAAACAATAAACAGATGTGGAAATTTCCAGGGACCACACACATAGCAGTTGTTAGGTATGGGCTTGGCATGCTAAAAAAAAAAATAAAGGATGGAATCACAAATGAGCAAGCACTGTGATACTATCTGGAATGACCAAGCAGATTTGAAAAGGAACCAAATAGAACTTTTAGAAGCTAAGAAATAAAATTCATGAGAGGAAAAAAAAAGTATGGATGAATAAACAGTACATTAGATATAGCTGAAGAAAGAATTTGTGAACTAGAGCTACATTTGAAGAAATTCTGTAGAATGTAGCCCAGAGAAGCAGACATGGAAAATATGAGGCTAAGAAATGTAGAGGATAAAATCAGAAAGTCTAATATCTAATAAAAGGACTAAGTGGAGAAAATGGAAGCACAGTAGTATGTGAGGAGATGATGGTTTAGAAAAGCTCAGCACACCCATACCAGTTAAATAAAGCATCCATGTCTTAACCTGTTGTGAAACAGCAGAATACCAAAGGCCAGAAGAATATCTTTAAAATGGCCAATTTCTGTAAGGAGCAATAAGTCGACTCAGCAGACTCAGTGATGGAGTCAAGAAGATAGGAGGTGGTTAGAATGCTGAGAATAGAGCTGCCAACCACAGTTATGTGCCAGTAAAACGTCCAAGGAATAGGAGGAAACAGACATTTTTAGATAAATAAAGCCCAAGAAACCTTCATTAAAAGGTTTTTAAGGACATACTTTTATTTGTCCTCACCATTTCCTCTTCTCAGACCATCCTTTTCAACATGCCAGGTGTAAGATGGGAGAAGAAATATTTTTCATATAAGGTAGTGAATCTAAACCAGTAATTCTCAATGATTTTGTACCGTAAGGAACATTTGGCAATGTCTAGAGACCATTTTGATGTCATAACTGTGGGCGTGCTATTGCCATCCAGTTGGTAGAAGCCAGAGATGCTGCTAAACATCTTACATGCACAGGACAGCCCCCCCATAACATAGGATTATTTGGTCCAAATTTCAGTAAGGACAAGGTTGAGAATTCTTGGTGTGAACAGATATTACCTCTGTAAAATAATAATATTCAGAGCTAACCTCCATATGGACCTGCTACATTCCAAGCACTATTTTGAGTATTCTATCTATAATAGGCTATTTATTAGTCCAGTGTAGGGAAACTGAGGCATAGAACAGTGACAAAGTTGGGATTTGAGTCAGGGTAGTCTGGGTCAGAGGCTGTACCCCTAGTCATCATTCTATCCTGATTCTTATTATAAGTCTGTTTTGTGGCCACAAGTTGATAAACAGGGACCAAAATAAATGGAAGTCAGAGGGGGGAATATATCAAGGAAATCAGGTCTATTATGTGCACATAAAACCTACTTTAAAAAATTGAGAGGGTTTGCCCTGGCCAGTGTGATTCAGTTGGTTGGGCGGCGTCCTGTGTACCGAAAAGCTGTTGCTTCGATTCCTGGTCAGGGCACATGCCCGGTTGTGGGCTCAGTCCCCCGTAGGGGGCATGCAGGAGGCAGATGATCGCTGCCTCACTCTCACATCAATTTTCTATCTCGTTCTCCCTCTCCCTACCTCTCTCTCTTAAAAAAAAAAAATAGAGAGGGTTCTCAGGTCCTTGTATTTGAAAAAGAGATTAAAATATGCCTAAACTTTATACTTTATTTAAGTATACATCAACAGCCCTGGCTGGGTAGTTCAGTTGGTTGGAGTGTCATCCCGATAACGCCAAGGTTGCAGGTTCAGTTACCAGTCAAGGCATATATAAGAAGCAACCAATAAATGCATAAATAAGTGGAACAACTAATAGACCCTCTCTCCCCCTCCCTCCCTCCCTCCCTCCCTCCCTCCCTCCCTCCCTCCCTCCCTCCCTCCCTCCCTCCCTTTCTCCCTCCCTCCCTCCCTCCCTCCCTCCCTCCCTCCCTCCCTTTCTCCCTCCCTCCCTTTCCCTTCTCCTTTCCCTTCCCTCCCCCTTCCTTTCTCTCTTTAAAGTCAATTTTAAAGTTATTACAGCCTGGATGATATTCAGAGAATTATGCTGAATGAAAAAAACTAACCATACTGTATGGTCCCACTTATGTAACAGTTTTAATGGCAACATTTCAGAAATGGAGGACACCTTAGTTGTTGCCACGGGTGGAAGGATGGGGTTGCTGAAGCAGGTGGCACTACTAGGGATCCCTGTGGTGTTGGAATTGTTCAATATTTTGACTGTAATCTACTCAGGTGAGACAATTGTATAGAACTTAATATTCATACCTACACAGATGAGCACATAGTCTGGCTGTGTTATTCTGTTATAATTTCGCAAAATGGTACCATAGGTAGACACTGGTCAAAGTATACAAAGGATCTTTCTCCGTATTCTTTTTTTTTTTTTTTTAATATATTTTATTGATTTTTTTACAGAGAGGAAGGCAGAGAGATAGAGAGTTAAAACATCGATCAGCTGCCTTCTGCACACTCCCTACTGGGGATGTGCCCGCAAGCAAGGTACATGCCCTTGACCGGAATTGAACCTGGGACCCTTCAGTCTGCAGGCCAATGCTCTATCCACTGAGCCAAATCGGTTAGGGCTTCTTCTTCTTTTTTTTTTATAACAGCTTTATTTAGATATAATTCACATACCATATAGTTCTCCTATTTAAAGTGAAACCTTTGGTGGTTTTTAGTATATTCAGAGAGTTGTGCGACCATCAGTCCAATCAATTTTAGAACCTTTTCATTACTCCAAAAGAAACTGCTCCATAGAAAATCTTATAAGTGATTTTCATATCAGCATTATTATAATAGCCCAAAAGTGGAAACAACCCAAATGTCCATAGCCGATGAATGGATAAACAAATGTGGAAAATCCGTATAGTGCAGTGGTTTCCAATCTTTTTTTGGCCATGCCCCACCTAAGCATCTCTAAAATACTGATGCCTACTCCCCACCTTGTGACATATAATTCTTATTCAAAAAGTGAACTCCTACCCTAGCTGGTTTGGCTCAATGGATAGAGTGTCAGCCTGCGGACTGAAGGGTCCCGGGTTCGATTCCAGCCAAGGGCACATGCCTGGGTTGCAGGCTCGATCCCCAGTAGGGGTCATACAGGAGGCAGCCAGTCAATGATTCTCTCACATCGTTGATGTTTCTATCTCTCTCTCCCTCTCCCTTCCTCTCTGAAATCAATAATATATATATATATATATATATATATATATATATATATATATATAGTGAACTCCTATTCACGTGGAGGAAGCCTAAAAGGCCATTAACTCCGTCTAAACAAGCTCCCAAAGAACATGACATCCATGAGAGAGAAAAATAAAAGAATGAAAGTTGAAGTACTGAGGAAGAAATCCCTAAGAAATTGTTTAAAAACTAGAGGCCCGGTGCATGAATTCGTGCATGGGTGGGGGTCCAGCCAGCCTGCCTCAATCGGGCTGGCCGGGGGAAGGGGCTGTGGGTGGTTGGCAGACCGGCCCCAGGGGGGCCAGTCGGGGGCAGGGCTGGCCAGGGTAGGGACTGCGGGCGGTTGGCCGGCCGGCCGGCCCCACCCCCTGGTTGAACTCCCGGTTGAGGGGACAATTTGCATATTAGCCTTTTATTATATAGGATAATAATAAGCCTGGCCGGTGTGGCACAGTGGTTGAGCATCGACCTATGAACCAGGAGGTCATGGTTTGATTCCTGGTCGGGGCACATGCTCGGGTTGTGGGCTCAATCCCCAGTGTGGAGCGTGGGCACATGCCCGGGTTGTGGGCTTGATCCCCAGTGTGGGTGTGCAGGAGGCAGCTGATCCATGATTCTTTCTCACCATTGATGTTTCTGTCTCTCTTTCTCTTTCCCTCTCTGAAATCAATAAAAACCTTTTAAAATAATAATAATAATAATAAGTGATATGAAAAAAAATAGCAAATAAAGTTTCAAAACATATAATAGAGAACTGAAATGCATAAATGTCACAATATATGTTTATATACTGTATATGAGGCCCCTAGAACCATAAGAAATGCAAAAAAAAAATTCACTGTTAATAACTCATTCTCGAATTGCCCCCCTTAAAAGTCAAATTTCCCCCCTGTGGAGCCTATGCCCCACGTTGGGAACCACTGGTATAGTGGAATCCTATTTGGCAATAAAAAGAAATGAAATACTGATACATGCTACAGCATGGGTGAACCTTGTAAATATTATGCTAAGCGAAAGAAGCCCATCATAAAAGACCACATAGTGTGAGATTCCATTAATTTGAAATGTCCAGAATAGGCAAAGCCATAAAGACAGAAAGTAGATTAGTAGTCACCAGAGGCTGGGCTTCTTGGCTATCCAAAAGACTTAGCCCTTTTCTTTTTTCTTTATTATTATAGAACAGTTCGTAATAGTAAGTTTCATAATCCACACAAATGTTGCTCCCATCACATCTGTTCAATCCCAGCAGCAGGTGGGGCAGCAGATGGTCTTACCACCCTCCCTGTCTGCACAGCACTGGGCAATGGGCTCTGCTTGCCTTGTACAAGGGCCTGATTCCGGGTCTGTCTCCAGCCCAGCTGCAGCTCCAGCAGGTGGCGTTGCAACAGCAGCAGCAGCAGCAGCAGCAGTTCCAGCAGCAGCAGGCGGCATTGCAGCAGCAGCAGCAGCAGCAGTTCCAGGCTCAGCAGAATGCCATGCAGCAGCAGTTCCAGGCAGTGGTGCAGCAGCAGCAGCAGCAGCTCCAGCAGCAGCAGCAGCAACAGCAGCACCTGCTTAAATTGCACCATCAAAACCAGCAACAGGTACCTGGTGCTCTTGTTCCGTACTTGGCCTCCCTCCTGTGGTATTGGAGCTCTGGACACGCACCAGCCGTTGTGATGGGTGTGGGGACCCAGAGCCAGCAGTGGAGCCTCCTGACACCTGGTGCCTCAGCTTCCTTCTTCATGGGCTTCCCACAGAACCTAGAACACGGAGGAAAAATAGCCCCTGACTTGCTAGGAGGTAATCTGATCTCACAAGACTGGCCTCTATGCCAGACTTGGGTGTCTAGCTGCAGACCTACTATGTGCTGGGGACTGACTCAGTGGAGGCTCTGGGTGCAAGCGATTCATATGAGTTAACTGAATCAAGAAGTAAGACAAACTCTTCAAGATGCATGAATGCTTGAGCCATCACGTGGGCTTGTTTGGTGCCTGAACACAGCACTAATCAACCTACACCTAGTGTCCTACAGGGACATGGCAATGTCACATTAGACGCCCTGCTCCTAAGAAAACAGTCCCCCCACCCCCCATGGTGTAGTCAGCATCAGACGTGTTGAGCATCTATTGTTAGGTCTGCTCTTGGCTGAGGGAGGGAATCCCTGAGGGGACCTCCACTTTTCTACCTCCAGGCCTTGGCTCGCTGACTCCTTTTCCCAGTGGCCACCCTCTCAGAACCGACAGTGAATCTTCAGTCCCACCTTTCATCTTCATCCTGAAAATCAGACATTGGCCATCTTCGTGAGGCTTGTACTATTGACCAGTGTAGGGACCTCGAAGATTTGAGTCACCTGAGCGTTTATCCCAGCCTCCATAGGGCTGCACCCATATGTTACTCTTAGTAAACTCTCCCAATATTTCCCTTGAATCTCGCATTCTCTCAGGTCTAGGGGTGGACCAGCCAGCGTCTGATGGCCAGGGCCCAAGTGCACTCTTGGTGTTTCCTCAGTGGGAAGTGCTCGCTCTGCCTCGTGTGAGGACAGCCCAGGCAGGCTTCCTGGGGCAAGGCTGGCACAGGGCCCAGAGGCCGATGGGGTGACGGAGTGCTACTTGTTCTGCCCCTAGATACAGCAGCAGCAGCAGCTGCAGAGGATGGCACAGTTGCAGCTGCAGCAACAGCAGCAGCAGCAGGCTTTGCAGGCCCAGCCGCCAATGCAGCAGCCACCAATGCAGCAGCCACAGCCTCCCCCCTCCCAGGCCCTGCCCCAGCAGCTGCAGCAGATGCATCACCCACAGCACCACCAGCCACAGCCACAGCCTCAGCAACCACCAGTGGCTCAGAACCAACCATCACAGCTCCCGCCACAGTCACAGACCCAGCCTTTGGTGTCGCAGGCTCCGGCCCTCCCTGGACAGATGCTCTACCCCCAACCTCCGCTGAAGCTTGTGAGTACCCATGACTTGTGGTAGGCTGTGGCTCCTCTCTGGTATCACATGAAGCTCGTGGCCATTAGCAGTTTCTGGAGCTCTTTGGCTATAGAGGGCGTGTCCTCTCTTCAAGCAATGGGACTCGGGTGGCCCTGTCCCATGTTGGCCTTCACGTCTGGCTCAGCGAGGGAGTGTGCATTCCAAGAGCTGCTGCACCCTGCACTGGGGGTCCCTGCTGCAGGAGTAGCCATTGGTCTTCCAAGCAGCATGGCTGATGGTGGTGGTGGCCGTGGCCATTTCAAAATTGTGGATGATTTTAGGATTGTTGATGATTAGGTAGGTGACAGCATGTGTATTCTCACTGTGGGAAGGACATGTCACCTCCATTAAGGACACAAACCATCCATGGTGGTTTGCTACTTGCTCAGAGTTTCTGTTCAAAGATCCCTGTCATGACCATATTTTTGAGGAGGGTATTAATATAAAATGTTACTTTCAGTCTTATTATACATCTCTGTGCAAAGCAAGTCCAGTCAGTGACGTTTACACAGAGGACAGAATATTGCCACCAAGTTAGGAGTAGCTACATCAAGGGGCCATTTTTATGTGTGGGGTTTTTTTTGCTCGTTTCCTTGCTTTTCATGGCCTTTTCTATGTGTGACTCATTGAATGGAGTACGGATAGGCCATGCCTGAACTGAGTGGCAAGTGAATAGAAGGCTCACAGGGGCAGGCTGGAAGGCTGGGGATAGTTGGGAGGAGCAGGTATTAGTAGACCTGTCACCTAGGAGCCATCCTTCTGCTGGCTGGCCAGCCACTCTGGTTTCTTTTGAGGCATCAGGGCTCTGAGTGGGACTCTTACAGACTGTCAGTGCGCTGGGCCCGAGGTTGAGAAGGCTGGGCTGTGTGGTTGGAGCCATTGCTTTGTTTGCAGTGATAGATGGTGATGACATCTCAGTGGGAAAGCTGTACTTCTCACCAGAGTTAGAGGAAGTGGGACTCCACTGTGCAACTCGAAGACAGGCTGGTGTGGGACATTGCTCATGAGCTAAAGGATAAGGAACGGCCATTAAGGTGACATAATAACCAGTGAAGACGTAACGATCCCATCCTCCTCCTCATGAAAAGCTTCCAACTTCAAAGCTCCCCCAGAAGTAGTGGGTGCTCTGCTCTCCGTGGCTCCAAATCGAATTCTCCCTTCCTCCACCAGGTCCGAGCTCCGATGGTGGTGCAGCAGCCCCAGCAGCCACCGGTGCAGCAGCAGACAGCGCCGACAGCTCAGGCCCCCCAGATAGTGGGTTCTGGAGTCCAGGTGAGGGCCATCAGAGCCAGGGGCTTCTGTAGTTAGCAGGTGCATGTCCACTTGCGAATGGAGCTGGATTTCCAGCGTTCTGTGGCGAGGGTCCTGGTTGGATCAGGGCCAGGTCAGTAAAGCATGGGTCTTCTCTTCCCTGGCACTTTGCGAGATGATGGCTTTCCTGGAGCTGGTCCCTGTGGTCATGAGGTAGCCAGCTCTGCTTGATTATATCTGGGTCCCCCAGCTGCATAGTGCACGTGCCATTCCCACCTCACCTCTGATGTCCTTTATCTTACCTTTTTCCTTCTTAGACCACTCAGTGGAGAGGAGAGTGTTGTAGTCTCATACTTGCCTCAACTCTGAGTACGGGCTGGCAGGGGGTGGACAGTAGCTCTCTAGAAACTGGGAAGAGCGTGGGAATGGTGGCATCTGGCTCCAGCTGACAGCGCAGGCTTGTGCTGTGGTCCCTGCCAGGCTGGCTTCTGGTGCTTACTCCTCTGCTGGGAAGTGTGGCCGAGGCCCACCACGTTCACCCTCTGAGTATTGGGTATTGATGGATGGAGGAGGCCTTGTCCCACCTTTTCGTAGTGGAGACCAGATTCTTGTTGGTTTCTGGGGGTTGGAGCTTGGCTCTGTGACTTCTCCATGGACACCCTCCCTTACCCTCGTGCTGGTGCTGAGGTGGGGAGACATCCAGTCTGGGGCCTCGGTTCTTCCTGTCTCCACCCAGTGGTAAGAGCGCAATAGTCCAGCTCAGAAGAGTGTTGGCTTTAGATAGAGGAGACATACTAGTTGATGTGGTAAGACTACAGCCACCCGGTGCCACACGCCCCGCTTGTTATCCTGAGTGCACAGGCCACATGTCGAGCCTTCTGGGATTCGGTGTGTTCCTTTAGTGTCAGATGACATTTCACTGTGGGAGAGGCTCAGAAACAGTCCTTCCTGGTCCCAGCTGCGTGGCTGGAGTTGTGGGAAGCTGCCTGAGGAGAAGCTAGCCGAGGGGAGGAACCTGAGGTGTTTCGATGCAGCTGAGCCAGACTAGCAGCCTCTGGGGTCTCTGCACCAAATGACCTGGGCCCAGAGTTCCCTACGTCACCAATGTGCCCAGACATGATCTTGTGTGAAACACACAATGGACTTCATATCTGTAGCGGGGACGGGGGCTGGCTGCCCGGTGTGACGAGGTTGGAGTCCATCTCTGCTGCCTGCTGTGTCCTGTGATTGTCCTCAGGCTTCCTAGGGCTCCCTTCTTGGTGTCTCCTGCAGAGAAGGAGGTGATGCATGGTCAGAGCCACGGCCCACCCAGTCCACAGAAGCCACTGCCCTTGTCACAAAGTGACCCTCCCTCCTCTGTCCCAGGGCCATTCTTAATGGAATCTTCCAGTTCTCGGGTCCAGTCTAGTAGGAAAGGGAGAAGCTTGGCATGTTTTAGCTTGCACTGGGCCATCCTGAAGCAGAACTTCTCTCCATCCCACTTATCAGAGTTTGGGAATGAGCTGCCACAGAAAAGTTGTCTTCCGACTGAGGTCTGGCCCGTCCTGCTGGTTTATTCCTAGGCTTCTCGCTCAAGGAAGTGTACTCCCTGTCGCTTCCCTGGCACCTCACCCCCTTCCAGAAGCAGGCACAGTTGTTTGTGCTCAGTACCCTGCATGAGCCTGTGTGCAGCGCTGCTTTTCCCAGCAGTTACTCTGCCCTTTGCTTCTGCTGGAGGTCCCAGTCCAGCCAGCTCGGGAGCTTGGCTGTGGGCTCGGCCGTGGGCTCAGTCACCTCTAGGGTAACCTTGATTTGTAACCTTCTTTCCCTCCGGTGGAGGCACAAGGCTGCTGGCAGGCAACGCTCCGAAGGGACGGGGCCTCTTCTTTTCAGGAGGGGGACTCGTAGCTGTGGTGGATGAAGTACTTGAGTACGTGGGTGGGTTTGGTTTTATTAAGAATGAGCCTTCAGGTTTTCTTTTAGGAGCAATGTCCACCTCATTCCTGAGTGTCACAGACCAGCATCTGTGGGTGAGAGGGTGAGAGGCCTCATCCTGCACGGTGTGGCCCAGGGTGGGATTCCCAGGTGCTGGCGGCAGGGGAAGCGTTCTTGAAACCCAGGTGTGCGAGCGCCTGTTGGTGCCGTGCCTCAGCCCAGATGCAGAACCTTGGCAGTCCTCTGCTGGTCTGCCTCGGGGCTCCTGGCAGGCACCGCTGTTTTGTGGAGCCCAGTTGGCTGGCATCCCCGTGTTCTATTAGCAGCGGTGTCCCCAGGGTGGACAAGCCTTCCTGGGAGAATCTCGGGATTCAGTCTTCCTTTGCAACCTGGACAAGACAAGGCTAGAGATACTTGGACCCAAACACTTTTAAATATGTGTGGTGACTGTAGAATGTGGGTAGTTAAGAGAACTATAAATAAGGGAAACATTTCAGACTAGAAGAAACAGTTTGATATCTCTTCTTTCCAGTTCTCACGTAGTGGAGGTCATAGGATATACATAGGATTTTGTGTATTGCCGTTACATTACAATAGAAGTAAAACGCTTTATAATTAAAATATCTCAGTCAACATTATTCTATAGGTAGTGTTCCTTTTATGAATATATCCTGCTGTCCTTAATTTATGTCCTGTTCTTGGATCCTGAGATTATTTTCGTTTTTTTGCTGTTACCAGGGATGCATGTCTAATGCATGGCTGGCTTTTAGATTGTTTCCTGATGCTTTCCAGAAGTGAGTCACCGGGTCACGTTGGGGCCCTGATCAGCCAGTCATCTACCAGGGTTAAAGGTGCCAGCTAGTACTCCTGTGTGGTGCCCATGCATTTGACATCAGGACATGGTGACCACGTGTCGCAGCTTTACATATGTGAACTGCTGCACGCAGGGGCAAGTGCTGCTCTGTGAAAGAAGTGCTGAGCCTGGGCTTGAGCTGGTAGCCCTCCATGCCTTGTCTCTCAACTCCGTCCCCTCGGCACAGAAAAGAGGTGCCTCGTCGAACACGCCATGGTGTTGTGGCCTGATGAGTGGCCAGGGCTCAACCAGGGGCCGAGTTTGGTGTGTGGTGTGCTATGAAAATCGGTGTGCCCTCTTATGTATATGCTTGGTTCTCGTAGCTAATGTTATTTGTGTAAATGAGAAAGTTGATGTCATTGTCAATACAGTGGGACTTATTAGGTTACACAGGGTAGCTGCACTAACTTCTGTCTCTTTTATAAATGTTATCTGTGACTGCAGATAAAACCAGAATGGAATGTGTCTCCATTTCCAAACAGTCCCTATGTTTTTATCTTTCAACATTCTATTTTTTAGCATATGGAAACTTAATTTTAACTTTTTAAAAATCTTTGTTGAAAGTATTACACAGGTCCTCCTTTTTCCCTCCTTAACCTCTTCCAGCCGCTCCCGTCCTCCCCCAGGCCCTCACCGCCCCATTGTCTGTGTCCATGGGTTATGCATATGTGCATACAAGTTCATTCCCACTCACCCCTCCCCTGCCTTTCCTCTGAGTTCAACACTCTTAATTATAACTTTCAAGTTACAAAAGAAATATCATCAAAGATACTTCCCTTTCTTCGCCAGTTTTTCTCAGTGGATAGGACATCGGCCTGGACTGAAGGATCCCAGGTTTGATTCTGGTCAAGGGCACGTACCTTGGTTGCAGGCTTGATCCCTGACCCCAGTTGGGACAGGTGCGGGAGGCAACCAATTGACGTGTCTCTCACATTGATGTTTCTCTCTGTCTCTCCCCTTCCACTCTCTCTAAAAATCAGTGGGAAAATATCCTCGGGTAAAGATTAAAAAAAAAAAAAGATACTTCCCTGATGTGCCGCCCTGTATGGACGCTCTCTGTCCTCCTTCCAGGCCCTCCTGCCTAGTGACCATGGAGGAGCCAGGCCCACAGCCCGCAGCCTTGAGGATGGAGCTTGAATTCCTTTCTGGGTGGATGTGTGTTGGGAGGTAAAGAAATGTAGTCACTCAGGAGAATGGGAGAATGAGTTGCTGGGTGTTTGCTGCCTGGGTCATCTGATCTAGTAAACACTACTGCTGTGTTTTCATTAGAATTTATGGTTAAAAGAAAATGAGCTTTTCCTCCCAGGATTTCTCAGTTACAAGAAAACCAGTCAGCAGCAAATTAGATTTAAGCATTCATTCCTTATTACTTTTGTTTCTTCATGGAAAAAAATTGCAACTCTCTTGTACCACCTGACTTACTTCCAGATCTTTCTCCCTCTGGAAAGAGCACTTTTTAGTGGCCACTGGCCCTGATGTGCAGTGCATTGGTGGTTGTAAATGGACACTGTTTACTGTTACCCCCATCTGCCCATGGGGTGAGAGCCGAACCCAGGAGACAGCTGCTTTCGGCCTCACCCAGGGTTTGGGGAGTGGGCCTTCGGGTAAGAGTCATGTTTCCCCGAGGCTTCCTGTCCTCACACCCTCCCCAACGTCCCACTTTGTGTGTAAACTGGGCGGTTAGTGGTGGGCTCTTCAGGACCGCGCTCGAGTTTGGCAGACACCAGAATGCCTTCCTCGTCCCCCACCCCCAAGGAGTTCTTTTGTGGGGTGGCTGCAGAAATGTCTTCTCCCAGCCCATTCCCATCGCTATGGGAAGGTTCAGGTTGGAATCTGCTGCTGCTTGTGTCAGCCCTAGCTTGCGGTGCCTGCTGCATGTGACCCGTGAATGTGGGTGTGGAACGCAATTGTGATGCCAGAGATCTCCCCTCAGCCCTTTGCCCTGCTTCTGAGCGCTGTCCTGGCACCACCCCGCCGCATGGACTGAATCGCCATCAGTGCCGCTTCGCTTCAGTCTCATGGACTGGCTCACACCCTCGTGGGACAGACGTTTTGTTTTCCCATGGATCGTCCCTCTTCCTTTCTGAGGGGCTGCGTTGGTTGCACCTGAAAAGTTGTGAGTGCATACAGGCCTATTCTCCATCCCCAACTCCGAGCCCAGAGTGAGAATGACCAGGCCTCAGGAGACCTGGTTCCCGACAGTGCAAGCCAGGCCTGGGCCTACGACAGGGCTGCCCTGATGTGTTCAGAAGTATCAGTTGATGAGGAGAGCGGTCCCAGACAGGCTGGAATTCTGGAATTTGGAATCATCTTGTATGTTTAAGGACAGACCTGACCCATGTCCCTGGGGGAGGCATACCTCCTCGTGAGCTCGAGGCTTTAAGCGAAGTCCCAGCCACCTCTCCCTGGTTTTAGTTATAAACTGGTTCCCTGGTAGAAACTTAACCGCCTGGAGGAGAGAAGGACAGTTTGAGTGCGGGCCCTCGGAGGTGGTTTCATAAGGCGGTGGTATCCTATTGGGAAGGAAAGGTGAGCTGGTTTACCTGTCCTCTTCCTCCATTTTAATGACAGCTGACTTCTAACCAGCTTTGGTGGAGTGGACTCTTCAGAGTCTGTCCCAGGAGCTTGGTCTCCTAAAAACACCACCTTTGGCCATTGAGGTCTGGCCTTGAAGGCTCTGTGGGCGCATCAGCAGATGAGAGGCTTGTGGAAGGAGTGCATCCAACAGAATAGAAAGGTCTGGAGGCAGCATTCTTAGCGGCTCCTCTAGATTCCTGATGCCTACCTACATGGGCCTCCATGCTGTGGGCTTGAACATGTAGGCCGGACTGCCCCGAGCCCCTGCAGGCCCCTCATCCTTGTCATGGAGCTACTTGTCATGGAGGCTGCACATCCCTCTCCGCCTACCCCTGCACTGAGTTTCTTTGTTGCGATCACCTTGTCTGTTGTCCCTCTGTCCTCAAGATGATCGCCGAAGCCTTGGCCCAAGGCGGGATGCAAGTAAGAGCCCGGTTCCCGCCCACCACTGCTGTGTCTGCCGTCCAGTCAAGCTCCATCCCTTTGGGCAGAGAGCCCTCAGCACAGGTATTTACGGGGCGGTGCCCAGGGCTCCTGGGAAGCTTGGGGTCCTCTGAGCGCCTTTGTGAGACACACTGTAATCTCTGTGACTTCTTTCACAGTGGCTCTCAGAGTACCTAACCAAGCTTACATGAGGCCAAACCCGGCTTGTTTCTTGAGGGGATGTGAGTAAATATCTGGGCTTATTTTTATTTTAATATTTTGGATAGTTCTGATGTTTTCATTTTCTAGAGAATGTGGGAGTAAAATACCTTTTAAAAATGTTAGTGTTGCCCTAGCTGGTTTGGCTCAGTAGATAAGAGTGTTGGCCTGTGGACTGAAGGGTCCCGGGTTTGATTCTATCAAGGGCCATGCCTGGATTGCGGGCTCGATTCCCCATTAGGGGCCGTGCAGGAGGCAGCAATCATTAATTCTCTCTCCTCATTGATGTTTCTCTCTCTCCCTCTTCTTTCCTCTCTGAAATCAATAAAAACATATTTTTTAAAAAATGTTAGTGTTGTCCAGCCAGTGTGGCTCAGTGGTTGAGCATCAACCTATGAACAGGAGATCATGGTTCAATTTCTGGTCAGGGCACATGCCCAGGTTACAGGCTCGATCCCTAATGGGGGGCGTGTAGGAGGCAGCCAATCAATGATTCTCTCTCATCATTGATGTTTCGATCTCTCTCTCCCTCTCCCTTCCTCTCTGAAATAGATAAAAATAGATAAAAATAAGAAAAATGTTAGTGTTTTAGCCCTGGCGGTTGTGGCTCATCCCATGCACTGAGAGGTCACCAGTTCGATTCCTGGTTTTGGGCTCCCCAGTAGGGGGCATGCAGGAGGTAGCTGATAGATGTTTCTCTCTCCTTCTCCCTTCCTTTCTCTCTAAAATCAATAAAAACATTGTTTTTCAGTTAGTGTCTTAGATAGTTATGCTGTTGTCATTTTCATGGTAAAATAAAACAGAAGCTAAGCAAGTAGTTTGGCTTTCTGGGGCTGTGCTGTCTAATGCTATATAGCTATTAGCCATATGTAGCTATTTACATTTAAACTAATTAAAATTAAATAAAACTAAAAATTGAGTTCCTCAAGTTACAGTCAGTTGAAATTTAATTACATTTCAAGTGCCCAGTAGCCCCATGGGGAAGTCAGTGACTGTCATACTGGACACCACAGATCATCAGACAGTCAGTCCATGGAAGCAAAAAGTGGTCAGACCATGCTGCTGTAGAGTTTGCTGTGTAGGGCATCGAATTTACCACACACACCCCTCTTCCTAGGTAGATAAAAGCTTCTGTGTACATTACATGTTTTCAGGGATACGAATTTCTGGTTCTTGTATGGTAGGAAATTTGGAATTCTTCTATGGTATATTTGTTTAACAAATAGTCATGTGCATTCCATGGGCCAGGCACTATTTTAAGATTCTGAGAATAAATTGGAGATGAGGTTTCCTTATGGGACTTTCTTCCCATTTTAATGGGCTTGCTGTTAAAACCTCAGATTTGCCAAAACTTTAGCATTCATTTTCTGTTGTCAGGGAGATACATCTATAGTCCAGCAGGTGGTGGCCCGGCCTTTCTCTGATATTTCCAGCGTTTAAACCGTTATCCTCCCGCACATACACACACATAGGGCCAGGGACACCTTGGGCATTCAGTTGTCCATGGTTCCAGAATTGGTGTATTTCTAATCCAGTCCCTTCTAAAAAAAGATAGCTTTTTTCCAAGAATATATCATTAAGCACTGGTCGGTGTGGCTCAGTTGGTTGAATGTTGTCAGGTGCACCAAAGGGTCACGGGTTCAATTCCTGGTCAGGACACTTACCTAGGTTGTGGGTTTGATCCCCCAGTCAGGGTGTGTACAGGAGGCAATCAATCGATGTTTCTCTTTTTCTTTCCCTCCTTCCCTCCCTCCCTCCCTCTCCCTTTTTCCCTTTCTCCCTCTCCCTCCCTCCCTCCCTCCCTCCCTCCCTCCCTCCCTCCCTCCCTCTCCCTTTTTCCCTTTCTCCCTCTCTCTCCCTCCCTCCCTCCCTCCCTCCCTCCCTTCCTCTCTCTCTTTAAAATCAATTTTTTTTTAAATGTAGTGAGGAGCTGGCATGGCTCAGTGGTTGAGCATCGACCTGTGAACCAGAAAGTCAGGGTTCAATTCCCCTGGTCAGGGCACATGCCCAGATTGCTGGCTCAGTCCCCAGTGTGGGACGTGCAGGAGGCAGCCAATCAATGACTCTCTCTCATCATTGATGTTTCTATCTCTCTCTCCCTCTCCATTCTGCTCTGAAATCAATAAAAAAAATTTTTTTTTAATGTATTGAGGAGCCACCCCTGCTGTCCTAACAGGGGTACCACCCAAGCTCTCAGCAGCTGACACCTCCAGACCTTGGCATGTCCGTATGGCATGGCATGTGGCTGCTGTCCACCCCCGGCCACCTGCACATAGCCCACAGCAGGATGTGCTTCAGCATCTAGAGTGCCTGTCTGGTTTTGTTAACCTTTGGCAACAAATTGGGTTCCAGAAAACGCAGATTGGAATGTCAGATCTTCTTTTATCAGTCTTTCTTGAGCCGAGGCTCCAGCGTCTCTGCCTCTCCTCCCCCCGTCCCCGGGCTGCATCTTCGTGTTGTGGTGCGGGATATGGATGGTCGTAGCCAAGCAGAAGTCTGGCCAGACACATGGCGGACACAGTGCCCCACCCCGGGGCCCAGGGGTGACATGGGTTCCTGTCTCAGCACTCCCTTGGTGGGTGTAAGCAGGTGGCTCCACAATGGGACTCACTTTGCTCTAGAGGTGACTGTGGGGACACATCACATGCAGGAGACCAGTAACACGGGGCAGTTCCAGGGATGTCCAGTGGATGCGGGTGGTTCCAAGAAGGCTGGAGTGCATGGTGCTGCCAGCCTCCCCTGAGGTTTCTTTGCAGCACAAGGCTCCCCAGACCCACCTTGCTGCCCTCCGGCCCCGCCGCCCTTCCGCCTCTGGTTGCTTGCTCTTTGCCTGCTCTGTGCATCCACCCGGCCTTCCATCCTGCTTCTGCAGGCCCCCTTTCCACTCGTCCTTGCTTCCCCTGGAAAGCAGACGGCGCAGAGGTGCTTGGCTCCCCTGCTAGACATGGGGCCTTGAGTGGGTCACTTTCACTTCCTGTGAGTGATGTGCAAGCGAAGGGGTGGCAGCACTCTATGGCTTTGCCAGTAGCTGTGATAGACGTGCCCATGTTTGTGGCAGAATGTGCCAGAAGAGAAAGATTCAGAGCTGGAGTGCAGTTCTCCCCTGATGAGCCCGGCACAGAACTGAGGCAGCACAGCTAACTGTCTTGGTCTCCTCTGTCCTAGAGGCCAGTCAGACCCGGCATGAACCTGAGGACCAGGGCTTACTAGCTGCCTCACTAGGCCAGTTTTTTCTTGACATGGGCCTTTGGGTGGCTGCTTCCCGTCTCAGGTGTGTGATTGGTGACTCAGGATTCAGAGGTCCTGGGGGCCGTGGGCCTCCCAGCACTGATGCCGGAGAGGCGTCCTGAAGGCCTCTGAGGGGTAATGTTTGCTGCCAACAGGAGGTGTGCATTTTTCCAGAGGAGCTGTCAGATGCAAAGAGATCGGATGTCGGAGGCCAAGGGGGTTCCCTTAAGAGTTTTGACTGAGGGGCCAGAGGAGCCAGAGCCCAGGCTGGACATGAGAGGGGGGCTTGGGGAGGAGGCAGAGCCACTGAGCTCACACGCCTGCTCAAGCAGGCTGTTCTTCACTGTGTCTCAGACCCTCGTTCTGGTGCTGGGGGAGCTGTGTATGTCAGTGGCTCCATGGAACCCAAAAGCAGAGGATCTGAGCAAAGTGCGCCCTATTTCCCCATGTTCTGAGTGCTTGAGGGTGCCTCTTAAAATACAGGGCAGAGCAAAAGTAGGTTGACAGTTCATAGGGAAACTAATACAATAAATAATAATACAAAAATAAACTGTTTTGTGTACTCACAATTGTAAACCTACTTTTGCCCCATTCCGTACAGTTTCAGACACTTAGGTGGGAAGTGGACTGTGAAGTGGCCTTTCTGCTGCAGGTGCCTCATTCCCCTTCAGAGAAGCACTCGCTTCAGGCAGCAGACAGAAGCCAGACACCTTCTAGAAGGGACAGCTGCTTGAACAGAGGCTGAGGCACTCTGGGGCGAGTGGGGTGCATGCCGGGCCCAGGTGCTCAGGGAGAGGCCAAGTGGAAGGGTTTGACCTGTGGGCAGGAAGAGGGTGAGGCAAGATGCAGCTTCAGGGGCTATAGGGCAGGGAGTGGCAGCAAGTTGGAGTCAGGGAAAGGTTGGGGCTCAGGGGGCAGGTGGGGAGCGGCTTTACAGGGAGGGTGCCAGACCTCGGGGAGGGCCCTCAGGCCTTTGCATCCCCTCCTTGGCACCATATGTGGTTCTCTGAATGGACTTTTCTGAGGCGACCCTCACCTTCCTGGTCCTGGGAATTGGTTGGCACCTGAGTAGATTCTAGAGCATATTTTCCAGTGCAGGGGCCATGAGGCCCTAGGACTCAGTGCATCCAGGCCCAGTGAGGGCGAGTCCTACACAGGGATTGGGTGGGGGGGAACTAAGCTGCTCCAGACCCTGTTTGTGCCCCTGCTGATGTCAGCATGAAACACCTGGAACCATGTTGCTCCCCTCAAGCTCCCTCACTCCAGCCCCTCCACTTCCGGCTTGAGTGTGTACCTCTCTGACCCAGCCATGTTGGAAGTGCCGTGATGTGGCCTCTGTGCCCCCTGCAGCTCCGTCCTACACACTCGGTGGGGTGGGGAGGAAGCCAGAGAACAGGAGGAGAAGCCGTTCTCTCCTGGAGCTTGTTCCAGGCAGTGTGGGAGAAAGGGCAGGGCCCCATGCCTGCCCCTGCCCGCCTAGTGGGGTAGGGGGATAGGGGAGGTGGCATCCTGTTTTCCTGGTGGGATCCGGGCTCTTTCAAATGTTCCTTCCTGCTCCCTGACAGGAGGACTGGAATGCAGCGACGCACTCCGAGTGATCCTAACCCAGCACTCCCAGTGCCATGGGGGAGGAGTGTGTGGGAGAGGGCAGTCGGTCTATGGAACTGGATGGTTCAGGAGGCGGGGTGTGGGCTGGGCTATGCAAAGCAGGCTCTGAGGTGGTGCTAGGAGTGCAAGGAGGTTGGCTAGGCTGTGGGAGAAGTCACTGCCAACCCTTTGCTCAGGCTGGCAGGGCCTTTGGGTGATCCCGCTGTGTGGAGGGGCTGGGCCTGTATGCCACCATCAGTCAGTACTGGGCGAGGCAGCTCTCTTCGGGGCTTATTCCAGGAGAGGCCAGTTACCCAGGGCTGGCGGGCAGGCGTCTCTCTAGCTGTCCTCACACCTGGAACTGCCACCCTGAGCTTCACTGTGGGAAGTGGTTGCTTCACACATCCTCGTCCCAGAGTCCTAGGGCGTGTGGTTTCATCCTGTGGAGCTCACAGGGGAATGGCACTTCCCTGGTGAGGACAGCGTGCAGTTGACTCTGTTGTGTCTCCTCAATGAGGCCTGTAGGGAGTAGGGTGAGCCCTGGCTTTGCAAACAAGGCAGCAGCTTCTGAGAATGACGCTGAGCCACTCACGTGACAGAGGGACCTGCAGGTCCAGACCCAGAGCCCCAGGTGAGGCATGCTGGTGAGGGCTGGCCTGGGCCACTTTGCTCCCATTAAGTGGAGGATGGTCTTACCCATCACAGAGCGGGTTTACAGAGAGCTCCTCCAGGGCCACAGCCTTCCCTGGCCTCCCGCTCCACAGTCTCCCACACGGGGCGGCAGGCGCAAGGGCATGCTTGTCTCAGCGCAGAAGGCCCCGTTCTTCATGGGTCTCCCCCATGGAGCAAGGGCTACCCAGCCAGGTGTTGGTCACCATGTGTGTGTGTACTCGAGAGGTGGGGCACGTGCCTGTGTTAGTATTTGAGAAGCAGGGCATCGAAGAAAGACAAGGGTATGCAGTGAGGCTGTGAGAGACAGAAGGGGCTGTGCGTGCAGCCACGTGGGGTCCCCAAGTCGGAGCGGGTGGGAACAAGGGGACAGTGGGAGTGAGAGTGGGTGGCAGGCGAGCAGGCTGAGCCCCCTCCACTTCCAGGTCAGCCAGAACAGCCTCACCATGCTGTCCTCGCCGTCGCCGGGCCAGCAGGTGCAGACCCCGCAGTCGATGCCCCCTCCCCCACAGCCGTCCCCGCAGCCCGGCCAGCCCAGCTCACAGCCCAACTCCAACGTCAGGTAGGCCTGGCCGGGGTGCCCCTCCCTGCCTGGCTCACAGGGAGGGCCCTGCTGGTGCCCACAGCTCACAGACACGCTCCCTTTCCCTTTGCTGCAGCTCCGGCCCTGCCCCATCCCCCAGTAGCTTCCTGCCCAGCCCCTCACCACAGCCCTCCCAGAGTCCAGTGACAGCGCGCACCCCGCAGAACTTCAGTGTCCCCTCCCCGGGACCTTTAAACACCCCTGGTAAGTCGGGTTGGGGATGGGCATAGCCTGAGACCCAGGGCCAATCGTGTCACCCACATTAGCCCTGGGAGTTGAGATGCTGAGGGCAAACCCGAGCCCCTTGGAGCCCGAGCACCCCACCGTGAGGATTTGCAGAGTCGGGCCTTGTGGCCTGGCTGGGCTCACCAGCTTCTGTCCTGCAGTAAACCCCAGCTCAGTCATGAGCCCAGCGGGCTCCAGCCAGGCCGAGGAGCAGCAGTACCTGGACAAGCTGAAGCAGCTGTCCAAGTACATCGAGCCCCTACGCCGCATGATCAACAAGATCGACAAGAATGAAGGTGAGGGCGGGGCCTGCACGGGGGTTGGGGTGGGAGCGGCAGACTCCCGGGCTGTGTCTTAGTATCCCCTCTTCTGTTCCAGACAGGAAAAAGGACCTGAGTAAGATGAAGAGCCTTCTGGACATCCTGACTGACCCCTCCAAGAGGTGAGCATGTCCTCAGCCCCCGGGGGAGGGCGGTGCTACACCCACAGCTCACGGGGGATCCCAGGCTGCTGCTTGGCCAGGCTAGGACCCTGCAGAGTATAGAGAAGGGGCTGGGCTCTACTTAGTTGTGTCTGCTGAGGCTCTAAGCCCCTGCCCCCACCTTTGCCAGCTGTGGGCCAGCCCAGCTCACAGCCCAACTGCAGCGTCAGCTTCTGGGGCCCTCATAAGACAGAGCCTTAAGAAGCACTCTGGAGGCGGTGGAGTGCCAGGCTCTCGACACAGCGCCACAGAACTGCGTGTGGACTGGCCTCAGGTTACTTCCCTTGGCTCAGACTGTCTCCTTCCTGGTTTGCTTTTCGGGACAGAGTGCTAGACACTGCAGGACTGGCCTATTGGAGTGTGATGGCCCACAGGCCTTCTTGGCTTGACCCTCATTTGGGCCCTGGCCTACCTGTGCCTTGTTCTGCTGATCAGGACTGAGCAGCTCCTGGGGTGGGACCACCAGGCCTTAGGCTCTGGATTCCTGTGGACGGTTCCAGTAGCCAAGGCTCCCGGCCTGACTGTCCAGGGGAGGTCAGATGGGTGTGGTTGGGATTAGCACACGTGAGCTGCCAGTTCCCCCACCCTCTAGCACAGGGGGTCAGCCACATACCCTCTCCCCACAGGTGCCCCCTGAAAACTCTGCAGAAGTGCGAGATTGCCCTGGAGAAACTCAAGAATGACATGGCGGTGGTGAGTGGGGTGCTGTGGTCTGGTGAGGTTCTGAAGGCAGCAGGGAATGTCAGGGCGCACCCGACAGTGACTCGGAACCACAGGCTGAGAGCTGCCCTCACTGTCCAGGGTGGGCAGAGGGGGCTCACGGCTCAGCCTGGGCGCCCTGCCTGGAGTTTTCCAGGTAGGTCTGCTGTGGCTGGTGGGGAGGTGGGAGAAATTGCCCTCCAGCTGTGGCCTGTGGGTGCTTCCTCCAACCCCCAAGCTGTGGGTTTTCCTTTAAGCTGCCTCCACTTGCCAAGCAATAGGCCAGGCCCTGGTGGGAGGGGACTCGGGGAGAATGTGTCCAGGATTGGCCATCTTTGACTCCAGGGGTTGGAGGTGGTGGGGAGCCTCGGGAAGTCTGGCTGTAAGTAAGGGTGAGGGCCTTGGGCTCAGGAGAGTCTTCCCAAGAGGAGGCTGCTGACCCCACCCATCCTGTACCAGCCCACGCCCCCACCACCCCCGGTACCACCAACCAAGCAGCAGTACTTGTGCCAGCCGCTCCTGGATGCCGTCCTGGCCAACATCCGCTCGCCCGTCTTCAACCATTCCCTGTACCGCACATTCGTGCCAGCCATGACGGCCATCCATGGCCCACCCATCACGTATGTACAGCCCAGGGCTTAGCCTTGCGGTGGGCACAGGTGTGGGGCTACAGGCCACAGCCTAGCCCGGTGTGGTCACCACGATCGCCTCCTCCAGGGCACCGGTGGTGTGCACCCGGAAGCGGAAGCTTGAAGAGGATGAGCGGCAGAGCATCCCCAACGTGCTCCAGGGGGAGGTGGCCAGATTAGACCCCAAGTTCCTGGTGAACTTGGACCCTTCTCACTGCAGTAACAACGGCACCGTCCACCTGATATGCAAGCTGGGTGAGTACCGGGGAGGGCAGGGCTGACGAGGAGTAAGCCCAGCCCCAGGACTCCGCCATTTCTCCGGGCCACAGGGGTGCTAAGAACACAGCTTCCAGGCTTCACCTCAGAACTGGCCCAACCCGACTGTGCACCGTGCTCAGCCTCCTACAGGCCCCCAGGCTCACAGCACAGCCCCAGGCCCAAAGGAGCCTGCCTGCTTGTCCTCCTTGATCCTTACACGCCTGGCCCCAGGACATCTTCCGAGGGCTGGACCTCGAGCCCAGCACTCCCCTCTCCCCTGTGCCAGGGAAGTCCAGCCCTCCTGTCCAGGGGTAGCTCTGCTGCCTGAGGCCCTAGAGCCAGTGTCCTCCCGGCTTTGCAGCCTCTCCAGAAGCAGGGCTGGGAGGCAGGGTGAGCGGGGAATAGGCACAGCCTCTTGTGTTGCAGATGACAAGGATCTCCCGAGCGTGCCACCACTGGAGCTCAGTGTGCCTGCCGACTACCCCGCCCAGAGCCCGCTGTGGATCGACCGGCAGTGGCAGTACGGTGGGTGAGCCGAGAGGACGGCTGTGAGGAGTCCCTGCCTGGGACTCAGGGCAGGCAGGGTCAGCTCTGAGCAACCAGGGTTTGCTCCATGTGCCACCCAAGTTGAGGTCCCTCCCTCTCCTCCTCTGGCTCCCCTTTATGGACAAGAGCAGGTTGCCCAGCAGCCACTGGAGAAAGAAGGGTCTCTACCCCCATTGCGTCCCTTTGTCCTGCAACTTCAGGGCATCCGTGTACAATAGGTGAGGAGTGAGCAGACCCAGGCCCAGCTGTTCCAGCGGTCCTTGTGGGGGACAGACAGGAGCTTGGGCTCAGGGGAACCCATCTGGGTGACATGGCTCTCAGACAGAGGCCCAGAGGGCTTCATTGATGAGTCCCCGTGAGGGCTCAGACCTGGCACACACGGGACCAGGACTAGGGCCCTGAGGCTATCCCTGAGGGAAAGCCCTGGGCTCCAGGTCCCTTCATGTTGCAGTTCTCCAGTGACACTGGGCCTGGGAGAGCCCGACAGCCACCAGCGGTGCATGGGCGAAGGCATCCCAGGTAGCCGTGGCTGAGAAGTGCCCCCGACGCCAGCTCTGTGCCTGTGAGGGCAGGTGCCCATACAAGAGTTGCACAGTGCCGGTTGTCCTGGAGGAGGGCACAGTGCTCAAGACCCACTGCTCTGTTGCAGACGCCAACCCCTTCCTGCAGTCGGTGCACCGATGCATGACCTCGAGGCTGCTGCAGCTCCCCGACAAGCACTCAGTTACAGCCCTGCTCAACACCTGGGCGGAGAGCATCCACCAGGCCTGCCTCTCGGCTGCCTAGCCGCCACCGCTGCTGCGTCTCGGGCTGCCAGCCCACCAGGGACCACGGGTCAGCTGGCAGCCTTGGGGCCACAGAGGATACACACCTGTGTTGGACCTTTCTAGGTGTTGGCTCCCCTAGAGAGCCTGGGCTTAGGTTAGCTTTCCTGCTTTTATCTTCTGCCTTGGGGACCTACCAAGCGTTTCCCCACACTTGAACCGGACTGGGACAGGGGCTCTGGAGTCCTCTGTGGTAGGAGTGGCCGACATGCCCCCGGGCCTGCGCTCCTCAGGCTGCTGTCCCTTTGACACCTGCAGGGCCCCTGTCCTCCCTGCCTCCCAGGGAGAAGTCAGGGCCCTGTTACAGCCCTTGTGTGTGTGCCAGAAAACACTCTGCCCATTTCTGTAGGAAATCCTGAAAACACACAGAATTCTCTGCTCGTGGTGTTGGGTTCATACGGGGCCCGCCGTGGGGAGGCCCCCCATCCAGGGGCACCAGTGTCTCAGAAGGAAGTCTGGCCTGTGGATGGTTGCAAGTCGCCACTACCAGCTGGACCTCACACCTCACGGCATGTTCCCTTCAAGCCCTGGGGCCTGCTCAGCACTGGGGGTCCTGGGGAGCAGAGGATTCTGGGGGAAGCCTGTCCCTGGCACCATGTGCACTAGCTGGGCTCACTTTTGGGTCAGGGTGCCATCCTCTGGACCTGGTATCCTCAGAGCCACTCCAGAGAGGGAGGGCTCCCTGATGAAGCATCAGCCAGCCCTCTGGTGTCAGAGGTTCCCTCTTTTGTATGTGCACTACTATATCTTCTGTGGTTCTTATAATAAATTTATTATTCCTGTGTTTCTCATGAATTTGTCACTGTGCCCCGCCCACCCCGGTGAGTCCAGAGCCTACTATTCAGTGAGGGGTGTTGTCAGGGCTGAGCCAGGTCCCCCACCTTGGAGATGGCCATGGATGCCCAGACCTTAGTTCACCCTCATCTGACTGTTTTTTGTGTTTTGTGTTTTTTAAATATATTCTACCGATTTTTAACAGAGGAAGGGAGAAGGGATAGAGAGCCAGAAACATCGATGAGAGAGAAACATCGACCAGCTGCCTCCTGCACACCCCCCACCGGGGATGTGCCCGCAACCAATGCACATGCTCCTGACCGGAATCGAACCTGGGACCCCCCAGTCCGCAGACCGACGCTCTATCCACTGAGCCAAACCGGTTTCAGCATCTGACTGTTGATGCCTCATCCTGGTTCACCTCCAGGTGTCTGGCAAAGTCCCTGTTCCCTGAAGCTGGAGGAGGCAGAGATTAGCCCTGAGGAACACCCGTGAGATGTAAGAGGAAGCTGCTGTTCTGGCGATTGAGGGGTTGATGTGAGGCCCTCACAGGGTCGGGGCATCACGGTTTAAGGCCCAGCACCCTGCAGAGGACCATTCTCCTGGGGCCTTGACTGTGGCCCTCCACAGGGGGCCGCTGGGCTCAGCAGTGTGGCTCATGGCCGATGTCAGTGTGGACACGATGTCGCCGAGGTAGGTGGACATTGTCTTGCCCTGAGGAGTGTCTGGTCAAGCGAAGACCCGAGTGCCTGTGCCCGGAAGGCAGCCCGGGCAGGAAAGGCCCCTGAATCCCATAAGGGAGTGCACACGAAGCTTGTTTCCAGGGCGGCCGCCAGCGCCCTCTCCCCCAGCCCCCATTACAGGGCGCGGAGCTGGGGGCCTCCCAGGGCAGCAGCGCCTGACCGCCAGCGAGGGACTAGACTCGGACTGGGAGAAACAAGCTTTATTCTTCAACAGGTGAAGTAATACTTCTAACACGTTCTTGTGTAAATGCAGAATAGCAAAATACTGAGCAAGAAAATAAACGTTTTTCAGTTCTCAGACCAAGGACTTTATCTGCCGTGCGTTTGGTTTATGTGGAGTTTTTCTGGGATGCTGCCTAGAGAGGGTGAGTGTCCCCAGCTGTGATCTGGGCCTGGCGGGACCACAGTGCGGGCTGCGCGGGGCAGGCCCTCAGAGCACGGAGCGGTGCAGCCGCCGGCTCTGCACCACCTGCAGCCTCTTCTGCCGCTCAGCAAAGTTGTTCTTCAGGGTCTGCTTCAGTGCGGGCAGGATGGCGCGCTCCGACACAGGAATGGGGCTCAGGATCAGGCTGGCAGGGGCAGAGGGCGGACAGCGGAGCCAGGACTTCCTTTCTGCTGTGCCCCGACCCCTCCTCCTTGCAGGTGCCCCACCGTCCTGTGCCCCTGGACTCACCATTTCCTCGAGACACCCTTGCTGGGGACCTTGGGGAGCTGCATAGCTTCCTGGTCACTGGGGAAGGAAGAAGCAGTGAGCCCTGCACAACCAAGCCCCTGCTGTGTGGGGACAAGAGCCACACTGGGCACTCACTTAGGAGAAGCCGGGTCAGCCTCCTCGGAGCCAGCCTGGGATGACCTCTGGGTCCTTTCCAGGAGAGACTTGAGATGCTGCAGCTGCAAGACAGGGAGAAGGCATGGCGGCCAAGGCTGCAGAGCCGCCAGGGCTGCGCCCCACCACCCGAGCCTCACCTCTTGGGCCTGCAGGAGGTTGGCATTCCACAGCTGGCGGATGACCACTTCACACTGCTGAAGTGAGGTGGGTTTGCGCAAGTGGGGGGGCAGGTTCATCAGGCGGGGCACCCCCATCACCTGCTTGCTCTTGTGCTGGCTGCCTGCCACCGAGGGGGCCTCTGAGTTAAAGGTCTCCACTTCGTCTCTGAAACAGTCAGTGCAGCAGCCCACAGGTGGCCTGCCAGAACTGGTCTAGCCACCCACCGACTCTTAGGGCAGGGGCCTGGCTGCCTTCTGCTGACCAGGGTGCACTGGGGGGTCTCTGGGGCCAGTGATCTGGGCCCATCTCTTCCTCCCCTCACAAGGTGCGCATGCATGGTTCAAGCTGTCCTGACCCCAAACTTGGTAGAACTGGTCAAGAGGGAATCTAAGGACTGTGCAGAGAAGCAGGAGCCTGTCCTGCTGGCTGTACTACCTGGGGGACAATGGGGTCCCTTTTCTGGTGCAAAGTACAGACTCCCTGCTGCTTTCCAGGGACGTTCCAAAACCTGGGGTGTCCTGCTGACTGCCTTCCCATGGCCAAGTGAGTTTCCCAGGTGGAGCCTGGAAACCTGACGCTATGCTTGGTGAAAAGCAAGCTCGTTTGGAGGCCAAATTCTTTGAGAAAATGGTTTAGGGGCTGCTGCTGGCCCCTCTTGTGGGCTCAGGTCAGCACAGGGACCCTGTAGGACCCCCAGCTTAGTTCATGCTGGAGGTCAGCCCATTTGGAAGGCAAAGCAATGGGCTGGTTCCAGGTTGTGAACCTACTAAACGCCTTACTTGGAGGGCCTCTGGGCCCCGGGGGCTTTGTCCAACTTGCTGCTGTGAAGCAGGGCAGCAGCCAGAGTCTTCTCGTCCAGGTCCGTCTTCTGGGGAGCATCAGTTTTTGAGTCTTGCTTCTTGGAGCTGGGCTGAGGCCTGGCCTTGTTTTGAGAGTTGGCTACAGGTCAGACCCAGACAGGGCCAATTACTGCGGGCATCAAGCATTTGTGCCCAAGTCCTCCAGGATCAGCTGTGTGTGCCCAAGGAGCCCCCGCCCCCTGCCTCAGTTTCCTCCTGGTAAAGGGTAGATGGTAACAGAGCCTCCTGCTGGAAAACAGGAATGAGGGTCTGAGGATGAAGCCTGTGGGCGGAGCCTCCTGAATGCTCTGACACCTGAAATGGGGCCAGTCTCCTCCCAGGCTTCCGGAAATGCTGGGGGTGGGGTGGCCCTGCAGCTGTCCCCTGACTAAAGCAGAACCCCATTTGGGACAAAACGAAACTGAATGAGAGGCCCCGATCCAGCCGCACACGTTTACTTTCCCAGAACAAGACCCATGGCCTGCCTGGTTCCTACTTAGAGCCGGTGCGCTCCCGATAAGCATGCCTGGCCTCGCAGGAGGCAGCGTGGGGAGAAGAGGCTCTCCATGCTGCAAAGGACGCCGGGGCCATCGGGCCTGCGTCCTGCCTGCTCTGCGGGGTCACTACAAGCAGGGCAGCCAGCTCCCCACCCTGTCTCTGGAAGAGGACACAGGCTGTCAGTGAGTCTGCCCACACCCGCTCCCGGGGGCCTGCTGTGGGACCTTGTGCGCCTCGTTGACATCACTGTTTGGTTTCTGCAGCCTCCCTCTGGCTGACCCACAGCCCCGTCCCACCCACCTCAGCCCCCTTCTGGTGGCTTCAGCTCACCGCACCCTGCCTGGCTCCCTTTAGCTGCCCCTTAACCCTCAAGTCCTTGGGGCCTGGCAAAGGCACCAGCTCCCCACCCCCAGGGCTGCCTCACAGTGGGGCACGTGCCCTCCCCCAAGCACACTGAGGGTGCTGGCAGGCTCACCTGACATCACTGAGTTTGGAATGGGCTTGATGGACTGAAAGCTGGAATTGGTGATGCTACCTGTGGGCAAACACGCAGGGCTCAACCCCCGATGGCAGCAATGACGCTTACGTTCCACTTTCCCCAGCAGCTTCTGCACAGCAAGAGGCCGGGCCCTCCTGCGCCCGCCTCCTGGCCTTGCAGGCCCTGGGCCCGGGCATTCATGCAGAGCCCTCCCCAATGCTCTGGTGAGGCAGCCCCAGCCCCAGCCGGTGCCTGAGGGAGCCAAGGCCACAAAGAAGGGGGCTTGGGGCCTTAGAAGTAGGCAGATCCTGAAGGCACACAACCTCTCCTGCTGTCCCTTCAGGGACCCCCCTACACTGCAGGACCGGGACCGCTAAATGGGCGTCACTGTGTGTCTAGGACAGCTCACTGGAGCTGCTCTGCCCCACTAAAGTTGGGCCCCCACATCCCAACTTCCTGGGGGACACTCACCTCTGTGTCCCCCAGGAAGAAAGAGCCTTGACACCCCCCGCCCCCACTGGAGCACTCCAGGCTGGCACCACTCACCACTCAGTGTCAGGCCTGGCCCCAAATGTTAGGGGGGAGAACAAGCCCAAAGCAGTCTGGGCTGGGCTGGGCTGGGGGCAGGTAGAATGAATGGGCCACAGATGAGGGAGGACTTTGGACAAGTGGCTGCAGGTCTCTGTGACCTGCACTTTCTTCTCCCAGACCCACAGTTGCTTCTGAGATGGTAGGGAGGATATCTGCCATCCCAGGGAGTGAGAGACCAGAGCCACAGGGCTGGGCTGGGCTGGGCTGGGCTCCCGGCATTTCAGAGGGACACAGGAGTAGGCAGAGCAGCAGCCAAGTGAAAAGAGCTCACCAAGGCAGTGAGGCTGGGGAAGGCAGGGGCGGGGCTGGGCACCCCCACCGGCAGCCGTTCTGCCCACTGACCCTACTGTTCAGACCTCAGGCCTTGGGCTCCCTGAGAGTGGCACCTTCTGTGCTTGTCACCCAGACCTTGGCTGGTGCAGTGGTGTCTGTCTGTCCAGATCCTCCAGGAGCCCTCACCACTAGGACAGTGCGTGGGCCCCAGCAGCTGGTGGGCACAGGCAGTCTAGAGGGGCTGCCCTTGACAGTGGTGACTTCCCATCAGGCACTGTGGGCCTCAGTCTTACCTCTCCTATGTGACTTCTGATTCATTATTAGCTTGTAATGGAGATCTGGAAGCAAGCACATGTTCTCGTCATTTTCAAAGCCACAGCCATTTGAGAGAAGCTTGGTTTGCCCTGCCCACCCTCTCTCCGCTGAGTCCCCAAGAGGCCTCAGGGACCCTGCCCCAGGGGCCAAGCCTTTGCCTTGGGCACCTTAGGGCTGGGAATGCCTCTGGCTGTTCGCTGAGCCAAAGCCCTGCATGAGAGCCTCACCCAAAATCCCACCCTTCATCCATGACGTCTGCAGGGCACCCTCTGCCGGCGGGGGGGGGGGGGGGGGGGGAGGGGGCAGGGCGGGGAGCTTGGTTCCAAGGGTGGAGGGTTGAGTCAGGATGACCCAGCTTTTAGGAGCCCCTGGCCATGGATGAGCAGATGTAGTCAGTGCCTCAACCAAGTGCCCAAGACACGGCTGATATCAGGGAGGGACGGGGGAGACTCCAGAAGACATGGAGAGCTAAAGTGTGAGGAAGGCCAGAGAGAGGGGCAGGGTCCCATGGTGGAGGCCTCAAGTTCTGCTTCAGGCCTCGCCCAGGGGGCTGAGGAGCCTCGAGGGGTGTAAAATTAGGAAGTGGGTCTGCCCTGAGGAGACACAAGGGCACAGGGCACAGATGTCTGGGGAGAGGCTGGATGGAGCCCAGGGATCCTTCTGGGCCAACATGTCTGCCCTTGATCTGGGTGTGCTTAGTGTGTGAACGGTCACTGAGCTGCTCTTGAGGGTATGTTTTACTTCTCTAAAGAGTTTTAAAAATGAGGTGGGCCTGGCCCTGCCTACAGAAAAGAGGGCTGACCGGGTGACTGTGGGAAATGATGCAGCCAGACCCGCCCTGCCAGATGGGCAGTTTGACCAGGAGGCCACCTTCCAGGAAGACCCCATGGCTGGAGGGGAGGATTGGGGGGCTGGTCTGGGGTAGGGAGCCTGAGCCCCTACTTGGTAGGACCCGGGGTGGGCTTGCTGCCCTGAGTCCTCCCTAAACCTTGCGTGTTCTAGAGGCCATGTACTGCTTTGGTGCTGAGGACAGATACCGGGAAGGCAGGTCTTCCTGTCTCTCCGGTCCCACCGCGGGGGGGCGCGGTGTCCCGGCCGCCACCTGGACTCACCCTTGTTCTCCCGCTTCAGGTGATCAATCTCCTCGTGGAGTTTGACTAGCGTCTCGGAGTGCTGCTGCTGCAGGAACTGCAGGCTCTTCTCCAGGTCCAGCACCCGCTTCTGCGCCTCGCCGAGCCCGAGCTGCGCTGCCTGCTGCCCCAGGAGGTGGAGGGCCGCGGACGAGCGATGGCGCGGGCGCTGTGCGCCCCGGGAGCTCGGGGTCTCCGAGCTGGGGGGCGGCTGCCCGGCCGCCACCCCTGTTGTGCTCATCATGTCGCCGCAGCTGCCGCCGCTGCTCCTCCCCTCGGTGGCCGGGCAGCCCCGGCCTAGTGCCGCGTCGCCATGGAAACGGGCGCGACCTAGGGGGCGTGACGTTGATGGGCGGGGCGAGGAGTGCGGTGGGCGGGGCCTGAGGGGTTCTCTTTCGGCCTGGGGGCGCGGAACGTAACTTAAAAGGAATCCGCCCCGGCCGGCTTGGCGCAGCGGATAGAGCCTCGGCCTGCGGGCTGCAGGGTCCCGGGTTCGAACGTACCTCAGTCGCCGGCTGAATCCCCGGCCAGCAGTTTTCCAGGTGCGTCCTTTCAGGGTGGTGGTCTGCACTGCTTGATTGGCCGGCATCAGGGCAGGGGGTCATCATTCAATGCAGCTGGCCCTGAGGTCAGCCTGGGATGGTTTTGTTGCTTCTCTGGAACCGAAACACAACGGCAGAGGAACAGTCTGGGTCACAGTAGGAAGCCGGGTCCTGGGTGGCGGCGTCAGGATGTTGAAGGCAGCGGGAACGGCAGCAGGTGTTTGACCGGTGGAGTCAGACCAAACCTGGGTTCAACAAGCTCGGCACTTGGGTTCTGGCCAGGAAACAATTCAGAGCCAAGACCCCAACTGTAAGAGTAGTTGGGTGAGTTACAGAGGTAGGAAAGGTAATTCCTAGAAGAAATGGGGTTTAGGCAGCAAGTTCCAGAGGCAAAGGAGGGCCCTGGGAGCTTGGGAGTGAGGAAGCTGACGGTGAAGGGCCTGGGGGTGGGGGCGGGGGCGGAAGAGAGAGGGAATGGATGGGGGAAGGTGCAGGCGTGATCCCGGGAGGAAGAGTGTGGCAAACTTTAACTTGGGATCACTGTGCTTGGTCAGGTCCCCATGCGCCCCACCTGGAAGCAGCTGGCACCCCAGCCACCCATTCTGCTCCTGGCTTCTCAGGCACAAGCCACGGGGGGCTGCAGGCTATCCTTTCAGACCGTCTGCTCCCCCGGCCCCTGACCTCTGGAAGCCAGTCCCCTCCTTCACCTTACCGTTCCTAGTTCTTTATGACTTCTAGGCCCTGCACCATGAGGCCTTAGGGCAATGGGTGATCCTGCCTATTGTATCCCCAGTACAGCGGAGGGTGCACATAGTAGGTGGCTATTTCACAGCTGATGGATGTGTGGGCGAAATAGAGCATTTTATTTTTGCTTTTTTAAAAAATATATATTTTTATAGATTTCAGAGAGGAAGAGAGAGAGAGATAATAAACATCAATGATGAGAGAGAATAATGGTTGCCTCCTGCACGCCCCACACTAGGGATCAAGCCTGCAACCCAGGCACGTGCCCTGACTGGGAATTGAAACGTGACCTCTTGGTTCATAGGTTGACGCTCAACCACTGAGCCACGCCAGCTGGGCTCATTTGTGCTTTTGAGCGTGTTGGAGAATGTTTTCAGGTGAAGAAAATAGAGCGGGAGAGAAATGTGGACAGGAGGGTTGTGCAGGGAGATGGTCAAGAGGAGGGAGGATACCCCATCCTTGTGGGCAGGGATGGACTCCCGTCAGGGGGAGCGGAGAAGGGGGTGTAGTGGGGAAATGGTGCCATTGACACCTGACCCCAGGCCATCCTCTCCTGGGGTGTTTGGATCTCTTCTCTCGACTTAATGAGCCTGGTAATAAAAACCAGTTCATCTGTCAGTGCTCAAGCCAGCCTGACGAGATGCTCATGTGGGGCTGCCAAGTGCACAGTTCAGTTCCCAGCTGCATGTGACCCTCAGCTTCCAGAAGGCACAGAAAGTACAACACATGTTCCAGGATCACCAGGTTTTTGTGGGGGTTTTTTGTGTGCGTCTTTTTTTTTTTTTTTTTTTTTATTAAAGGACACTCTGACCTATTGAAGGACAGAAAGCAAAATTCTCATAGCTTAGACCAGGTGTGGGGAACATCTGGCCCATGGCCATATAAGGCTCTCAAAATCATTTGGTCTGGCCCTGCCAAGGCATTAGGGGTGAATTACTTAAATGTTTGACCAAATATAGCAGGCTAATTTATTATTTTTTTTTACGTCTTTATTGTTGAGAGTATTACAGATGTCCCCCTTTCTTCCTCCCCTTTGCCCCCCTCCACCCGGTTCCCAGCCCAGGCCTTCACCACCCTATTGTCTGTGTCCACAGGTAAGATCTTGGTTAATCTCTCCCCACACCCTCCTCCCTCCTTCCCTCTGAGATTCGTCAGTCTGTTCCATGCTTCCATGCCTCTGATTCTATTTTTTTCACCAGTTTATTTTGTTCATTAGATTTCTTGTTCATTTATTTTGATTTTTAGATTCGACTGTTGATAGATATGTATTTGTTGCCATTTTATTGTTCATGTTTTTTACCTCCCTCCTCTTTCTCCCTCCTCCCCATATTTCCCCCCTCGCCACCCCCCTCCTCCCCCTCGTCCCCCCTCCTCCCCCTCCTCCCCCTCCTCCCCCTCCTCCCCCTCCTCCCTCTCCTTCCTCTCCTCCTCCCTTCAACATTTCATATAATACTGGTTTGGTGGTGATGACCTCCTTTAGCTTTTTTAATTTATTTTTTTTAAATTTAGTAAATCTTTATTGTTCAGATTATTACAGCTGTTCCTCTTTTCCCCCCCATAGCTCCCCTCCACCTGGTTCCCATCCCACCCTCTTCCCTTACCTCCCCCACCCCCACTGTCCTCATCCATAGGTGTACGATTTTTGTCCAGTCTCTTCCCGTACCCCTCACACCCCTTTACCCCTGAGAGTTGTCAGTCCACTCCCTTTCTATGCCCCTGATTCTGTTATATTCACCAGTTTATTCTGTTCATCAGATTTTTAATTCACTTGGTTTTTAGATTCACTTGTTGATAGATATGTATTTGTTGTTCATAATTTTTATCTTTACCTTTTTCTTCTTCTTTCTCTTCTTAAAGAATACTTTTCAGCATTTCATATAATACTGGTTTGGTGGTGATGACCTCCTTTAGCTTTTTCTTATCTGTGAAGCTCTTTATCTGCCCTTCAATTCTGAATGATAGCTTGGCTGGGTAGAGTACTCTTGGTTGTAGGTTCTTGCTATTCATCACTTTGACTATTTCTTGCCACTCCCGTCTGGCCTGCATAGTTTCTGTTGAGAAATCAGCTGATAATCGTATGGGTGCTCCCTTGTAGGTAATTAACTGTTTTTCTCTTGCTGTTTTTAATATTCTCTCTTTGTCTTTTGCTCTTGGCATTTTAATTATGATGTGTCTTGGTGTGGTCCTCTTTGGATTCCTCTTGTTTGGGGTTCTGAGCACTTCCTGGACTTGTAAGTCTATTTCTTTCACCAGGTGTGGGAAGTTTTCAGTCATTATTTCTTCAAATAGGTTTTCAGTATCTTGCTCTCTCTCTTCTTCTAGCACCCCCATAATTCTGATGTTGGTATGCTTGAAGTTGTCCCAGAGGCTTCTTACACTATCTTCAAATTTTTGGATTCTGTTTTCTTTTAGCTTTTCCAGTTGAGTGATTTTTGCTTCTTTGTATTTCAAATCTTTGACTTGATTCTTGCATTCCTCTAGTTTGCTGTTGGGTGTCTGTATAATATTTTTTATTTCAGTCAGTGTATGTTTAATTTCTAGTTGGTCCTTTTCTATATCCTCGAGGGTCTCTCGCATATCCTCAAGGGTCTTGCTAAATTTATCGGCCTTTTCTAGGAAATTCTTGAAAAACCTTATAACCGTGGTTTTGAACTCTATGTCCAATCGTTTGTTTTCCTCCATTTCTTTGGTTTGTGATCTGTTTCTTTTTCTCCCCATTTTCGCTGCTTCCCTGAGTTGGTAGGGTAGCTTTGTGTGCTAGTTGTCCTATATGGGCCAGTGGCTCAGCCTCCCCAGTTACCTGAGGTGGACACTCTTGGTGCACCCCTTTGTGGACTGTGTGTACAGCCTTGTTGTAGTTAAGTCTTGTTTGTTGTTGGTATCAGTGGGAGGAGTTGACCTCCAGGCCAATTGGCTGTGAGGATCAGCTGTGTCTACGCCAGGAGACAGCCCTATTCGACTAGACTTGCAAAATTGTAAAAGCCTCTGTGCTCAGCTTGGATGGGGCGGAGTTTCAGGGTGGAGCTTCAGGGTGGACCCTACAGCCTTGGCTTCCTGTCGGCCCTGCCCTATGAGGTTCCTGGGTCTCCGTGTCCCTCGGTACTCGCTGCAAGCACCTCTGAGAGAAAGGTGCCCTTGAGTTTCGTCCACTACCAAACAGTCTAGTCTCTCCCCCAATGAATCTGGATTCCCAGATTCTCGCCCAGAACTGGGGTTCAGTGCAGTTGGAACTGGGGCTCAGTGCAGTCCGGAGCTTTTGTCTCCTTCCCGCTAGGGCAATCCAGCGGCACAGTCAACAGTCCGTCTTCTGCGCGCATTCACGTGCGCGCCTCCGGAGCTCTGCCTTTCGCCGCTCCCCTGAGTTTCCGCCTTACAGCCCAGATTCCCCCAGTATGAGCCTGGGTCCCCAGGGTCTTGCCTGGTACTGGGGTTCAGTGCAGTAGGAACTGGGGTTCAGCGCAGTCCAGAGCTTTTAGCTCCTTCCTGCTAGAGAACGCCGGCCAGGCCGTCAGCCGCCCCTTCCTCTCCGGCTCCGTCCTCCCCGCTCCGCCCGTGTCTCCATACCTCAGGCTTTTACGGCTCCTCTGATTTTCCTTGTGGTTTTCTCTTTCCTTCTAGTTGTAGGATTTCTAGTCAGCCAGCTTTCCTGTGGTTCTGGATGATGTCCGTGTTGTATTTTTGAAATTGTAATTGTTGTGCGAGGCTGCAGTTTAGGTTAAGGTGACCAGACGTCCCGCTTTTGGCGGGACAGTCCCGATTTTTAACAATTTGTCCCGCGTCCCGCGGTGTTTTAAAAAAGTCCCGATTTTTGGAAAGAATGCACGACAAGCTAGGGAACGGCGGGAGAACGGGAAGGGAATATACGGTTTTCGGTGGCCATGTGGCTATTTAGCCAGGATATGAGTTTTATATTATTTTTGTTAATTTTATGTTAAACAATAATAACAAATAAATTGTTTGAGAAACTGATTATCAAGAACTGCTTATCAAAGTTCGCATTGTTGATCAGTTGTTAGAATTCGACCACCATTGTTTGGACTTAATGAACAATGGCATTTTTTTGGGATTGGCAACGATGAAAACATTTTGTAACTGTCTCTCAGATGATACACATCGTACTGCGTGCTAGTAAGCTAAACAAGTGATGTCATTACAAATCAGCTATTCAGATAATTTAGGTAAGTAATTTATTTATTTCATAAATACATAAATTTTCTTTAATTTAGCAGACAGTACTCGTATTATTTATATTTTATAGTGGCGGCAAAAAGTCTAGCACCGGCCTTGAAAGTGACACTTACGACTTACGTTACTGCAAATTCATGACCTTTTAAACAACGACAGCAATCTACTAAAAAAAATTCACTCAAATGAGAAATATGCCAAAGAATAAAATAATACTATACATAATTTTTTATTTATTATATTTGTAAATTGTACTTATGTTGAAATTTAAAAAAATATATTACAATACTATTTTTGCGTTCTATGAAAATTTTTGTTGCTCCATATAGACCAAATTTTTAATCAAGAACACCCCCCCCCCCCCCCCCCCCCCCGTCAATGGTGTTCCGCTTTACCAATGTTAAAATCTGGTCACCTTAGCCGAAACCGGTTTGGCTCAGTGGATAGAGCGGCGGACTGAAGGGTCCCAGGTTCGATTCCGGTCAAGGGCATGTACCTTGGTTGCGGGCACATCCCCAGTAGGGTGTGTGCAAGAGGCAGCTGATCGATGTTTCTCTCTCATCGATGTTTCTAGCTCTCTATCCCTCTCTCTTCCTCTCTGTAAAAAATCAATAAAATATATTTTAAAAAAAATCTGGTCACCTTAGTTTAGGTGTTTAACTATGCCGCCATCTTGGTTTTTTCTCCTCCTTTAGCTTTTTGACTCAGCCTCTCATCATCTGAGCTGGGCACTCTAGGTTAGTGGTCACCAACCGGTGATCTGTGAGGTCTGAAAGGTTGGCAACAGCTGCTGTAGGGTGCCTCTGTGTGGGCTGTGTGCACAGTCTTGTAGTTGAGCCTTGATTGCTGTTGGTGTCTCTAGGAGGAGTTGACCTCCAGGCCAATTGGCTGTGAGGTCCAGCTGCAAGACAGTGGGAGAGCTGCTATGCAGGAGGCGAGGCCCGGCTCTGAAGCAAGGCAGGCTTGGCTCATGCTAATGCTGGTCGTGGGCCTTTTATTGATGGGTTTGGGGCACGCTGTCACCAGCTGCAGCTTGTCTGAGATTTTTAGCAAAGTCTGAAGCCTGAGCCAGGACAGGCCCTTCATATGGAAAAGCTGCTGCACACAGCTTGGGTGGGGCTGCAGATTGGCTGGGGCAGGATTCAGGGAATCCCCAGGGCGGAGCAAACAGTGTGCGCCATGCTGGTTGAGACTCAGATATGGCCAGTCAGCCCTGCGACAGGGGAGGTCACAGCACAGAAACATGACCCCTGTGGGCACCCCCATCTGGGTGAGAGCCACCCCTGAGTTCCTGCCCTGATGCCAGACAGTCCAGTTCCTCCCTGTATGCGCCTGGGGAGGGCAGGGGAGCGGAGTTCAGGAGGAAGGAGGGAGGGGCAGGCAGGAAGGACATGGAATGGCTCCTTTGGTCTCTTTGGCTCGGAACTTGCTGGTAAGCACAGGGTTTGCTTCCTTAGGGTCAGGGCCTTTGGCAGCGGTGAGATTTGCACAGGGTTTCTGGGTTCTTTGTGTTATTCTCTCAAGTTCTCTAAGTCTGACATTCTTACCCAGAACTTCACAGCAGCTTTCTGTCCAGCGTGGCAGGCACAGGGGCTGCCCAGTTAGCCGGGCCCTTTGGGTCCAGATGGTGATTCCTGGCCCAGCTGTGGTGTGTACGTGGGACTGTATGACAGATGACGTCTGAGCACAACCTTCCACGCTTGGGAGCAGGTCACCGAGGTTAACCCTAATTCCCAATGGGAATCACTCCCTCCCCGGTGACTGAGAATGTGTGTCATCCCAGGAATCGGTGACTTTCAAGGATGTGGCCGTAGACTTCACCCAGGAGGAGTGGGGCCAGCTGGACTCGCCTCAGAGGGCCCTGTACCGGGACGTGATGCTGGAGAACTACCAGAACCTTCTGGCCCTGGGTAAGAGGCTCCCCGAGGCTCGGAGTCTGTGGTCTGGGCATTGTGCCACACCACAGGTGTGACTGAGTCCCCCTCAGCACCAGCCTGGGGTGGGGTTGTGGTCTCTGTGGTGCTGCTGGCATCCTTGCCTGGAGGTGTGGCTGGACACAGGGGAGCCAGAACGAGAGGGAGGATAGCGTCCTGGAAGCCCGACCTGCCCTGGAGCTTTCCAAGGGAGATGGGCGGGGAGGAATACCCATGGGCTCCTCAGAATGCATGCCTCATTTGGGTTCCCATTCTGGGACCCCCATCCTCGGGGACGGCACACACCTCTCAGTGCCAGCTCGTGCTGTTCTGGGGGCTCTCCTGCCCCAATGCCAGACAATCTAGTTACTCCCCGTATGTGTCTGGGTCCCCCAGAGCTGGATCTCGGAAGAAGCAGGACAGTGCGTGGGCTCTTTAAGAGGAACAGTGGGATTCCAGTAACCTGTCACTGGACCAAAATTCCCGCTAGTTTTTTTATGGCCTGAAGTTACCGGAACTGTACCCAGCTCTGGAACCCTGGGCTGGGGGGCTGGGATCCCTTCCCAATTAAAAACGTGGCACACATGCCGAAACCGGTTTGGCTCAGTGGATAGAGCGTCGGCCTGCGGACTGAAAGGTCCCAGGTTCGATTCCGGTCAAGGGCATGTACCTTGGTTGCGGGCGCATCCCCGGTGGGGGGTGTGTGGGAGGCAGCTGGTCGATGTTTCTCTCTCATCGCTGTTTCTCTCTATCCCTCTCTGTAAAAAAGTCAATATATTAAAAACAAACAAACAAAATAACATGGCACACATGGGTGCCGGACCAGCCCATTCCGCGCCTCCATCCCTCCTATCTCAATGCGTTCTCCACTTCTCTAGCGTATGACTTCATTCAGCCAGCTTTCAGGCGGTTCTGAATGATGGTTGTCCTGTATTTTAGTTGTAATTTTGACGTGGTTGCGGGAGGTGCAGAGTAGGTGTTTATCTTCACTGCCATCTTGATTCTCGCAGCAGGTTAATTTTTAAGTTGATAATTTTGTATGGCCTGCAAATGATGTCATAAATATCCAAATGGCCCTTGGCAGAAAAAAGGTTCCCCACCCGTGGCTAAGACCTAGCTTGGGGGCTCTGCTAGCTGCATCCCCAAACCTCTGGGGACCCATTATCATCCGGCCACTTGTGTCTGCATCTGCCTGTCTCTGCTGCTGAAGTGAATCCACTGGTCCCTGGGCGAGGGGCGACAGGACGCCCAGCAGGCTGAGTGCAGGCACCGGAGGACTCAGGGTTAAGAATGGGCTACAAGCCTGGTTGGATTTTTGGTCACAAGCTACCAAATACCACTATATGGAATCAAATAAAAATACAAAGCCCAACTTTTAGTCTGAAAACTCCCCCGCCCCCCACAAGATGGCTGGTTTAAATCCCTCTTCAAAGAGTTGTTCTCTCTGGTGTCATCTGTATAACGAAAGGTGTGTGAGGCCCCGTGGGGAATTTTGACAGTGAACATGTAATTGTTGTGTAACTTCAATATTTAAGTGGTATCAAAAGGTTACTGTCTTTGCACACTTGATTTTATTGAAGGTACAAACAACGCTCTTGATCATCTTTGGTTGTAGACCAGAATATGGCAGAGGGACGGGCGGTCCTGCCAGATCCCCGATGCCTGCAGGGGACGGGAGCCCGGCCTGAAGGACCAGGTGGCGACACAGGCCACCACTGAGCGAGGTGCTTGCTGACTTGGGGCTGAAGGAAGCCAGGGCAGAATTGTATGGCCCAGACGTCCAGTCGCTGGGACAACACGAGGAATAACCCTGGTTTTGTCAAGCATGGTGGCAAATGTAGTTTTAAAATGAGGCTCCGAGAATCATCCTTTAATTTTCTCAGGCGCCTCTTTTCGGGTCTTTGATTCTTCTCTGGAGCCAGAGGCTGAGCTGCTGTCCTGGTGTCACTCAGAGGAGGAGACTCCTGCCACACTGCCCACCTCAGGACAGTGAGGCCGTGGCCACAGGCCTCCCCGGGAAGCACTGACTCCTTGGCTTCACATCGCTAAGCCCCGAGACAGTTAAAGAAGAGAAAAGCCTGGAGAGCCACCTTCTCGCGGAGCCTCCGGCCGAGGAAGGCCCGTGGCGGCCCTGGACTGTCCCGATCCCACGCAGCTCATGGGCCCTGGACGCTGCTCTTTCCCTGGCCACGTCTGGACGGTGCGCCCTTCTCTTTCAGGTTCTCTTCCAAACGGTTCGGAGGCTACAGGAAAATGCTCCCTGGAAGCGTGAAGGTGACCAGGCTCAGGTTCGGAGGTGGCCTCCCAGGCACACGGGAGGGGCAGTGTGGGGAGAGGCGGGCTTGTGGTCAGAGTTGGTGCAGCTTGCCCTGCTCCGTCAGCAGTGTCATGGCCGCAGCATAGAGGAAGTAGCCCAGCACGAGGAGCAGGGCACAGGGCAGGGGCCCGATGCGGAACAGAGAGGCCACAAAGAAGGCCAGCAGCAGTGACAGCAGCGTCCGGTAGCTGCCCAGGAAGCGAAGGCTGAGCCTGGGGCCCCGGGCACGGCTGGCCACACGGCCCTGCCCCACGGGGCTCAGCAGGTGTTTGTCAGTCAGCCCAGGCTCCATGAGGTGGTATCTACAGAACCTGCCGAGGAAGTCAGCCCGGGAGCACAGGGCTCTCATCTGGCCTGCAAACTAGAGCACAGACAGGCACAGGGGAGTGGGCAACAGGCAGGGGCCCCACTTTCCACCAGCCCCTCCCTGAAGCTCTAGGATGGAAGGGACACTGAGCTGAGGATGTGGCTCCCCCCAGCACTCACCCTGTGGTTGATGGTGGAGGACAGCCGGAAGAGCAAGCGGACCAGGCTAGCAATCTCGTAGCTCCGGATGGGCTGTAGTTCCGAGTCCCCCTGGTACTCGATGTCAAACTTCCGTAGCCCGTTGATGATCTAGAAGCAGCAGGAGGTGAGCCCCAGGGAAAGGGGGGCCACAGGGGCAGTCCAGAAAACACACCTTTGCAAACAACTCGGTGAGTTGTCTCTGACTATGGGGGACGGGGACAGGCTGGTGGGACCACCGGCTGTGCTGTCTGGAAAACCCTGGAGAGCCAGGCCCCGCTGGGACGTGGGCCTTACCTGGTACCGGCCCAGGGGTGTGAGGATGAGTCCGTCCTCGCCCACGATGCAATCCGGGAGCTGCTTCTTTCCATTCTCATCCTGAGCTGTTCCCAAGGCGAGTGTGAGCTGGGTGAGCTGGGCCTCACTGAGCTGTCAGGGAGAAACTACGGCTTCAGTTTCCAGGTGAAGGGAGCAAACTGGTCCTCAACCCCTCGGCCTCTAACAGCGACAACCACGGGACCCAGATGCATCTCCCGCAGGAGCCCAGCCCAGCGTGGCACAACCCAGGCTAGGTCCTGGTCTGGCTGGTCCGGGCTAAGCAGTGGGTAAGGGCATGGGACCAAATCTGGGGAGGGACAGCCTCCCGGCTCGTACTCGGAACATCTGGCACAGGTACTCCAGGGCCTTCTCCAGGTACTCGTCTGTCTTGCGGATG